>NW_027361743.1:37896500-38553000 GCF_039654945.1 Dendrobates tinctorius | reverse complement strand
TCTGTCTTTTCTACATGGGCTTTTTTGTTTAGCGCTTCTATGCCCTAATCAATTTTCAGCGCTGTCAGTCTAATTTACAGCTTTTTGTGCCCTGTTGCCTCTACTTACCTACATGCATTTCTCTCCATGGCCGGAGGTGTACTTATACAGGGATTTGCCAATGCAAAACTCCTCTGACTTCCTTCCCATCCTTCCAAGATGCTGTACAACACCCTGTTCCACCACCACCGCTATGTTCCTTCTTAGTTTAGATAATTTGCATTCTAAAAGCCAGCACTGCTTCACATAATTTCCAGTAATGTTTTATATCTTTGCTGTGAAAAGATGTCTGCAGAAACACATGCTGCTGTAAAGTTACTGTAATAAAGATTTTCTAGCCCATGAATGATCACAAGCTGTGACATATTGCTTTAAAGTCCTTTTAATCCCACATCAGGCTCAATAATCCTGACAGGCACAGCTCACACATTTTGTTTCCCCCTCCTCTCAAAGGCAGCAGATGATCTCACCTTTCCCACTACCTTCGAATCTTAAAGGGGATATCCCGGACTTTCAAAAAAAAAGCTAACAGAGACAAATATCTGTCTGTGGTAACAAGCGCAAATTATTGACCGCTCCTGCCAGAGATTCAGCTGCTCCCTGTTAACAGAGCAGCTGTTTCTCTTCTTGTTGACAGGGCAGGACTACTGGTGTCACGCTGATTGACAGCTGGCTTCCCTAATTAGGCAACAGTGAGATGGCTGTCAATCAGAATGACATCAGTAGCCCCGCCCTGTCAACAGAACGAGAAACTGCTCCTCTGTTGACAGGGAGCAGCTGAATCTATGGCAGGAGCAGTCAATGACCGGCACCAGGTACAACAGACAGGTAGTTGCCTCTGTTAGCAACTACATGCCTTTTTTTTAAAGTCCCTTTTTAGGTGAACACCAACCCCCTACTCAGTTTGACCGTCGCCCTTGTCGAGAGCAGGTGTGACCTCCATGGCCTCTCAGGCTCATTGCGCCTCAAAGTTCTCACTTTTGAAGGTTCGTACTTTCTGTATTTTTCATCACAATTGTATATTTTGTTTAATGATTGAATTATGCAAAGTTTGCGGACATTTCATAGAAATAAATTGAGTTTTCTTACAAATAAAAGGGTTTTCTTATAAATGCCCTCACATGCTACTTTTTGTTTTAATACGTTTATGTTTATTAAATTTTTTTTTTTTGCATCTGGTTTTGTGTACTCTCTTTTAATACATCCCTCTGAAGGTCACTGATCACTTTTAACCAGAAATTGAGATAATCAGACATTGTAGACTGTTCTCTAACCTGTGCCTATCAGGCACCTTGCACCTGAACTCGGGAATGCCAGAGATGCGACTGACCCAAGGGTTAATGAATATTCTCCAGCCTTCAATAGATGTTCTTTGCCTGCACATGTTTCAGAGATGATTCAAGTCATCCCTGCACCACAATGAGATTGCTGATCTATGTATCTGTGCTTTAAAATATAACATATTCAGCACAG
Source organism: Dendrobates tinctorius (assembly GCF_039654945.1). NCBI lineage: Eukaryota > Metazoa > Chordata > Amphibia > Anura > Dendrobatidae > Dendrobates > Dendrobates tinctorius. The sequence continues at coordinate 38,551,488 of NW_027361743.1, read as the reverse complement.
ATGAGTGATTTTAGGGAGACACAATGATGACATGAACCAGCACTGCTATATGTGCAGGCTGGGAGCATCCTAGGACATATTGGAGTACAGCAGGGGGTCTCATACTTGGCTCACTAAGGGTCCCGTTACATTTAGCGATGCACCAACGATCCCGACAACGATATGACCCGGTCAGGATCGCTGGTGCATCGCTAAATGGTCGCTAGTAAGCTGCCACACAGGCAGATCTCAGCAGCGACGCACCAGCGACAAGCGATCCGTCGGCGGTCGCTCTTACCTGTCACACTGCAGCGACGATGATGACTTCCGCCTGTGTCTATGCATTGCTAGTCGGCACCAGCATGACGCCAACGAGGAAAAAATGGCCCAGGACGTTCAAGCGCGATCAGCAATATCCAGCGGGGGGCCGGTCGCAGGTACGTGTCACACAAAGCGAGGACGCTACCGATATCGCTGTTGTGTCACAAAATCGGTGGCGCTTTAGCGATATCGCTAGAGATCTCGCTATGTGTAAAAGGCCCTTAACCAAAAGCAGTAGGTAAAAGATTAGGAGCAAGTGGTGATAAATTTAAAGGGAACCAATCATCATGAAAATGCAGTCCAATGTTCAAGCACTATATTATAGAGCAGGGGGAGATGAGTACATTGATGTATAGCTTTGGGAGAAATGATTCAGAATAATCCTTGTTTTATCATTTGAAGGTCTTCTCTTTCTGGAATATTGGGTCCAGTGGGCGGTCCTATCAGTGACTGACAGCTTCCTCTGTATGCACATTTATACAAAGAAAGCTGTGATTCACTGATAGAACCGCCAACTGGACCAATAATCCCAGAAAGAGCAGAGGTTCAAATAACTAAAGCACAAGTTATATTGAATCTTTACTCACAAAACTATATATCAATCTTCTGAGCTCCCACCGGTCTGTAACATGGTGCCTGCAGATAGGATTGCATTATGTCACAGACAGGATCCTTTGTCCCTTCCTTTTTTTAGCCATCGTTTTAAATAAAGGAAATTACCATTTTAATGCTTGTCACCTCCACTATTAAATAAGAACAAGTTGTTTGAAACGACCATGGCCATTTAAGTCATCCAACGCAGTATTAGAAAAATAACCTGCAGTTTGGAGAAATGTCAAAGTAAATTCCAAGCTGAAATAAAGTTCTGTGACTCCTGCACTAATCTCAGTTTCGATCAAATTATAGCAATTCTTAAAACATCGACAATGCAGGTCATCGCATCAGATCCACAAAATTGCAATTCCCTGCTGGAAATTTTGCGTAGTGGAACATTTTACACAACAAGAGAAACATGGTAATTTTTTACATTTTATAAGTAGAAATTGATTGAGCATATGATCACATTTGACTCATGCTCACTCCAAAACAACACATATAATGTAATTTTCTAAGTAAGTTACAAAACAAGATTTATTTCCAGCTAATATGGAAACATCAAAAGTCTAAATAACTGAAGAAATACAATTTTTTCCCATTATTTAAACAAAAAGCGAAGCCTCTAATACAATGGTATAACACACAAGACATTGGGTCAAGTAAAAATCAAGATCATGCAAAAACAAAATGCCCAACTCCATGATCCTCCTACAAAATTTTTACATACATGAAACCAGAAACTAAAGAAGTAAAGTGAGGGAAAATGAAGATGAGAAAAAAGGCAGAAGGAAAATCAGAGGGGAAAACAAAATTAATGGAATTAGATTGCGGAAAAGGAGACCGATGATGCATCAGTAGCCTTTCGGTTTAACCATACAATGATGTGTTACCCACTTATCCTGGCTCCAGTGATGGGCTCTTCATTCTACTCCTGCAGCCATCGATCCATCTACCTCTGCATCTGGATGCATCAGGTTGTTATGATAACTAGACATACACCTCTGATGTCGCTCCCTAAAGGTACTGTCACACTAAGCGATATCTCTAGCAATATCGCTATAACTTGTGACGTTATAGCGATATTGCTAGCGATATCGCTGTGTCTGATACTTACCTTCAATCCGCTCCCCCGCTGGTTATCGCTGATCGCACCAGAACAGGCTGGACTGTTTCTCGTCGTCAGCTTCCTGCGGCGCTTCCTGTGGAGAGACGAGCGACGAGCGTGGAGCCGGGCGGGAGGACGCAGGATCGCCTGGTGTGACAGGTAAGTAGCGACCCCCGTCCCCAGTGATGTCGCTGGGGAGATCTACCTGTGTGGCAGCTCACTAGTGACCACTTAGTGATGCACCAGCGATCCTGACCGCGTCATATCGCTGGTCGGGATCGCTGGTGCATCGCTAAGTGTGACAGTACCTTAAGACTTTACAGGCCTGCTTAGGTGACAGAATGCCACTGGAGGATTCAAGCAATTAGCGACTTTGCTCCTGCTACTGTTCTGTGCGCCACTATTTGCCACAGAAATGCCTTCTGATGAAAACAGCTCTGTTTCATAAGCTGGGCTCTGCTATATTTCATCTCTCTGGTGCTAATGTATCTTCTGACAAACCCTGCTCTGCTATAACTACTGAACACTGCTACATTCACTCAGTGTGTCTCCTGACAAGCCCACTACAGTGAAGACAAATTTTTACATTACTGAGATAGTCTTATCAGTAGCAACTAGAATCTCCTATATAGAGGGAAAGTTGGAGCTAGAGGCAGAGCTCCTCCCTCCTTCTCCTCACTCCTGTCTGCATAGAAAATTATCAGTACCAACCATAATCTCCTGTGTAGATGAGAGAGAGGAGCTAGAGGCAGGGCTTCTCCCTCCTACACTCCCCTGTCTACATAGAATATTATCAGTACCAACTATAATCTCTGTAGATGAGAGAGGAGCTAGAGGCAGGACTCCTCACTCCTACTCTCTCCTGTCTACATAGAATATTATCAGTACCAACTATAATCTCTGTAGATGAGAGAGAGGAGCTAGAGGCAGGGCTTCTCCCTCCTACACTCCCCTGTCTACATAGAATATTATCAGTACCAACTATAATCTCTGTAGATGAGAGAGGAGCTAGAGGCAGGACTCCTCACTCCTACTCTCTCCTGTCTACATAGAATATTATCAGTACCAACTATAATCTCTGTAGATGAGAGAGGAGCTAGAGGCAGGACTCCTCACTCCTACTCTCTCCTGTCTACATAGAATATTATCAGTACCAACTATAATCTCTGTAGATGAGAGAGGAGCTAGAGGCAGGACTCCTCACTCCTACTCTCTCCTGTCTACATAGAATATTATCAGTACCAACTATCATCTCCTATGTAGAGGAGAGCGAGGAGCTAGAAGCAGAGCACCTCCCTCCTTCTACTCTCTCCTGTTTGCATAGCATATTATCAGTACCAACTATCATAGGAGAGGGAGGAGCTAGAAGCAGAGCTCCTCCCTCTTTCTACTCTGTCCTGTTTACATAGAATATTATCATTACCAACTATAATTTCTGTAAATGAGGGAGAGGAGCTAGAGGCAGAGCTCCTCCCTCCTACTCTCTCCTGCCTACATAGAATATTATCAGTATCAGCTATAATCTCTTATGTAGCGGGAAAGTTGGAGCTAGAGGCAGGGCTCCTACCTTCTTCTACTCTCTCCTGTCTACATAGAATATTATTAGTACCAACTATAATCTATGTACAGGAGAGAAAGGAGCTACAGGCAGAGCTCCTCCCTCTTTCTCCTTGCTACTGCCTACATAGAATGTTTTCAGTACCAACTATCATCTCCTATGTAGAGGGGAGGGTGGAGCTAGAGGCAGGGCTCCTCCCTCCTCTCTAGAATATTATCAATAGCAAATGGTATATATTTCAGTAATGTAGTAATATTTCTTCACTGAATACAGATTTTACACGTAACGTAAGGATTTTGAAATGGTGGACTATTATTAGACATATTACAAAGTTTCCTATTTTCACTTGTACTATAGATTTATGAAACAAAAATTAACACAACGGATACTCTTTAACACTATCACCATCTGTTTACTGAGTTGTTGATATATAGATATTTTTAGAATTTTTAGTTTCTAGTTAATCCAGAATCTTAATTACATGACCATTGCGATCATCCTATCTTTTTTTTAAGTTGATTGCTCTGATCTTAAGAGATATTTTCTCATTTGTCGCTATAGTCATTATAACCTTGGGATCGTCCTGTTGACACAATGGAGAACTTGGACTACGTAAAGAAACACAATTATCCTAACTATAATGTAAAAAAGGATCCAGCTCCACGATTCCCATAAAAATTCAAGTTTATTGAAAATGAATTAAAAAGAACTACATTCAAGCATAACTGTCGCAACTCCCTGGGAAGGAGAGATGGGGGCAGACACATTTCAAACCCTAGGTTCTTTAGTCATTGCAATCTGAAATGACCTAGAAAGCTGGTATTAAATACTGTTTCCTGTCTGAAACAAGGAAATCAATCACAAAGGGGGAGGGTGAATATATACAAACATCAGAAAATAGACAATACAGAAAAAAATAATTAAAGAACCAGATAAATACTTAAAATTCAATATGCTACAGCGCCGCCACCAGCCAAGCAATAGATGCTACCATGCAAGCACCGGCGGCGGCACCATTTTCCTGTGGTTACTTTTTTTTCAAAGCTACCACACCTATATGCAGTATGTAAAACAGGAGGCAGGTCGCTGAAGGATCAGTAACCTGTCATAAGCCCATAAGAATTAATATCTAAGCAGATAAAACATAAGAAATTGAAAGAATTGGAGTACTCACCCAGATCCTTCTTGATGTGCAATTTTATTCCATGGTGAAACGTGACATCAAACCATATTAAAGTACGGAGTGCAAGTAGCAGGGAAGCTATACAGAAAAGAGAGCCTGATGGACTACGGCCGTTTTGCGCTTGATTAGCTCACTTGATGGACCCATAGAAGCGCTAAGGAAGCGCGAAACGGCCGTAGTCCATCAGGTTCTCTTATCTGCATAGCTTCCCTGCTACCTGCACTCCACACTTTAATATGGTTTGATGTCACATTTCACCATGGAATAAAATTGCACATCAAGAAGGATCTGGGTGAGTATTCCAATTCTATCAATTTCTTATGTTTTACCTTGATGATACCTATGAGAGTGCACCATCCTACAGAGATCCTAAGGCTACTTTCACACTTGCGTTTTTTTGCTGCGCGGTTTTTGCGCACACAAACGCATGAAAAAAGCGCATCATGCGTTTGTGTGCGGTTTTTTGTGGGTTTTGGTGCGTTTTTTAAAAAAACGCATGCATTTTTTTCGCATACGTGCGCATTACAATGCGTGCGCATGCGTTTTTTTGGGGCAAGTCGGACGCACAAAAAATGCAACAGGATGCATTTTGTACACCCGAGCGCACACTACAAAAAACGCATGCACATACAAACGCGTACAAAGTCATGGAAGACTGTAGCCCAAACTAGAGCAGAATTCAGAGGCATTTAGCTTGATAAACTACTCTATTACGTTGGAGATATTTGAATGCATAATGACATCATTCCATTTTCTTCACCATGTGAAAATATCGCCTTTTAGGCTACTTTCACACTTGCGTTTTTTTGGTGCGTTTTTTTGCGCACACAAACGCATGAAAAAACGCATCATGCATTTGTGTGCGTTTTTTGCGGGTTTTGGTGCATTTTCTTGCGCATACGTGCGCATTACAATGCGCACGTATGCGCACCCATAGACTATCATGGGTGTTTTGCTGTAAAAAAACGCATTGCGTGCGCATGCGTTTTTTGGGGCAAGTCGGACGCACAAAAAATGCAACAGGATGCATTTTGTACGTCCGAGCGCACACTACAAAAAACGCATGCGCATACAAACGCGTACAAACGCATATGTATGCGCACCTATGCGCACCCATGTTAAAGTATAGGGAAAAAACGCATGCGTTTTTTTGCGCTAAAAAACGCAAGTGTGAAACCAGCCTAAGGAGGCGCACTGAGGTGTGAACCAGTGAACATTGCTCGATTCCAGCAACTGGTGCCTATTTCTCTTTTTCCAAAGATCTAAGCAGAAGACCACATAAATACCGACCCACAGGCAGCCCCAAAGCATGAGAATCTCATTAACTGAAAACTACAAATACAGATTAAACAACAACCACAAGTCGGATTTCATCAACCAAAGTGTCATTTTAATCAGTATAACGGCAACGACCTGACAGTGACTGTAGTTTACTTAGCAAAATCTTGCTGACAAATTCGCTTTAAGGTTTTTGCAACATTCTGTTACGTTTTTTTTTCTTGCAGTGGAAAAAAGGCAGCTTGGAGATGTTCAGATGTTCCAAAATGTTTTAGGGCTTGGCGCATGTTTTTTCCCAACCTTAGCATTTGCTTCTGTTGTAGTTTTGCTGCATTTTTCTCTAGTGACTTTTACATGAAAACATTACACAGCTAGAAACCTATGGCGAAAAAACAACTGTGGCTCTCCATAAAACTAGTTCTAGGAATATTTCATGGAAATATTTGTTAAAAAGAAAATGATCACGTTATTAACCCCTTCACTACCAAGGGTAGTTTGCACGTTAACTCCCGGGCCAATTTTTACAATTCTGACCACTGTCCCTTTATGAGGTAATAACTCTGAAACGCTTCCATGGTCCCCGGTGATTCTGACATTGTTTTCTCATGACATATTGTACTTCATGTTAGTGGTAAAATTTCATTCAAATAACTTGCGTTTATTTGTGAAAAAAATGGAAATTTGGCGAAAATTATTAAAATTTCGCAATTTTCCAACTTAGAATTTTTATGCCCTTAAATCACAGAGATATGGCACACAAAAAACTTAATAAGTAACATTTCCCACATGTTTGCTTTACATCAGCACAATTTTGGAACCAAAATTTTTTTTTGTTAGGAAGTTATAAGGGTTAAAAGTTGACCAGCGATTTCTCATTTTTACAACACCATTTTATTTTTACGGACCACATCACATTTGAAGCCACTTTGAGGGGTCTATATGGTAGAAAATACCCAAAAGTGACACCATTCTAAAAACTTCACCCCTTAAGGTGCTCAAAACCACATTCAAGAAGTTTATTAACCCTTCAGGTGCGTCACAGGAATTTTTTTGAATATTTTAAAAAAATGAACATTTAACTTTTTTTCACAAAAAAAATACTTCAGGTTAAATTTTTTTTATTTTACCAAGGGTAACAGGAGAAATTGGACTCAAAAGTTACTGTGCAGTTTGTCCTGAGTACGACGATACCTGATATGTGGGGGACCACTGTTTCGGCGCATGGCAGAGCTCAGAATGGAAGGAGCGCCGTTTGACTTTTTCAATGCAAAATTGGCTGGAATTCAGATTGGACGCCATGTCACGTTTGGACAGCCCCTGATGTACCTAAACAGTGGAAACCCCCCACAAGTGACCCCATTTTGGAAACTAGACCCCCCAAGGAACTTATCTAGATATGTGGTGAGAACTTTGAACCCACAAGGGCTTCACAGAAGTTTATAATGTACAGCGGTACAATTAAAAAATCATATTTTTTCCACAAAAAATGATCTTTTCACCCCCAATTATTATTTTCCCAAGGGTAACAAGACCCTAAAAGTTATTGTGCAATTTGTCCTGAGTACGCTGATACCCCATATGTGGGTGTAAACGACTATTTGGGCGCATGGCAGCGCTCAGAAGGGAAGCAGCGCCATTTGACTTTTTTGGCTGGAATTGAGACCGGACACCATGTCGCGATTGGAAAACCCCTGATGTACCAAAACAGTGGAAACCCCCCACAAATGACACCATTTTGGAAACTAGACCCCCCAAGGAACTTATCTAGATGTGTGGTGAGAACCTTGAACCCCCAAGGGCTTCACAGAAGTTTATAGCGTACAGCCATACAATTAAAAATCATATTTTTTCCACAAAAATGATCTTTTCACCCTCAATTCTTATTTTTCCAAGTGTAACAAGACCCTAAAAGTTATTGTGCAATTTGTCCTGAGTATGCTGATACCCCACATGTGGGGGTAAACCACTATTTGGGCACATGGCAGAGCTCGGAAGGGAAGCAGCGCCATTTGACGTTTTTGGCTGGAATTGAGATCGGACACCATGTCGCATTTGGAAAGCCCCTGATGTACGAAAACAGTGAAAATCCCCGACAAATGACACCATTTTGGAAACTAGACCCCCCAAAGAACTTATCTACATGTGTGGTGAGCACTTTGAACCCCCCATTGCTTCACAGAAGTTTATAACGCCCGGGCGTGAAAATAAAAAAATCGTATTTTTTCAACAAACATGATCTTTTAGTCACCAATTTTTTTATTTTCCCAAGGGTACCAGAAGAAATTGGACCCCAAAAGTTGTTATACAATTTGTCTTGAGTATGCTGATACCCAATATGTGGGAGAAAACTACTGTATGGGCACACGTCAGGGCTCGGAAGGGAAGTAGTGACGTTTTGGAATGCAGACTTTGATGGAATGGTTTGCGGGTGTCATGTTGACTTTGGAGAGCCTCTGATGTACCTAAACAGTGGAAACCCCCCACAAATTACACCATTTTGGAATCTAGACCCCCTAAGGAACTTATCTAGATGTGTAGTGAGCACTTTGAACCCCCAAGGGCTTCACAGAAGTTTATAATGCCCGGGCATGAAAATAAAAAAATCGTATTTTTTCCACAAACATGATCTTTTAGTCACCAATTTTTTTATTTTCCCAAGGGTACCAGAAGAAGTTGGACCCCAAAAGTTGTTGTCCAATTTGTCCTGAGTATGCTGATACCCCATATGTGGGAGAAAACTACTGTATGGGTACACGTCGGGGCTCGGAAGGGAAGTAGTGATGTTTTGGAATGCAGAGTTTAATGGAATGTCCTGCAGGAGTCATGTTGCTTTTGGAGAGCCCCTGATGTACCTAAACAGTGGAAACCCCCCACAAGTGACCCCATTTTGGAAACTAGACCCCCTAAGGAACTTATCTAGATGTGTGGTGAGCACGTTGAACTCCCAAGTGCTTCACAGAAGTTTATAACGACCGGGTGTGAAAATAAAAAAATCTAATTTTTCAACAAACATGGTCATTTAGTCCCCATTTTTTTAATTTTCCCAAGGGTAACAGGAGAATTGGACCCCAAATGTTGTTGTCCAATTTGTCATAAGTACGCTGATATCCCATATGTGGGAGAAAACTACTGTATGGGCACACATTGGGGCTCGGAAGGGAACTAGTGACGTTTTGGAATGCAGACTTTGATGGAATGGTCTGCAGGTGTCATATGCGTTTGGAGATCCCCTGATGTACCTAAACAATTGAAACTCCCCACTAGTGACCCCATTTTGGAAACTAGACCCCCATGGAACTTATCTAGATGTGTGGTGAGCACTTTGAACCCCCAAGTGCTTCACAGAAGTTTATAACGCCCGGGCGTCCCTAACCCCAACACACCCCTAACCTTAATCTCAGCCCTAACCCTAGCCCTAACCCTAGCCCTAGCCCTATCCCTAATGGGAAAATGGAAATAAATACATTTTCTTTTAATTTTACTATTTTTCCCTCACTAAGGGGGTGATAACGGGGGGTTTGATTTACTATTTATGGCGGTTTTTATTTTTGGCAGCTGTCACACGCTAAAAGACGCTTTTTATTGTAAAAATAGTTTTTGCATCACCACATATTGAGAGCTATAATTTTTCCATATTTTGACCCACTGAGTCATGTGAGGTCTTATTTTTTGCTGGACGAGTTGACATTTTTATTGGTATCATTTTCGGGCACGTGACATCTTTTGATCGCTTTTTATTCCGATTTTTGGGACGCAGAATGAACAAAAACCAGCGTTTCATGAATTTCTTTTTTTACACCGTTCCGCGTGCGATAAAATTGATAAAGCGCTTTTATTCTTCGGGTCAGTACGGTTACAGCGATACCTCATTTAGGTCTTTTTTATGTTTTGGCGCTTTTATGCAGTGAAAACAATTTTATATAAAAATAATTATTTTTGCATCGCTTTATTCTGCGAGCTATAACTTTTTATTTTTTTGCTGATGATGCTGTATGGTGGCTCGTTTTTTGCGGGACAAGATGACGTTTTCAGCGGTACCATGGATATTTATATGCGTCTTTCTGATCGCGCGTTTTTGCATTTTTTGTTCGGCGGTATGATAATCATTATTTTTTGCTTCGTTTTTTATTTTTATTTTTTAAGGGGCTCTCTAAAGGGGTTAACTAATGGGACAGTTTTATAGGGCGGGTCGTTATGGACGCGATGATACCAAATATGTGTACTTTTATTGTTTTTTTTTATTTCCAAAAAATTAATTTATTATATATATATTTTTTAAATTTATTTAGCGATTTTTAAAAAATTATTTTTACACTTTTTTTTTTAACTTTATTACATTGTCCCAGGGGGGACATCGCTGATCTGTCACATCCCAGATCACTGTGACAGATCAGGCACTCCTGCAGGCTTCCTCATGTCTGCGCTTTTCAGGCACTGAGGAAGACAGCTCCCTGCAGGCCCCCGAAGGTCCCCATCACCATCTTGGATCCGGGGACCTGCAGGGATGGAGCTCTCCGCAGCAGCGCTGCACATTGCGCTGCTGTGGTGGGCTCAGGGAAGCACAGAGGGAGCCCCCTCCCTGACGATGCTTCCCTTTAACCCCCGGTACACCGCAATCGTGTTTGATCGCGGTGTGCAAGGGGTTGACGTGTCGTGGGTGGTCCATGACCACCCCTGACACATTGTGCCGGGTGTCAGCTGTGATAATCAGCTGACACCCGGCCGCAATCAGCGGCGCTCACCACGTGGGCGCCGCTGATCGCTATGACGTAATATTCCGTCCATGGGAATTAGGTCCGGGGTCACATGGACGGAATATTACGTCCATTGTAGGAAAGGGGTTAATCTAACTCTCATCCAGGTCTCAGAGTTATTGTTTTAGTTCTGGTGTCATTTGCTTTAATCCTGATGCCAAGTTTTTTTTTTTATTACCAAAGCATGATTACACGTTACAATAGTATCTGTTTCTGCCAATTTTAGTGATATTGCCAATGTATTGTATTTATTTCACCAAACTTAAAGCCAACAGCAGGGCCTAATTGTAGGTTTACACTAGCGGATATAATAAACTGCAATACATAACAACATACGAGCGATCAGAAAAAGGAGTTTAGAAATGTGCATAAAAAAGTCCTTATTGTTTTTTCACTCCATTCCCCTTCCCCCAAATATTAAGAATATTTAGGGTATGTGCACACGTTGCAGATTAGCCTGCGGAGTTTTATGCAGAGAATTTGCATCTCTTGGCAGAAAACGCTTGTGGATTTCATGCGGAATTGATGCGGATTTCCTGCGGATTATAATGCGTTTTTGCTGTGCGGATTTCTGAGAAGATAGTCTGAATGAATGTGGTTTGTGAACTTTCTCCCTTGTACTTCTGGATGGAGAGAGAGAGAGAGAGAATGTGCCAGACTGAAAACGCTGCTGCGGATTCGCAAAAAGAATTGACATGCTGCAGAAAAAAACGCTGGAAATCTGCCCGGCTTTTTCCACAGCATGTGCACAGCAATTTTTAATTTACCATTTACTAACATTGGCTGTTCACTATACTGCGGATTCGATGCAATTCCGCGCGTCCAAAAATGCTACTGGATTGTTACTTCCAACAATAGATAGCACTAGAGTTCTAGTCCTATTCCACCCTGAAGAGACAATTTGCACATTTCCCAGAGGAGCATTGCAGCTTTAAGTCTCCTCATTTCGGCATGCTTAGCATGTCAATCAATGCAAGGAGAAACAATGCTTCTTATATATCGGTCAGACACCTCTCACACAGCCAAACCAGATCTCACACTTTGCACTGATGAGGGGCAGTACCCCGAAACACAGTGTCTGCAAATTGAGATTCTGGTTTGGCTTTTTTCCTAAGTCATGTGACAAGGCTCGTTAAAGGGTCGACATTGACTTTTAGGATTGCTACGTCCAATAGGTGGCACTAGAGTACTAGTCCTCTTCCTCTCTGAAGAGACAATTTGCATATTGCACTCACATTGCACCCACTGTGAAGTTTGGTGGAGGATCAGTGATGATCTGTGGATGCTTCAGCAAGGCTGGAATTGGGCAGGTTAAGCTTTGCGAAGGACGTATGAATCAAGCCGCATACAAGGTTATCCTGGAAAAACTGTTGATTCCTTCTGCTCAGGCAATGTTTCTCAACTCTGAGGACTGGTTTTTCCAGCTGGACAATGCACTATGCCACACAACTAGGTCAATCAATGTGTGGATGAAGAACCACCACGTCAAAACCCTGTCATGGCCAGCCCAATCTCCAGACCTGAGCCCCATTGAAAACCTCTGGAATACAATCAAGAGGAAGATGGATAGTCACAAGCCATCAAACAAAGAACTGCATAAAATTTTGTACCAGAAGTGGCATAAGGTCACCCAAAAGCAGTGTGAAAGACTGGTGGAAAGCAGCCAAGACGCATGAAAGCTGTGATTAAAAATCATGGTTATTCCACAAAATACTGATTTCTGAACTCTTCCTGAGGTAAAACATTAGTATTGCTGTTTCTAAATAATTATGCACTTGTTTTCTTAGCATTATTTGAGGTCTGCAAGCACTGCATTTTTTGCTATTTTAACCATTTTTCATTTTCTGAAATTAAATACAAAATTTAGTGCTTGGAAATTCAGAAACATGTTGTCAGTAGTTTATAGAAAAAAGAGCAATTTACATTTTAGTCAAAAATATGCCTATAAAGAGAAAAATGAGACAAACTGAAAATTTAAATTTTGCAGTGGTCTCTTAATTTTTGTCAGAGCTGTTTGTATGTGTATATATATATATATATATATATATATATATATATATATATCATGTAATATATTGCAGTGTGACAGAAGTACTCAATTAGACTTGGGGAGGGTCAGAATGAATCCTGAACAACATGTTAAAAAAATAATCACAAGTTAGGAAGTTATCTTTGGGGTAGGAAATAACTTTCCAGTCGTTGGTGGCCTGACAGCTTTGACCTTCACCAATACTGAGAAACAGGGCTCTAAAATGCCCTGTGTGAACGGAGTATTGGTTGATCATGCACACTGCAGCTCCTTAGGCCTGTATCACACATCCGTTATTAGACGTCCGTCAAAATCTGCCGCTTTGCAAAAAAAACGGATTCGCCATTTTTTTTGGCGGATCCGTTTTTTTCCCATAGACTTGCATTAGTGGCTAAAGTGGATCCGTCCAAAAAACGGATTCGTTAGCATCCGTTTGTGGCAAAATGGAAACGGATCAGTTTGTTTTTTCACACTTTGGCGGACACTTTCACTTTGGTGAAACAGGCCTTACACATGTGACTCTTCATTCAACCCCTTCAACGGAGTGGTGAGTGACATGTTAAGCAAAATTTGCTGTGTAGTTAGAATTCACGCACACTCAATTTGGTGTTGCACAAGAAGACATTTATTAAAGTCAGTGAAGAAACAAAAAAATGGGCAAATCGCAGGAAAATCAGAATGCGTTTCAAAAGCGACTACAATCAATTGCAGACATTTCGGCCTATCTAGGCCTTATTCATTACGCTGCTGTATGAAGATGATTCTTAAATAGATAGACGGGTGAGTCCCCTGAGTGCAAGGGTATATTGAGAGCTTTATAATCCTGGATTTCCTGGAATATGTACAGTGTGCGGTGAATTCTAACTACATAGACTAGGGGTCTATCGACCCGTTGCACCGGCACCTCACTATTGGACAGAGTGCAGGCCAATAGTCTTTTCTCTCAAGCAAAATTTGCTGCACATTGCATTGTGCCTCAATGGGGGTAGGTTGTTATAAATATGTTGGCTCATAGAGTTCTCGTTCCAGGGCTGCTTTTTCGTCCCAGTCCAACCCTGGGGCCACTCAACATAAGGCTGGACCCTATCAGGATAACATTGCCATTAAAGAGATTCTCCAATACTGTAAAAGTTATTATTCTTGGGCACAGGCTGGTAAGAAATAAAAAAAAAACATACTTGCTTCTTGGACCAGTGTCCCCCAAACATTCCCAGTGGAGCAATGCCAGAAGGGAAGAAGAAGATTCTTTTCTTTCCACTGCCCTAGGACAATGAAGAATAGCCTGACAAATCCTTTAACCCCTTAACGGCCAGAGGTATTTTTGGTTTTGCGTATTCATTTTTTGCTCCCGTTCTTTCCAGAGCTATAACATTTTTATTTTTTGGTCAAAATGGCCATGGGAGGGCTTGTTTTTGGCGGGACGAGTAGTCCTTTTGAACTACACCATTGGTTTTACCATGTCGAGTACTAGAAAACGTGAAAAAAATTCCAAGTGTGATGAAATTGCAAAAAAAGTGCAATCACACACTTGTTTTTTGTTTGGCTTTTTTTACTAGGTTCACTAAATGCTAAAGCTGACCTGCCATAATGATTCTCCAGGTCATTACAAGCTCATAGACACCAAACATGTCTAGGTTCTTTTTTTATCTAAGTGGTGAAAAAAAAATTCCAAACTTTGTTAAAAAAAAAGTGCCATATATTCTAATATCCATAGCGTCTCCATTTTTTGTGATCTCGGGTTTGGTGAGGGCTTATTTTTTGCGAGCCGAGGTGATGCTTTTAATTATACCTCTTTGGTGCAGATACAATCTTTTGATCGCCCGTTATTACACTTTAATGCAATGTCGCACGCAGTGAACAAAAAAACATAATTCTGGCGTTTTGACATTTTTTCTCGCTACACATTTAGCGATCAGGTTAATCCTTTTTTTATTGATAGATTGGGCGATTATGAACGCGGCAATACCAAATATGTGTATGTTTGATTTTTCATTGTTTTATTTTGAATGGGGCGAAAGGGGGGTGATTTGAACTTTTATATTTTTTTATTTTTTTTATATTTTTGGAAACTTTTTTTTTTTACTTATGGCATGCTTCAATAGTCTCCATAGGAGAGTAGAAGCTGCCATAACCCGATCGGCTCTGCTACATACAGGCAATGATCAGATCAGAATCCGGTATTGACAACCATAGAGGTCTGCAGGAGACCTCTGGTTGTCATGACAACCTATCGGTGACCTGCAATCACGTGACGGGGTCACCAATGGGCGGATATCTGGCACTATTGCCAGAAGTGCATTAAATGCTGCCGTCAGAGCTTGAAAACTGCTGATATGTGTCGGGAAAGATGTGGGCTCACCACCAGAGCCCACATCAAAGAGAGGGTGTCCGACATCTATGTAAATTTACGCCCGATGTCGGAAAGGGGTTAAGCAGGGTGATGGTAAACAGCAGGACAACCAGAGCACCAGACAAGACAAGGTTACTGGGACAGATGATGCCACTGTATCTGTTCCTTGGATATTGAAAAATTTAGTCGTAAGGTATACATCCTCCACTCCCATCAACTACAATGTCTTACAGTGACAAATGGAGAAAATTATTATTATTATTATTTATATAGCGCCATTAATTCCATGGTGCTGTACATGAGAAGGGGGGTTATATACAAAGTTATAGATATCGTTAACAGTAAACAAGTTTCCACAACAAATTTACAGTGACAGACTGGTGCAGAGGGGAGAGGACCTTGTCCTTGCGGACTTACAT
This sequence comes from Dendrobates tinctorius, assembly GCF_039654945.1. Classification (NCBI taxonomy): domain Eukaryota; kingdom Metazoa; phylum Chordata; class Amphibia; order Anura; family Dendrobatidae; genus Dendrobates; species Dendrobates tinctorius. The sequence continues at coordinate 38,535,915 of NW_027361743.1, read as the reverse complement.
TCTACGGGATAATGGGGAAGAGACAGAAGGTCGGGGGTACAGCAGGTCTGGTGGTGATGAGGCGGCAGCTCAGCCGTGGTGAGGCGGCAGAATGGTAAATGAATTATTCTCCTTTACAATTTGTGATTAATGTGAAATCTTGAGAGAAGCAACTACTGTCTTGAAACCCAACATCTCAAATCTCATACGGTTTTACATTATTTGCATATAATGCAATAAATTGAGTGATTTGGCGTTTTATGGCTGCAGTAACTGATGGCATTTCTTATTAGATTCCCTAAACATAGTTTTCATGATAAACCAATTGCAATATCAACTACAATGTTCTTTCTGCTGTCTTACAGGAAATAGATTATTTTTCTTTAGACAAGTCATATTCAATCAGTATATTAATTTATCCATGTATATCAATACATGAAAGGGAATGACGACTATTCAACAAAATTTTTTTTTTTTTTTTTTTAACCTCCATGTGTAGACAATTCTGTACTTTTGGAATAAATCTTGAAAGTGGTAATAACTTTATCTTTATATTACTGAGATCAAAATCACCTGAGACGACAGCGCTAAGGAGGTTATCAGAGATCAGGAAATGTTATCTATTGTTTATGAAATGTAAAATAAACAAACTTACGTTTTTTTTTTACATTTAATAAAATGGAGCGGATTATTTCAGCATGTCTTATGAAGTCTTCCAACACTTTTCTATTATAAAATGAGTAGGTAGAACACATAATAATGTGGAGGCCGGAAAGTCAATGACTAAACGGCCATAAATTATGATCAATAATATATATTGCATATCATGATCCACATATTAGGACTAACCAATGTAGAGGACACTGCACATTTAATAGAAACTACCCAAGGAGAAAAAGCAGTCAGAAATCCATAAAAACCAAATTTTATTAAATAATGTAAAAATATTTTATAAGGACATACGGTGCATAGTAGGGAAAACAGGAATAAACAGCATCATGGTCAAAAAAGGGGAGCAGCCACACTGCAAGCATCGCACCAGGAATGAAACGTATTAAAGTGAACAAATTGACAATAATCGGACAGGGAAAGAATGGCAAATATTGTTATGGCAAGGAGTGTACAGAGGCATCACCACATAGCCAAAGGATAATATTCTGTTAGATGACAAATTACCCTGCCCGTAAAGAACACATAACATACATAACTGATGCTATGTAAAGCATCAGGGATAAAGGCAAAAGGTAATATTGCTGTACCTGGAAGCAGTGGTGGCAGTGGGGTCGGTCCAGTCCCCGACGCGCGTTTCGGAGCCAAAGGACTCCTTCCTGTCTGTGCGCATGCACGGTGTCCGTCGCGTGGCCGCCTCGGTTCCCTGCCTGACGTGCTGGATCACGTGGGCCCGCGTGTTTCCGGTGACATCACGGCATGGATCCGGTCGGCGCAGGGCGGGCCTCTTGTGCGCGCAGACGGCCTCTGGCTGGGCGTGCGCTATATAACCCTGGTGGTCGCACCTTCCTTAACGCCCCCTGAGGAAGGAGTCCTTTGGCTCCGAAACGCGCGTCGGGGACTGGACTGGTTGATTCAAGTTGGGATGTTAATCTGCAACATATGAAAACATTACTCCTCAAACGTTCTAGACTATGGTGGAACAGGTTATTCCTAGAGAAATATATAGCAAACCAGATGATTCCCAGAGGTTTGAGAGTTAAAGTCATCCCCACATTTCAGATTGAGGATGATATATTCATCACGAAATGGGAGGAAGCATCTAATTTGTGTTCTCAAACCTTTCTGCAACTTTTGGTGAATTTCTACTCTGGTAATATAGAGACGCTTGATAAATCTATTGATTTATGTCAAGAGGAGATTCGTAAGGGCTGTTCTCCTGATAAAATCCAATCGTTTGAAACTGATTTAGAGAAATCTATGGACATGGTGGTTAAAAAAATCCAGCAAAACCAATTGAACAAATTCAGCAGGGACGTTAAAGATTATCAGATGAAAAAAGTCTACTTATGGAGAAATAGCAATAATTCCAAATTGCAACGCTCAGTTTCTAATACTTCAGTCACCTCTGTAAGTGGGCAATCTGATGTATCTCAAGCTTCGGCCTCATCCTATGATATTGGTGGGTCCCGCAAATTACGAGACCACTCGTTTCATCCTTACAAAAGACATTTAAGGAATCAACCTGAACCATATCATAAGGATAATAAGGTGATTAATCTTAGTCAACATGTTCTCACAAGGGTTGATTTGTCGCTATTGGAAAGGGGCTTTACTTTCTCACCCACCTCTGACTTTGATACTTTCACAGCTGTGAAGGATCTCAACCTGTTTGCCAGGTTGTTGCTCTTCAAGAGATATTTCTTTAATAATGATCTCCAGTGTCTTTTTCCCACAGAAGAGGAGCAGGAGGCAATAAGAACTTTGGAGGTGCTGGCGGCTGAACATGATGGTGAGGGAGGTAAGAGTCCCCCGTCCATTCGTCCAAGATCAGTCAAATTCCCTCCATTTACATCATGCCCTAGCATAGACCTTTTTGTGCGTGTGGTGACTGATGAGTTTAGGAAGATCCCTAAATATGGTCGGGGTGACAATCTGACCAGGGAAGAAAGGGTGAGGTTGAGGTATCTTAAAAATCTTTCAGATGTAGTGCTGAAGCCAGCTGATAAAGGTGGCAATGTGGTGATTTGGCCAATAACAATGTATGAGAGAGAATTAAATAATTCGGTATGCTATAAAAAATTAACTTATAATCCTCTCTCAGCCTTTTCTGCCAAATTGGACTTGATTATTAACAGGGCCGTTATCAATGGCATTGTCACCAAAGAACTGGCTTCGGCACTTACCGTAAAAGAACCTATTATATCCACTCTATACCTCTTACCCAAAATCCATAAGGACATCAGATCACCACCGGGCAGACCTATTATATCTGGTCGTGGGAATTTCCTTGAGAATATCAACAAATGGATTGACCATCAGCTTTAGCCGCTAGTATCCAATCTGCCCTCCTTCCTCAAGGACACTGGGGATCTCTTGCGGAAGGTCGATGGACTCTGTTTGGAGAGTGATTCTCTTCTTGCTTCGGTTGATGTTGAGTCCCTATATACTAACATCAAGCATATCGATGGCCTATGTGCCGTACGATTTTATTTATCCACCTCCACCATCTCCATGGGACTTAGGGACCTCATCCTGGAGCTTTTAGAGTTTACTCTCAGACACAACTTTTTTGTGTTTAAGGGGTCCTTCTACTTGCAGCTCCAGGGGACTGCCATGGGTGCGGCCTTCGCGCCGTCCTATGCCAATCTCTTCCTGGGGTTGTGAGAGAGGGATCTCTTTCTGTCTGATAAACAGGGGTTGATTGAGCGTGTCCCGTTCTGGGCACGCTACATCGACGATATCTTCTTTATCTTTCAGGGCAGCTCCATCGACCTTCTGCAATTTATGTCTAATTTGAATGACAACGATCTCAACATCAGGTTGACATTGACGTGGGATCCCGAAAAAATTAATTTTCTGGATGTCTCTGTCAAAAAGGATTCACAAGGAATCATTCAAACTGATATCTATCGTAAGGAGACATCCACCAATTCCTTACTCCATGCCTCATCCTGTCATCCCCATCATCTTATTAAAGCTATCCCTGTGGGACAGTTCCTACGTCTCTGCCGTATCTGTTCCACTAATATTGATTTTGAGAATCGTGCCAATGAATTAAGATCTCGATTCTTAGCACGTGGTTACAGTAAACGGAGTATAAAAAAGGCCTATCAACGCGCCAGACGTTCAACTCGTAATGAGCTACTCTACAGGGACCGTAATAAATCTAAGGGTAGTGAGGTTGTGAGATTTGTTACCTCTTTCCATCCCCAACATGGAATGATGCGGGATGCATTGAGAAGGGCTTGGCCTATCCTTATGGTGGACCCTATCTTGAACAAACTTCTCCCTGAGTATCCATCCATTTCCTATAGAAGGGCTAGGAATTTACGTGACCAATTGGTGGCCAGTCATTATGTTGATCATCCAGCACACACTTTTTTGGACGATCATCCGATTAGACATGGTTGTTTTCCTTGTGGCAGGTGTATAGCCTGCCCTAACATTGAACGTAGCACTTCATTTACTAATTTTGATGGTACCAGGACGTTTTCCATTAAGCAACGTATATCATGTATCACTCGGTACGTGATATACTATGCTACTTGTCCGTGTGGGCTCATTTATGTGGACATGACCACGCGACAATTGAAGGTACGTACTAGGGAACATGTCCTGGGTATTTCGGCAGCTGCCACTTGCACTGACGATTCAAGCCTGAAGACGTTACCCAGGCATTTCAAGGAACTTCACCAGTGCAATGCCACACTCTTAAGAATAAGGGGCATTGATGCCCTTAACATCAATATAAGGGGTGGCAAATTATCTAACAGGCTGGCTAGGTCTGAAACCAGATGGATCTGGACGTTAGGCACCATCCATCCACGTGGACTAAATGAAAACATTTCATATGCCCCATACTTGTAACTCATCCAACGTATCCCATTATGAGCTTTGTGGTCTTGTGCTTTTACTTATGTGCTTTTTCTCTTTTATCTATTTTCTAGTGGTTTGAATTTGATGTATTGTCCTTGGAATTAGGAAGGGTCCGAGGTCCTTTTAGAACTATGGAAGTCGTTTGATGGATTCATCTACGATGAAGACTCTGGGATCTCTCATGCGTCTACACCCACATTATGTGGGTTTTAATTATCCAGTGTAGCTTGATGGGCTGGGTATTACCCATTTTTGGCATATTTACACCCCTTATGCATTTTTTGTATCTTTCATTTTTGTATTTTTTGTTTATTTCATTTTTTGTACTACTCATGTATTATCCCATTTGTACACATATGGATATTTAGGCTTTTGTGTATACCTTGCATTGTGCCATTCCCCATGTACGTGTGTGGGTGTGTGCGTGCGTGCGTCTGTGCATGTATGCATGTGTGGGTGTGCGCAATTAATGTGCATGCATGTGTGCACGTATGTACGTATGCGTGTGTGCATGCAGTCGCGTGTGTATGTGTGTGCACATATTCATGGGGTATTTGTCTATGTGTATCTGCAATATACGGTGCATTATATGTGTTGTATGTATCATCTGGGTTGCATTTATGCACATAGAGATATAGGCATGATCGCGTATTTTTATAATAGGTTCTATGCTGGTGAGACTTTATACTTTTGATCTCTCTCTCCATATATATCTCGCATGTGATTTTTGCTGTCATGACACCTATTGTTTTATTTCTGTATTCTATGCCATGTGCTTTGCTGATATACCCCTCTATGCACTGATACTTTGCAGTATATCGGTGGCATGATGCATTTATGTATGCACAATTTGTTCCCACCTTCCCCCTGCACTTTGGGTTTGCCCATTCTTTTGCCCTTTTTACATGTGGCGGCTCCTGCCCGATGCTGTCTGTGCGCATGCGCGGTGTCCGTCGCGCGGCCGCCTCGGTTCCCTGCCTGACGTGCTGGATCACGTGGGCCCGCGTGTTTCCGGTGACGTCACGGCATGGATCCGGTCGGCGCGGGGCGGGCCTCTTGTGTGCGCAGACGGCCTCTGGCTGGGCGCGCGCTATATAACCCTGGTGGTCGCACCTTCCTTAACGCCCCCTGAGGAAGGAGTCCTTTGGCTCCGAAACGCGCGTCGGGGACTGGACCGACCCCACTGCCACCACTGCTTCCAGGTACAGCAATATTACCTTTTGCCTTTATCCCTGATGCTTTACATAGCATCAGTTATGTATGTTATGTGTTCTTTACGGGCAGGGTAGTTTGTCATCTAACAGGATATTATCCTTTGGCTATGTGGTGATGCCTCTGTACACTCCTTGCCATAACAATATTTGCCATTCTTTCCCTGTCCGATTATTGTCAATTTGTTCACTTTAATACGTTTCATTCCTGGTGCGATGCTTGCAGTGTGGCTGGTCCCGTTTTTTGACCATGATGCTGTTTATTCCTGTTTTCCCTACTATGCACCGTATGTCCTTATAAAATATTTTTACATTATTTAATAAAATTTGGTTTTTATGGATTTCTGACTGCTTTTTCTCCTTGGGTACTTTTCTATTATAGCCAGAATTAACTTTTTCAACAATTTGGGCTATGGTATCTCATCCTTAGGATCACAACTGTCTGGTTAGCCTTCAGTCTTCCCACCCATGAATAAGCCATACAGTGGGGGAAAAAAGGATTTAGTCAGCCACCAGTTGTGCAAGTTCTCCCTGTTATGAATGAGTCACTGTAGGAGGCAAAAGCAGAAATATAAGCTAAGTCCAGAAAACCAGAGAAGTTGGCAACTATCAGATTGCAGACCCCTGAACCTATCAACACAACTAGCAGTAGCCGTGGAGGGTTCCTACGATGCCCTAGACCCCTCGATCACAGCCAGAGAAATACATAGGCCTAAAGAAAGAAAGGGGAAATCTAAACTGCCCCAGAGCAGACCCCAAAGCAATAGACAGCCCCCAACATATAATGACGGTGAAGCAAGATGAAAACACTAACACAGATAGAAAGATAGACTGAGCAAAGACGGGGCCACAAAACTACCTATATAGGAAAGGACAGGAAGGCTGCTGTCTGCAATCTGCCAAAACCCTATCAAAGACATAAGCCAACCAGCTGATAAGAAAAAGACCCTGAAGCAGCTAGGCTTCAACAACTGAATCAGCACTCAGGTATTTTCAGAAGACAGAGCTAAATGAATTCAGCACACCCCAGCAGGGAATGGCAGAAATCCAGAAAAACAAAGCAACAACAAAGTCAAAGCAAAAAGCAAAAGGCAGAGCAGCAAACTTAACTTTGGAGGAGCAGGAATTCAGACTGGTCTCCAAGGATCCCACAGAGAAATCACCCGCAGGGCAGAAGGGCGTCGGCAGCATTATATCCAGTCCGTAACTCTACTCAGCCAGTCACAATCATCAGCCTCAGGTGTTTGACAATCAGGCTCACTACCTTTCTTTACCAGAAGAGGGAGTTCCTCAGGCCTCAGTAATGAAGGGGAAAATGAACTCACAACATCTCCCACTTAAAAAAATGAGCGAGGCCTGTAACTGACATCATAGGTAGTGTCATGGTCAGGACATGGTTAATGTCCTGATTTCTCAGGGTGAATTTTGCTGGCCTCCCTTTGGATCTGGGAGGGGTATTTATACTCACTCCAGACTAAGATTCCCTGTCAGCTATACAGTTATTCTGGCTGTGTGTCTGACCCCTGGTGTGCGTGTATACTGCTTTGCTTGTTTGATTCCCGTGTATGACCTGGTCCGTCCCCTCACTCCATTCTCTGTCTCACGTTTTGGTACTATTGTCTTCTCCGGTTCTGACCTCCTGGCTTGGCTATCGTTACTCCATTACCGTTTGCCTCTATTGTACCGTCTATTGCCCTTGGTAACTTGTCCCGTAGTTACCGCTTTAGGAGTTTTCCTCAGCTCCTAGCTCTGTGGAGCTTAGGCCACGCCCTCAGCAGTCACATGCTTCAGGTCCTGTTAGTCTGGAGCACACATCCTCACCGCTGCTGCCCCGCTCCACAGGTATCTTTGAGCACAGTTTTTGTACTCAGGACACGTGCACTGGCTCAGTGAGCAAGAGCAGTGAGGTGTTCCTGACAGGTAGGCCACAACTATGAGAGTCAAAATTAGAAAACAAATCCAGAAAATAACCTTGTCTGATTTGGCAAGATTTATTTTGCAAATTATGGTTGAAAATAAGTATTTGGTCACCTAAAAACATGCAAGATTTCGGGCTCACAGACCTGTAACTTCTTCTTTAAGAGGCTCCTCTGTCCTCCACTCATTACCTGTAGTAATGGCACCTGTTTGACCTTGTTATCAGTATAAAAGACAAACTCCACTAAGGTGAAGAGTGAAGACCAAAGAGCTTTTGAAGGACACCAGAAACAAAATTGTAGCCCTGCACCAGGCTGGGAAGACTGAATCTGCAATAGGCAGCTTGGTGTAAAGAAATCAACTGTGGGAGCAATAACAAGAAAATGGAAGACATACAAGACCACTGATATGGTCCATGTGCAGCAGATAATTTTCTCCTGGGTGCTGCACTTTCACTTCAGGGCTCAGTCACAACGATGACATTACAGGTAACAGATTATTCTAATTATTCTAATAAGGTACACTTTAACATCTGTATTACAATTACAAGTCCCAGCCGGAGTGGGAGTCTACTGAGCCAAACTACAGTGCCAGTATCACAGATCTATGGAATACCGTAGCCTGGCTAATAAAAGTCAAAGTCGTTCAGAGACATGAGCTAGTGATAGAAATATTAAAATGCTCTGAAATATGATGTCTTATGAAAGTCTCAGATGTTTTCAACTGGATTATTTGAAATTCAGTACAAATTGATTGCATGTTGTTAATGGCATTGTGGTAGGGAAGAAACCGTGCAGACATTAAGGAAAGCAAGCAGTTTACACTGAATTTCTAATAATCTAGTTAAACGGCACCTCAACTTTAATGAAGCGCCTGCATAGCATCTCAGCCCGTGCCACCTGCCATGTGGGATTTTGCCCTAACACACATCACACATGTATTTAGCCTGAAAATGTAATAGAGTCCTCAGGTGTCTTTCCTTGGGTTAATAACTCATTAAAAATTAAACGGCCTTAGTAGTAACAGTCTCTGTAGACAATGTTTAATGCCACAACTTGAATGCGACTAGATCATATCATTGCTCACATTAGCTCGTAAACATGACTGTCCAACAGCAGAAAATGTATTACAAGGAATTGTGTTCTTTGAGTAAACGGCACTATACATGTCAAAGTTACTCCAGAAACACAAGGGAACACCAAGCAACTCCGCAGGAATACTTACTATGCAAATCGCATGCCGAACAGAAAAACTAATTCTGTCTGTCTGTAAAGGAAATCCCACCTCGCTGATTGGTCGTGGCTGTTAGGCCACGACCAATCAGCGACAGTCGCTTAGTCGTCGCGGCAACACGGCCGCATCGCTTACAGGCACATTAGTCGTTAAAGGCATCACTGCTGCGTCGCTCATTACACAGGCACAGTCCTGTACATATTCTAGAATACCCAGTGCGTTAGAATCGGGCAACCATCTAGTAAATAATAATCTGCTCTGAACTGAACAATCTGAAGAAAGTTTTTCGAAACCAACAGATGTTATGAAAGTATTTAATACCAATTTAGTTATCAGACATGGGTCATTACACCACTTTTTCAATTTAACATACGTGCTTTTGGTTCATTTTAGGAACAAAATAAGCTTCCTTCTATTTTGAGCTAGATTCAAAAATTAAAAAGAATATAATACAAAAAAATACATTATTCAAGAAATGCTGAGCAGATGTATACAAAAAAAAAAAAAAAAAAGGGGAAATAAATACGTAACAGCAGTTATACGTACTTACTTAAAAATGAAGTTGATGTAGAATATTCTGTGTAAGTTGAGATGTCTACGTGGCAAGTAGTTTGCAGGTTATCTGATGGTAGAGATCTCGTTTTTATAGCTGCTGATGCTATTGGAACAATGATATATTAAGGTACCAATAAAACATACAAAAGGTCACACCACTCCTTGCATGTCCACTATACTCACTGGTTGTATCTTAACATTTATATTCTCTTCGGGGTGTTCCCTTTATGGTGGATCAATTGATACAATACTAAATATGAAGAGAATTTCAATTACTAACAGTGACCACAACATTGATATTCAGTCCCAGTTCCTGGGGTACATATGCACTTACTTGTGCTAGATTTGTTATGCTACCCAGGTGTAAATCCTGATTGACTCTTTATAATGGTCTTTGTTGGCTTTATTTAGAGCCAGTGCAGGGACGATATCCACTGTTGAAAAAAATGACAAAGTGCTGGGTAAGGAGGGATCCACTAAACCCACAAATAGTGCTAGCGTTCCAGTAGCCAGTTAGTCCTGGTAGGACTTCTATGCACTTCTGGTAATTGCTCTGTCGCAGTCTGGCTGAGGCAGCAGCTGCTGATAGAGTGATAGGCGATGCAGTGTAAGGAGGGATCCACTAGACACCCTAATTATGCTAGCGTTCCAATAATCAGTTAGTCCTAATAGGACTTCTATGCAGTTACGTCTGGTGATTGCTCTGGCGCAATCTGGCTGAGGCAGCGGCTCTGGCTGAGGCAGCAGCTGCTGATGGAGCGATAGGCTATGCAGCGTGTAGTAGGGGAGCGGGTAGACGCCAGCACCTCGTGTACTCCGGCCGGAAGTATTGACGAGGACGCGGCGAGAGTGGGGGGGCAGAGCTACTGTGACGTCACAGGCAGGGAGGAGGACAGGTGCACGAGAGGCACAAACCAACCAACATGTTTCGAGGGGGGCTTCCCTCTTCGTCAGGGCTATGCTGAATGCCTGTCAGCCCGTCCTTATATAATAGCTCACCCAGCTGCAACCCATACCAATCATTAGTCTTGGGCAGAAATGTATGGGTTTTTTTTTTGTTTTTTCTTCTCTTTCTTTCTCTGTGTGTACTGTTGCCTCAAGATATGCCTTGCTGCTATAATTGCAATATTATATTGTTGATTTATTAAAATAGATAGTCCGCTTTGTCTCCTAAATAATAAAAGTATACCTAACTTGTCTGCATAATATACTAAACTAAAACATAACTTTTATTTATACCAATTTTAAGATAATTTCAAATAATTGTAACAATAGACCCTCATATGGGAAAAACCCAGCACGCAGGCAACCAGTTTCAAACTATGGTTTAAATTATAAACCTAATTATAGATCAAAAATAACCACTAACCAATTGACAAAACCCAAAAGACAAGGAGGTCTCCAGAAGCATCCACCAATTAAGGATTTTTTTCAGGTACAAAATACAAAACAAAAAGAGGCAAAAGGGGTAGGTCACTCTCCCAAAAGAAAATAAATAAATTGAACCATACAGAATCAATCAGTACACAAAAAATCTTTAACTTAAGCTCTTATAAACTCTCAGCGAATGAGAGATTATTACTCCAAAAGGGTCTAAAATTTGCTCCAACTGCCACATCTAAACCATTTAATCTATATATCAGTATGAAGAAATACCTCCGTAACCTTGCCCTTAAAAAATATTTTTTAAAAAAAGGGGACAATCACCAACAATCCACTCACACTAGTGTTAATTCTATGCCCACAAATTTCATCCACACCAGCTTGTCCCTACCTTCAACTTTCAACCCTTTGAATGAATACTCAAATTCATTCAGAACATTTGAGACCCTAGTAACAGCAGAAATAATAAAGATCAATAATCGATCAACTAAAATGGTTATGCATAATTTAAGCCTGGGAGAAAGACAGTCAATCATCAAACTCCAGGAAAATAACCAAATTGTAATCCGCCCGGCGGACAAAGGTGGGGGTATTGTAGTAATGGATTGTTTATCCTATCACGAAGAATCCTTGAGACTCCTAGGGGACACAATCACATAGAAAAGAATACCCTCTGACCCTACCATCCAGTTTATGAAGGAATTGAATAGGTTATCAACAAAAGGTAAAACTGTAGGGATCCTAAATAAAAAAGAATACCAATACATAAATAACAAAACTCCCTCTATAGCAGTATTTTACCATATCCCAAAAATTCATAAGGACATACAAAAACCACCAGGCAGGCCAATCATATCCGGCATAAACTGCCTGACTGCCAACTTATCAAGATATGTGGATACACACTTACAAAAATGCATGCCACTAATACCAGCCTACCTAAAAGATACTACACACACTTTACAAATTTTAAATTCGCTAGAGTGGAATAGCAACTCCATTCTGGGAACATTAGATATTAAGTCTCTTTATACAGTCATAGACCCATTGAAAGGCTGCCAGGCAGCCCAATTTTTTCTTGACACCCTGGGAACATATCATAATTCCCAAATAGCATTCATTGTTGAGTGTATTGAATTTATACTCAAGCACAACTATTTTTCATACGACAACCAATATTATTTACAGACACATGGCACTGCTATGGGTACGCGATTTGCGCCCAGTTTTGCAAATTTATACGTAGGCATGTGGGAACATGATTTGATCTTTCAAAACAACAGCCTTCATAAAGGCCTGAGATTATGGAAGCGTTTTATCGATGACATACTTTTTGTCTGGGATGGCGCACTCTTAGACTTACAAACATTCATTGCTAGTCTAAATACAAATTCATACGGCCTGGAATTTACACCTACATATAGCAAGACTAGTGTGAACTTCCTTGACTTAACGATCTGTGTAGAACACAATAAATTAATCACCAAGGGATACCACAAGGAAGTGGATTCAAACAGCTATATTCACATTAATAGCTGTCACCTACCGGTGTGGTTAACAAATATACCCAAAAGCTAATACATGAGGGTAAAAAGAAATTGTACAAATACCCAGGATTTCCATAAGGAAACAGAACGTCTGACAGACCAGTTCATGGAAAAAGGCTATGATCCTCAACAATTGAACCAAACCAAGAAAGAGGTGGAAAACATGTCTAGAACATCTCTAATATACAAATCTCGGAATAGTGACACTCCACTTAATATTCAAGATCAAATTAAAAAATTACCTATTATTACACAATTTCATGCGGCTATAAACGATTCAATAACATTATTCGGAAATATTGGCCGATATTACACGGGGATAAACACATAGGGGAATTGCTACCGCAACGTCCTAGATTTGTTTACACTAGAGCCCAGAATTTAGGGCTTCTAGTGGCACCCACCACAAAAATGATCAAACCCATAACAAGGCCATCCTTACGCCAAACACTCCTTACTAATTCAAATACACAACCATCTGGGTTTTTGGCATGTGGGAGATGCTTATGTTGCAATTGAATGTTGACACAAAGGAAGTTACAAATGACATTCACAGATATGGCAAAAAATAAATTTAGTATTAGAGACGAAATGACATGCCAAACTAAGGGGGTGATATATATACTCAGGTGCCCTTGCAATAAAATCTATGTAGGCAGAACCAAGAGACGTTTAATGGATAGGATTAAGGAGCACCTGGATAACATTAAAAAAGGATTCAAAGGTCACCCCTTATCGCGTCATTTTTTGGACAAACATAATCAGTCTTACAAGGGGGTATCCTATTGTGGAATCCAGGTGGTCCCCCAAAATCCAAGGAAGGGCAACTATTTGAAAGCTATGTCAAGAGTGGAGTCAAAGTGGATTTACAGTCTTGACAGTCTGGCCCCAAAAGGCCTCAACCATGAGATTGAGCTATATGCTTTTTAGATAAAATTATTAAAACATTAATCTTAATTTTTATAATTTTTTTTTTTATTTTTTATTTATTTATTTTTTATTTATTTTTAATACACTTATTGTTATTGCTATCTACATTTTATGGAACATACAATTAAGGATGTACATATTACATCCGTGCGTCAGTTTTCGTCTTTATGCTTATTTTCTTTATATAGAGATTCACGACGAGTACCATATGGTCAAATTAGTCCTTTCCCCCCTTCCATTTCTATCCTTTTTTCCGTTTTTTTTTTTGCTAAAGTGCTGGTAGCACACATATACTTTTTAGAAAATATAGGTATCTATTTTATTAACGTGCGGAGGGTCAATCTGCTCATGTAACCCTCCATACTCATGTTTTATTTATTTAGTTCCAGTAAAATTATTTGAAATTATCTTAAAATTGGTATAAATAAAAGTTATGTTTTAGTTTAGTATATTATGCAGACAAGTTAGGTATACTTTTATTATTTAGGAGACAAAGCGGACTATCCATTTTAATAAATCAACAATATAATATTGCAATTATAGCAGCAAGGCATATCTTGAGGCAACAGTACACACAGAGAAAGAAAGAGAAAAAAAAAACAAAAAAAAACCCATACATTTCTGCCCAAGACTAATGATTGGTATAGGTTGCAGCTGGGTGAGCTATTATATAAGGACGGGCTGACAGGCATTCAGCATAGCCCTGACGAAGAGGGAAGGCCCCCTCGAAACATGTTGGTTGGTTTGTGCCTCTCGTGCACCTGTCCTCCTCCCTGCCTGTGACGTCACAGTAGTTCCGCCCCCCCACTCTCGCCGCGTCCTCGTCAATACTTCCGGCCGGAGTACACGAGGTGCTGGCGTCTACCCGCTCCCCTACTACACGCTGCATAGCCTATCGCTCCATCAGCAGCTGCTGCCTCAGCCAGAGCCGCTGCCTCAGCCGCTGCCTCAGCCAGATTGCGCCAGAGCAATCACCAGAAGTAAGACATCTCAACTTACACATTTTTAAGTAAGTACGTATAACTGCTGTTAGGTATTTATTTCCCCTTTTTTTTTTTTTTTATACATCTGCTCAGCAAAGCGGGGAATCACACAAATATACGGTTCGCTCAGACTTTATAACAGGAGCCGACACAGTCCTGTCTCTTCACCAGCTGCATCTGAGTTTTTTGGATAGGTAGCGCCCGTGTTACTTTACCGTAATTATTATTCAAGAAATACTGTACATATATAATACATATAGATAAATGGATCAGCCATAACAATAAACCCACACAGAGTGATCTATTTCAAGTGTTTATTTCTGTTAATGTTGATGATTATGGCTTACAGCCACTGAAAACCCAAAAGTCATCATCTCAATAATTAGAATAATTAACAAAAAACACCTGCAAAAGACTTCCTAAAAGTTTAAAAAGGTGCCTTAGTCTGTTTCAGTATTCTCCACAATCATGGGGAAGACTGCTGACTTGACAGATGTCCAGAAGGCAGTCATTGACACACTCCACAAGGAGGGCAAGCCACAAAAGGTCATTGCTAAAGAAGCTGGCTGTTCATAGAGTGCTGTATCCAAGCAGATTAATGGAAAGTTGAGTGGATGGAAAAAGTGTCGTAGAAAAAGGTGCACAAGCAACCGGGATAACCAGCCTTGAAAGGATTAAGAAAAGGCCCATCAAAAATTTGGGGGAGATTCACAAGGAGTGGATTGCTGGTGGAGTCATTGCTTTGAGAGCCACCACACAGAGACGTACCCAGGACAGGGGCTACAAGTGTCGCATTCCTTGTGTCAAGCCACTCATAACCAATAAACAACGCCAGATGCGTCTTACCTGGACCGAGGAGAAAAAGAACTGGACTGTTGCTCAGTGTTCCAAAGTGTTGATTTCAGATGAAAGTGAATTTTGCATTTCATTTGGAAAACAAGGTCCCAGAGTCTACAGGAAGAGTGGAGAGGCCACAATCCAAGCTGTTTGAGGTCTAGTGTGAAGTTTCCATAATCAGTGATGGTTTGGGAAGCCATGTGATCTGCTAGTGTAGGTCCACTATGTTTTATCAAGACCAAACTCAGCGCAGCCATCTACCAGAAAATTTTAGAGCACTTCATGCTTCCCTCTGCCGACAAGCTTTATGGAGATGGAAACTTCATTCTCCGGCAGGACTTGGCACCTGTCCACACTGCCAAAAGTACCAATACTTGGTTTTAAAACAACAGTATCACTGTGCTTGATTGACCAGCAAACTTGCCTGACCTTAACCCCATAGGGAATCTATGGGGTATTTTCAAGAGGAAGATGAGAGACACCAGACCCAACAATGCAGACAAGCTGAAGGCTGCTATCAAAGGAACCTGGGCTTCCGTAACACCTCAGCACTGCCAAAGGCTGATCGCCTCCACACCACACTGATGCAGTAATTGATGCAAAATGAGCCCCAACCAAGTATTGAGTGCATTTACTGAACATACATTTCAGTAGGACAACATTTTGGATTTTAAAATCATTTTTCAAGCTCAGTATTCTATTTTACTGAGATAATGACTTTGGGGTTTTCATTGGCTGTAAGCCATAATCATCAACATTAACAGAAATAAACACTTGAAATAGATCACTCTGTAATGACTCTATATAATATAAGTTTCACTTTTTGTATTGAAGAACTGAAATAAATTAACTTTTTGACGATATTCTAATTTTGAGAGAAGCACCTGTATGCCAGTCTATTATATGACTTTTATCTGGAATTTCCCATCAGTTTTCCTGTCTACAGCCTGTATCCAATTTGCAACTGACTGAGTTGGTGGGAAGAGACTAGCTGCTTTGTTATCTCCCATACGGCACACAGAGAGACATTCCTGCTCTTCATTTCTTAGCATAAGAGAAGCAGCAGCATCATGATGGAAGTTAAAGGGTTTATTCAGGACTATTATTTTAATAAGGTCCTGAAAACTAACAGGCAGGTAGTTGCTAACTACCTACCTGTTCTACCCAGTGCTGGCACAAAGCAGTCATTGATGAGTATTTAGCTGCTTCACAGCACCAGGGCAGCTGTTCCTCTTCTGGGCTGCTCTGTCAATGGGGCGTGACTCCTGGCGTCATGCTGGTAAAAAGCTGGTTCACCGCAGTAATGCAATGGGAACCGGCTGTCAATCAGCATGATGTCAGCATTCACACCTCATCAGCAGAGTAGAATGGAAGAAAAGCCGTTGCTCTGTTGATGTGACGTCAGTGGAAGCCACTGAATCAATGGCAAGAGAGGTCTGTGACCAGTATGTGCTAGCAAAAATCGCCACCTTGCACAACATGCAGGTAGGTAGCAATGAAACCACACCTCCTGACGAAGCTAAGGTGGTGAAACATGCGTCGAGGCTCCAGCTGTGTCCCACCTGTGCTGCTGCACTTTACTGACAACATGTCTGAAGATAAAATTACTTTTCATTATCGGGTCCTAATTTAGATATGATCTTTACCCTGGGACATTGATGCTAGGTTATTAACATTAAGCTGGTAGCAGCAACTATCTTCTATCTTAGTTGCACTTTCTTATAGGAGATTATGTTGTAGCAGCATTATCCTTTTTTTCTGCTTTCTCTTAAATACTGCTATCTGATTTAAAAGGATGATGTATTTTATCATTGATCTTAATTCTTTACCACACCAGCATAGATTCTTTATACTGTACATGTTTGGAGCACCAGTGGGACACTCTTGTATTCTCTCTGATGTGATGTAAATTTTTCCATCTGTTCCTCACATCAGTTTTAGCTGCTTTTCTCCCTTACTTCACAATAATGTCATTGATCATATAGTTATGTTTAATAAATGAAATATTTTTAATAAACTTCTCATGTTTCATTATCTCTTCATTTATCATTTACATTATTTAGATCGCACTATCTATAACCTCTGGACTATTTGATTGAGAGATTTTCTCTTTGTTCAGTCAAAGGTAGATAGCCACTACCTGCCAGTTCATTTTAAACAGTAGTACTAAGCTTTTTAATCATAAATCCAGCTCTGGGGTGAGGTAAAAGACTTGTTAGAAAGCTCAGCATGATCTTTCTGTGTCTTTCTCTGGCTCTTTTCTCAGTCTGCCTCTCACTTCTCTTTTCTCTACAGAGTATAATAGGATATATAATTTGACACCTCACTGTGTTAGCAGTCTGCACTGTCTTGAGCGAGAGATAGATTTTAGCTGTTTTTTTCAAGAGTTTTCACTGTGGATAATAAGTTCAGATGGTGGGGGTTGATGGGGGAGAAAGAAGTCGCTCATATTGGGAGAAAGATGATAATTTTTGTGATAAAATAAATTGCAAAGTTTCTTATAATCATCTATACTATATCAATCTATACAGTTTCTATTGAATTACGTTTAATATCTCATACTTATGGCACCTGTCATAGCTGTAGGTACGTGGGTTATACAGCAAGTAAATTGTCATTTTTTTAAGGTAATGCATTGAATGCAGGAAAAATGGGCAAGGGTAAGAATCTGAGTGACTCTGACAGAACCAAATTGTGATGAGTAGATGGCTGAGTCATAGCATCTATAGAACATCTGCAGTATTCTGGGTATGCAGTGGTTAGTACCTACCAAAAGTACTTGAATGAAGATCAATTGGTGATAGGAATTATGCACACAAGTTTGGGCCGCCCTCACACCCAGGGCTGTGGGATACTCGGTACCGGGCTCGGTGGATCTCAATGGGAGTTGTCACGGTAGCTGTGACCCGGCCCGTGGCCCTAGGCGCCCATGGTAAATGTTCAGTGTGAATGAATAAGTCGTGACACCACCTGTGGTGTTCGGCAATGTAGATGTTAGGCCGACACTGCAGACAGATCCTCTGGGACAGATAGTGTGGTGCAGCAGGGGTGGTATAGCCCTCCACAGGCAAGGCTGTTGTCCCAGGGCAGAGTAGATATGGTGACACTTAAGTGGTGTAGTGTCAGGCGCAGGGGATATAGTGGTGTTGGGCAGGTTGATGCTGGAATAAGTGGAGGACACCAGGGCATGTAGTTCCAATGTTTTACTCAGAGTCTGTTGCACAAACAGGTGCATGCTTCTGTGCCGTGTCCTCCGGGTCTGGGACTCAGTCAACCCCCCAGGCCAGATGGAATACTCCTTTCAGACACTCCGCCAACTTGTGCCTTTCTGAACGTCTCCTCTTATAGCGCCTTTAGATAAAGTACTCCTAGTACTGAGTTACACTGGAGTTCCTCCTGGCTGATGTTCCTATGAACTCTACTTGTACGGCAGACAGCTGTAGCCTGCTTCGGGGACTCCTTGTTACTAAGTCCTGGCTCACTATCCAGTTGCTGTTGTGACCCCAAGTCTTGTGTGGGAATAAAGTGGTCACTACTTCTATTCCTCCGGTGTCTGCTGCAGGACTATTAGTATCCGTACAACCTCGGGGACTGGGCCCCGGCCTTGCGCTAAGAACTTCTAGGAAAGGTTCTCTTCTCACCCACGTCCACTGTTCTCTTTTACTCCTCACGTTCCGTGCTAATCCTTTCCTTCTATGGAGAGTCAAGCTTTCAGTCTATGTTGCTCTCTCGTTCTCTCTTTCCCGTGCTGTTGTGAGTTCATTTTCCCCTTCGTCACTGAGGTCTGGTGAACTCCCTATTCTGGTGAAGGAAGGTAATGAGCCTGATTATCAGGCACCTGAACCTGATGAGGATGACTGGCTGAGTGGAGTCACGGACTGGATATAAGGCTGCCGACGCCCTTCTGCCCTGCGGGTGATTTCTCTGTGGACTTCTAGGACACCAGTCTGATTCCTGCTCCTCTAAGCTAAGTTTTTCTGCTTTGCCTGTTTGCATTAGTGTTTTGTTTTTGTTTTCCTTGCTTTTCTGGATTCTGCCATTCCCTGCTGGGGTGAGCTGAATCTCCTTTTGCCTGTAGCTCTGTCTTCAGAATATTCCTGAGTACTGACATAGCTTTTTGAAGCCTAGCGTATTCAGGGCCTTTTTCACTGTCAGTCTGTTGGCTCTTATTTTCATAGGGTTTTTCACGGATTGCAGACAGCAGCCTTCCTGTCCTTTCCTATCTAGCTAGATTGGGCCCCATCTTTGCTCAGTCTGTCTTTCTGCCTGTGTTGGTGTTTTCATCTTGCTTCACCGTCATTATATGTTGGGGGCTGCCTATTGCTTTGGGGTCTGCTCTGGGGCAGTTTAGTTTTCCCCCTTTCTTTCTTTGGGCCTAGCTATTTCTCCGGCTGTGATCGAGGGGTCTAGGGCATCGTAGGAACCCCCCACGGCTACTGCTAGTTGTGTTGATAGGTTCAGGGGTCTGCAATCCGATAGCTACCAACTTCTCTGGTTTTCTGGACTTAGCTAGCATTTCTGTTTTTGCCTCCTACGGTGACTCAATCATAACACCGTGCCAGCAGACCCAGATCACTGGGATCTGCTGCAGCTCTTCCATCCATCTTTCCCTCTCTCTAGGGATCTCCTTCTCTCTAGCCCCTCAATCAGCTACTGACTAACTGACTTAAACTCTTCCCTCTCCTTGAAATGTAATCTAACTCCACCCACCTCCCAGCACGTTTCGTGTTCCAAGCAGAGAGCCAGCAATGGGTGCTTTACTATACTCCAAGCACGGAGCCGCCAAAGGTGCTTTGCTACACTACTTTGTGGTTTGGGGTGCAGGCATTGGAGCGTGGTCAGGAGTTTCCACCTTACCTGGATGGTGGGGGCACCACACCTCAGGAGGAGGTGCAGTACCTCTGTGGCGACTGAGCCTCAGGGGCGCCACAAGTTTCATTTATGCTTGTCTGACATGAAAGCTAGCCAATCTGGTCCAATCCTGCAGAAGAACTACTGTAACTCAAATTGCTGAAAATTGTATCTCTGGCTATGATACGGTGTATCACACAGTGCATTGCAGCTTGTTCTGTATGGCTCTAAGTACTCATAGATTATATAGAAAGCCAATGCTAACCCTCCACCATTAATATGGCCACATGAGTGACAGAACTATGTCATCGAGGAGTTTAAAAAGGGATTTTGTCTCGTAATCAAATTTTCTTTTTCACCTGAATGGCCAGATGTGTTTTACTTACCTGGTATTAGATGGTACCAAGATGCACTACAGTATATGCAGATTTCTCATCCACAGGGGCAATGTAATTGTTCTATGAAACCTTTGGCCCTAACATTCATGTGGATGATCCTTTCACAAGTATTACCTGCCTACGTAAGCAGATGTCTTCATGACTGGTTAACCTTGGGATAATGGCCTCTTGTACCAGTATACTGCACCCTGCTACATTGCACAAATTGTTCAGTAGTGGCTTAAGGAACATGTCAAAATGCGTATTGTTGATGACTTGTCTCCATATTTTCCAGATCTTAATCTGCGCATCTGTGGTATTTGCTGAAAGAACAAATCTGAATCAAGGGGCCAAACATTGCAAAGTACATGATTTAGAGATCTACTGCTAACACTGTGGTGCCAGATATCACAGAACAATTTCCAAGGTCTCGTTTGTGAAGTCTATTTCTCAATGAGTCATAATTGCTTCGGCAATATGTTTGTTTAGGAAGGGGAGAAGGAAAAGTAAAATTTTAAAGTCATGTTGATGATATAAATCCTTGAAAGGTAAGATTTTATTCTATATCTTGTCAACACAAGTATAATTTGCCAAAAGTAATTGTCCATTTAAAATTTTGACAAGACTGAGTCTCACAGATCATTTTTAACTCATAACATGAAAGTAAGGTCAATGATACAAGTTTCATCCAAAATCTTCAGTTTTAGTGAAATTAGTTGATGCAAAAATGAATACACCCAACATCAAAGACTATTACATCTAGTAATTTCTGTGATCGCCATGATTTTCAAGGACAACATCAAGTCTTCAAAGCATGGAATGAGCAAGTTAGCGACATATTGCAACATCTATTTTTTCCATTCTTCAATAATGACATCTTTTAGAGCCTGGATGCTGGATGGAGAGTGATACTCAACTTGTCTCTTCAAAATTCCCCATAGGTGTTTGATTAAGTTCAGATCAGAGGACATATTTGACAAGGGGATCACATTCACTCTGTTCTTCTTCATAAATGAAAGCCTTAGTGTTTTTTGGATCATTGGCATGTTGGAGAAATGTGCATCTATCAAGTACATGGAGTGATGGCAGCATCTTTTCTTTCAATATAGAACTTTACATCCATGAATTGATGATACCATCAAAGAATTGTAGCTCCCTGACACCAGCAACACTCATGTAACCCCACATAAGGACACTGCCACCACCGTGTTTCACTGTAGGGACCAGACATTTTTCTTAGTACTAATCAACTTTGCAATCTCATCAAAATTAGAAGCCATCAGTTCCAAAAACATGTATCTTGGTCTCATCACTCCAGAGTGTACAGGCCCTGTAGTCTTCATACTGTATTATTCAGCATAGACCTTGGCAAATTATAGGTGAGTTTTTTTGCATGGGCTTTAGGAGAGGCTTCCTTCAGTGGCAACAACCATGCATACCATTCCTCTGCAGCGATCTCTATATTGTGTAAAGGGAATCGCTTATCCAGGTTTTCTACTTCTTTAGCTAACTACAGTGAACTTGCATGTTTTCTTCTACACTTGTCATCAGAAAATTCTTCTATTTAGATGCTAACTTCCATGGTTGGCATGAACATCCCTGTGTGATGGTTACAGATCCATCTTTGTTAATTTTTTTTAATCATTTTTGCTACAGTATTCTGACTGATAAGTAAAGCTTTTCTGAATCATAGAATCATAGAATCGTAGAGTTGGAAGGGACCTCCTGGGCCATCTGGTCCAACCCCCTGCTCAAAGCAGGATTCGCTAAATCATCCCAGTCAGATGTCTGTCCAGCCTCTGTTTGAAGACTTCCATTGAAGGAGAACTCACCACTACTCGTGGCAGCCTGTTCCACTCATTGATCACTCTAACTGTCAAAAAGTTTTTTCTAATATCTAATCTGTGTCTCCTCCCATTCAGTTTCATCCCATTGCTTCTAGTCTTTCCTTGTGCAAATGAGAATAAAGTTGATCCTTCTACAATGTGACAGCCCTTTAGATATTTGTAGACAGCTATTAAGTCTCCTCTCAGTCTTCTCTTTTGCAAACTAAACATTCCCAAATCCTGCAACCTTTCCTCATAAGACAGGGTTTGCAGACCGGTCACCATTCTGGTCGCTCTTTTCTGAACTTGCTCCAGTTTTTTGATGTCTTTTTTAAAATGTGGTGCCCAAAACTGGACACAATATTCCAGATGAGGTCTGACCAAAGAGGAGTAGAGGGAAATAATGACTTCACGTGATCTAGACTGTATGCTTCTGTTAATACATCCTAGAATTGCATTTGCCTTTTTTGCTGCTGCATCACACTGTTGACTCATATTCAGTCTGTGATCTATTAGTATACCCAAGTCTTTTTCACATGTGCTGTCACTTAGCCCTATTCCTCCCATTCTATATATGCTTTTTCCATTTTTATTGCCCAGATGTAGTACTTTGCATTTCTCCCTGTTAAAAACCATTCTGTTAGTTGCTGCCCACTTCTCCAGTTTATTTAAATCTTTTTGAATCCTCTCTCTCTCTTCTCTAGTATTAGCTATCCCTCCTAGCTTTGTGTCATCAGCAAATTTAATCAGTTTACCCTCAATTCCTTCATCTAAATCGTTGATAAAGATGTTGAACAATACAGGGCCCAGGACAGAGCCCTGTGGTACCCCACTTGAGACATTCTTCCAACTGGATGTGCAGCCATTTACGACCACTCTTTGGGTCCGATCACTAAGCCAGTTATGAATCCACCTAACAGTTGCCTTGTCCATTCCATACTTAATCATTTTTTCAATAAGGATTGTATGAGAGACTTTGTCAAATGCTTTGCTGAAGTCAAGATATACTATATCTACAGCATTTCCTTGATCCACCCAATCAGTGATACCGTCATAGAAGGAAATTAAGTTAGTCTGACATGACTTATTAGTTACAAACCCATGCTGACTCTGTTTAATCACTTCATTCTTATCCAGGTATTGACATACATGTTGTTTAATAATTTGTTCAAAGATCTTTCCTGGTATAGAAGTCAGACTCACCGGCCTATAGTTACCTGGGTCCACCTTCTTCCCCTTTTTGAAGATAGGAACAACATTTGCTCTTCTCCAGTCTTCTGGCACTTCTCCTGTTCTCCAAGAATTTTCAAAGATTATAGAGAGGGGTTCAAAAATTTCTTCTGCTATCTCCTTCAGTACTCTGGGGTGTAATTCATCTGGACCTGGAGACTTGAATTCATTTAGGCTAGCTAAGTGTTTCCTCACTATCTTTCTGTTTATAGATTTCCTGGATTCTTCTATTCCCTTAATAGGACAGTGAATAACAGTTGATGTTACATTTCCTTTCTGAGAGAAAACAGATGCAAAATAGGAATTTAAAAGTTCAGCCTTCTCAACATCCTGTCTTACCATTTCATCATTTTCATCCTGTAAAAATCCTATAGCATCTTTGACTTTTCTTTTACTTTTGACATATCCCCAAAATCCTTTATTATTGCTTTTGACATCTCTTGCAAGCCTCAATTCATTTTCAGCTTTAGCTAATCTGATTTGTGCCCTGCAGGTTCTGCAGACAGCATTATATTCTTCTTTAGATATGCCTCCCTCTTTCCATTTTATAAACATTTTTTTCTTCCTTTTTAGCATGTGCTTAAGTTCTGTGTTCATCCATCCTGGTTTCCTTAACTGCTTCCTATTCTTCCCTCTTTTCGGAATTGTTAACAACTGTGCTTTGAGAATTTCATTTTTCAAGATTTCCCATCCTTCCTGGACATTTTTGTCTTTAAGGATATCCAGCCATTGGATCCCTCCAATTCTCTTTCTGAATCCCTTAAAATCTGCCTTTCTGAAATCTAACCTTGACGTCTGAGTCTTCACAGGTCTTCCGCCTCTAGTTATCCAAAATTCTAAAATAGCATGGTCGCTACCTCCTAGGGTCCCAGCCACTTTTACCTCCTCAACCATTTCCTCCCTGTTTATAAGGATTAGATCCAAGGTAGCAGTTCCCCTTGTTTTCTCCCTTACCTTTTGGAAGATAAAGTTGTCAGCAAGAGAGGATAAGAATTTCCTTGACCTGTTAGTTTTGCCTGAGAGAGATTCCCAACAAATGTCTGGATAGTTGAAATCTCCCATGACAACTATGTCATATTTTTTGGAGAACTTGGCCATTTGATGCATAAAGAGTTCATCCATAGCTTCAGCTTGCACAGGCGGCCTGTAGTAAATGCCTACAATGGTGTCCTTTCCATTGTTCTGTCCTTGTATTCTTACCCAAACAGTTTCCACAGAACTCCCAGTCTCTGAAGCTTCAATCTCTGTGCAGATATACGCGTTTCTAACATACAATGCGACACCCCCTCCTCGTTTATCAAGTCTGTTTCTTGCAAATAAGTTGTATCCTTCTAGTCTTGTATTCCAATCATGTGTATTGTCCCACCAAGTTTCAGTGATTCCAATGACATCATATTTCTTTTCCTGTGTTAGTAGTTCCAATTCTCCTTGTTTGTTGCCCATGCTTTGTGCATTAGTATAGAAACATTTTAGTTTGTGATTGGTTTCTCTTTCTCCAATATTTTTATTAATTAGATTCTTTCGTCTTTGTTCTTCCTTTCCACTTCTAATAGCAGAGTTCTCAATAGCATTTGTCAGGTGTATGGCTTTTTCTGGTCTTTTGCTTCCCTTCCCATGTTGTTCTAGTTTAAAGCTCTCCTTACAAGTGTAGCAAGGCGACTTCCAAATACATGCTTACCAGTCTACGTAAGGTGCACCCCATCTCTAGCAAGTAGTCCATCGTGTAAGTAGTTCACTCCGTGATCCAGAAATCCAAATCGTTGCTGACGGCACCATCGACGTAGCCAGTTGTTCACCTGCAGAATCTTATTCCACCTCCTTGTTCCATGGCCATCCACTGGGAGGATGGAAGAGAAGACCACCTGCGCTCCCAGTTCTTTCATTTTCTTGCCTAAGTCTTCAAAGTCTCTGCAGATGGTTTCCAGGTCGTTTCTTGCAGTGTCATTTGTCCCCACATGTAGTAGCAGGAATGGGTAGTCATCTGTAGGTCTGAAGAGTCCTGATATCCTGTCAGACACATCTTTAATTTTTGCACCTGGAAGACAACACATTTCTCTTGAAGTTATATCCGGTCTGCAGATAGCGGCCTCAGTTCCTCTCAACAGGGAATCCCCCATGACCACCACTCTCCGTTTCTTCTTCACAACATTTTTCTTTCTCCATCCAGGAGGACTCTGAAGGCGTACAAGGTTGCTGCTTGTTGGCAAAGTCTTATCCTGATGTATTTCTTCATTGTTTTCCTGCGTGAGAGCCTGGTATTTCTTCATTGTTTTCCTGCGTGAGAGCCTGGTACTGGTTTCTGAGCAGTATGGGTGCTGACTGTCTCCCGATCCTCTTGCTTCTCTGGGTCACATGTCTCCATTCCTCTGTTTCTTCAGGTGCACTTCGAATTTCTTCTCTTTCTGTAACATGAAGAGATAATTCTGCTCTGTCCAAGAACTCTTCACCTTCCTTAATGATCTTCAACGTAGCTAACCTCTCTTCGAGATTTTGCAATTTTTCCTCCAACAGGGACACAAGCTTGCATTTGTGGCATGTGAAGTTTGGCTTTTCCACTGGTAAGTCTGTGAACATGTAGCAAGAAATGCAGCTCACCAAATGGCTCCTGGCCTCTTCCATCTTGAGATTTCTTAAAAACGATGAAAGATGAGCCCAAATTCAGCTGCAACGGCCAAAACCCAGTGATCGTTGAGCTCGCGGAGACTCTTCACTTATCCCAAAAGGCACTGGGAATATGCAAATGATCTCCTCAAGACTCTTCCCCTGGTTTTCCGATTTCCTCTTTTCAGCTGCAACGGCCAAAACCCAGTGATCGTTGAGCTCGCGGAGACTCTTCACTTATCCCAGAAGGCACTGGGAATATGCAAATGATCTCCTCAAGACTCTTCCCCTGGTTTTCCGATTTCCTCTTTTCAGCTGCAACGGCCAAAACCCAGTGATCGTTGAGCTCGCGGAGACTCTTCACTTATCCCAGAAGGCACTGGGAATATGCAAATGATCTCCTCAAGACTCTTCCCCTGGTTTTCCGATTTCCTCTTTTCAGCTGCAACGGCCAAAACCCAGTGATCGTTGAGCTCGCGGAGACTCTTCACTTATCCCAGAAGGCACTGGGAATATGCAAATGATCTCCTCAAGACTCTTCCCCTGGTTTTTTGATCTTCTTATATCCTTCACCTTTCTTGTGTAAAGAAATATTTTATTTCCTCAGGTCTTGTGACATTTCTTTTCTATGTGGTGCTATTGCTGACAGCATGAAATGGGAAGAGGTGTTCTTTGTTATGTGTCAGGAAAATATGAGTTATTTCCTAATATCCTAAGTACACTTCCAGCACTGCCTGTTGTCCTTCCCCCATTGGTTTGTGAAAGACAAGCTCACAAGCGATTCCCCCCTCGCAGCAGCAGCCCCTGTCCCTGTCTCTGTGAAATTCTATCCACTTCCCCCCTCCCTTCAGCAGAGGGTCACTTTTATTGTACCTGGCCAATTAAATGCGGTTTTTCCCACCAAGATTTCCTTTGTCTATCCCAGATCGAATTTAATAACACACAGTAATCCTAGAGAGAGGAAATATATATTTTCAGAATCAGTATAATTAAGTCTACGCACTGAAATGTTTTGCAGCCGGTACGGCCATCACAAATATGGGAAATAGTTTCTGCCCCCCAGTAACATGCAGACAAGTCATATTTGGTCTCAAAAGAATGGTCACATCACGGGAAAATGTGATGCCCCTACCGTCGCCATGTGTGTCCCCCAGCCAAAGATATGGAAGTTAGTAGTTTTTAATAACTTTGCAAAAGGGGTGTACGTCCTCTAACACAGCCCCCCAAGTGAGGTGACGGAGGAGTCCCTTGGTTTTGGGGTAAAGCATAAAACTGAAATGCTCAAGAATTGAGGTGTCAGATGCCCGGAGAACCAGCTAGCACGATGCTGTGCTGATGAACCATTTTCCTTGGGAAGGTTCTTCACCCCTTTATTAACACATCATACCTGCGACTGAGATAGAATAAGTTTCTTATTTTAATTCCTTTTATTTGTAACTGTCTGTACATACTATATTTTGTCTCTTTTTGTAATATCTTTTATATTTTTGTAAACACTGCCTATATTTTCTGGAGTATACTTATAAATTTCGTAGTTTCGTTCTCCTTGCTCTATGATCAAACCGACACATACTTCGCACCAAATCACGCTACCTGTGGGTTCGTTCCTGACCTGATATAGGCTTTAGTATCAAACGAGGAACTGGTGACAGCCTAGTGTCCTGGTAGTTATGGAGAACCCTGGCAATGATGGATCGGAGGTTTATGTGTATAGTTCCTGCCTGGGACTGGTGATACACACACCGCCCTCACTGCAGTGTGCCCGATAGCCAGTTCGCAACAAGGCAGCATTCCCGGCGACTACTTATCCTAGGTGCAGATCCCTGACTGACCTGAGAATAAGGGGGGTGCCAGAGAGCTGCAAATTCCCAACTGGAACTGAGAGTGGAAACAAAAGTTGTGGGGTTATTATATATCTCATGACAAACAAATCCTTGACATTATGTAATACTTTTTTATAGTTAGTTATGTGTCTGCTTAATGAATTTTTACTTAACTTACTGGTGGTTGAATTTTTGTTAATTCAGATTTTGTAATTTAAACTTTAGTTTTGCTCTGTAGACTTTCATTGGGTTGTACTCATTTTTTTAACATGGTCTTTAGTTAACTTATTAGGAAGATTTCTTTTTCGATGTGAAAAATAACAAATCTCATTTGCCATTGGTGGACCACATTTGTGGGAGTATGTTGTAATATGGTGTCCTGTTATGAATGAGTCACCGGAGGAGGAAAAAACAAAAATGC
Source organism: Dendrobates tinctorius (assembly GCF_039654945.1). Taxonomy (NCBI): domain Eukaryota; kingdom Metazoa; phylum Chordata; class Amphibia; order Anura; family Dendrobatidae; genus Dendrobates; species Dendrobates tinctorius. The sequence continues at coordinate 38,507,663 of NW_027361743.1, read as the reverse complement.
AAGCTAAGTCCAGAAAACCGGAGAGGTTGGTAGCTAGCGGATTGCAGACCCCTGATCCTATTCACAACAACTAACAGTAGTCGTGGAGCGTGCCTACGGTGGTCCTAGACACCTCGTCACGGCCGGAGAACTAAATAAGCCTAAAGAAAGAAAGAAAGGGGAAATCTAAACTGCCCCACAGCAGACCCCAAAGCAATAGACAGCCCCCAACATGTATTGTCAGTGAAAACAGATGAAAACACAAACACAGACAGAAAGACAGGCAGAGCAAACTATGGGGCCCATCTAACTAGATAGGAAAGGACAGAAAAGATGCTGGCTGCAATCCGCAAAAACCCTACCAAAAATGTCCCAACACGTCTGATAGGAAAAACGGCCCTGAAGTCACTAGACTTCAAAATCCCTATATCAGCACTCCAATATATTCTGAAGACAGAGCAAAAGAGATTTAACCGATCAGGGACAAAAATGGAAATTCAGCAAAGCCCCAGCCGGGGCTGGCTGAACACAAAACTAAGCAAATCAGACAAAATCTCATGGAACAATAACAGAGCAAAACTTAGCTTTAGAAGACAGGAACTGAACTGGAGGCCAGAGCTCAGAGCAGAGAAATCAACTGCAACCCTACAGGGCGTCGGCTGCCTTTTATCCACTCAGAGATTCCGGACGTCCAATCGCAATCCACCTGTTCAGGTGACAGTTCTCTCCCATCCAAATCAGTTTCACGACCTCCCTTCACCAGCAAAGGGAGTTCATCGGACATCAAAGGTGAACGAGAAAATGAGCTCACAACAGTGTCCCATAGAAAATGTTGATTCGAAAGGAGACTAAAGGTTTCCTGACTGATCTGTTTGCGTGTGCTCATTGATGCTGCACAATATATATATATATATATATATATATATATACACAGTACAGACCAAAAGTTTGGGCACACCTTCTCATTCAAAGAGTTTTCTTTATTTTCATGACTTAAAATTGTAGATTCACCCTGAAGGTATTAAAACTATGAATTAACACATGTGGAATTATATAATTAACAAAAAAGTGTGAAACAACTGAAAATATGTCTTATGTTCTAGGTTCTTCAAAGTAGCCACCTTTTGCTTTGATTACTGCTTTGCACACTCTTGGCATTCTCTTGATGAGCTTCAAGAGGTAGTCACCAGAAATTGTTTTCACTTCACAGGTGTGCTCTGTCAGGTTTAATAAGTGGGATTTCTTGCCTTATAAATGGGGTTGGGACCATCAGTTGTGTTGTGCAGAAGTCTGGTGAATACACAGCTGATAGTCCTGCTGAATAGACTGTTAGAATTTGTATTATGGCAAGAAAAAGCAGGTAAGTAAAGAAAAACGAGTGGCCATCATTACTTTAAGAAATAAAGGTCAGTCAGTCCGAAAAATTGGGAAAACTTTGAAAGTGTCCTCAAGTGTAGTGGCAAAATCCATCAAGAAACTGGCTCACATAAGGACCAGCCCAGGAAAGGAAATCCAAGAGTCACCTCTGCTGCGGAGGATAAGTTCATCCGAGTCACCAGCCTCAGAAATTGCAGGTTAGCAGCAGCTCAGATTAGAGACCAGGTCAATGCCACACAGAGTTCTAGCAGCAGACACATCTCTACAACAACTGTTAAGAGGAGACTTTGTGCAGCAGGTGTTCATGGTAAAATAGCTGCTAGGAAACTACTGCTAAGGACCGGCAACAAGCAGAAGAGTCTTGTTAGGGCTAAAGAACACAAGGTATGGACATTAGACCAATGGAAATCTGTACTTTGGTCTGATGAGTCCAAATTTGAGATCTTTGGTTCCAACCACCGTGTCTTTGTGCGACGCAGAAAAGGTGAACAGATAGACTCTATGTGAGACTGGAGAGCTCCAGGAGTTGAACCCTCAGGACCACGACGACAAACCTCCCTAGGGCCAGCTGGCCAGGTGTACCACTCTATATACAGGGAGCATTAGGGGCAGACCCAGGGGAGACTATCGCCACGGAAGCTGATACCTGGGAACAACCGGAAGGAGACGCAGGCAGGGGACATGCAGGCGACCAGACGGGAGATGGCGACGACCACAGGGGAGACTGCTGTAGCCGCGAGGACGGAGGTGGACAGCAAGGGAGGCGGCAGGAATGGGTAGCGGGTGAGACACTGGAACAGGCAGATGAAGGCAGGAACGGACTGGACCTGAAAGGGAACACAGGAGGGTCACAAGTAGGGAAACTAGCGGGGAACCAGGAAAGGTACAAAGCGCAGAGACAGAAGGAAAGCAGGAGAGCGTGGATCCGATATCAAAGGTGAACCACAATTGATAGTCAGGCAGAGAGCATAGGGAGAAGCTGCCTGATATAGGGCACGCTGTAGAACTTCCGGGTCAGGGTGCGGCAGTGTCATGGGGCCAAGGGATAGGACGCCTAGTCTAGGGGGGCATGCGCCTGCGTACCTGAGAGGGAGCAGTGGCCGGCCGCAGGACAGGAGGAGAGGCAGTTGATGGACAGGCACCAGCAGTGGGGGCGGACTGAGAGGACCGGAAGCGCCAGAGAGACCTGAGCGGCGTAGAGACACGGGAGGCAGCGGGGGCAGCCGGTGCCATGACGAGAGGAGCCGTAGCAGAGGCGGACAGAGCGGCGGTGGCAGGAGAACGGCCAGGGAGAGCTGTGGCAGCGGCGGTCAGAGCAGCGGCCGCCGAAGCCGCAGGGCGAGTGGGAGCCGTGGAGCAAGGAGAGGTGAGTGTGACAGTCTACATGCCTGGTTCCCACCATGTAGCATGGAGGAGGAGGTGTGATGGTGTGGGGGTGCTTTGCTGGTGACACTGTTGGGGATTTTTTCAAAATTGAAGGTATACTGAACCAGCATGGCTGCCACAGCATCTTGCAGCAGCATGCTATTCCATCCAGTTTGCGTTTAGTTGGACCATCATTTATTTTTCAACAGGACAATGACCTCAAACACACTTCCAAGCTGTGTAAGGGCTATTTGACCAAGAAGGAGAGTGATGGGGTGCTATGCTAGATGACCTGGCCTGCACAGTCACCAGACCTGAACCCAATCGAGATGGTTTGGGGTGAGCTGGACCGCAGAGTGAAGATAAAAGGGCCAGCAAGTGCTAAGCATCTCTGGGAACTCCTTCAAGACTGTTGGAAGTCCATTTCCGGTGACTACCTGTTAAAGCTCATCAAGTGAATGTCAAGAGTGTGCAAAGCAGTAATCAAAGCAAAATGTGGCTACTTTGAAGAACCATAGTTTTGATGCCTTCAGAGTGAATCTACCATATTCATAGTGATGAAAATAAAGAAAACTCTTTGAATGAGAATGTGCGTCCAAACTTTTGGTCTGTACTGTGTGTGTATATATATATATATATATATATTGTAGGGATTCGACTCGCTCAGGTGCAGCGGGAGACAATCATGAGGCAGGTTCTTCCCAAAGTTCATGAGGTTTATTTGCTCCATAAACCATAAATCAGCCTATCACCAAAATAGCCTCTAGCTTAGGCACAAAAGAACATAAACGTCCGTGGCTTCAGACTCGGACCGAGAGTCTCAGCACATGCTGGGAGGTGTAGTCCTCCCCATATACAACTAATATACCCAGCTCAGGGCAATGTCCAGAGCAGCGCTCTATCTGCAGCCGCAGACCCAGGAAGGCTTCTCCTTCCTTAGCACACAGGCCACTCTCTGTAGTGTCCCACCTGGACACAGGGAAGTCTGTCCACACTCTCACAGACTCCCTCCACTCTCTCTCATGTGCCAAACACCTCAATTACATAGCCCTGTAACCACACCCAAAGGGGATCACATGGCTATGACATCACCAAAGGTTGTATAGACACACAGGCTTCCCTGATACAGTGTAACAGAAAGATCAGCAGTACCTCTGCTGATCAATACACCCTGGAGCCTGCATCCCAAGGCCACCCACCTTGAGACCCACAATGGTCATTTAGGACCCTGCTCCTGTTACCACACTGAATGTGCCTGTACACCCGTCCTGGGACACCCACACAGCGCCCCCTAGCCGACACAGTGGTAACTACACCACATACCTCCCCCCTCTGTTCAAACTTGTGGGGTTGAACACATGACATCACCCAGGTATCTTGAGACCTGGCACCCATGTCACCTTGCCCTACAAGTCGAGAGGACCATCTCCGTCTGTTTCGGTAGTCAAACTGCCTCATATTCACGTTAGGCCTCCCCCGCCCCCAGCGGTCAGTATCTCGGCCTTGGGCTTTGGCCTTCCCGTCAACGTCCGTCAGTGTGATCAGACACTCTTTAGTCTCCACCTGTTTGCAGTGCGCTCCGTCACCCGACCTTTCTCTCACCGGCCGGCTCTCCCAGTTCACACTGTCATGAGTCCCACGTCCAGCTGGGCCAACTGGCTGGTCTGAGTCTGACCCTCTGTCACTATGTCCACCACCGGGTCTCGTGCCTATGTTACTACGATTAGAACGGCCACTTGCGGACTCTCGACGTTCTTGCCTTCGACTACCTGTCCTTTCATTCCTTGGAGGATCCCTTCGGGTCCTTACACCTTGGGTTGGAGGTGGACGCCACCTGACGTTCTCTATCTGCTCATTCATCTGCAGTCGATCCTGTCTTAGCTGCTCAATCTCCTTCAGGTACGCTACCCGATATTCCAGGAGCATGCGAAGCTTCCCAATGCTTTCCACCGAACCAACCACAATGACAGGAACCATGTCATCTTCAATAACGACTTGGATTTCACCAGCAGGTGGGATCCTCACTCTCTTCACACAGGATCGATTCACCATCTCCTGCATCACCTTTCCAAGTCTGCCAACGACTTTCCCCACCAGATTTCTGGGTACCGGAATTATGTCTTCCACAAAGCCCAGCCGACTTTGTGCTTCCCTTGCAAGCTCCAGACGTCGAGCGGCTTTCCTATTACGCTCCACGAGCATCTGTTTCGTGCGGAGACATTGTAGGTGCATCTCCTTCAGGACAGCCACCCTTCTCTCTGTGTCTTCCGTTTCTGCCAGTATCACCAACTGGTCTGTTTCTGGTGCCCAGCTCACACTATAGGCCTTTACTGCCTTTTTAAAATTCTCATGCACACCTTCGCTGGCACACGCTTCTCGCACGTCTTCGGGTACCTCCATCACGCACTTGAAGGTCATGGACTTGCTCTCATCCTGGACAGATGGCTCTGGGTTCCCCACGGACACTTCCCTCAAGGTATCTGCCAAGACCGGGTGACTGTCTTGTGCAGCTCTTGGTTCACCATCTTCCTGAGATTTACAGTCTTCAGGACCCTTTTCCAAGATGGGCTTTGGCAGTTCTGCCTTGCTATCAGTCGGGCACGGCCGCTGTACGTCTTCACCCATCCACTTCTTCTGCAGAAGACCTTTTACTACTCCACCGAGTTCTTGCAGAACTTTATCTCGCTCCTCTGCCAGGTAGCGACGCTGATCCTCTCTCCTGAGAATCTCCTGTTGATGCTTCTCTTGGGCCTCTCTGAGCACCTCCATAGCTTCCAACAGGGTCTTGTTCATGGTTTTACATGCCGACAGGTGACCTCTGAGCTCAGAGACTTCCTTCTCCAGCTCATCCACTCTGTGATCAGCTGCTTGCCTTAGGACTCTTTCCCGTTCGACATGTTCTGTTACAGTCTCCTTTATCAGCTGTATCTCGTGATCTTGTTCTCTTTTGGCCAGCACGTGTCTCACCACTACCTCTTTAATTATATCATCAAAGGGTACCACTGGGTCAGTCACACCAGTCGAGTGAACCCTCCAGTTACCGTCCAGCACCAATGTGTCTAGTCCAGTAGTCTCATCTCCCAGCCCACCATCTGTCTTATCACGAGACGTCAGGTCCGTCAGTTGGGCAGATGTACTTCTTCCTCTGGTCAGTTCTACCTCTGACCTGTCCATGTCAGGAGCCGTCACTGTCTCAGTGTCCGCTGGCCCCACAGTCGAAGCATCTCCATCATCCGACCAAAGGCTCCTTCCCGGTGCAGCATCACTGTACACATCTGTGGCCCGTCATTACTACCTGGAAAGGATATTCCACATTCTGAAAAAGACCTGCACATACACTGCGGTACTCCAGACGTACCTACTGAGTCACCTAGTGCTGTCACTTCTTCAAACTTGGCCCCTTTCTGGACCACCACCCCGCTTTGGGTTGCCACTCCAATTTGGGTCACCGCCCCCTTTTGGGACTCCACCCCCTTTTGGGTTACCACTCCAATTTGGGTCACCTCCCCCTTTTGTGACTCCACCCCTTTTTGGGTTACCACTCTAATTTGGGTCACCGCCCCCTTTTGGGACTCCACCCCTTTTTTGGTTACCACTCCCTTTTGGGTCACCGCCCCCTTTTGGGATTTCCCCATGTCCGTTCTGCAGAACTTCTTATGCCACAGTTCACACAGTACAGTTTGTCTCTCACGATACCACACAAGTCTTTGCTGGCACCACCACAGCTCCTGCTGTCACTGATCACCGGCACCTCCGGCTGCTGTTCACACACATACACAGCGGCTGGTGTCACTGCAGCTCCTGCTGCGCCATCTTCGTGGACCCGCCGATCCACCGGAAGCCGCTTGTCACCTTCGTAACCCCGCCGGGTTACTGGAAGCCGCTTGTCACCCTCAAAGATAAAAAAAGCCACAAAAGTGCACCCATAGGGCCTTACCAGTGCAGGTATAATGGGTTATGCAGCAATAATACAGGGTACTCACCCTTAATTGTTGTGTAAAGCCACAACTACTGTATCCGCTTAGTTACACTCCATAAAGCTGCAGCAGGATGGCGTAGACAGACAGCGTCTGCTACCAATGCTCCCAGGGCAGATCCCTTAAAGAAAACACCAGGTCCCTGTGCTGCGAGACCTTCGTGACCCCACTGAGCCACAGCAAGCACCTTCAGGTTTTGCAGAGGAAAAGAAAAAAAAAAAGAAAAAAAAAAAATACATGCACAGTCTCTCACATGTCCTGTTCGTGTGCCACTCAGGACGTACCGTCTCCACCTGAGACCGTCCAACACACAGGGCACACCGGGTGCTATTCAGGGAGCCGACCCTCCTCCCAGGGTCTCCCAACACACCAGCCTCACCAGGTCCAGGGGCTCAGCGGGTGCTCTTCAGGACATCCGTCTCCGCCTGAGACTGCCCAACACACGCCTCATCAGGTCCAAGGTCATAGCACGTGTTCCAGGGATCCGATTCCTCTCCCAGAACCTCCCAACACTGACCCTCCAGGACCTTGCTCACTGACCCCTCCAGGAACACAGTCTCTCACTGACCCCAGTGCAACACAGACTCCTGTCTGTTACCTGTGTCGGCCACACAGGTTCCTGGACGCCTCTTCTCCTCAGAGGTATCCCACAAATTTTAATACAGTCACTTTCTCTGACCTCAGTCAGTATTACTCACGGTTGTCAGACTGTCTGCTCTCCTGGCTCAGAATCGCCAGCGCTGCCACACGTGCTTCTGGGAATCGCTGCCCGCAGTCTCCACCAATTGTAGGGATTCGACTCGCTCAGGTGCAGCGGGAGACAATCATGAGGCAGGTTCTTCCCAAAGTTCATGAGGTTTATTTGCTCCATAAACCATAAATCAGCCTATCACCAAAATAGCCTCTAGCTTAGGCACAAAAGAACATAAACGTCCGTGGCTTCAGACTCGGACCGAGAGTCTCAGCACATGCTGGGAGGTGTAGTCCTCCCCATATACAACTAATATACCCAGCTCAGGGCAATGTCCAGAGCAGCGCTCTATCTGCAGCCGCAGACCCAGGAAGGCTTCTCCTTCCTTAGCACACAGGCCACTCTCCGTAGTGTCCCACCTGGACACAGGGAAGTCTGTCCACACTCTCACAGACTCCCTCCACTCTCTCTCATGTGCCAAACACCTCAATTACATAGCCCTGTAACCACACCCAAAGGGGATCACATGGCTATGACATCACCAAAGGTTGTATAGACACACAGGCTTCCCTGATACAGTGTAACAGAAAGATCAGCAGTACCTCTGCTGATCAATACACCCTGGAGCCTGCATCCCAAGGCCACCCACCTTGAGACCCACAATGGTCATTTAGGACCCTGCTCCTGTTACCACACTGAATGTGCCTGTACACCCGTCCTGGGACACCCACACAGCGCCCCCTAGCCGACACAGTGGTAACTACACCACAATATATATATACATACAATGTTCTATCTGACCAGTATATATATGGCAAAATGAATGCAGTCAGATGAAAAAGGGTAGTATTTCGGATTATTTGTCTGCGTTTTGTGAATTTTTGGAAGACTGGCGCTGCTTCGACTTTCAATTTTTCTATAAAAATAAATTTACATTTTCTTTCTATAAAATACAAAGTTAATGGATGGCCGAGTAAACAATGTAACCATGACGTATTCTAAAAAGAAAAGGTTATTAAACTAAATATAGCTTATAATATCTGTAAGATGTGTTATAAATATGAAAGGAGGGTGTAAGGGCATAAAATATTATCTTTTGAGAGAAGAGCTACATATTAGAAAAATTATTGAAAATTGTGAATATATCAGGCTAGGAACAAATGTGTTAGAATCAATTTCATAGTGATATATGGAGAGACTTAACATTGCATGTACATACAATATAAATATTGGTATATACAGTATATTTTTAATATATAATGGATTTCTTTATACTTTTTAGACAATATATATACATTTTGAATGTGCCCGTATTATTACAGAACCTCTCGAAACACATACGTTTTACAAGAATAAACTTCTTGTTACATTAACCACAAATCTTTGCATTAATGCTTAGTAAGCATCGTAGTTTACTATATAGTATTTACAATACTATGGAATATCAATCTTAACTGAGAAGCTGCATGGGATGTGTTACTAGAAGCATTTAGATCAAATATCTTAGATCTGGGATCGATGAGTAATTCAAGTGAAAACTTCCTGGCCTATTGGCAACTAGATCCAATTAGTCAAATCTTGCAAAGTATCCGTGCCAGAACAAGTCTGATCTCCTGCACATTTTCTGGCCACGAAACACACTTCTCCACTGCTTCAATTATTCTTTGCACAGATGACCAGGTCCAGCAGAGAGCTAATGTGTTATGCATGTCCTGCCTGTAAGTCAGATCTGTGCTCAGGACTCGGAGAAAATTTCCTCTCCCTTCACTTTAGATGGGTTCATCTGTTTCTATGCCTTCTGTCAATACATTTTTATTTCATCTGTTACATTTAGTGAGAATGGAAATTGTACAGGCATTAAGGTCATCGCACCTAAAGCGTGGAAACGTTATCCAAGGTGACGTTCTACCAGACTCAAGGGTAACGCAGGAAACAATGTGATAGTATAGATGGCAACATCACATTTAGGTAACGTTGCAATTCCCACAATGAGTTTTTGGTGAATTTTTTACACTGTGTAGCCTATTTAAGTTAATGGGCGCAGAAAATCTGCAAAATCAAAAGCTCACCGAAAGCGGATCCCGAGAACTAATATAGGCTTAAAGTCTTTTTTATAAATTGTTCAATAAAGTTTCAGCTTCATCATGATTGTGCACATAATATAGAGCACTCAGTAATTAGAGATATTAAGTCATGCCGAATTCTAAGAAGAAAACTGAAAGTGCCCAGTAATTAGAGACATTAAGCCACGCCGCATTCTAAGAACAAAACTGAGCGTGCTCAGTAATTAGAGACATTAAGCCACGCCGCATTCTAAAAAAAGAAACTATGCATTAATCATCAGCAATAAAAATAAACAAATTCAACACACAGAAAAAAAATATTATACAAAATATTTACTTTTCAGTTTTTCTTTCTCTCCCTCTCTCTCCAAAATGCATCTTATTAAATAAAGAACATAGCAGCACATTCCACAAATGAGGCTGAAATAAAAGTCATCCAAGAACAATAGACAGCAAAGATCCTCCAGGGATAAAGAACAAAAAAAAAGAGATGGCACTCCAAAAGTTAAAGGTGAAAACAATGCAAATTTTTATTCACCCTGGATGCACAATGACGTTTTTCTCAGTCATATCATATACATATTTGCCATAAAATATGATTGTGCCAATAAGAACCTTAGACTTTAAAGTGGTTACTAGCCTTGCAGCCCTGGAGTCTTGGGTTTAAATCCCACCAACGACAACACCTGCAAGGAGTTTCTATATTCTCCCCGTGTTTCCCTGGGTTTCCTCCGGATTCTCCAGTTTCCTCCCACATTCTAAAGACATTTTGATAGGGGATTTAGATTGTGAGCCTCAATGGCGACAAGTGCTGATAATGTCTGTAAAGCGCTGCGGAATATGGTGACGCTATAGAAGCAATGCATAATAAATAAAAAGCAATAATAAAATAGATAACATTGCTCTATTTGAGCCTCACAAAACTTTTATATACATTAAATTAATTCAATCCAGGGTCATCACTGAGGATGAAGACAGGGAAGATAACTAGCCAATGTCTAGTTCTGTACACCTGCATTTGTACAAAATCCAGAAGCCACATTATCATAACCAATCAAAAAATATTAACACAAAATGTCAAAACAGCAAAAGTATAAAGGCTAAATAATATGTATTAACCTGCAAAGCCATGAATGCTGAAATGTTACAAACTCCTTCCACCATGCCCGGTCTAGAGACTACAAAATAAAATTAACGATAGGACACGGAAAACTTTGCAAAATAATCACTTGAAAGTACAATTATTCCAAATTCCATAAATCAGGGCTGATTGACTATACATAAAAACACATATTTCAATCATCTTAATTTTTCCATACTGCAATATCAACTCTAGATTTCTATCATCTAGCAGAAATGACCTTAAATCATGAATTTATCTATTTCAATTTTAATCAGAGGTAGTCATTTGTGGTTTTCAAAAGGCTGCAGCTAAAACCCTTCATCACGAAAGAAATTAAAGATTACAAATTCAGCTCTGCTGTATCTCTATCCGAGTGAGTTAAAGGATGAGCAAGTAAGAATAGGTTAAAAAGACAAGATAGCACCCTGTTCAGTGACTGCTCAGATATGCCCTTTAAATGAGTTCCATTCCCCTCACCTGGCACCCACATGCCAGGAATTAAAAGAGTCATATGAAGAAAGCGAGTAGAAATTCCAGAATGACACAATGCAAGTCTTACCTTTAATGTGTAGTAAAAGGACCAGCTGAAGAAGAATCCTGGGAGCCACCATGGTGTAAGAGTAAGAAAAGGCTGATGGACTTGTACTTCTTTCTTAAGATATCTCACAAGCTACTCTGAGACAGAGGAGCCCTGTGCAAGCTTCTCACATTCTCACATTGCAGAGCATGCTCAGATGGCACAGCTCATAGCTACCAAAGGAGATCCTGCTTGGCAAAGTGATGCTCATTACACTGCTGTGTGTTACAGCCTGTGCTGACTTTTGTGTGCTGGAGAATACAGCGACATATCAGAATCAAAGACACGGATTCTGCATTGAGTCTGTACTGGGAAATGAAAGGTTCTCCGTACACTGCCGGTAACGAACATGCCCACAGTTAATGCTGTCATCATGGTAGTCGCAGGAGGAGAGACCTAAAAGTTGTCCACATTTACCATCTATCAGCTCCGGATGTCGTAAAGATTCTATCTAGAATAATAGTAATGATTGGATTTCACATTTCCTTCCATATTTTTTTCTGAGTCTTTTTTCTATTTAGTATTTGCCTGGGAAACAAGTAACAGGCTTTAATCAATCCCGATTACAAAGGGTAAAGTGTCCTGGAATAGCTAGAGAAATAATTATCATTTGTATTTGTAAATTTGTAATTTCACAGTGGTAATGATCTTCCACTTAGAAATGGGAAATTTTGTTTTCTCCTTTTTATCATTTGAAAAACTTCTATTAACCTGAAGATACAGTGGGGGAAATAAGTATTTGATCCCTTGCTGATTTTGTAAGTTTGTCCACTGACAAAGACATGAACAATCTATAATTTTAAGGGTAGGTTAATTTCAACATTGAGAGATAGAATATCAAAAATAAAATCCAGAAAATCACATTGCATAATTTATATAAATTTCTTTGCATTTTGCAGTGAGAGATAAGTTTTTGATCCTCTACCAACCATTAAGAGTTCTGGCTCCTACAGACCAGTTAGACGTTCCTAATCAACTCGTTACCTGCTTTAAAGACAGCTGTCTTACATAAAACCCCTAAATGGCGTAGGAAAATGGCACTTCCAAAATCATATAACCAATACCAAAAATAGGGAAGCATATGATATGGGATACTTTCCCTGAGATAAAGCTAACACGAAACGCACGTCGGGGTCCTTCATTGCCGCTGTAAGACTACCCACCAGGTTGGTTCACCCTTCCAGCACTTTTAATATTTTCATTGTGCATTTAGGTATATATTTTTTTGCTGCCACTTGTTATTTGCTAATTTGCATTTTAATGCTTGCACTTGCTGTTGAAATATTGATATATTTTTGGTAAGGTAATTTACCTACTATGATAATGTACATTTTTATACTGGCTGCACAACTACTACTTTAGTGCGGCTTATATATTCAATTCCAACTTTGTCTGAATATAGTCCAAATTATAACAGGGTAAATTACTTATAGCACTGGCTACCAATTATTGGGCATAAGCTTATTTTGCTATCATGTCCCTACTACATTTTATATATGTTTTCTTCTAATTTGTTTCTATAAAATGTCATTATTTTATGGTATATGCTTCACTATTTCTGGTATTGGTTTTAGCTGTCTTCTATAGATACCTTTATAAAACACTTATGTCCACAGACTCAATTAATCAGTCAGTCTCTAAGCTCTACAACATGGGCAAGACCAAAGAGCTTTATAAGGATGTCAGGGACAAGATCATAGACATGCACAAAGCTGGAAGGGGCTACAAATCCATAAGGTGCGAAGGAGACAACTGGAGACAACTGTTGGTGCAATAGTAAAAGCATGGAAGAAATACAAAATGACCGTCAATCAACATCGATCTGGGGAACAACGCAAAATCTCACTTTGTGGGGTATCCTGGATCATGAGGAAGGTGAGCGATCAGCCTAAAACTACACAGGGGGAACTTATTAATGATCTCAAGGCAGCTGGGACCACAGACACCAAGAAAACCATTGGTAACACTTTATGCCATAAAGGTTTAAAATCCTGCAGTGCCCGCAAGGTCCCCTGCTCAAGAAGGCACATGTGCAGGCCCATCTGAAGCTTGCCAATGAACACCTGGATGATTCTATGAGTGATTGAGAGAAAGTGCTGTGATCAGATGAGACAAAAATTGAGCTCTTTGGCATTAACTCAACTTGCCATGTTTGGAAGAAGAGAAATGCTGCCTATGACCCAAAGAACACCGTCCCCACTGTCAACCATGGAGGTGGAAACATTATGTTTTGGGGGTGTTTCTCTGCTAAGGGCACAGGACTACTTCACCGCATCAATGGGAGAATGGATGCAGCCATGTACTGTAAAATCCTAAGTGACAACCTCCTTCCCTCCGCCAGGACATTGAAAATGGGTTGTGGCTGGGTCTTCCAGAAAGACAATGGCCCAAAACATATAGCCAAGGCAACAAAGGAGTGGCTCAAAAAGAAGCACATTAAGGTCATGGAGTGGCCTAGCCAGTCTCCAGACCTCAATCCCATAGAAAACTTATGGAGGGAGATGAAGCTCTAAGTGCCAAGCGACAGCCTCAAAATGTTAATGATTTAGAGATGATCTGCAAGGAGGAGTGGACCAAAATTCCTCCTGACATGTGCGCAAACTTCATCATCAACTTCAAAAAAAGTCTGACTGGTGTGCTTGCCAACAAGGGTTTTGCCACCAAGCATTAAGTCTTGGTTGCCAGAGGGATCAAATACTTATTTCTCACTGCAAAATGCAAATAACATTATATAATTTATACTATGTGATTTTCTGGATTTTATTTTTGATATTCTATCTCTCAATGTTAAAATTAACCTACACTTAAAATTATAGCCTCTTCATGTCTTTGTCAGTGAGAAAAGATACAAAATCAGCAAGGGATCAAATACTTATTTCCCCCACTGTATGGGGTTAATCTGCAGGTTAATAGCATTACTAACCTGCTCGGCCCATGCACTTAGACCAACGCTGCTGGGAATACATGATCTTTATTCCCCCCAGCAGCATTCAGTTTCTAGTCATAGGAGAAGTTCCAGCGCTGGATCAGTCCCCGCTAAGTCCCGGAAGTATTTAGCTGTGTTCCGGGACATAGTTCACTGGCGCATGTGCACTAATGCTTTTTGGCTTTGCCCCTAGTTGGGCAAAGCATACTGCACATGTGCGAGTGAAGATTGTATTGCGCACGCACGTACTATGGAGGACAACTACTGAAATTCCCAGAATTATTGTGGACAGCGGCCAAGCAGGGGTGGAGGAAAGGATATGAAACACTGCCCATCGGACCGGACACAAGGCATTTACAGAGCCCGCCAAAATGAGGTGACAGATTCACTTTAAGGCTGTACGGATGCTTGTCCGCCAATAAAATTGATACTGTTTTTGTTGAGATCCGATGTCTTAATCATGAGAGATCCAGCATAGAAATGATAAACCAATCAGGCAGGAAGTGGATTGGGGATGTGTCAATGCTCTGGGACGGCTTCTTCCTTGTGCAATGACATGTCTCCAGTGCACTTCCAGTCTGATTTGCATTTGGCTTCTCCAGCAGATTTTTTAATACAAGCACATCAAATCTCTGTAAAAAAAATTATATTATTGCCTACACACCAGTACAACAATTTAATGTGTAAAAACATGCTGACAGGTTGACAGGTTACTATTATATTATTTATTTTTTGGGCACTATTGATTCCATGGTGCTGTACATGACAAGGGGTTACATACAAAATGCAAGTATGAAATACAGTGAACAAATCAACAATGACAGACTGGGAAAGAATGGAGTCTACAGGAACTGATAATCGTGAAGGAGACAGTAGGTTAGGGGTGCATGAGTGTTGTGAGTTCATTTTCCCCTTCGTCACTGAGGTCTGGTGAACTCCCTATTCTGGTAAAGGAAGGTAATGAGCCTAATTATCAGGCACCGAAGCCTCATGAGGATGACTGGCTGAGTGGAGTCACGGACTGGATATAAGGCTGCCGACGCCCTTCTGCCCTGTGGGTGATTTCTCTGTGGACTTCTAGGACTCCAGTCTGATTCCTGCTCCTCTAAAGCTAAGTTTTCTGCTTTGCCTGTTAGCATTTGTTTTGTTTTTGTTTTCCTTGCTTTTCTGGATTCTGCCATTCCCTGCTGGGGTGAGCTGAATCTCCTTTTGCCGGTTGCTCTGTCTTCAGAATATTCCTGAGCACTGACATAGCTTTTTTGAAGCCTAGCGTCTTCAGGGCCTTTTTCACTGTCAGTCTGTTGGCTCTTATTTTCATAGGGTTTTTCACGGATTGCAGTCAGCAGCCTTCCTGTCCTTTCCTATCTAGTTAGCTTGGGCCTCGTCTTTGCTCAGTCTATCTTTCTGTCTGTGTTAGTGTTTTCATCTTGCTTCACTGTCATTATATGTTGGGGGCTGCCTATTGCTTTGGGGTCTGCTCTGGGGCAGTTTAGATTTCCTCTTTCTTTCTTTAGGCCTATTTAATTCTCCAGCTGTGATCGAGGGGTCTAGGGCATCGTAGGAACCCCCCACGGCTACTGTTAGTTGTTGTGGATAGGATCAGGGGTCTGCAATCCGATAGCTGCCAACCTCTCTGGTTTTCTGGACTTAGCTAGCATTTCTGTTTTTGCCTCCTATGGTGACTCAATCATAACACATGAGTTTTCAAGTTCCAAATGAAAGTTCTGAATGTGGGGAATAATCGGATGTGTTGGGGCACAGAATTCCAGCGGATGAAGACTACCCGTGAGAAGCTTTTGTTGACTATTGGGAGAGGAACGTATGAGTGTGCAGGAGTGGAGATGTTGGGAGAACCGGAGGTTGCGTGTGAGAAGATATCGAGACATTAGTTCTGAGATATACGGAGGAGACAGATTATGCAGAGTTTTGTAGGTTAGTATTAGTAGTGGGTTCCATTTAAGTGTGGATAACGGATAACACACTCAGTGAGTTGTGAGTATTCAGCACTGCTTATCTCTTAATAGATGAGATTTTCTGTATGAGAAACAACACCAGGAACTTACTGTACAGTACTCACATACAGTTGTGTGAAAAAGTGTTTGACCCCTTCCTGATTTGCTATTCTTTTGCATATTTGTCACACTTAAATGTTTCAGATTACCAAACAAATTTAAACATTAGACAAAGATGACACAAGTAAACACAAAATGCAGTTTTTAGAAGATCTTTATTATTAAGGGAAAAAGAAATCCAAACCTACTGGGCCCTGTGCGAAAAAGTTTCTGCCCCCACCCTCTTAAAACATAAACTAACTGTGGTTTGTCACATTGTCATGATCCAGGATGGGGTTTCGCTTTGGCCCGTCGTGATCAGACTGGGGGTTAATTGTTCCGCCTCTCTCTGGCAGAGGGCGGCAATTTAATGCTCACTGGACCTAGGTCTGGTGTCAGTTATACTCCTGCCCTCGGCTGAGTTAGTTGACCTTGTGCATACGTGTGCCTGATTTCTTGCTTGCTTGTTTGGTTTTGATCCGGTTCTGTCCCTGTTACGAGTTCTGCCTGTCCCTCTTCTACTGCGCTACCTCTCGTGTATGACTCTCTGCTTGTGACCCGACTTCTCTCTGCTCGTCCCCTTGGTACCACGTCGCCCTCTTGTGTATGACCTTTGGCTTTGTCTGACCACCCGTCTGTTTGTCCCTCATGTGCCTTGTTTGCCCGTACTGTGTGTGACCTCCGTTTTGCCTGACTCTGAGTTGCTGTATGGTGTCCTGTCATCTCTGAAAGCAGGACACTAAGCCCCTCCCCCTTGCAGTCACATGACCATAGGTCCTGTGCCAGCTTGCTAACTTCAGTGTCCTCAGGTCCTGTGCATCTTTACTTTCCGGCGCTGACAGGATCCTGACACTGATAGTTTGAAGCATGCATTGTCACCTCTGCTGCCCTGCTCCACAGGTATCTTTTAGCACTGTTTCTGTACTCAGGACACGCGCACTGTAGTGCGGTGTTCCTGACACACATCTTTGGGAAGCTGAGCTAAAATTCCCTAGCCACATCCAGGCCTGACTACTACCACACATGCTCTCAATCAAGAAATCACTTAAATAGGACCTGCCTGACGAAGTGAAGTAGATCAAAAGTTCCTCAAAAGCTAGACATCATGCCGCCATCAAAAGAAATTCAGGAGCAAATGAGAATCAAAGTAGTTGAGATCTATCAGCCAGGAAAAGGTTATAAAGCCATTTCTACAGCTTTGGGACTCCAGCAACCACAGCGAGAGCCTTTATCCACAAATGGTGAAAACATGGAACATTGGTGAACCTTCCCAGGAGCAGCAAGCTGACTTAAATTACCTCAACAGTGCAGCAACAACTCATCCAAAAAGTTACAAAAGACCCCGCAACAACATCCAAAGAACTGCAGACCTCACTTGCCTCAGCTAAGGTCAGGGTCATGACTCAACCATGAGAAAGAGATTTGGCAAAAATAGCCTGCATGGTATAGTTCCAAGATGAAAACCACTGTTGAGGAAGAACTTAAATGCTCAGTTTTGCCAGAAAACATCTTGATGATCCACAAGATTCTTGGGAGAGTACTCTGTGGACTGACGATACAACATTTCAGAAAAGGAACATCATACCAACAGTGTAGTATAATGGTGGTAATGTGATGGTCTAGGGCTATTTTGCTGATTCAGGACCTGTATTATCAAAAAGATAACAAATTCTATAAAAATTAAGGTCATGAACATATATAAATAGGGATCATAAAAGAAGACAGTGCAAAAAAGACCAATAAGATAAGCAACATAGTAACATAGCTATTAAGGTTGAAGGAAGATTTTAAGTCCATCTAGTTCAACCCATATCCTATCCTAACCTGCCCTAACATGTTGATCCAGAGGAAGGCAAAACAAAACCATGTGACAAACAGAAAAACTTCGCATTAGGGAAAAAATTCCTTCCCGATTCCACATACGGCAATCAGACTAGCTTCCTGGATCAATGCAATATCAAGGAAACTAGTGTATATAACCCGTAATATTATACTTTTCAAGAAAGGCATCCAGGCCCTTAACTTTTAGTAGGGAATCACTCATTACAACATCTTATGGCAGAGAGTTCCATAGTCTCACTGCTCTTACAGTAAGGAATCTGCGTCTGTGATTATGCTTAAACCTTCTTTCCTCTAGACGTAGAGGATGCCCCCTTGTCCCCGTCACAGGTCTAAGAGTAAAAAGATCATTAGAAAGGTCTTTGTACTGTCCCCGCATATATTTATACATTGTAATAAGATCACCCCTAAGTCTTCGATTCTCCCAAACTAAATAACCCCAAGTGTAATAACCTGTCTTGGTATTGCAGACCCCCCAGTTCCCTAATAACCTTGGTCACTCTTCTCTGCACCAGCTCCAGTTCAGCTATGTATTTCTTATACACCGGAGACCAGAACTGTACACAGTATTGTAAGTGTGGTCGCACTAGTGACTTTTATAGAGGTAAAATTATGTTCTCCTCATGAGCATCTATGCCTCTTTTAATGCATCCCATTATTTTATTTGCCGTTGCAGCAGCTGCCTGACACTGGCCCCTAACTCTGAGTTTGCTGTCCACCCGTACACCCAGGTCTTTTTCAGTGACAGTTTTGCCCAGTGTTTTACAATTAAGCACATAATTATACATCTTGTTTGTTCTATCCAAGTGCATGACCTTACATTTATCCCCATTAAAGCTCATTTGCCATTTATCAGCCCAAGCTTCTAGTTTACATAAATCCTCCTGTAATATAAAATTGTCCTCCTCTGTATTGATTACCCTGCAGAGTTTAGTGTCATCTGCAAATATTGAAATTCTACTCTCGATTCCCCCTACAAGGTCATTAATAAATATGTTAAAAAGAAGCAGGCCCAATACTGACCCCTGTGGTACCCCACTTCTAACCGTGACCCAGTCCGAGTGTGCTCCATTAATAACCATCCTTTGTTTCCTATCCCTGAGCCAGCTCTTAACCCACTTACACATATTTTCCCCTATCCCCATTGTTCTCATTTTATGTATCAACCTTTTGTGTGGCACCATATCAAAAGCTTTTGAAAAGTCCATGTACACCATGTCCACTGCATTCCCTTGGTCCAGTCCGGAACTTACCTCTTCATAGAAGCTTATCAGATTAGTCTGACAGGAGCGGTCCCTTGTAAACTCATGTTGATATTGGGTCATGAGGTTATTCTTCTTCAGATACTCCAGTATAGTATCTCTTAGAAAACCCTCCAGGATTTTACCCACAGTTGAGGTTATGCTCACTGGCCTATAATTTCCAAGTTCAGTTTTTGTCCCCTTTTTGAATATTGGCACCACATTTGCTATACACCAGTCCTGTGGTACAGACACTGTTATTATGGAATCTTTAAAGATTAAAAATAATGGTCTATCTATGACTGTACTTAATTCCTGCAATACTCAGGGTGTATCCCATCGGGGCCCAGGGATTTGTAAATTTTAGTGATTTTTAGACGCCGACGTACTTCCTGCTGGGTTAAGCAGGTGACATTTAATGGAGAAATTTTTTTTTATCACTGATCATGTTATCCATCATGGGATTTTCCTGTGTAAATACTGTTGAAAAAAAGTCATTTAGCATATTGGCTTTTTCCTCATCCCCATCCAACATTTCACCCAGACTATTTTTAAGGGGACCAACACTATCATTTTTAAGTTTCTTACTATTTATGTAGTTAAAGAATATTTTGAGATTATTTTTACTTTCTCTGGCAATTAGTCTCTCTGTCGCAATCTTTGCTGTCTTGATTTGCTTTTTACAGAATTTATTTAATCTTCTGTATTTATTTATTGCCTCATCACTACCTACTTGCGCTAATTCTCTAAATGCTTTTTTGTCTCTTATTGCTCTCCTTACAGCTCTATTTAACCATAGTGGTTTCCTCCTATTTCTAGCATGTTTTATTCCCATATGGTATATATTGTGCACAGGTCCTATTCAGGGTGCTAATAACCGTCTCCCATTTTCTTTGTGTATTTTTATGTCTCAGGATATCGTTCCAGTTAATTGCACCAAGATCATCTCTCATCCGTTGGAAATTTGTCTTCCTGAAATTTAGTGTCCTCGTTCCGTCTCTATCTAATTTATAATCCTTGATTATCTGCTTGTTAATGTTTTCAGTGTTTCTGGCTCCCTCTAGTGACTAGAGTTATAACCGCAGTGTTATTGTGTTATTTTTAGTGTTGAGCATTCCGATACCGCAAGTATCGGGTATCGGCCGATACTTGCTGTATCGGAATTCCGATACCGACTTCCGATATTTTTTCAATATCGGAATTCGGCATCGGAATCGGAAGTTCAAAGTTGATTGACAGCCTAACGTCATCATGATGCGCGGTGTGTGCGCATCATGATGCGTCGTCATTTCGGGCCTTCCGGGGGTCTCTGCCGGCCTGCCGGGGGGCTGTGTGGACTGCCCGGGGTCTGTACCGGCCTGCCGGGGGGCTGTGCCGGCCTGCCGGTGGTCTGTGCACCCTGTGGGGGTCTGTACCGGCCTGCCGGGGGGCTGTGCCGGCCTGCCGGTGGTCTGTGCACCCTGTGGGGGTCTGTACCGGCCTGCCGGGGGGCTGTGCCGACCTGCCGGTGGTCTGTGCACCCTGTGGGGGTCTGTACCGGCCTGCCGGGGGCTGTGCCGGCCTGCCGGGGGGCTGTGCTGATGTCCGGGGGTCTGTGCAAGCATCGTCCGATGGGACTACAAGTCCCATCTGGCGATGCCTGCTACCATGACAGTGATTGACACATTAGCCAATGATGGGACAGTAGTAGTCCCATCATCCGGGTAATGTGTTAAATGTTAAAAAAAAAAAAAAATACTACATACATACTACATACATACTACATGCATGCTACATACATACTACATGCTACATACGTACTACATGCTACATACATACTACATATATACTACATGCATGCTACATACATACTACATGCTACATACATACTACATGCTACATACATACTACATATATACTACATACATACTACATACATGCTACATACATGCTACATACATGCTACATACATACTACATGCATGCTACATACATACTACATACATGCTACATACATACCACATATATACTACATACATGCTACATACATACTACATACATACTACATACATGCTACATACATACTACATATATACTACATGCATGCTACATACATACTACATATATACTACATGCATGCTACATACATACTGCATGCTACATGCATGCTACATACATACTACATACATACTACATGCATGCTACATACATACTACATACATACTACATACATGCTACATACATACCACATACATACTACATACATGCTACATACATACCACATATATACTACATACATGCTACATACATACCACATATATACTACATACATGCTACATGCTACATACATACTACATACATACTACATACATGCTACATACATACTACATATATACTACATGCATGCTACATACATACTACATATATACTACATGCATGCTACATACATACTGCATGCTACATGCATGCTACATACATACTACATACATACTACATGCTACATACATACCACATATATACTACATACATACAATACATTCATACAATACATACATAGACATACAGTACATATAACATAGAGTAACATACTTACCAATACTTGTCACATTGTTCCCCGAAGCCATTGTCTTTTCCGGAATAAATATTAACATAACAAACCACAAAAATACTCACCCACGATCCGAAGCAGTCCACGAGTGTGTCCCACGACGATCTTGGGTAGAGAACTGCAGCATCAGATGATGCTGCCGTTCTCTACGGGCTGCAGGAATCCAATGACGGAAGGTAGGTATCCTTCCGCACTGTATTCCTCCGCCACTTAAAAAAAAAAAAGTCCCTAGTCTCACTTTATGCCATTGCTGCGTGGGAATTTCCCACACAGCAATGGCATAAAGTGAGACTAGGGACTTTTTTTTTTTTTAAGTGGCGGAGGAATACAGTGCGGAAGGATACCTACCTTCCGTCATTGGATTCCTACAGCCCGTAGAGAACGGCAGCATCAGCTGATGCTGCAGTTCTCTACCCAAGATCGTCGTGGGACACACTCGTGGACTGCTTCGGATCGTGGGTGAGTATTTTTGTGGTTTGTTATGTTAATATTTATTCCGGAAAAGACAATGGCTTCGGGGAACAATGTGACAAGTATTGGTAAGTATGTTACTCTATGTTATATGTACTGTATGTCTATGTATGTATTGTATGAATGTATTGTATGTATGTAGTATATATGTGGTATGTATGTAGCATGTAGTATGTATGTAGCATGCATGTAGCATGCAGTATGTATGTAGCATGCATGTAGTATATATGTAGTATGTATGTAGCATGTAGTATGTATGTAGCATGCATGTAGTATATATGTAGTATGTATGTAGCATGTAGTATGTATGTAGCATGCATGTAGTATATATGTAGTATGTAGCATGTAGTATGTATGTAGCATGCATGTAGTATGTATGTGGTATGTATGTAGCATGTAGTATGTATGTAGCATGCATGTAGTATATATGTGTTATGTATGTAGCATGTAGCATGCATGTAGCATGCATGTAGCATGTATGTAGTATGTATGTAGCATGTAGCATGCATGTAGTATGTATGTAGTATGTATGTAGTATGTATGTGGTATGTATGTAGCATGCATGTAGTATGTATGTAGTATATATGTGGTATGTATGTAGCATGTAGTATGTATGTAGCATGCAGTATGTATGTAGCATGCATGTAGTATGTATGTAGTATATATGTAGTATGTATGTTGCATGTAGTATTTATGTAGTATGAATGTAGCATGTATGTAGTATGTAGTATGAATGTAGCATGTATGTAGTATGTATGTAGTATGCATGTTGTATGTATGTAGCATGTATGTAGCATGTAATTTTTTTTTTTTTTTTTTACATTCAACACATTAGCCGGATGATGGGACTACTACTGTCCCATCATTGGCTAATGTGTCAATCACTGTCATGGTAGCAGGCATCGCCCGATGGGACTTGTAGTCTCATCAGACGATGCCTGCACAGACCCCCGAAGCCTGCACAGACCACCGGCAGGCCGGCACAGCCCCCCGGCAGGCCGGCACAGCCCCCCGGAGCCTGCACAGACCACCGGCAGGCCGGCACAGCCCCCCGGCAGGCCGGCACAGCCCCCCGGAGCCTGCACAGACCACCGGCAGGCCGGCACAGCCCCCCGGCAGGCCGGCACAGACCACCGGAGCCTGCACAGACCCCCTGGCAGGCCGGCACAGCCCCCCGAAAGGCCCGTACAGACCCCAGAGAGGCTGTACAAGGCAAAAACAGGGTTTTTCTTATTCCGATACCGGAAGTCCCATAGACTTGAATGGGACTTCCGGTATCGGAATCGGCGATACCGATACTTTTTTTAAAGATCGGCCGATCCATTCCGATCCGATACTTTGAAGTATCGGACGGTATCGCTCAACTCTAGTTATTTTACTTTCACTTTGCTTGTATTTTTCCCTTCGTTGCGGTGCATTCTGGTAAGTTTTGCAGTGCATTCTCGTAGCCTTTTGCAAAGGATTATGGTACTTTCCCTCCAGTTCTCCATTTTCCTTCAGCCTGCATTCAGGAAGCATCTCATTTCTCTTCTCCCTTTGTGATAGCATCGCTGGTACGTATTTATGCTTATGTATCTAATTCCTGCCTCATATTAGCCTGGTTAATTATTCCTTCCCCTGGTTAGCTATTAGTGCAGATGTTGATTTATAATGTATTATGTATATATAGATTCCTGATGTACCCTGTATTGACTGAGTGTATATATTATGTTTGCTTGTAGTTTCACCGCATCAATATACCATCACGTTCAATAAAGCACAGATTCAACCACAGTCTCCTTATTGGACCCCAGTATAGCGGTTTAGCTGCCTGTACAGGCAACTCTTATATTTGATATGCGGTCTGGCTTGTTGGTTAATATTAGGTCTAGCTGTGTCCCCCCTCTTGTTGGGTCCTGAACCAGTTGTGAAATGTAATTGTCTCTCATAGTTTTCAAAAACCTATTACCTTTGCTGGAACTGCAGGTTTAGGTTCCCCAATGTATTTCAGGGTAGTTGAAGTCCCCCATGAAATCAAAAATCAAATCAAATCAAATTTATTATCGCCAAGTACATATTACATATATACAAGGAATTCTTTGTGGCAAAGAGGCAACATAATATATAACAACAGATACAACAAGTAACATCTAACAAGACAGATACAGTATATAGTCTACACATGACGATTTAATTGTTGAACAGAGAGTGGATAGAAGCTGTTCATATGGCGGTTGGTGCTGCATTTGGGGACTCTGAAGCGACGTCCTGAAGGGAGTAGTTGGAATGAGGAGTGTCCCGGGTGAGAGGGATCGGATGAAATTTTCAATGCGTGGGATCGAATACTCTTATCATAAAGATCCTGGATTTTAGGCAGGGGGGAACCTATAATTCTCTCTGCTGTTCTGAAAGTCCTTTGTAAGCGGAGTTTGTCATGCGCAGTGGCTCCCCAATACCAGACTATCAGAGAGGAACAAATCACAGATCTGATGACAGCATTAAAGAATAAGATCAGCAGATTCTTAGACAAACCATATCTTTTCAGCTGACGCAGGAAGAACATCCTCTGTTGTGCTTTTCTTATAACAGCATCCACGTTTTTCCCCCCATTTAAGATCATGAGAGATGATAACACCAAGGAATTTGGTCTCTGTGACCCTAAGAACCACTTCGTCATGGATGTAGATTGGAAGTATCTCATGTTGATCTTTCCTAAAATCCACAACCATCTCAGCAGTTTTTTTAGTGTTGAGTACAAGATTATTGGCTTTACACCAGTCACATATTCTTTCCACCTCACTCCGATACAAGTCTTCAGCATTTCCCCTGATGAGACCAATCAGTGTCATATCATCGGCAAATTTCAAGATTTTTACTGAGTCTGCTGAAGAGATGCAATCATTCGTATAGAGAGAAAACAGTAACGGGGACAAAACACACCCCTGAGGTGCCCCGATGTTTGTGACCAAGGTGTCCGAAGTGAATGGTCCAACTTTTACACTCTGTATCCTGGCTGTCAGGAAGTTATAAATCCACAAGCATAAGTTAAGAGGGACTCCAAGAGCTACCATTTTCTTATGAAGTAAATTCGGATCAATGGTATTGAACGCTGAGCTAAAGTCCATGAAAAGAATCCGGACATATGAGTGCAGTTCATCCGTATGATCCAAAATGTACTTCAGTGCCAGATTGACAGTGTCGTTTGCCGAACGATTCTCCTTATAGGCAAACTGAAGCGGGTCCCATAGCTTCTGCGTGAATTTTATCAGGTGGGACATCATAATTCTTTCGAAGACTTTCATAGCTACAGATGTGAGTGCTACTGGTCTATAGTCGTTCAACTCAGAGGATCCCACTTTCTTGGGGACAGGGATAATTGTGGAATTTTTCCAACACTGAGGTACAACGCACTCTTTCAGTGACACATTGTATATATTTGTCAGTATAGGGGCAAGCTGGGTAGCACATACTTTCAGACACATTGGAGATACACCATCAGGGCCAGGTGCCTTTTTGACCTTAAGTCCCTTTAGGATGCGTATCACCTCTGCCTCGGAGATCACTACTTGGGTGTTGCACAATGAATGATCTTTATATGAACAGACTGAGGAGCTTAGAGATGAATAGCCACTGTGTGTAGAGCTTGCCTCAAATCTGCAGTAGAATTCATTTAACTCTGCTGCCAGACTTCTGCTGGGGTTCACTATAGTGGGGTGGCTTTTATAATTGGTGACCTCTCTTAATCCTCTCCATGCAGATCTATTATCTTTTGATGAGAACCTTTCCTCCAGAATCTTTGCATACTCGTGTTTGGCTAACTTGATCTCTTTAGATAGCGAGTTCCTAAGTTTCTTGAATTCAGTAATATCGCCTGCTTTATAAGCCTCCTTTTTTCTCTTCCGAATCAACCTGACTTTATTTGTAAACCATGGCTTGTTGTTTCCCCGAAAGTGGACAGATTTGGATGGAATAAACGTGTCTTCACAAAAACGGATATATGAGGACACTGCATCAACCCATTCATCCAGACCCGAGCATAATAATGAAGTCCCCCATAATGCTTCATCTATTTGTTTTATGAGGATATTCTCAGTTGCGTCCGTTATATGTGTTACGTGCTCTGTTATGAATGGGTTACCGAGGAGGATGGCTGGAACAGGCAAAGCCACCAGAAGGCCAAAGAGGTTGGTAACTAAGTGGATTGCAGACCCCTGATCCTATCCGCACAACTAGCAGTAGTCAAGGAGCGTTCCTACGATGCCCTAGATGCTTCGTCACAGCCGGAGGACTAACTAAGCCTAAAGACAGAAAGATGAAATCTAAACTGCCCCAGAGCAGATCCCCAAAGGAATAGACAGCCCCCAAACATATATTGTCGGTGAGACAAGATGAGACACAAACACAGGTAGAGAACAGACTGAGCAAACGGTGGGCCCAAGCTGTCTAGACAGGACAGAGAAAGATACTGTCTGCACTCATGCACAAAACCCTGAAAAAGTCCAACACTTCTGATATACAAAAAACCTTAGATCACACGATCACACCCCTGCTAGATCAGCACTCTGGTATAAACTGGCAGCAAGCAAAAAGATACAAACATAAAAGGGGACTGAACAAGCTGCAACATATGAAGCAGGGCCCAGCGCTGCCCCCAGTAGAGAGCACGCTGAACCCTAACAGCAAAACAGAAAGCAAAAAAAATGCAACCAGATTAGATGCAAAGGATTAGCAAAAGAATCACTAAGCTGAACATGCAGATCAAGCAGGGGACAAAAGAGGTCCAAATGCACACAGAGGAAAAAATCACCAGCAACCTTCAAGAGCAGCCAGCTCCATTATATGCTCCCAGCCAGCAATCCCAGATTCTCAATTATCATCTTCAGGTGGAGAACCTCCATCCACCTGGCCAGCTCTACTACTCTCAGTAACCACCAGAGGGAGCAGAGGGAGCTTCGGCTCAGAAATCTGAGCAAGGGAGTTCACAACCATGCTCCATTGTCTGAATCAGCTTTTATTGATCTTGGTTTTATTATTCATTATTATTAATAAAATTGTGTTTTTATTGACATTACTTATCTTATTGGTCTTTATTGCACTTTCTTCTTTTATGATCCCTGCTTCAGGACCTGGAAGACTTGCTGTGGTAAATGGAACCATGAACTCTGCTGCCTACCAAAAAATCCTGAAGGGGAATGTCCGGCCATCTGTTTGTGGGCTCAAGCTGAAGCGCACTTGGGATATGCAGCAGTACAATGATCCAAAACACAGCACCAAGTTCTGACCTTAATCCGACTGAGATCCTGTGACATGACCTTACATACAGGGCCCTGTAGGTTTGGATTTCTTTTTCACTTAATAATAAAGACCTTCATTTATAAACTGTATTTTGTGCTATCTTAGTCTAATATTTAAATTTGTTTGGTGATCTGAAATATTTAAGTGTGACAAAAATGCAAAAGAATAGAAAATTGGGAAGGGGCAAACACTTTTTCACACAACTGTATATCTGTATTGGTAAAATTAGAGTCTGTAACTGGAATCTACCTGACATGGCACAATCTCTACCATTGAGAGTAAAGGATGTAAATAAATTATAAGGATTTGATCCAAACATGGGACAGCTCAGGTCCTAGTTCTCAGCTTCTGTTGAGAGACAGCAGAATTATTCATGTGATGTCCACAGTGACAAACAGTACATGAGTAATTGGGATGTTACATGAATAATAATGTATTGTGCTGGTGTTTTCTGTGGAAGTAACATGGCTGGAAGGTTTGAGGTTATGCTTAGTGGCTAACCCTTATTTACTACCATAGATAACGTACAGTGGGAAAGGAAAGTATTCAGAACCCTTTAAATTTTTCACTCTTTGTTTCATTGCAGCCATTTGGTAAATTCAAAAAAGTTCATTGTTTTCTCATTAATGTACACTTTGCAACCTATCTTCACGGAACAAAAACAGAAATGTAGAAATGTTTGAAAATGTATTAAAAAAGAAAACTGAAATATTACATGGTCATAAGTATTCAGACTCTTTGCTCCGTATTGAGTAGAAGCACCCTTTTGAGCTAGTACAGCCATGGGTCTTCTTGGCAATGATGCAACAAGTTTTTCACACCTGGTTTTAGGTATCCTGTGCCATTCTTCCGTGCAGATCCTCTCCAGTTCCATCAGGTTGGATGGTGAACATTGGTGGACAGCCATTTTCAGGTCTCTCCAGAGATGCTCAATTGGGATTAGGTCAGGGCTCTGTCTGGGCCAGTCAAGAATGGTCACAGAGTTGTTCTGAAGCCACTACTTTGATATTTTAGCTGTGTGCTTAGAGTTATTGTCTTGTTGGAAGGTGAATCTTCAGTCAAGTCTGGGGTCCAGAGCACTCTGGAAGAGGTTTACATCCAGGATATCTCTGTACTTGGCCGCATTCATGTTTCCTTCAATGACAACCATTCGTCCTGTCCCTGCAGCTGAAAAATACCCCCATAGCATGATGATGCCACCACCATGTTTCGCTGTTGGGATTGTATTGGGTAGGTGATGAGAAATGGCTGGCTTTCTCCACACATACCGCTTAGAATTATCACCAAAAAGGTCTATCTTCGTCTCATCAGACCAGAAAATCTTATTTCTCATAGTCTGGGAGTCATTAATGTGCTTCTTAGCAAACTCTATGCGGGCTTTCAAATGTCTTGCATTGAGGAGAGGCTTCCGTCGGGCCACTCTTCCATAAAGTCCCGACTGGTGGAGGGTTGCAGTGACAGTTGACATTGTGGAACTTTCTCCCATGTCCCTACTGCATCTGTGGAGCTCAGCCACAGTGATCTTGGGGTTTTTCTTTACCTCACTCACTAAGGCTCTTCTCCCACGATTGCACAGTTTGGCTGGATGGCAAGGTCTAGGAAGACTTCTGGTGGTCAGCAGCACTGGTTTCAGCGCCACAGCTCCTTTGGTCACCTGTTGAGATAAGCAAACTTGTTGGGAAAACATTCACCAATCTCAAAACAAGAACGTAGCACATTCGGATTCATGTTTGCTTTCCCGAGCATTTTTATTCAAAGTTGGCAAGATTTTGCACAGTTCGGTAAGTTATCACGTGTCCACTAATGTCTTTTTATTACTTTGGCTAGGATAGTGGTGCTGTATGATGAGTGGGGGACTGACATGTTTAATGTCGGGAGGGGGTGTGGAGGTGTGTAGAGGTTAGAGGAGCTGCGCTCTCTTTTTTTTTCCATTAACTTTATGTGTGTTGATTCCGGGCAGCCAATCAGGGCTTAGAAACCATCCAAAACATCATGACACAAGGTATTTTCTGTGATTGACTGCCAAAGTCACATGTTCCTGGCCATATAAAAAGCAGACATCTTGTTTTGCTGTCTCCATTTCTCAGTGTCACAGTGCAGAGAAGCTGCTCCTGATAGTGCTGCAAGTTAACTTGTCAGTTAGCTAGATAGGATCCTGTCCTGTGTGAAATCGATCTTCCAGCATCGAATTAGATTGTGCAGAAACTGTGTGGAAGTCTCCAGAGGCCCCATTCGCTACTCCAAATTGTTTGTGCTAAAACTGTGTTTCAGTGGCAAATCAGAAGGCCAGATTTCCACTTAAAAATCGTTAGGCTTAATATTGGGGTGCAGCCTGGAGGGTCAATTAGCTAATTCAAATAATTTCTGACAAAACTGTTTCAGTGGCAAATCAGAAGGCCAGATTTCAACTTAAAAATAGTTACGCCTAATAATGGGGTGCAGCCATAAGACCCAATGAGCTGCTCCAAATTGTTTGTGATAAAACTGTTTCATTGACAAATTAGAAGGCCAGATTTATACTTTATACTTGTTAGGCCTAATATTGGGGTGTAGCCTGGAAGGCCAATTAAAATCATTTGTGATAAAACTGTTTCAGTGGCAAATCAGAAGGCCAGATCTCAACTTAAAAATTGTTAGGTATAACAATGTTGCTTAGGCACACTATCTAAGAAAATCAATAGTGATTGTTCATTTAGTGACAGGTGACTGACAGCTGTGAGTCTATGGTTGTGAAACAGCAGGTTACAAAAGGGGAAGTGTTGTGAGTTCATTTTTCCCTTCACCAGTGAGGTCTGATGAACTCCCTCTTCTGGCGAAGGAAGGGAGTAAGGCTGATTACCAAACAGCTGAGCAGGTAGATGATGACTGGGTTACAGGAACTGATGACTGGATATAAGGCAGCCGACGCCCTGCTGCCTTGCCGGTGATTTTCCTGCTGGATTCTTGGAGACCAGTCTGATTTCTGCTTCTCAAAGCTAAGTTTTGCTCTGCCTTTTGTACACTTTAGTTCTGGTTTTGTTTGCCTTGTTTTTTTGGAGTTCATCCATCCCCGGCCAGGGGTGAGCTGAATTCCATTTTTGTCTCTGATCTGTTGATCTCTGGCTCTGTCTTCAGAATATACCTGAGTGCTTATATAGTCTTTTGAAGCCAAGCGACTTTAGGGCCTGTTTCTCCTATCAGTCTGTTGGTACATTTTTGGATAGGGTTTTGGCGGATTGCAGACAGCAGCTTTTCTATCCTGTCCTATTTAGTTAGCTTGGGCCCCATCATTTGCTCAACCTATCTTTCTATCTGTGTTAGTGTTTTTCATCTTGCTTCACAGTCATTATATGTTGGGGGCTGCCTATTGCTTTGGGGTCTGCTCTGGGGCAGTTTATATTTCCCCTTTCTGTCTTTAGGCTAATTTAGTTCTCCGGCTGTGATTGAGGGGTCTAGGGCACCGTAGGAACCCCCCACGGCTACTGCTAGTTGTTGTGGATAGGTTCAGGGGTCTGCAATCCGATAGCTACCAACTTCTCTGGTTTTCTGGACTTAGCTATTATTTTTGTTTTTTCCTCCTTCGGTGACTCATCCATAACAGAATCACTGGCCATACCGCAGCAGATCCTAGGGTACTCAATAGCAGGAAAGAATTGTAAGAAAAAAAAAAAGGTGTCAGAATTTCTTTGTGTATATTTTTTCCTCTATATCTCTGAGGCCGTAGGGGGAATTTTTTTTCTCTCAGTGGAGATGAAGCAATTGTCTGATCGTGTGGAGCAGCTCGCTGCGGAAGTGCGGGGAATTTCCGCCTATCTTACTCATTCACATGCTGCTGAACCAAGGATCCCTACTCCTGATGTGTTTTTTGGGGATCGGTCTAAATTTTTGAATTTCAAGAATAATTGTAAATTATTTTTTGCCTTGAATCCTAACTCGTCGGGGAGCTCCGCGCAGCGGTTTAAAATTGTCATCTCTTTGCTGCGCAGCAATCCCCAGGATTGGGAGTTTTCTTTGAAACCTGATGATCCTATTCTAAATAATGTGGATGCATTTTTTCAAGCCTTGGGGTTGTTGTATGATGAACCTAATGCTATTGATCAGGCTGAAAAAGCCCTGTTGGCATTGAGCCAAGGTCGGGATTCTGCAGAGTTGTACTGTCAAAAATTCCGAAAGTGGGCGGTCCTTACTACCTGGAATGATGATGCCTTGGCAGCTCTCTTTCAGAAAGGTTTGTCAGAAACCGTAAAAGAT
This sequence comes from Dendrobates tinctorius, assembly GCF_039654945.1. Classification (NCBI taxonomy): domain Eukaryota; kingdom Metazoa; phylum Chordata; class Amphibia; order Anura; family Dendrobatidae; genus Dendrobates; species Dendrobates tinctorius. The sequence goes on along the minus strand of NW_027361743.1, from coordinate 38,475,893 downwards.
ACTATGGTGGGATTTCCTGTTCCCTCTGGTCTTGATAATTCTATGTCATTAGCCATTCAGGTTGATCGGCGTTTGCGTGAACGCAAGACCGCACGAGAGGTGTTGCCACCTGTTGAACAAATGTCTGAACCTATGCAATGTGATAGTGTTTTGTACAGGGCGCAACGTCAGGAGTTCAGAAGGCATAATAAGCTGTGTTTTTTTGTGGAGATGCCTCGCATATTATTTCTGTCTGTCCTAAACAAGAGAAACGTTTTGCACACACGTTTTCTGTGGGTGGTGTTCAACCTAAGTTTCTTCTGGCAATTACTCTGATCTGCTCCCTGTCCACATTTTCTGCCAAGGCTTTTGTGGATTCGGGAGCAGCTCTGAACCTGATGGACTTGGATTTTGCTAAACGTTGTGGATTTCCTATGACGCCTTTGCGGATGCCTATCCCTTTGAGGGGTATTGATGCGACTCCTTTGGCGAAAAATAAACCTCAGTTTTGGACCCAGGTGGTAATGCGGGTCACCCCAGACCATTAAGAAAATTGCAGATTTTTGGTGTTGCATAATTTGCATGATACCATTGTTCTTGGGTTTCCCTGGTTGCAAATCCATAATCCAGTTTTGGATTGGAAATCTGTGTCTGTGGTGAGTTGGGGTTGTCGGTGTGCCCTTAGTGATGCTCCTGTTTTCTCCACCTCTCCCCAGTCGCATGATGTTCCTGACTAGAGTTGAGCGAAACGGGTCGAAAAAATTCAAAAGTCGCCAACTTTTGGCAAAGTCGGGTTTCATGAAACGAAACCCGACCATAGGATGAGGTCGGCCACGAGGTCGGCGACTTACGCGCCAAAGTCGCGTTTCAAAAGTTTGTTTTGCGCTCTTTTTCAGCCAATCAGGATCCACGGACACTGTGGGCAACGTGATGACATAGGCACGGGTCACCACCATCTTTCAGAAGGGCATGCAAGTGATTGGCTTGCTTTGGTGGGCGTCACAGGGGGTATAAAAAAGCGTGCACGCCGACCGCCATCTTACTTCTGCCGATCTTAGTATAGGGAGAGGTTGCTGCTGATTCTGTAGGGAGAGCGTTAGGCAGGGAAGAAGACAAAAAAACTGCTTCTGCTGCTAGCGATTTGGCCTGCACAACACACCAGTCACTGTGTGTGCAGTGCAAGGGGAGGCTATATAGTGGTGTATCAGTGGTGTTGGTTGTTGGGCTGCCTTTTAAGGCTTCCTGACAGGCTGGCATTGCTGTTTACCCACTGCACCGCAAACTACTTTTTTAAAAGCAATCCCAATTTTTTTTTTTGTCCTGCTGAGAAGAAAAAAAAACTGCTTCTGCTGCTAGCAATTTGGCCTGCACAACACACCAGTCACTGTGTGTGCAGTGCAAGGGGAGGCTATATAGTGGTGTATCAGTGGTGTTGGTTGTTGGGCTGCCTTTTAAGGCTTCCTGACAGGCTGGCATTGCTGTTTACCCACTGCTCCGCAAACTGCTTTTTTAAAAGCAATCCAATCTCCCTTATCCTCTAGTCACTTTTGTCACAGCTGTGCCATCGAGCCTGTCACATAGCGCTCAGATATTCATTGGGCCTCACACAATCCAAAAGTGTCCAGTGTCCAAAAGTGTGTGCAGAGATTCAAAATCTCCCTTATCCTCTAGTCACTTTTGTCACAGCTGTGCCATCGAGCCTGTCACATAGCGCTCAGATATCAGTGGGCCTCACACAATCCAAAAGTGTCCAGTGTCCAAAAGTGTGTGCAGAGATTCAAAATCTCCCTTATCCTCTAGTCACTTTTGTCACAGCTGTGCCATCGAGCCTGTCACATAGCGCTCAGATATCAGTGGGCCTCACACAATCCAAAAGTGTCCAGTGTCCAAAAGTGTGTGCAGAGATTCAAAATCTCCCTTATCCTCTAGTCACTTTTGTCACAGCTGTGCCATTGAGCCTGTCACATAGCGCTCAGATATCAGTGGGCCTCACACAATCCAAAAGTGTCCAGTGTCCAAAAGTGTGTGCAGAGATTCAAAATCTCCCTTATCCTCTAGTCACTTTTGTCACAGCTGTGCCATCGAGCCTGTCACATAGCGCTCAGATATTCATTGGGCCTCACACAATCCAAAAGTGTCCAGTGTCCAAAAGTGTGTGCAGAGATTCAAAATCTCCCTTATCCTCTAGTCACTTTTGTCACAGATGTGCCATCGAGCCTGTCACATAGCACTCAGATATCAGTGGGCCTCACACAATCCAAAAGTGTCCACTGTCCACAAGTGTGTGCAGAAATTCAAAATCTCCCTTATCCTCTAGTCACTTTTGTCACAGCTGTGCCATCGAGCCTGTCACATAGCGTTCAGATATCAGTGGGCCTCACACAATCCAAAAGTGTCCACTGTCCACAAGTGTGTGCAGAAATTCAAAATCTCCCTTATCCTCTAGTCACTTTTGTCACAGCTGTGCCATCGAGCCTGTCACATAGCGCTCAGATATCAGTGGGCCTCACACAATCCAAAAGTGTCCACTGTCCACAAGTGTGTGCAGAAATTCAAAATCTCCCTTATCCTCTAGTCACTTTTGTCACAGCAGTGCCATCGAGCCTGTCACATAGCGCTCAGATATCAGTGGGCCTCACACAATCCAAAAGTGTCCAGTGTCCAAAAGTGTGTGCAGAGATTCAAAATCTCCCTTATCCTCTAGTCACTTTTGTCACAGCTGTGCCATCGAGCCTGTCACATAGCGCTCAGATATCAGTGGGCCTCACACAATCCAAAAGTGTCCAGTGTCCAAAAGTGTGTGCAGAGATTCAAAATCTCCCTTATCCTCTAGTCACTTTTGTCACAGCTGTGCCATCGAGCCTGTCACATAGCGCTCAGATATCAGTGGGCCTCACACAATCCAAATGTGTCCAGTGTCCAAAAGTGTGTGCAGAGATTCAAAATCTCCCTTATCCTCTAGTCACTTTTGTCACAGCTGTGCAATCGAGCCTGTCACATAGCGCTCAGATATTCATTGGGCCTCACACAATCCAAAAGTGTCCAGTGTCCAAAAGTGTGTGCAGAGATTCAAAATCTCCCTTATCCTCTAGTCACTTTTGTCACAGCTGTGCCATCGAGCCTGTCACATAGCGCTCAGATATCAGTGGGCCTCACACAATCCAAAAGTGTCCAGTGTCCAAAAGTGTGTGCAGAGATTCAAAATCTCCCTTATCCTCTAGTCACTTTTGTCACAGCTGTGCCATCGAGCCTGTCACATAGCGCTCAGATATCAGTGGGCCTCACACAATCCAAAAGTGTCCAGTGTCCAAAAGTGTGTGCAGAAATTCAAAATCTCCCTTATCCTCTAGTCACTTTTGTCACAGCTGTGCCATCGAGCCTGTCACATAGCGCTCAGATATCAGTGGGCCTCACACAATCCAAAAGTGTCCACTGTCCACAAGTGTGTGCAGAAATTCAAAATCTCCCTTATCCTCTAGTCACTTTTGTCACAGCTGTGCCATCGAGCCTGTCACATAGCGCTCAGATATCAGTGGGCCTCACACAATCCAAAAGTGTCCACTGTCCACAAGTGTGTGCAGAAATTCAAAATCTCCCTTATCCTCTAGTCACTTTTGTCACAGCAGTGCCATCGAGCCTGTCACATAGCGCTCAGATATCAGTGGGCCTCACACAATCCAAAAGTGTCCAGTGTCCAAAAGTGTGTGCAGAGATTCAAAATCTCCCTTATCCTCTAGTCACTTTTGTCACAGCTGTGCCATCGAGCCTGTCACATAGCGCTCAGATATCAGTGGGCCTCACACAATCCAAAAGTGTCCAGTGTCCAAAAGTGTGTGCAGAGATTCAAAATCTCCCTTATCCTCTAGTCACTTTTGTCACAGCTGTGCCATCGAGCCTGTCACATAGCGCTCAGATATTCATTGGGCCTCACACAATCCAAAAGTGTCCAGTGTCCAAAAGTGTGTGCAGAGATTCAAAATCTCCCTTATCCTCTAGTCACTTTTGTCACAGCTGTGCCATCGAGCCTGTCACATAGCGCTCAGATATCAGTGGGCCTCACACAATCCAAAAGTGTCCAGTGTCCAAAAGTGTGTGCAGAAATTCAAAATCTCCCCTGTCCTATAGACACCTTGTACCTTGTTTTACATTACTATATAGTTTGTTGGATTTTGTCTACATTTCTACCAAAAATGAGGAAGGCTGGTGGAAGAGGCCGTGGAATTGGGCGGGGGTTGGCAGCTGGTAATGATGGTGTTGGTGTGGTGGATCTGATGGTAGTGGCAAGAGCAAAATAGGACCGAATGCAGGAGGTGCTGACCCTGCGTCATCGTCTGGCTACATAAGGCCTCGAACGCTTAGTTTTCTAGGAGTTGGCAAACCGCTTTTAAAGCCAGAGCATCAGGAAAAAGTTTTGTCTTACATTGCTGACTCAGCCTCCAGCTCTATCGCCTCCTCTTCTTCAGTTGTAAAAAGTAAAAGCACTGAGTCGTCATTGGAGGCTCATGTTCATTAACCACACCTTTCCTTGTGTCCTTCACCCCAACCAAGATTGAAGGATGACGCAGGCCATACTACTGATTACTCCATGGAGCTGTTTTCACATACCATGCCTGGATTATCAAGTGAAATGGTGAATTACCCAGGCCAAGATGAATCTGACATGGAGTGCACTGATGCACAGCCGCTGATGGATGATTCTGCTGGTACATTCACTCAGAGCACTACATTGTCCTCGCAGTGTACAGAGCCAGATTCTGACCCTGATGAGACTCAGGTGCCCCTTCCCGCACACTATACCACCATACACGGTGACACAGAGGAAGGTGCACATGACATAGAAGAGGAGGTGATGGATGACCCAGTTGTTGACCCAGATTGGCATCCATTGGGGGAAGAGGGTTCTGCTTCCAATAGCTCAGATGAGGAGCATCCACAGCAGACATCGACATCGCAACAGCTGTTATCTGGCAGGCCCGGAGCACTCCAAAGACAGGTTCCAAACATCAAAAGAGTTGCTGGACAGCTTGTCCAGAGGGTCAAAAGATCACAGCGTGCTAGGCCGCAAAATGTCTGCCAAAGTAGGAAGAGTGCAGTGTGGCACTTTTTTGAACAAAATCCTCATGATCAGGCCAAGGTTATCTGTAAGAAGTGCGCAAAGACCTTTAGCCGAGGAAAAAAATCTGAAAAATTTGAATACCAGTTGCATGCTTAGACATTTAACCAGCATGCACTTGCAAGCGTGGACACAACACCAAACCTCAAGTGCCACATGTGCAACTGATCACAACGAAGGTAGTCAGCAACGCTACATTGTTTCCCCCACTGTAAGCCCACCGGTTAGCACAGCAGCAAATGTTGAGGTGTCGTTGCAAGGCCACAGCAGTCAGGGAATCCCACTGTTATATCAACGAAAGACTGATTCTAGGCCATCAGAAAGAACACCAACTCCATTACCATCATCAACCCTCTCTCAGTCCGCCTTGTCCACCGCTACTTCCACCATATGCAGCTCTCAAGTCCAGCTCACCCTCCCAGACACTATGAGTAGGTCAAGAAAGTACTCAGTCTCTCATCCGCGTACACTGGGTTTGAACGCCCACATTGCCAAACTAATCTCGTTTGAGATGATGCCCTTTCGGTTGGTGGAAAGCACAGCTTTCCGTGAACTCATGGCCTATGCAGTACCACGCTATGACCTACCCAGTCGCCACTTCTTCTCTCGCAAAGCCATCCCAGCCCTCCACCATCATGTGAAAGACCGCATTGTCCATGCACTCAAGCAGTCAGTGAGCGGAAAGGTGCACCTCACAACTGATGCATGGTCCAGTCGGCATGGCCAGGGCCGTTACGTGTCCATCACTGCGCACTGGGTTAATGTGGTGGATGCAGGGTCCACAGGGGACAGCGGTGGTGGGACAGTGCTGCCTAGCCCACGGTATAGGAAACAGTTGGCTGTAGGCGTTCGACCCTCCTCCTCCTCCTCCTCCAGAAGCGAAAGCTCGTCCACAGAGCGCAGTCGTACGAGCACTCCATCTGCAGCTGCCACTGTTGCACACGATGTGTTCCCCTATCGAGCAGCTAGTGGAAAGCGTCAGCAGGCTGTGTTGCAGATGATGTGTTTGGGCGACAGACACACCGCCGAGGTGCTGGCCGAGTACTTGAAGCGACAAACTGAGTCATGGCTGGGCAGTGTACATCTTGAGGCAGGCAAGGTAGTTAGTGATAACGGCCGTAATTTTGTGGCAGCCATAGCCCTTTCAAAACTCAGCCACATACCTTGCTTGGCTCACACCTTGAACCTGGTGGTGCAGTGCTTCCTCAAAAATTATCCGGAGTTAACAGCCCTGCTCCAGAAGGTGCGAAGACTGTGCGCGCACATCCGCCGGTCGCCTGTACACTCTGTTCGTATGCAGAAGCTGCAGAGATTGCTCCACCTTCCCAACCACCGCCTCATTATCGACATTGCAACAAGGTGGAACTCCACCCTGCACATGGTGGAGCGGCTGTGCGAGCAGAGGCAGGCCATAATGCATTTGTGGGAGGATACACGGCCAGGCACTTTGAGAGCAGACATGGAGTTGACAGGTGTGCAGTGGTCGAAGCTGAAAGACCTTTGTAAAGCCCTTCAGTGTTTTGAGGAATGCACACGGCTGGTAAGCGCAGACGACACCATCCTAATCATGAGCATCCCACTTATGCGTCTGCTCATGCAAACTTTGACGCACCTTAAGGAGCAGGCGTCTGCAGCCAATGTTAATGAGGAGGAAGAGGAGGAGGGAATCCTTAATGACATTCAGCCATTGTCTGCTCAGGGACCTCTCCTGGACGAGGTGGAGGAAGAAGAGGAGGAGGAGGATGATGGGGATGATTACTTAGGGGAGGAGGATGCATCTCGTGGGGCAAGTGAAAATGTTGGCGTGGCAAGGTCTGGTACAGGGTTAGTGCGTGACTGGAGGGATGTGGATTTGCCAGAAAGTGCTCCTCCACCCAGCACTCGCAGTGCATCATTGACACCGGGAACATTGGCCCACATGTCAGATTATGCCTTGCGGATCCTAAAAAGGGACCCCTGCATTGCCAAAATGATGAACGATGACGACTACTGGTTGGCCAGCATCCTGGATCCACGCTATAAAGGCAAATTACAAAACATCATGCTACAGGAGAACCTTGACCTAATATTGGCTAATAAACAAGCAACTCTGGTAAATCGGTTGCTTGAGGCATTCCCAGCACACAGCAGCGGTGATGGTTCTCACACGAGCCGTACGGGCCGGGGGCAGCTTGGCAGAGGTGTTCGTGGTGCACACAGCAGAAGTGGCGTTGGAGACAGGGGTTTCATGACAATGTTGTGGACTGATTTTTCAAATACCGCTCACACAACTGGTAATACTGCATCGATGGAAAGTGACAGGAGACAGCAGTTGTCAACTATGGTTACAAACTACTTTTCCTCCCATATCGATGTTCTCCCACACAGGTCATTCCCCTTTGACTATTGGGCCGCTAAACTTGACACTTGGCCTGAATTGGCAAAATATGCCTTACAGGAGCTCGCTTGCCCATCTGCAAGTGTGCTATCGGAAAGAGTCTTCAGTGCAGCTGGATCAATCCTGACAGAAAAAAGGACCCGTCTGTCAACCCAAAATGTGGATGATCTAACCTTCATTAAAATGAACCACGCATGGGTTTCCAAGGATTTTGTCCCACCTTCCCCTGATGACACATAGGGTGACAGAAAAATGGCTTGCTTTGGTCCACCTCTTCCTGGTACTTCACCTATTTCGCCTTTTGCATCAGCTGAATGTCCAACATCAACATATGCCACTTTCTAAAACTCCCTAACTGTGCTGCCTCCCCCCCATGGCCGGGGTCACCACCTACCGCACGACACCGTGCGAGTGCCGTTGCCCTGGACAGGTGGGTAGGCCGACTCTTGGGCGCGGGCACTGGCACAGGGTCCCTCATAGTGCAATCAAGTGTCTCTGACGGTGGTGGTGCACACCCGCCGTCAGACACACCGCTGTACTATGAGGGGCCCAGTGCCAGTACCGACGCCCACGAGTGGGCCCCCCTTGCTTGGGCAGGGCCCCAGCATTTGCAATCTTTACCTCTCCCTGCTCCTCCGCTGTGTAATCTGGGCCGTCAAATCCATACTGTGCCTGACACCGTCTGAGCCTGCCTCATGCTGTATAGACATATATTTTGAATGTGTACGCTATCCATACATGTTATCCGGGGATACGGTACCCTTTCTAACCTTTGTGCAATCACGTGCAATCCATACTGGGCCTAACACCGTCTGAGCCTGCCTCATGCTTTATAGACAAATATTTTGAATGTGTACGCTATCCATACATGTTATCCAGGGATACGGTACCCTTTCTAACCTTTGTGCAATCACGTGCAATCCATACTGGGCCTAACACCGTCTGAGCCTGCCTCATGCTGTATAGACATATATTTTGAATGTGTACGCTATCCATACATGTTATCCGGGGATACGGTACCCTTTCTAACCTTTGTGCAATCACGTGCAATCCATACTGGGCCTAACACCGTCTGAGCCTGCCTCATGCTGCATAGACATATATTTTGAATGTGTACGCTATCCATACATGTTATCCGGGGATACGGTACCCTTTCTAACCTTTGTGCAATCACGTGTAATCCATACTGGGCGTGAGAACGGCTGGCGAGCTGTTAAGCAAGCTACATCACCTGTCCAGACAAGTACAGGGATTCCCTAGCGAGGAGACTTATTTGATTGTTTTCAATGTTGGGACAGCAATTTTTTGGGAGCACTATACTCTGGAGAATGATAGATGGGGCCCACCATACACTGGAACATTCCAAAGGTGGACATCAGACACTGGAGCAGCATTTACAGGGCCCATTATACACTAGAGCATTAGAAATGGGGCCCATTATGTTTGGAGCATTATTTGGGCCCATAAGACAGTGGAGCTTCATCCATGGGGACCAACATATACTGTAGCATTATGTGGAGCTCATCATATACTGTTTCAAACATTATATGGGACCAATGATTCTGTATGGAGAAATAGATGGGCCTCGTCATGAGATGTAAAAAGTGAGGTATTTTTCATTGTACTATACCGCTATTTCTCTGCCGTATCGGAGCTTGATGAGTTGTGGTATTATGTGTTAAAGGGGCTCTCTTTCGCCCAGGGCACATGAAAACCTGGAGCCAGCCCTACCCCCCCACAACTTTAGCCAAATAACCCCCATTTTTCAGTGCGTAACTTGTATTATGAAGTTAATTAAGGTTGACAAGCTTAAGAAAGAAGAATTGATGCTTTTGGCATTCAAATGGGCACTGTAGGTGTGTTTCCTGTCCTCCTCTCACTGCCGACTTTTATTCCCCATTGACTTACATTGGGTTTCGTGTTTCGGGACGACCCCGACTTTTCCCTATAATCGGACGATCTTGCTCGACCCGACTTTTGGAAAAGTCGGGTTTCACGAAACGAAACGCGACCCTAAAAAACCAAAAGTCGCTCAACTCTATTCCTGACTATTTGGCTGACTTTTATGATGTATTTAGTGAGAATGAGTCTGCGTCTTTGCCTCCTCATAGGAGTTATGACTGTGCAATTGAGCTGAGCCCGGGGTGTAAATTTCCCAAGGGTCGGCTTTTCAATTTATCTGTACCCGAGCACGAGGCTATGCGATCCTATATTAAGGAGTTGTTGGAGAAGGGTCATATTAGACCATCCTCTTCACCCTTAGGTGCTGGGTTTTTTTTCGTGGCTAAAAAAGATGGTTCATTAAGTCCTTGTATTGACTATCGTGCCCTCAACAAAATTACTGTTAAATATCAGTATCCGTTACCCCTGATTTCTGATCTATTCTCCAGAGTTAAAGGTGCTTGCTGGTTTACCAAGCTTGACCTCAGGGGGGCGTATAATCTTATTCGCATTAAGCATGGGGATGAATGAAAGACGGCGTTTAATACTCCGGAGGGACATTTTGAGTACCTGGTGATGCCTTTTGGGCTCACTAATGCCCCTTCTGTCTTCCAATCCTTCATGAACGATATTTTCCGAGACTTTGTGGATACATTTTTGATTATCTATTTGGATGATATTTTGATCTTTTCCAAGGATTGGGACTCCCATGTGGAACATGTTCGGACTGTGTTCCGGATTTTGAGGGAGAATTCCCTGTATGTCAAGGGATCGAAATGCCTTTTTGGTGTACAGAGGATTTCATTTTTGGGATTCATTTTGTCTCCGTCAACTATTGAAATGGACCCGGCCAAGGTACAGGCCATTTATGATTGGGTTCAGCCCACTTCTTTGAAGGCCCTCCAGAAGTTTTTGGGTTTTGCTAATTTTTATCGGAAATTTATAGCTAATTTTTCTAGTATTGCCAAGCCATTGACTGATTTGACTAAGAAGGGGGCTGATGTGCTGAATTGGTCTCCGGAGGCTGCTTCTTCCTTTCAGGAGCTGAAGCGAAGATTCACTTCTGCTCCGGTTCTGCGGCAACCTGGTGTCTCACTCCCGTTTCAGGTAGAGGTGGACGCCTCTGAGATTGGTGCAGGAGCTGTTTTGTCCCAAAAAGATCCTGTGACATCTAAAATGAATCCCTGTGCTTTCTTTTCCCGAAAGTTCTTCCCATCCGAACGTAACTATGATGTGGGGAATCGGGAACTGTTGGCCATGAAATGGGCATTTGAGGAGTGGAGACATTGGTTGGAGGGAGCTAAACACCAGGTCGTGGTCCTTACTGACCACAAGAATTTGATTTACCTGGAGTTGGCCAAACGCTTGAATCCTAGACAGGCTAGGTGGGCCTTGTTTTTCACACGTTTTGATTTTGTGGTCTCTTTTCTTCCTGGCACTAAGAATGTCAAGGCAGACGCCCTCTCTAGGAGTTTCTTTGCTGATTCTCCTGTTGTGACCAAGCCTGCTACCATCTTAGGCGAGGGGGTAGTTCTTTCTGCCATCTCGCCCGATTTGAGATGTGCTCTGGAAGAGTTTCAGGAGGACAAACCTGAGCGTTGTCCCAGTGGAAAGTTGTATGTTCCTGACCAGTGGAGGAAGAGAGTGATGTCTGAAGTTCATTCCTCTGCATTGGCTGGTCATCCAGGTATTTTTGGTACTAGAGATCTGGTGAGTCAGTCTTTTTGGTGGCCCACCTTGTCTCGTGATGTCAGGAATTTTGTGCAGTCCTGTGGGATTTGCTCCCGCTCTGAACCTTGTTCTCGCTCTAGTGGGTTGTTGATGCCTTTGCCGGTGCCCAAGAGGCCATGGAGCCATATTTCAATGGATTTTATCTCTGATATGCCTGTCTCTCAGAGAATGACCGTTATTTGGGTGATTTGTGATAGATTCTCTAAGATGGTCCATCTTGTACCACTCCCTAAGTTGCCATCTTCCTCTGAGTTGGTGCCCTTGTTTTTGCAAAAGGTAGTTTGCTTGCACGGGATTCCTGAGAACATTGTGTCTGACAGAGGAGTTCAGTTTGTGTCTAGATTTTGGAGGACTTTCTGTTCCAAGCTGGGAATTCAGTTGTCCTTCTCCTCTGCGTTTCACCCTCAGAACAACGGGCAGACGGAGAGAACAAACCAGACTTTGGAGTTGTATTTGAGATGTTTTATTTCGGTTGATCAGGATGATTGGGTTTCATTTTTGCCCTTGGCCGAATTTGCTTTAAATAATAGAGCTAGTTCTGCCACTTTGATGTCACCTTTTTTTTGTAACTTTGGGTTTCATCCTCGATTTTCTTCAGGGCAGGTGGAGCCTTCTGCCTGCCCAGGTGTTGACACTGTGGTGGAGAGAATGCACCAGATCTGGGACCAAATGGTGGATAAGTTGTCTCTCTCCCAGGAAAAGGCCCAGCGGTTTTCCAACCGGCATAGGACCATTGGTCCCCAGTTTAAGGTGGGTGATATGGTTTGGTTGTCATCAAAAAATATCGCTATGAAGGTGGCTTCTCCTAAGTTTAAGCCTAGATTTATTGGACCTTACAAGATTTTGGAGATTATTAATCCGGTCTCTTTTCGGTTGGCTCTTCCTGTCACGTTTAAGATTCATAATGTGTTTCATAAGTCCTTGTTGAAGAGGTTTGTTGAACCAGTTGTTCCTGGGGTGGCCCCTCTGGACCCTGTATTGGTTGAAGGTAACATGGAGTATGAGGTAGGGAAGATACTGGATTCCCGTCTGGCTAGACGGAGACTCCAGTATTTGGTTAAGTGGAAGGGTTATGGGCAGGAGTATAATTCCTGGGTCTCTGCCTCTGATATTCATGCCGAAAGATTGGTGCATGCCTTTCATCGGGCTCACCCTGATCGCCCTGGTGGCATGGATGAGGGTTCGGTGACCCCTCCTCAAGGGGGAGGTACTGTTGTGAGTTCATTTTTCTCTTCACCAGTGAGGTCTGATGAACTCCCTCTTCTGGCGAAGGAAGGTAGTGAGGCTGATTACCAAACAGCTGAGCAGGTAGATGATGACTGGGTCACAGGAACTGATGACTGGATATAAGGCAGCCGACGCCCTGCTGCCTTGCCGGTGATTTTCCTGCTGGATTCTTGGAGACCAGTCTGATTTCTGCTTCTCAAAGCTAAGTTTTGCTCTGCCTTTTGTACACTTTAGTTCTGGTTTTGTTTGCTTTGTTTTTTTGGAGTTCATCCATCCCCGGCCAGGGGTGAGCTGAATTCCATTTTTGTCTCTGATCTGTTGATCTCTGGCTCTGTCTTCAGAATATACCTGAGTGCTGATATAGTCTTTTGAAGCCTAGTGACTTCAGGGCCTGTTTCTCCTATCAGTCTGTTGGTACATTTTTGGATAGGGTTTTGGCGGATTGCAGACAGCAGCTTTTCTATCCTGTCCTATTTAGTTAGCTTGGGCCCCATCATTTGCTCAACCTATCTTTCTATCTGTGTTAGTGTTTTTCATCTTGCTTCACAGTCATTATATGTTGGGGGCTGCCTATTGCTTTGGCGTCTGCTCTGGGGCAGTTTAGATTTCCCCTTTCTGTCTTTAGGCTAATTTAGTTCTCCGGCTGTGATCGAGGGGTCTAGGGCACCATAGGAACCCCCCACGGCTACTGCTAGTTGTTGTGGATGGGGTCTGCAATCCGATAGCTACCAACTTCTCTGGTTTTCTGGACTTAGCTATTATTTTTGTTTTTTCCTCCTTCGGTGACTCATCCATAACAGGGAAGGCTACATATAAAATCAGTGTGAAAAAGCGAGGTCGTGGTGGAAGGGTGAATAAGCTTGGTGTTCGACGTGTACGTGGGTTAGGTGTTAATGTTAATGAAAGATCAACTGGACTAACACTGTCTCGTCCTATCCAAAGACCACTGACAACATCTGTTACTCTACGGGCTGCTTTCTTTGGCAGCCCACACAGTGGTACATCTTGTAGATGAGGCACAGAAAGAGCATGTGCTCCAGCTCTGCATTAAGTGACCTCTCCTCTTCCTCCACCTTAACATTACACACAGTACAATCTTCAGAGATGGCACCCTATCAACCTTGTTTCCTCCGCATTAAAAATTTCCAAATGCCCAACTGACTGTGGGGAACCGCAGATGGGCCATTCTACAGAGCTTCACACATTCTTTTCCATGGGCATCAGAGGTCTGCTCTGAAGAAACACAGAATTCTGCGTAGGAAAGCATCTGCACCGATGCCCCAAATTTTTTTCTGTTGGATCTGGAGCCGGGCAAATTAGTGTCCGAGCAGAATCCAGACCCTCGCCACCAGACGTTAACCACTGGGGGTTGAGGTGATCCTGATAAGATTCAGATACCAGAGGCGCATGCAGATTGTAATGTGGTGTCAGGGCAGGAAGAGTAGGAAGGTGAATATCAGGGTAAGAAGTGTGAGAACAGAGAGGATGATGATGAGGTTGTAGATCCCACTTGGTGTGAACCCTGAGGTAAGCAGCTGAGTAGCTCAGCAGAGGAGGTGGAGGAGAAGGGAGATGAGGAGGTTACTTGCGGCTTTCCACACAGACACAAAGTGATGTAACCATGACAAGCACTGCATTCTCAGCCCTAACTGTGGCTGTGACCAGCACCAGTCGAGAGTGTGCAGTTCGCAGGGTTGGGAAGGGTTGCCTAGTCTGGGCCTTTTTTGAGATCTCAAAGGATGACCAAACTCACATTATCTGCCAAATTTGCAAAAAAACTGCATATTTTTGTCCCTACAGTTGGGGTGAGAGCCCATCAGCTGTTATGGAAGTGGGAAAGACTGCTATTTTTGTGCCACCTACCACAGCACATATTTCTCAATCCACCATAACAACTCCACCTACACCTCACCCACAGTCCAGCAGTTTGTCCTGTTCTTCGTACTCCATGGTCTTCTAGCACAGCAGCCAGACCTCAGTCCCACAGTTGTGGTCATGTAAAAGAATGTTTCCTCCTACACAAGGAAAAGCTAAGAGCTTGAACACCGTCTCAAATCCATTGGCCATGGAAATGCTGCCTTTCCGCCTGGTAGGTGCAGACGATTTGCGAAAGTTGCTGCCTGTCGCAGTCCCCCAGTACCAGTTGCCCAGTCACCATTACTTCTTTAAGAAAGCTGTGCTTGCACTACACCAGCATGTCGCAGACAACATCACCCATTCCCTGAAAAAAATCTATGCCATTGTAAATTTTACCAATGACACTTGAACGAACAAACATGGCAGGGGCATTACAACTCACTGATTGGGCACTAGGTGACTTTGGTGGCTGTGAGGGCAGGCAGTCAAGGGCATGCTCCACAAGACTTTGAATCCCCAAGGCTTGCTGGACAGACCTCTATATTGAACACTTCCTCCACTGCTTCTGGCTCCTCCACCTCTTCTAGGGGCTCCACCTGTGCCCTCAACCTCTCCCTTAATCAGAAATGAATTCCAACAGTGCAGATAGAATCCCCTCCACCTCTGTACTGCACAGCCTTGGCTCATTGCAATCAGGCAGTGTTTAATTTGCCTTGAAGATTGCAGACACACAGCTCAAGAGTTGTGGACAGCTATCCAGGCTGAGTTAGAGCAATGACTGTCTCCCCTAAACCTGGAGCCATGGAAGGCCATATGCGATAACAGTCCAAAATTTGGGCAACCTCACACATGTGACTTGCATGGCTCATGTCCTCAACCTGGTGGTACAGCAATTTCTCTGCCACCATCTCAGCCTGGATGCCTTGCTGCAGAAAGCATGGTCACTGTGTGCTCACTTCCACCAATAGCACCAATCAGGTCATCAACTTGCGTTGCTACAGAGGTCTTTCAGCCTACCGGTTAACCGTTTGATTTGCGATGTTTCAACACAGTGGAATTTCACTCTGCACAAGTTGCAGCGCATTCTGCACATGTTGCAGCGACTGCGGCAGCAGCGACGAGCCCTAGTGCAGTATGACCTTTTGCAAAGCCTGGGCCAACGTAGTCCGGACGTGGTGCAAATCACGCTTGCGGAGTATGCACAGATGAAGGACCTTTGCACCCTTCTGCACAGTTTTGAAATGGCTACTAAGATGGTAAGCGCTGACAATCCTGTCATCAGCATCACTATTCCGGATATCTACATGTGGAGCACTCTTTGAATAGTCTGAGTGAAGAGGTTGTGGTCCCAGAGGAAGTGGTGGATGCGAAAGGGATAACAATATCTCAAAGTTAAGGACAGTCGTCGCACAGATAGGTGAGATAGGAGGATGGATTACAGCGATCGAGGGAAGCTCATGGCACCAGACAAACTGTTAGTGAAGGAGCAGGAGCCGAAGAACAAGGAGGATGAAATGATGGACACGCAACAGTCAGGAGATGATGAGGCTAATGATACCCTCTCTATTGTCTGTGGTTGGCAGGAAGGGACAGAGAAAGCAACCTTAAGTGTTACTCCACCAGGTGGAGGAAGAGGAGGAGAGGCCACTTGATGCAGCGCTTGCCATCTACTGGAGCACATGCTCTTTTTGAGCATCATATACAAGGCTTACCGCACCCAACACCTAACCCATGTACACGTTGAACACCAAGCCTATTCCTCTTTCCACCATGACCTCACTTTTTCCGCTCATGTTGTATGTACCCTTCCCCTCTTTTTCCCAGCTGTTTCACAACTCTAGGCCCAGACCTGTCACCGGTGACTAAATTAATAATCAGCACCAGCGCAGCACCAGCCTATATCTCCTCCCTCATCTCAGTCTACCACCCTACCCATGCCTTCTATTCTGCTGATGACCTGAGGTTAGCATCCTCAATAATCAGAATCTCCCACTCCCGCCTCCAAGACTTTACACGTGCTGCGCCAATTCTTTGGAATGCACTACCCAGGTCAATACGATTAGTCCCCAATCCCTACAATTTTAAGCGTGCCCTAAAAACACATTTATTCAGACTGGCCTACCGCCTCAACACATTAACCTAACTATCCCTGGGTGGCCCAGTCAAAAGTTTTACCATAACCAGGTTCCCTGTATCATGTTCCCACATGCTTTATGCATCTATTATCCCTCTGTGTCAGTACTGTTACCTTTCGTGTCTCCCTTTTTTCCTCATAGATTGCAAGCTTGTGAGCAGGGCCCTCATTCCTCTTGGTATCTGTTATGACCTATGCGATTAGTGCTATGGAATATGTCGGCGCTATATAAATAAAATTATTATTATTAGTAGTATTTACTGGCTGATGTAATGTGGCTAAACCACAGAAATAGCACAAAAGATTTTCATTATGAAATGAGGCCTGGTGCCTGCACCAGACTATTATCCAAAATGATTTGGATTATTAAATGAGGCCTGGTGCCTTCATCAGATTATTATCCCAAATGATTTTGATTATGAAATGAGGACTGGTGCCTGCAACACATTATTAGTACAAAGGATTTATATTATGAAATGTGAACTGGTGATGGAACCACAGAATTAGCGCAAAAGATTTTGATTATGAAATTAGGTCTGGTGCCTGTACCAGACTATTATCCCAAACTATTTGGATTATGAAATGAGAACTGGTGCCTGCATCAGATTGATATCCTAAGCGATTTGCATTATGATGAGGTTCGGTGCCTGCACCAGAGTATTATCCCAAACAATTTTGATAAGGAAACATGGCCTTCTGATTCCTCACTGTAACACAGTTCTCAAACAATTTGGGTTAGCAAATTGGGCCTCCTGGCTGAACCCCACTGTTATAACTAACAATTTTTAAGTGTAAATCTGGCCTTCTGATTTCACAATGAAACACTGTTTTATCACAAATGATTTGGATTAGTTAATTGTGCCTCATGGCTGCACCCCATTATTAGACCTAATGATTTTTAAGTGGAAATGTGGCATTCTGATTTGCCACTGTAAAACAGTTTTATCACAAATAATTTGGATTAGTTAATTGGCCCTCCAGGCTACACACCAATATTAGGCCAAACAATTTTTAAGTGGAAATTTAGCCTTCTGATTTTTTCAATGAAGCAAAGTTTTATCACAAACTATTTCAATTAGCTAATTGGGCCTCATGTCTGCACATTAATATTAGGCCTAACAATTTTTAAGTTGAAATCTGTCCTTCTGAATTGCTACTGAAACACAGTTTTATCACAAACTATTTGGATAAATTAATTGGGCCTCCAGTCTGTACACCAATATTAGGCCTAACAATTAAGTGGAATTCTGGCCTTTTAATTTGCCACTCAATCACAGTTTTATTACAAATAATTTGGAGTAGCAAATGGGGCCTCTGGAGACTGCCACACAGGTTTTGCATAATCGAGATTGATGCTGGAAGATCGATTTTACACAGGACACAGGATTCTATCTAGATAACTGACAACTTCACTTGCAGCACTATCAGGAGCTGCTTCTTTGCACTGTTTGGTGACAGCAAAACAAGATGGTTGGGTTGTATAGGGACATATGACTTCAGCAGTCAATTAAAGAACACCTTGTGTCATGACGTTGAGGATGGTTTCTGTGCCTGATTGGCTGCCGGAATCAACACACATAAACTTAAGGAAAAAATAAATGAGCGAGCCCCTCCCCTAACCTCTCCACACCTCGTCATCCCCGCTCATCATACAGCACCACTATCCTAGCCAAACTGATAACAAAAGCATTAATAGAAAAGCAATGATTTACCGAACTGTGACCGAATTTTGCCGACTTTGAGTAGAAATGCTCATGACACAGATGATGAATCCCAATGTGCTACATTTGTGCCAAATTTGAGATTTTCTGAACAAATTCCCTTATCTGTATTCATTAGTCTGGCACTAGCACTTGCAAAGCAAGAGAAACAGCTGCTATGAACTCAGGTGACCTTACTGTTTTTGTTGAAAATTAATAAAGCAATTGAAAAAAGTTTGAGAGTCCCCTGTATTTTCCATAATCAGCAGATGGAAAGCTGACTGCTGGGGGTTCCAAGATGTAGAGAGACAGTTCATGTCATGTGTCTAGTTTGGACACCCAATAGTTGTAAGGCACAGATGAATCACAGAGGACGCTGGCACGGTCGGAAAGGTACTCCTACAGCATCTTCCAAAACTTTTCCCTCCTTGTCAAACTACCCCTCACATCAGGGCCTGGATGCTGGAGGAGGTCTGAGAAAACTGTCCAAGACCTTTGAGAGTGTTCCCCTGCCTCTGCTGTGTCTGTTATGTGTCTCTCTTGTCTCCATTCTTTGTTTGTCCAAGGTACTGTGACCTCTGCCGCCAGCGTTGTCAGATGGTAATTATTTAAATAAGTCTTAGCTAGGGCCTTCTGTTACTGAAACATTTTATTAGATCTCTCCTTGTAGTGTGGATCTAGAAGGGTGACCAACCAATGCCAATTAGTGTTGGTCAAAATGCACACAATGCAAGGGCTACGTGAAGGGAAGCGGAACATAAACTGAGCCATGTGTGACAGACTGCCAACAGCCAAGGTCTTCCAGGTCCCCACCAAGAGGACGACTGTCCATGTTGTCCTCCTCATCCTCCTCTTCCTCGTCCTCCCTCTCCTTCTCGTCTTCAGACCATCTACACTGAACAGATGGGATGAAGGTAGTGTGGGCATTATTGTCTGCCTGTTCCTCCTCCTCCTCATTATCACCCAATCCACAGTGAGAAGATGAGATGAGGCTGGGCTGCATTGCATCACCCTGTTTATTTTTTTGCTCCGTCCCAACTTGCTCCACCTGCAAAGCCTCCTCTTTAATTGTGAGCAGTGAGTGTTTCAGGAGACAGAGAACTGGGGTGGTGACACTGATTTTGGCATCATCGCCACTCACCATCTTGGTTGAGTCCTCAAAGTTTTGGAGAACCGCACAGATGCGAGCCATCCATGTTCACTCATCAGCTTTTATGTGCTGAGGCTGACCAGAATACTGATGTGCATGGTGTATCTGGTATTCAACTACTTCTTTCTGCTGTTCACAAAGCGTTGCCAACATATGTAACGTTGAGTTCCACTGAGTGGTGACATCTCACACCAGTCAGTGAGCAGGAAGTTGCAAATGCTGCTGCAGCACTGCCAGAGCTGCGACAACTGTAGATGACTTGCAGAAATGGGCACACATGCGGTGTACTTTCACAAGTAGCTCAGGCAGACCTGGGTAGGCTTTTAGAAACATCTGAACCACTAAGTTGAGCATGTGGGCCAGGCATGGTAGGTGTTCGAGGTTGCCAAGCTTCAGAGCCGCCACCATATTATGGCCACTGTCACCCATGTCCATGCCTGGTTGTAGGTTAAGGGACGAGAGCCACAGATAAGTCTGGTCTACTATACCTTTCAACAATTCTGCTGTGGTATGCGGTTTATCACCCAAACAAATTAGCTTCAGCAGAGCCTGTTGCCGCCTGGCCGAGGCAGTGCTGCAGTGCTTCAAGCTTGCCACTGATGTTGACATTTTGAAGATGGAGGGTGAGAATGGGAGGAGGTGCAGGAACTGCTGTGGAAGGTGGGGGCAACCCTGATTGAACCAGGGCCTGCACTTCTTGGTGTCAGTAGCATGTGTTCCATCACAGGGTCCGATTGAGTCCCGGCTTTCATAATGTTCACCCAGTGTACTGTCTGGGAAATATAGTGTTGCTGGCCAAAGGCACTTGTCCAGGTGTCCATGGTTAAGTGGAATTTCTCAGTAACAGTGTTGGTCAGGGCGTGGCTGGTGTTATGAGACACGTGCTTGTGAAAGGTGGGGATGACACACCAGGAGAAATAGTGTCAACTGGGGGCTGAGTATTGAGGACGGCCACCACCATGAGATTGAGGAAAAATTCCATCTCCACAAGCCTAAACAGCAACATTTCCAGTGCAAGCAGTCTGGAAATTTAGCCGTTTATTATTGTGGCAACGACAGGTGCAGGGTGGGAGGCATCTTTGCCCACATCATGGACATGGGATTGGCGTGTACATAGAACAGAGGAAGAGACAGTGGTGTCACCCGCAGACACTGTTTCTGGACCCTGGTGTTCGATCCAAGTACTCGGGTGCTTTGTTTGCATGTGCCTGATGGTGGCCAGGCTGGTATTTGTGCTGTCTCTGCTGATGCTGGCATGGCGGATATTGCAAATGGCTTTTAATGGGTTAACTGGACTGTCTTTAAAAAGTGTCAACTTCACACATATTGGTGCTCTGAGGAACACTTGCTCGCCCTATGTATCTGGCTGTCCCATTGCCTCTTTCGGACTATTGTTTTGCTCTCATTGTGCGCTGTTGTCCTTGGTCTGCAAGTCGTCTTCCCAGGTTGGGTCAGTGACTTCATTGTTCATCACCTCATCTTCCATTTCCGCACCCTGGTCCTCCTCCTGACTTACTGTTGTAACAACATCACATGTTGTTAATTGTGTCTCATCATCATCCACCTCTTGCATTGGTAACTGAATTTTCCCATCGTTGACTTCTTGTGAACAAGGCTGCTCAAATATTTGGTTATTTTTACATGCAATCTCCTCATGTTCCGCTTAAAACGGGCATGGTGAGAGCCCAGAATCTATAAATAGAAATGTGAACAGCTCTTCGGAGTGTCAAAGTATGGGATCACTTGTCTCAAGGCACTCGGAATGATGGGAGGAAGGAGGATCAGAGTAAGCATTTTGAGGTCCAGAATCAGGGCTACTGAGACTGGACCATGTGGAAGACATGATGGTGCTGGCAAAGTGACTGGAATCATTATCTGCTATCCATCCAACAACCCTTTTACACTTGTCTGGCTTCAAGAGTAATGTCCACTTTCCCGTCCCTTACCATGCACCTTGCCCATTTTAAATTATATATGATATATCCCGGTTGAGAAAACTTTGTAGTATTACTATCACAGGATGGCGGCACCTGTTCAGCGATCTGTCAGAAAAAAAAATTGTCTCTCAAAATGGTGTCAGCTATGCCAGCGCAGTAGCATCTATGGAATGCTACTGCGCAGTCGCCACTGGTTCCATCTTGGTGGAGATTTTTTTCGGCAGCAAAATGGTGCCGGTAGTGCCTGCGCAGTAGTATCTATCAGATAGTCGATAGATGCTACTGTTCAGGCGTGGCCGGGGTCATTTTGAGAGAGAATTTTTTTCACAATATAGGTATATCAGTATCACCAAATAAAATAATTACATGGACATTAGACATGCGATCATCCTGCAGCCCAGGCACCTGCCTGCTAAATGTGAATTTTTTTATGTTTCAAAACACAATATATTCAGTATGTAAAAAAAGGGGCAGGTCGCTGAGGGATCAGTGAGCTGTCATAAGCCCATACAGGTGAATTTGTAAGAAGAGCACCACATAAAGACCCAGTCCGCCCCGAAGCATGACAATCTTATTGACTGAAAACTGAAAATAATAGAGATTAAATAACAACCACAAGAAGGATTTCAACAACAAAGTTATCATTGTAGTCAGTATAACAGCGCCAACCTGACACTGTCTGTAGGTTTCTCAGCGCAATCCTGCTGACTGGTTACCTTTAAGAAAACTTGACATGGATCTTTATTTTTATAGAGATCTGCAGGATGGTAGTGGGGCAAATCTCTCCCTTCACTCTGGGTCTCGGGAGTGGCCCATGTCCACAATTTCCATTTAAACTTTCAGGTTGAAGTTTGGGTGCCAGTGTTTGGTTTACAAGCACAAGATCATGAAGCTCTGTGCCAAAAGGTCTGTGTAAGACTGAATGCAGTCCAGAGAAAGCAAAGCTATTCGCTATTCACACAACCATGAGTAATATGGCGGTGAAGTTGCCCACGGCAACAGATTTGATCCAGGCTGTTATAGACGATCCAGCTGCAAGCCAGAGGATAAACTTTGAATTATTTTTGTAAGTTGTCAAAATAAGTACATATAAGTTGGACTAGCTTGGGTCACTGTCTCTGTACCGCACTGCCTTACAGTACTCACTGAAAGATCTCATATAAAGGAGTTTTTCTGTCTTGAGTCTTGTACATACAGTATGAAAACCAGGCTTTCTTTTTCTTACCTCGATAAAATCCATGATGTGGTGCTACAAAAAAACTTGTCTTTACCAGAGAGGGGAAATAAACTAGTTACGTTAGTTTTCCAGGAAAGTTTTATGTGTGGATATTTACTATGATGCAGCTGAGATAATTGAGTCATTTCTGTAACTGAAATGTAAAATTGAAGAAATGAATGTCTCAGCATCTAGTTCACCACCTTGTGAGATAGAAAGCCAAAATTTACCAGTGGATTCATGTTTGTTGGAAAAGATTAGAGGTTTTTATAAGCAATGTTTGAAATGTAAAGGGTAATTTTAGGCCTAATTCAGACTTCCATTTTGCACCTACATATACTATCAGTGTTTTTCAGGGATAGCACACATACCCATGATATTTTATGGGCCTGTTTGCATGTTTGTGTTTTTTTTTCTGAGGAGATATCCAGCTTTGAGCACTATGCATGTCATGTGAGTGCTGTTAATTTTTTAACTACGGTATTTAATGGATAGGAGAAACTTGTTTTTTTATTTGCAAAAAAAAATGCCATACTGATGGTAAAAATGAATGATAATCAAATCCAGAACATTAAATTAAAACAGCTGTTTTTTTATTGCATGTAAAAAAAAACCGGACGTCTGAATGAGAACTTAAAATAAGGAAGGCATTGTCATGTCCTCACTAAATGAACGGGATTCATATAGCTTAACAAGCAGCTAAACCGCTATACCGGGGTCCAATAAGGGAGACTGTAGTTGAATCTGTGGTTTATTGAACATAGGTATATAGATGTGTGTGGTAAAACACCGATGCTGACACAAGGGGAAACAGAGCGATGAGGTGCTTCCAATATGCAGACTTGAAAGAAATGGCCGACTGAAGAGAGAAAGGGGGCTGGGATGGACCATGATACCTTGCAAAGTTACCCAGAATACATTAGGAACTGGAGGGAAATAATACAGGAAATGCAATGCCTAATATCATGCAGTTATAACTTTTGGCCACTAGATGGAGCTGGAAACAATAAACATTAAATGTGTGAAAAAGACTGAGCATTCTATACATACAGCAATCATTGTATGTTATCAGAAAAGGCACTTAAGAGTCATTGATTATGTCGGAGACAGAACAGGCATTCTACTGCTTTTCAAGTTTAGAGTTCATTCCCACTTGTGATGAAATATGACGAATGCAATCTGAATAATTTTCTTTACCAGCAGAGGGAAAGCCAATGGCTGGGGGTAGATGTTTATAGCTTGGGGAGGGGATAATACCCATGGAGCTTCCTAGACTATTAACCCTTTTACCCCCAAGGGTGGTTTGCATGTTAATGACCAGGCCATTTTTTACAATTCTGACCACTGTTTCTTTATGAGGTAATAGCTCTGGAATGTTTTCATGGATCCCGATGATTCTGACAAGGTTTTCTCATGACATATTATACTCCATGATAGTGGTAACATTTCTTTGATATGACTTGCGTTTATTTGTGAAAAAAATGGAAAATTGGCAAAATTGTTGAAAATTTTGCAGTTTTCCAACTTTGAATTTTCATGCCCTTAAATTACAGAAATATGTCACACAAAATACTTAATAAGTAACATTTTCCACATGTCTACTTTACATCAGCACAATTTTGGAACAAAAATTTTTTTGTTGGGAAGTTATAAGGGTTAAAATTTGACCAGTGATTTCTTATTTTTACACCATTTTTTTTAGGGACCATATCACATTTGAAGTCATTTTGAGGGGTCTATATGATAGAAAATACCCAAAAGTGACACCATTCTAAAAACTACACCCCTCAATGTGCTCAAAACCACATTCCAGAAGTTTATTAACCCTTCAGGTGCTTCACATGGATTTTTTGAATGTTTGAAAAAATGAACATTTAACTTTTATTTCCACAAAAAATTGACATCAGAGCCACTTTTTTAAATTTTACTAAGGGTAACAGGAGAAATTGGACACCAAAAGTCGTTGTACAATTTGTCCTGATTACGGTGATACCCCATCTGTGGGGGTAAACCAGTTTGGGCGCACAGCAGAGCTAGGAAGGGTAGGAGCGCCGTTTGATTTTTCAATGCAAAATTGGCTGGAATTGAGATCGGACGCTATGTCGCGTTTGGAGAGCCCCTGATGTGCCTAAACAATGGAAACCCCCCACAAGTGACACCATTTTAGAAAGTATACTCCCTAAGGAACTTATCTAGATGTGTGATGAGCACTTTGAACCCCCAAGTGCTTCCCAGAAGTTTATAATGTAGAGCCGTAAAAATAAAAAAATCATATTTTTTTCACAAAAATTATCTTTTCACGCTCAATTTTTTTATTTTCCCAATGGTAATAGGTGAAATTGGACCACAAAAGTTGTTGTGCAATTTGTCCTGAGTATGCTGATACCCCATATGTGTGGGTAAACCACTGTTTGGGCGCATCAGAAGGGAAGGAGCACCGTTTGACTTTTTCAATGCAGAATTGGCTGGAATTGAGATCAGACGCCATGTCGCGTTTGAAGAATCCCTGATGTGCTTAAAGAGTGGACACTCCCCAATTCTAACTCCAACCCTAACCCCAACACACCCCTAACCCTAATCCCAACCCTAACCATAACCCTAAACACAAACCTAACCCTAACACACCCCTAACCTTAATCCCAACCCAAACCCTAATCCCAACCGTAACTGTAATCCTAACCTTAGCCCTAACCCTAACTCTAACTTTAGCCCTAACCCTAACTTCAGCCCCAACCCTAACCCTAACTTTAGCCCATATCATAACCCTAACACAAACCCTAACCCTAATGGGAAAATGGAAAAAAATGAATTTTTTTATTTTATTATTTTTCCCTAACCAAAGGGGTGATAATGGGGGTTTTTATTTACTATTTATAGTGGGTTTTTATGTTTGGCAGCTGTCACACACTAAAAGATGCTTTTTATTGCAAAAAAAGTTTTTGCACCACCAACCACATTTTGAGAGCTATAATTTTTCCATATTTTTGCCCACAGAGTCAAGTAAAGTCTTGTTTTTTGCGGATCGAGTTAACGTTTTTATTGGTACCATTTTCGGGCACATGACATTTTTTGATTGCTTTTTATTCTGATTTTTGTGAGGCAGAATGAACAAAAACCAGCAATTCATGAATTTCTTTTGGGGAGGCATTTATACCGTACCTCGTGTGATAAAATTGATAAAGCAGTTTTATTCTTTGGGTTAGTATGATTACAGTGATACCCCATTTATATCATTTTTTATGTTTTGGTGCTTTTATACAATAAAAACTATTTAATAAAAAAAATAATTATTTTTGCATCGCTTGATTCTGAGAGCTATAACTTTTTTATTTTTCTGGTGATGGAGCTATATGGCAGCTCTTTTTTTTCCGGACAAAATGACATTTTCAGCGGTACCATGTTTATTTATATCCGTCTTTTTGATTGCGTTTTATTCCACTTTTGGTTGGCGGTATGATGATAAAGCATTGTTTTTTGCCTTTTTTAAATGGTGTTCACTAAAGGGGTTAACTAGTGGGACAATTTTATAGACCGGGTCGTTACGGATGCGGCGATACTATTTATGTGTACTTTTATTATTTATTGATGGAATACAGTAAATATTGATTTTTTTATTATTATTTTTAAAATATTTTAACAATGATTTAATTATTTTTAAATTTCATTCTTACTTTTACACTGTGTCCCACTATGGAGCACTCAATTTGTGCAGGCTGATCGCTTATATGGCATGCAGATCTGCTTGCCATATGTCAGCGCTGCACTCTGTGCACACTGACCTCTAAGACTTCCTGACATGCACTGCGCATGACAGGAAGTCTCTCAGCTCTGGTAACCCGGATGTCGTCATGACGACATCGGGTTACCTTGGGAGCGATTGGGACGTCATGCAGCGGGGTCTCCGATCCGTGAGCGCGGCTGATGGCACATGACGTACTATTCTGTTCATGGGAAATAAGTCCCAGGTCACATAGATGTAATAATACGTCTAATGTCAGAGAGGGGTTAACATCACCTCACAGCTGTATACTTAGCCTTTACTGGCTATTAGAATAGGGGACCTCACCAAATAATGCCACGCTCTTCCCAGTTGCCCTATTGCATTGGCAAGTGGGGTGATAGTTGGGGGGTTGATGTCACATTTGTATTTTCAGGTGACATCAAGCCCAGAGATTAGAAATGGATAGACATCAATAAGATACCCCCATTACTAACCCCATACTGACATTGTATAAAAACACACACACACACAGAATAAAGTACTGTACTTTAATTGAAAGAATGACCCAGAATCCTTTATTAATCTAAAACCATACTTACGACCTCGCCTGTTCCACCGACGCCCTTGTCTCCTGCAAAAGAGTTAAAATAAAAAACAACAATATTCCTCACCTTTCCGAGAGAAGATGATAATCCATTTATCACCCATCATCTAGACGGCAGCTTGCATGGTTGCATGATGCAACCTTTCTGATGGCACCGCAAACATGAGATCTTTCTCACACTCACGGAGTGGTCAGACAGGTAATAGGAGTTCACAGAGAGACACTGGGCAGTGGTAGCAGACACTGCTCAGTGTCTCTGCTGGATGACAGGCTGTATGCTTGCATCATGCAACCATGCAGCCTGCCATCTAGATGTAGCAGAGCTAGACCCGTCGTGGGACAAATGGATTATCATCTTCTCTGCATAGTCAAATGTTCCTTAAAACGTGCTAAAGTTCATTCAGTTGGCAGAATATTCCTCAGACAACTATTAATAACTTCATTAACAGCAGACAATGTCTATCGATCCTGTGATTTCCAAAATTCAACAATTTTTTCTTCCTAGTGATACAATTCAACATTGCATATTGCAGTCTTAATGTAAAAATTGTTATAATGGGCACATGGATATTGCACAAGGATCCCTTTCTTTGAGTCATATAGGAATGCAATGAACATAGAACTGCTCTAGCTTTGGTGGACCCAACCTATTCATGTGTCATAGCTGAATCCTTCTACGCTCTATGTAGAAACAGTAAGTCACTTTTCCATGCATAAGTCATCATTAGAACTACAACTCTACTTTACTGCAAAGTCCCTGGCAGCCCAGCTCCACCCCCTCTTCAACTCCTGATGCAGCTGCTCCCTCCTCGTCCCCTGCCAATTACTTTTGCAGTGACTCATGATTCATGCAGGGAAAAGAGACTTCTGATTTCTATATAGAGCTTTCCCAAGGGGTAACGTTTCTTCTTGTGGAGAGTGACATGTAGAGCCTTACATGCCAAGATGAGGAGACTTTTAAGCCATGCAATGCTCCTCTGTGAAATTAAATATGCAAATTGTTTCTTGAGAGAGAAAGAGGACTAGAACAATTTCGACCCTTTAATGAGCCTTACCACATGACTTAGGATAAAAGACAAAACCAGAATCATAATTTGCAGACACTGTCATTAAAGGGTCGATATTGACTTTTAGGATCGCTACTTTAATAGGTGACACTAGAGTTCAGGTCCTCTTCCTCTCTGAAGAGACAATTTGCGTACATAGAGCTGAGAAGGATTCAGTTAGTTTGTTTTTAATCACGCTATGTCATAGATCTAATGGAAAAGAGATGAATTAGCTGGGTAGAAAGGTGAAATGAGCAATTGTAAGTACACAGTGCTATGTAATATGATGTTTGCAATATATTAAGGCCTCTTTCACACATCAGGTTTTCGCCGTCAGGCGCGATCCGGCGCTTTTGACAGAAACCGGATCCGGCGAAATGCAATGCCGGATCCGGTTTCCCCCCCATTGACTTGCATTTGCGCCGGATCGCGCCGGATGGCCATGCGTTTCATCCGGTTTTCGCCGGATCCGGCAATGTGTCGCGATCCGGCGTCTGGAAAAAACGGCTACTGTAACGTTTTTTGTCTCCGGCAAAAAAGCCGGACACGCCGGATCCGGCGCGTCCGGCTTTTTCACACAATGAAAGCCTATGAGCGCCGCAATGCGCCGGATCCGGTTTTTTGGTCTGAGCATGCTCAGTAGCTCTGCCCACAGGAGATATATAAAAGCAAGACAATGGGACCCTCAGCCACACCCAACATGCCACCCAAGCCAAGAACCAGGAGCAGGAGAAGGCAGCAGACATCTGCAGCAGCAGCACCATCAGCACCACCCCAAATGGAGCAGCAAATGGAACATGCTGAGGAGGGGAGTCCAGCAGCAGATGAGAGACGGTAATTATCAAATCCCCCATTCCTCCAAACTAGGGCCATGGAATATCAAGATATTCATTGGCCCTTTGTTTCTCTTTATTCAACAGCCGCCAAAGAGATGCAGCAGCAGCAGCAGCAGCAGAAATGGCATCACTGGCAGCAGCAACAGCAGCAGCAATACCCACAGCCATGGAGTCTGGCCATCAACAGGACAGCACATCTTCTTCTGGGAGCCCTCCCTCGCATCGTCAGCGTTTGACGGTAAGTTTTTATTTCCAAAATCCATCATCTCTGTAATATATGTCTATTCATTGCCTTTTATTTCAAAACAGGAATCACAAGATGAAGAGGAGCTCCCAGAAGAAGAAGGAAGGGGTGGACAGACACCTGGAGTGGGCTCACAATTGGTAAGTTTTTTGCATCAAACGCAGAAACACAACATCACACTACACACAACACATAGAAAACAATGTTCTGCAGACCACACACAGCAAACAAATGCCTACATCCAAAGACATAACATTTTTTGTTTTTTTCTCTAGTCTTCCCAATCTGGTGCTCGGCCAAGAGGTCCTCGCAGTGCCTCCCAGGGTCGTCGGCGACAGCAACGCGGCGGTCACCAGCGTGTAAGTATAAATATTTTTGCTTTGTTTTTTTTGCACTTTTTATTTCATTTCTTTTGTGGAGGCTAATTATGTTATTTTTGTCTTTTTCTTTAACAGCCTTCACAGCGTGCTCCCGACTCTGACGGTGAGGATGGAGGGATTGATGTGGACCGCCTCATCGATCTCGTCAGAGAAAGGGAGCCGCTCTGGAATATGGCTGACCGCCGCCACGCTGACCTGATCGTTACCCGACGACTCTGGGAGGAAATCTGTTCGCTCCTTGTGGGCCGCTGGGAGGACCTCGATGTTCGGGCCCAGATTAAAGAGCGTAAGTATATACAGTACCGGTTGCTTGATGTAAACCAGTGTTTCCCGAACTCCAGTCCTCGTGGTCCCCACGGATCATGTGTTCAGGATTTCTATTTACTATGGAAATCCTGAAAACATGACCCCTGGGGACCATGAGGACTGGAGTTTGGGAAACACTGATGTTGTATACTAACCACTCCTTTCTCGTTTCAGGGAACAGAATTGTGAATCGGTGGCGGTCTGTGAGGGATCGTTTCAAGAAGGAGTTCAATAAAGAGATGCGGGCCCCGAGTGGATCTGGAGGACGCAGGAGCAAGTACAAGTACGCACAAGCCCTGTCGTTCCTCCGGGAAACAATGCTCACCAGAAGGTAAATATTACACACCACATGTGAAAAAAAATGTTAGATGTAACTTTTTTTTTTCAGCCAGGGCCATACCATGTCAGTATTTTAATTTTTTTTTTCTCTTTATTCCACAGCACGGTGAGCAGCACTCGGGAGCCTGCACGATTGGACCCTTCTGAGGCGATCCCTGAGGAGACCGGCACCGAGGGACACTTCGACCGCCCAGGTACATCTGCACCTTCCCAGCCTTCCCACACATTCGACCCATCTGTCCCATCCACCAGCACAGGAGCATCGTGGCCGCCTACATTACATGAAGCTGCTGGTGAGGAGATCGCTTTCCCTTTACCCCACCCTTCTGCCCCTGCCACCTCTAGTACACCTGCGGGTACTGGGCGGCAGCGGCAGAGGGGTCAGGAAGAGTTATGCGCAAGAGTTCTTGCATCTGAATGCATCTTTCCAGAACTGTCTAAAAGTCTTGTCAGAGCAAATCTCCGCAGGCTTTCAGCAGATCAACTCCAGCATTCTGGAGGTGAAGACACTTCTGCAAACCATGCATTCAGAAGCAAGATCTTTGCCAAACCACACCTTTTTCAGGTCTGTTGTGGAGCGCATGGCAACACTATCTCCTACCCAGCAGATGCATGTAATGCATTCGTGCCACGGTGCTCTACAGCAGGTTACCTCCCAACCTCCACCTCCCACCACTGTAGTTCCTCCACCTGCACCCCCTCCAGCCACTTTCCATCCTCCCCCTCCTATTACATCTGCACCCCCTCCAGCCACTTTCCATCCTCCCCCTCCTATTACATCTGCACCCCCTCCAGCCACTTTCCATCCTCCCCCTCCTATTACATACCAGCAACCTCACCAGTACCAGCAACCTCCCCAGTACCAGACATCTCCCCACTTCCAGCAACCTGCCCCGTACCAAACTCCTTCCCCGTACCAAACTCCTTCCCCGTACCAAACTCCTTCCCCATACAACTTTCCATCAACATCATCTGCTCCTACAGTCCCTGCCCAACCCTCCACTCCACCGCCCACCACCTCTTCTGCCTCCAACATGTCCACCCATTCTGTAGCTTTTT
This sequence comes from Dendrobates tinctorius, assembly GCF_039654945.1. Taxonomy (NCBI): domain Eukaryota; kingdom Metazoa; phylum Chordata; class Amphibia; order Anura; family Dendrobatidae; genus Dendrobates; species Dendrobates tinctorius. Next base: position 38,444,996 of record NW_027361743.1, on the reverse strand, counting down.
CCACACCTTCACCTCTAACTGTTCCTTCCCCACCACGATCCCAGTCCTCTCTCCACACACCCAGTGTCGAAGTGTCCCGCAGCCCCTCCAGCAGTATTTCCACCCCACACTACACAGATTTGTAATTTTTTTTTTTTTAATAAAAATGCCCATTGGGTTTAAAACCTTTATTAAAAAAGTTTTTTGCACTTTAAAAACATTTTACAAAAAAAAAAAATTTTAAATAAAAGTTAAATTATCGTTTCACAATGGTTGTCTGTCTTTTCTTTCTGTGGCGAACTATGTTTAAAAAAAAGGTTAAATACAGGGTATTTCAAAGGTAAAAAGGTATTCAAAACCAGGTATATAACTGTGGGTAAATTTTAGCTTTTTGCCACAGTTGTGTTCCTGGTTGTGTTTGAAGCAAAGTATTTCACCTAAAAAGTTGTGTTTATTGTTGGTGATTTCCTAACAATGTACACAACTTTTGTTAAAAGGTGAAATACTTTGCATAAAACACAACCAGGTACACACCTGTGGCCTAAAGCTAAAAATAGTAGACCATGACAAGATAGCCAACTTTGGTTGGCAAAGGTATATACTGTTGGTCCAGAAGGTACACAAGTTTGGTTAGGGCACAAATCTTTCACACTCTGTCATCCTGCCAGTGTACTCTGCCTTGAGGGTCAATTTTAAAAACCGGATCCGGCGTAATCCATCGAAAAACGGATAGAAAAACGGATGAACCGGATGAGACGGATCCGGTTTTGTCTGTCAAGAACAAGACGGATCCGGCAGAAAACCGGATCCGGCACATCAGGTTTTACAAAACATTTGCCGGATCCGGCATTCCGGCACGACGCCGGATCGCGCCTGACGCCGAAAACCTGATGTGTGAAAGTAGCCTAAGAGGATAAAAACTTGGATGGGAGAAGTGCTTCTTTAACTAGATAAATAAATGACAGCAAAATGGTAGAAAATTATTAATGAAGTCTATTTTGGAAATTACTTAACTTTGCATTTTGGACGCACATGAACAACAACAACAGAAAATCAGTGCAAAGGTGTACATAACCTTTTATCATGGAATCAGCTGGTTAGTTGAAAAAGTGCCCAGGCCAAGTATTTGGCAGCACAGTTAGCTCCCCGGGTCACATAAGAAACAGCCAAATTATAATAGCAGGTGACAAAAACATGTTGACATTATTGAGGTTCGAGGTCATAAGTAACACAACAAACAAAACAACATACTAAGACTCACAGGGAAGTATTCTCATTTTTTTTACTTTCCCAACTATCTTTGCCATATCTGTATACCAATATAATATGTCCTGAATGCTCTGAATCTCTCCCATAGAGGTTAAGTTTTAACCTGTTAGGCAAGGATCACACTTTCAGTGTTTGATGTTTTACCGAGGTAAAATACTGACCAGATACTGAAAGTGTGAACATAGCCATAACCTCCACCGCAGTCGACAAATCAGAATTTTCCGGGTATTTGTTCTGTCTTCATATATTATATTTTTTGTATTGTTTGTATTATTTCTTAAATGCCCTGAAAAGTGTCTGTTTTGTTTTATTACTAAATGCACATTAGCACAGCTTTACAATAAATGTGTAAACTCTTCTGTCTGATACCCAATGCGCTTTAGTAGACGTATTTACTGTATACCATCATTGTGTGAAGTTGAGCCCTTGGGATTGAAAGGTATATTACTCCCCACATAGGGCTAATACCATTATAGTAAGTTACGGCATACAACCATAACCCTCACCTGTCCCATGCCGTAATCCATGTCTGGGGATAAACAGTTTTCAACCTGGACGATGTCAAGATGCGACCTTCCAGGCTGAGAACCACTGGTGAATGAGCTGCTGTGAACGCAGTATTGGTGGCGTCATCAAGGTAGGCTGCGTTCCCAGCCAGGCCCCTGAACTGCGGTGTTAGGTGTCGGGTTCCTGTCGCTGCACAGCGGGAATCCCGAGCCTTGCTTCCGGCGGTCTCCCATTCCTCTCCAGCCGCAGAGGAGGTTGCTCAGCAGATTCGTCGGTCCCGGCGCTCTGCCCAGACTAGCTCCGTGGGTTTGGTTGCTGCTGCCACCTCTGGCCCAACTATAGCAATGCATGCTGGTCAGCAGCGAGTCTCACCAGGGACTAAGTCCTCCTGTCGGTCCACCGAGCATGCCCGTGGAGTAATCTCCCATTGGAGATCGAAGGTCACGTGCTCAGGTCCTTCTCCAGCTCGGATTGGTCCATCCAAAAAGCCAGGAAGGTCCCGGAAGCACGCAGCTATAAAAGGCTCGCATGGCCGCTCGGCCTTGCACTAGTATAGACTGCATTATTAGACTATGAGGAGTGAGTGCTGAATGCATGTATGAATGTCTCTGGTGAATGACTCATTAAGAAACCCCTACCCTTGGTACACATGCGTTGTGCAGTCTAGCCTGTTAAGCGCCCAGGCTTAGGTGAAGGTAGGACAGAGTCTGAGACAGGCATCATTCTCCATCAGTGACTTGGCATGCCTCAGTGCACGCACTCTACACTCCGTAGTCAGCGTCTATAGCGGCGTCCGCAGTTGCGACGCCACGCGCTCAGAAGGTCTAGAGGGACTCTGACCCCATGTCCTTGGGGCAAAGTTCTGTGACCGCTTTCTGTGCGCTCATTGGCTGGGCTCTGTGAGCTAAACAGGCTTCGGCATTTATGTTCTGTGGTAGAGCGGCTCTGTGAGTTACCAGAGTTCGCTCCTGTGCACACTGGGTGACGTTAACCCACGTGTGACCTTTCCACACCGCTTTATACTCCCGCCATTACATAGCAGCAGTGTACTACCTCAGCACGGTGGACCCCGGGCTGTGAACACACCTACTATTATTTTATAATTTAGTGCGTTCCGCCAGCCCTAACATGCGGTGACATTGGTGAGATCAGAGCTGCAGTGTGAGACTTTTTCTCACTGTGCTAGCAGTGATTTCACCAAGGTAATCGCATTTCAGGGTCCCGGTTGGGAACGCAGCCTCAGTGACCGGTGGAAACCTTGATGATGTCACCGCTGGTCACTGGCGCTGCGTTTGCCGTTTGCAGCAGCTTATTCCTCAGTGGTTCTTAGCCTGGACGGTCGCATCTTGACACCATCTAGGTTGAAAACTGTTTATCCTCAGATATAGATTACGGCGTTGGACAGAACAACGGACAGGTGAGGGATATGGTTTTTTATTTTTGTTTTATTACAGAAGACATGGATTCTGCAGAGTGGGTGATGACGTGAGAATGTTTTAATTTAGATTCATTAAAGGAGTCTGTGTTATTCTTTCAAATAAAGGATTTTATTCTGGCTGTGTGTTTATTTACAATATAATAACTATAGGATTAGTAATGGATGGGTGTCTCATAGACGTCTCTCCGTTACTTAGTCGTGGGCTTGATATCACATTGGACAATACAAAGGTGACATCAACCGCACAAATATGAACCCCACTTGCCACCACCACAGGGCAAGTGGGAAGAGCCAGGCAAAGCATCAGAATTGGCGCATCTAATAGATGTGCGTTTTCTCGGGCGGCTATTTTTTGGCTTGGGGATAATATCCATTGCCCCTTACCAGCCTGAGAATACCAGCCCCCAGGTATCGGCTTTAGGTCAGCTGGGTATCAATCAAGTAATTAAAAAAACAGCTTGGGGACCTCTCTCTTCTTGATAAACAGTTTTGCTATTATTGACAGCTGAGGGTTGCAGCCGGCAGCTGTCAGTTTTGCCTGGTTGGTTATCAAAAAATACAAAGGAACCCACATCAAATTTTTTTTAAATTATTTATTTAAAGCACAATTGATGGGTCAATTGATGCCACTTTTCATAGTGTCTGCCTCTCGTTTTAGCTGTTTTGACAGCTTTTTGCCCTTCTGAAGATGTTGTCTGTGTGTTTGGTTTTGCCTCCCATTGAAGTCAAAGGGGTTCGGGTATGTTCGGCGAACATGTTCGGCGAACATCGGCACGTTTACCGATCCAAACCGAACTGATCTTATCTCTAGACCTTACTATAAAAAATCAGGGCAGAGTGTGGAGTGATTTTTTTTTCTTTAAATCCTGATATTAAAATGAATATAAGACTCCAGAGGGGCCTAACATTCTAAAGTATGTGATTTATATTGTAAAAATCTGATATTTGTGTGTGTGGAGAGAGATTCAGCTTCAGTAGGTAAAAGCAAAAATCTTTATTAGGTCCATTAAAACAGGCATTTTTCTGTTGCAACAAAATGGTAATAGCCAGTGTGGCGAAAAGGAAGGGTACAAAAGGAATGAGGAACTGAAAGCTTTTCAAACACTGCGTGTGTTCTTGGACTCAGTTTTGTGAAGAAAGAGGACAGGAAGGGAGCTATAAAGTGTGGCAGATTAACATAACGAGTTACCTTAATTACTTGTGTGAGTTTGAATTGAGTAAAAACCAATACTATTAAAAAACATAAAGACAACAATACAAGGATTTGTGCAAAAATATGAGGATATGGTTGGATAACCTGAGGAAGCTAAAGAAGGAAGGTGAAAAAAAAGAAAAATGTCATGTATAAAAATAAATTGTATGTCAAACTAATAGTGAAACATTATTTCCCTCTTTAGATTGAACCCTGTTGGGACTCGAGTGTTCAACTGGTATATCCAAAACGCTTCTCTGTCACGTGTTTTGTCTCTATCACCACCTCGTGCATGTTTCAGTATGTGCTCTATGGCATAAACACTGCAATGTGTAGTTTCCCTATTATATGCAATATTTCCCTATTGTGCGATATCATATACAGTGGGGAAAAAAAGTATTTAGTCAGTCAGCAATAGTGCAAGTTCCACCACTTAAAAAGATGAGAGGCGTCTGTAATTTACATCATAGGTAGACCTCAACTATGGGAGACAAACTGAGAAAAAAAAATCCAGAAAATCACATTGTCTGTTTTTTTTTCATTTTATTTGCATATTATGGTGGAAAATAAGTATTTGGTCAGAAACAAAATTTCATCTCAATACTTTGTGATATATCCTTTGTTGGCAATGACAGAGGTCAAACGTTTTCTGTAAGTCTTCACAAGGTTGCCACATACTGTTGTTGGTATGTTGGCCCATTCCTCCATGCAGATCTCCTCTAGAGCAGTGATGTTTTTGGCTTTTCGCTTGGCAACACGGACTTTCAACTCCCTCCAAAGGTTTTCTATAGGGTTGAGATCTGGAGACTGGCTAGGCCACTCCAGGACCTTGAAATGCTTCTTACGAAGCCACTCCTTCGTTGCCCTGGTGGTGTGCTTTGGATCATTGTCATGTTGAAAGACCCAGCCACGTTTCATCTTCAATGCCCTTGCTGATGGAAGGAGGTTTGCCCTCAAAATCTCACGATACATGGCCCCATTCATTCTTTCATGTACCCGGATCAGTCGTCCTGGCCCCTTTGCAGAGAAACAGCCCCAAAGCATGATGTTTCAACCACCATGCTTTACAGTAGGTATGGTGTTTGATGGATGCAACTCAGTATTCTTTTTCCTCCAAACACGACAAGTTGTGTTTCTACCAAACAGTTCCAGTTTGGTTTCATCAGACCATAGGACATTCTCCCAAAACTCCTCTGGATCATCCAAATGCTCTCTAGCAAACTTCAGACGGGCCCGGACATGTACAGGCTTAAGCAGTGGGACACGTCTGGCACTGCAGGATCTGAGTCCATGGTGGCGTAGTGTGTTACTTATGGTAGGCCTTGTTACATTGGTCCCAGCTCTCTGCAGTTCATTCACTAGGTCCCCCCGCGTGGTTCTGGGATTTTTGCTCACCGTTCTTGTGATCATTCTGACCCCACGGGGTGGGATTTTGCGTGGAGCACCAGATCGAGGGAGATTATCAGTGGTCTTGTATGTCTTCCATTTTCTAATTATTGCTCCCACAGTTGATTTCTTCACTCCAAGCCGGTTGGCTATTGCAGATTCAGTCTTCCCAGCCTGGTGCAGGGCTACAATTTTGTTTCTGGTGTCCTTTGACAGCTCTTTGGTCTTCACCATAGTGGAGTTTGGAGTCAGACTGTTTGAGGGTGTGCACAGGTGTCTTTTTATACTGATAACAAGTTTAAACAGGTGCCATTACTACAGGTAATGAGTGGAGGAAAGAGGAGACTCTTAAAGAAGAAGTTACAGGTCTGTGAGAGCCAGAAATCTTGATTGCTTGTTTCTGACCAAATACTTATTTTCCACCATAATATGCAAATAAAATGAAAAAAAAACAGACAATGTGATTTTCTGGATTTTTTTTTCTCAGTTTGTCTCCCATAGTTGAGGTCTATCTATGATGTAAATTACAAACGCCTCTCATCTTTTTAAGTGGTGGAACTTGCACTATTGCTGACTGACTAAATAGTTTTTTGCCCCACTGTAGGTGTTCACGTATTTTTAATTTTTTGGTTATAGAACCCACATGTTTCAGACACTCAATTATATGTACTATGTATCCGGAATTGCCGTTTAAAAATTCTTTGATATTGAAAGTTTTGATATTTTTAGAACATGAGAAGGTGGAGAGTTTTTTTGAGAATATGTGAACATTTTGCAGGGGAATTGTCCACATTTGTAATAACCCGTTATGGATATTATAAAAATCTGATGACAGATCTGCTTAAAGTTTTGAGGCAGAATATGGCACAGTACAAAGATACTACACATTGCCTCCAGCTTCATAATACAAACCCCTTAGGGGCTCCATGTGCCACCATACAGACTGCTTGCACATGATACCTTAAAAGAAATCTGTCACCAGGTTTTTGCTACTTCATCTGAGAGCAGCGTAATATAGGGGCAAAAACCCAGATTCCAGCAATATGTTAGTCACTTTACTGTTTTCTGCAGTTTATATTAAAAACTGTTTTCTATGCAATTCTCTGAATGCTGAGCTTTGCAAAACTCCAAGCAATGAAACATTGGCAGATTTCTGGGTGCACTATGCATAAGCAGAAAGCTGTCAATAAGAGGAGGGGTTAGGGTTGGGCTACATGACAGCAGGATTACTAGTCCTCTAATAATAATCTCTTGCAGTTGCAAGGCGCGCAGGGCGATAGTCATGGGTGAGGGACTGTTGTTCTCCCCACCCTGACACCCTAAAAATAAACAGCTTCCCAGTTCCCATGTGCTGTAAGTGGATCGCCTGCCAGGTCAGCGGGGATTACTCGGTATTGGGCCGGTTCTTAAAAGGGATGTGTCACGGCAGCTGTGAACCGGTCCATGGCCTTGGGCGTCCAATAAAAGGGGATATTTACAAGGGATGATAAAGTTTGAAATAAAGTGTTTGTGATGCCACCTCTGGTTTCTGGTCAGGTGGTAGGTGAAACAAGAATGAGAGAACACAGCTGGGTGCAGTTCCAAAGATTTACTCACAGTTCTTGTGTACACAGGTGCCCACTTGGTGCTGCGTCCTCCAGGTGAGGGGTCCAGCAAACTCCCAGGTAGGTCAGGATACACCTTTCCAAAACTCCCTTCAGTATGTGCCTCTCCTGGCCATCTCTCTGTGTTGGATATCCGCCTCTCTCCTGCCTAACATCTCACAGTCAGTGTCCCAGGCCAGAAGCCACGGACCTTGGTGGGTAACATCCTCTCTGTGTTCCCTTGCTCCCTTAAGGCTGCCTTTCCAGAGAAGATAACTGTGGCTTGTGGCTGAGGCACCTACAGGTGCCACTTCCTCCGGCTTGCTAGTTGAGTCTGATGATTTCTGCACTAGGCTAGGGGGCCGGTAACCCCGTGCAACCTGGTCTCCCCAATACTGGATCGGGCCCCACGGGTGGCTCTCACACGTCCTGTGCTGCTAAGACCCCTTCTGCTCTCCGGGAGCTTCCTTCTGTCTCTTTCCTTCCTTCTGCAGCTCTTCCTAACAGGGAACTGCTTCACACATGTCTTTCCACTTTCACTTTCTCCTCATATTCTGACTGAACTGAACTGTCCTCTCCCGATCTCTTCCTACTAGCTCCACCCACCTTCCAACACCCTTTCCTACTCAGCCAGGGATGAGATCATCCTTCCGTAGGGTACATCCAGGGTGCTCTGCTTCTGTAGTGTGTGCTGGGTGCAGGTGTTAGAGTCCTGGGTGGTGCTTCCTCCTTACCTGAGAATGAGGTACTACACTTCTGGATGAGGTGCAGTACATCTGTGGCGACTGGACCTTCAGGGGCTCCACATAAGTACAGTGCAATTCACTCATATTTTGGCCACAGGCCTTTACTGTCTCCATGATCTTGTATCCAGGAAGAGCCACACATTCAATAGGTGACACCGAGTTAGTTTTAACAAGTTCATCTTTACTGAATAGTTCAAGTAAAGCCATCTTTAACACATAGTATCAGGCACAGTACCGTTCATCACTTGCTTTCTCCACACAGAACTTCTCACTCCTGTTCTTATGCTCAGCACGGATTACCCTACTCTTGATCCTCCTGTCAGCCCCAGGGTTTCCCAATACTCCACAGTATGCCTGAGGTCTGCAATTTTTCTCTACACGGTTCTGCGCATATCTCCCACTGTACGAAAGGGTTGTTGGTGCTCCAAAGCCCCTGACTTTAGCTTTAGGCTCTGGAAAATGGAAGAAATGTCTCTGGGGAGTTTTGTGCAACCTTATACCACCAGAATGTCTTTGCCCAAGCTGTGCTTCAGCCCACTGCACCCTGAACTAGCCCTAGCAACTGTCACCAATGAACTTTCCTCACTCACTAACTAAACCACGAAATCATTGCCATTTACTGGCCCTAGCCCCTTCCACTTTGAGCTGGACCACTCACCAACTGTTTCCTGCCTCTGTCCGCCCCTGCAGCCAGTTGCTGGGCAAACTTCACCTTTCATCTATTCAACTTCAGTTAACACCCGCTAATAGTATGCACTGAGCTTCCTATATCTAATGTACCCTTAAATAAATCTTCCCGCTTTCTAACATTCTATTGTCACGATCCATTTTTGGTACTGTGGCAGATTAAAACTTTTTTCCTTTCAGGCCATCGGGGTTAATGTCAGTTCCCCCCGCTGGCCTATTGGTGTAATTGCATTGCTGCTGGGATAGCTGATGTGTGGTGACCACTCTCACCATCTTTAAAAGGTCACCTGATGCATCAGCTCTGTTGATTATACAGGTACTTTTGGTGACCAACGGAGCTGGAGGGAGGAGATTTCTGGTGCAGTGGTGCTGTAGCTGAATGCCGTGATCTGGTGCCTTACTCTGCTGTAAGGTTCATTGCAGCAGAGAAAGCTAAGTGTTGTATTTGTGCTCCCCATTCCCTGTGGTGTCTGAATTGCCTTACCTTGTGTTGTCTTAGTGCAGCGGTGGGACCAGTGTTCTCACTTGCCAATTCCCTACTTAGAGATAGGAGCAGGGCTAGCGAGGGTTAAGGTATCCTGGTTGGTGACAGGGTGAAAAAGCCCATATAGGGATGATAGGGAGATCAGGACACATCCTTAGGTGAGTGCAGGAGGTGTCCATTGCCCTTTCCATACCGACAGGGCCCACCGTTGTTAAAGTTTTCCCTGGTGTTTCCTGTTGTGTTTTTGTTTTGCCGTTTGGTGACTGACCAATCAATGGTTCGTGTCACGTTAGGACAATCACTTCGTGACACCTATGCTATGCTTTATATACTCTAAACTTAACCCTAGACTTTCCCTATACACTATACATGAATAACATTATTCATTAATCACAACTAGAGTTGAGCGATACCGTCCGATACTTCAAAGTATCGGATCGGAATGGATCGGCCGATCTTTAAAAAAAGTATCGGTATCGCCGATTCCGATACCGGAAGTCCCATTCAAGTCTATGGGACTTCCGGTATCGGAATAAGAAAAACCCTGTTTTTGCCTTGTACAGCCTCTCTGGGGTCTGTACGGGCCTTTCGGGGGGCTGTGCCGGCCTGCCAGGGGGTCTGTGCAGGCTCCGGTGGTCTGTGCCGGCCTGCCGGGGGGCTGTGCCGGCCTGCCTGTGGTCTGTGCAGGCTCCGGTGGGCTGTGCTGGCCTGCCGGGGGGCTGTGCCGGCCTGCCGGTGGTCTGTGCAGGCTCCGGTGGGCTGTGCCGGCCTGCCGGGGGGCTGTGCCGGCCTGCCGGTGGTCTGTGCAGGCTCCGGGGGGCTGTGCCGGCCTGCCGGGGGGCTGTGCCGGCCTGCCGGTGGTCTGTGCAGGCTTCGGGGGTCTGTGCAGGCATCGTCCGATGGGACTACAAGTCCCATCGGGCGATGCCTGCTACCATGACAGTGATTGACACATTAGCCAATGATGGGACAGTAGTAGTCCCATCATCCGGCTAATGTGTTAAATGTTAAAAAAAAAAATAAAATACTACATACATACTACATACATAATACATGCATGCTACATACATACTACATGCTACATACATACTACATGCATGCTACATACTACATGCTACATACATACTACATATATACTACATGCATGCTACATACATACTACATGCTACATACATACTACATATATACTACATACATACTACATACATGCTACATACATACTACATACATACTACATGCATGCTACATGCATGCTACATACATACTACATACATACTACATACATGCTACATACATACTACATACATACTACATGCTACATACATACTACATGCATGCTACATACATACTACATGCTACATACATACTACATATATACTACATGCATGCTACATACATACTACATGCTACATACATACTACATATATACTACATACATACTACATACATGCTACATACATACTGCATGCTACATACATACTACATACATACTACATGCATGCTACATGCATGCTACATACATACTACATACATACTACATACATACTACATGCATGCTACATGCATGCTACATACATACTACATGCTACATACATACTACATACATACTACATGCTACATACATACTACATATATACTACATGCATGCTACATACATACTACATGCTACATGCATACCACATACATACTACATACATGCTACATGCTACATACATACTACATATATACTACATGCATGCTACATACATACTGCATGCTACATGCATGCTACATACATACTACATGCTACATGCATGCTACATACATACTACATACATACTACATGCTACATACATACCACATATATACTACATACATACAATACATTCATACAATACATACATAGACATACAGTACATATAACATAGAGTAACATACTTACCAATACTTGTCACATTGTTCCCCGAAGCCATTGTCTTTTCCGGAATAAATATTAACATAACAAACCACAAAAATACTCACCCACGATCCGAAGCAGTCCACGAGTGTGTCCCACGACGATCTTGGGTAGAGAACTGCAGCATCAGCTGATGCTGCCGTTCTCTACGGGCTGTAGGAATCCAATGACGGAAGGTAGGTATCCTTCCGCACTGTATTCCTCCGCCACTTAAAAAAAAAAAAGTCCCTAGTCTCACTTTATGCCATTGCTGTGTGGGAAATTCCCACACAGCAATGGCATAAAGTGAGACTAGGGACTTTTTTTTTTTTAAGTGGCGGAGGAATACAGTGCGGAAGGATACCTACCTTCCGTCATTGGATTCCTACAGCCCGTAGAGAACGGCAGCATCAGCTGATGCTGCAGTTCTCTACCCAAGATCATCGTGGGACACACTCGTGGACTGCTTCGGATCGTGGGTGAGTATTTTTGTGGTTTGTTATGTTAATATTTATTCCGGAAAAGACAATGGCTTCGGGGAACAATGTGACAAGTATTGGTAAGTATGTTACTCTATGTTATATGTACTGTATGTCTATGTATGTATTGTATGAATGTATTGTATGTAGTATGTATGTAGTATGTATGTAGCATGCATGTAGCATGCAGTATGTATGTAGCATGCATGTAGCATGCAGTATGTATGTAGCATGCATGTAGTATATATGTAGTATGTATGTAGCATGCATGTAGTATATATGTAGTATGTATGTAGCATGTAGCATGTATGTAGTATGTATGTGGTATGTATGTAGCATGTAGTATGTATGTAGCATGCATGTAGTATATATGTAGTATGTATGTAGCATGTAGTATGTATGTAGTATGTATGTAGTATGTATGTGGTATGTATGTAGCATGTAGTATGTATGTAGCATGCATGTAGTATATATGTAGTATGTATGTAGCATGTAGTATGTATGTAGTATGTATGTAGTATGTATGTAGTATGTATGTGGTATGTATGTAGCATGTAGTATGCATGTAGCATGCATGTAGTATGTATGTAGCATGCATGTAGTATGTATGTATGTAGTATGTATGTAGCATGCATGTAGTATGTATGTAGTATGTATGTAGTATGTATGTAGCATGCAGTATGTATGTAGCATGTATGTAGCATGTATGTAGTATATATGTAGTATGTATGTAGCATGTAGTATGTATGTAGCATATAGTATGTATGTAGCATGCATGTAGTATATATGTAGTATGTATGTAGCATGTAGTATGTATGTAGCATGCATGTAGTATATATGTAGTATGTATGTAGCATGTAGTATGTATGTAGCATGCATGTAGTATGTATGTAGCATGCATGTAGTATGTATGTAGTATGTAGTATTTTTTTTTTTTTTTTTTTTAACATTTAACACATTAGCCGGATGATGGGACTACTACTGTCCCATCATTGGCTAATGTGTCAATCACTGTCATGGTAGCAGGCATCGCCAGATGGGACTTGTAGTCCCATCGGACGATGCTTGCACAGACCCCCGGACATCAGCACAGCCCCCCGGCAGGCCGGCACAGCCCCCCGGCAGGCCGGTACAGACCCCCACAGGGTGCACAGACCACCGGCAGGCCGGCACAGCCCCCCGGCAGGCCGGTACAGACCCCCACAGGGTGCACAGACCACCGGCAGGCCGGCACAGCCCCCCGGCAGGCCGGTACAGACCCCGGGCAGTCCACACAGCCCCCCGGCAGGCCGGCAGAGACCCCCGGAAGGCCCGAAATGACGGCGCATCATGATGCGCACACACCGCGCATCATGATGACGTCAGGCTGTCAATCAACTTTGAACTTCCGATTCCGATGCCGAATTCCGATATTGAAAAAATATCGGAAGTCGGTATCGGAATTCCGATACAGCAAGTATCGGCCGATACCCGATACTTGCGGTATCGGAATGCTCAACACTAATCACAACACATTACATTAGCCACGTATATTAGTGTCTTTGAAACTCTTTGCAGATTCACATATTAATACCGTCACAAAAATACAATAAAACCATTGACTTGGTGCAAACACTGTTTAGAAAGGGAGAAGCATATGACACTGTCACTCCCTTACACTGATACAACAGTGATTTCCTAAAAACCACAGCAAGCAGCCCAGTAAGTGACGTATCACTGGAATCAGGGTCTCTGTCTTTACATCATGATGCTATCTTATTAGGTGTCAAAATCCGGCTGACACATTATTTTTAAAGAATTGAGTTTTAATTGTAATGTTAGAAAATATATTAAAGCTGTAAGTGTACTGCGTACTTATTGTAAAACGGCAAGCACTGTATAATGTTGCCAAATCACCAATTAATTATGAATGATATTTCCCTCCTTGACCTTAAAACATATTCTAGGTAAGAATCTATTGATTGTCGACTCAGTTATCTTTCTACATATTGATTCTTCCAATTTATTTATTGCATGGTACTCTCAGCCAAAGGAGATTTTATCTAAGAATAAGAAATATGGAAATTGCTGAACTCTCAAAAATGTTACCTGATAAGCACTGGCTTAGTAAACATGCTCAATGTAGCGACCGCTGTGGCTGGTAAAAATAATTCTAATTCAAAAACTCATCTTTGTTTTAGAGCCATGTATCTCAATTATTTTATGTCAAGTATTATATAATATATATTTATTTAAAGGAAATCTGTTAGTTACAAAAATGGTTGTTTTGTTAACCTGTAGATATAGTGGTTATATAGGGGGTAAGTAGCAATTAAATCATGTTAGGTTGATTTCCTGCAAGAGAAAATTACATAATATGTAGTGATGAGTGAGCATGCTAGCCACTATTCGGTGCTCCCCCCGAGTATCTAACGGCTTGAGATGCTCGGAGCTCACTGAGTATTTCCGGGTTTGCTCGGAGGGAGCTCAGGTCCTGCCCTGCATGTTTGGCGCTCTTTAGAGAGCCAATGAGCATGCAAGGATTGTCTGTCACACACTGTAATGCCGCAGCCATTTTGGTTGTGGCATTACAGTGATTGGCTGGCATCACAGCGTCAGCAGGTCTATTTCAGACCTGGCGCCACTATGATCATCACATGCTGTGTCTGTGTGTGCGACTGTGTGCATGTGTCTGCATGTGTATGCGGGTGTGTGTACGGGTGTGTGCGGGTGTCTTTGTGTATGCATGTGTCTGCAAGTGTGTGCGGGTGTCTGTGTGTGTGCGTGTGTGTGCGGGTGTCTGTGTGTGTGGTAAAGTTACCACCGGTACTGTCGGTCACAGTGCTGCGTGACCATGCTGTCAGATGTCAGCATGATTAAGCAGCTGACTGTGACCCACAGCGGTGAAGCAGGCTTGGCCCAATGAGACTACTGCTCCCATCGGGCTATCTATGGTGTCACTGATAACAGTGACAGCAGGTGCCGCTGATGGGAGAGTAGTATCATCTGCCGGCAACTGTGCTCACAGTTACATACATATTGATACATAATATATCATATTCACATAGAAATAAAAACACATTATACTCACTGCACACCAAATCCCCGCCGCCCTCATCTAGAAATAACGTAAAATAATAAACCAATATATCATAGAATCATAGAATGGTAGAGTTGGAAGGGACCTCCTGGGCCATCTGGTCCAACTCCCTGCTCAAAGCAGGATTCACTAAATCATCCTAGACAGATGTCTGTCCAGCCTCTGTTTGAAGACTTCTATTGAAGGAGAAAAATACGCAGCATTAGCACAGCATGTGCGGAATACCATTGAATACAATGGGTAGCTTATTGTATGCGTTTTCGCAGCATTTACGCCGCGCTTTTGTGGCAAAAAAAGTGGCAAAAACGCATAAAATATGCGGGAATTCCGGACATGTGCACATAGCCTCAAGCTTCTTTGTATTACTATGTATATATATATTTAGGTGATTTCACCTTGCACGTTACTCTGTGCCTGTTTTCGGCCTTTCTATTATCTTGATGTATCTTTTGCACTTTATTTATTAAATCTGCCCTATGACACTTTACTTTGCACTTTGTTGTTGCCATTCATTATTCACGGTGTGACTGTTCTCATTGGCTACAATTCAGTATTTTCCATGTCTGGGCTGTATGGTATGGTAGTTATTTTTAAGTATTTTTGCACTTTTCAGCCCCTATTGTCTTTCTTGGGGTTATAATTTTAATGGATTAGTATTATTTGCACAGTATTGCAATGAGTACAGACTCTTAGTATCTATTATTTAGTCTCTCTGGTCTTTCTATGATCGGGCTGGTGCGCATGCGTCCTGGCACCCTAGGCATGTCCTCAGTGAGGGCGTATATCAATGGCAGTGGTCGGGGCGCAGGTCTGATGTCTCCGCCCACAAATCTCACGTGGGCTGCCGTATCTGTTTCTGTTGCATCGCCTCTTGCTATGACGCTCTCGCTGATGTCATCTTACCCAGATGGGTCAGTGCCGCATGCGCCGACACACAGCCGTCCATACAACACAGGTGGGCAGAGAGCGGTCTATTATTAAACTACATATACCAGCATCTTTTGGGCCTATTTCCTGTGTTATGTGATTGGGTGACCAAAATTTAGGATTAATATGATTGATCATTGGGGTTTTTTAAGGAACACGCTGAGGTCATGATGCCACTACCCCTGATGAAGGCACGCTGCCGAAATGTGCGTAGGGAAAGTAGCACCATCACATGAGCTCTGGTAGGTCTTATCACGATGTCTATTTGATGCAATTTGTTGTGAATAGCAGCAAATTCTGTTAGCACTATAGCATGAAAATTGGCTTGCACTAAGGATGCTGCTATCTTTGTTAGTGAATATAATGGGTTATAGCTAATTTATGATTGATGTAAAATTCCTTTTAGCATTATATGTCTGGTACATGTTTGTGATTATAATCCACATTTTTAGGAGTTTTTTGGTTTATATCTTCCCACCGGCCATCTGTTGGTGCCACTTATTCTTTCTTTTTGGTCTCATTAACATGCACTTTTGGCACTTTTTTCTGTATGTCTGTTGTTTTTAATATACTATTAATAAAAGATTAGATTTTCATATGTTCAGTATACGCTTTTTTGTTGGTTATGTTCTCTGAGGCGATCTCACATGTAGAACAGTCACACTGGGAGATGTGACCGCTCTACTTGACCGACTATGCACTGACAAGAGATAATCACCCCTGCAGTTTATCAGTTGATCGGCTCCGTGCTGTCACTTATGGCACTGCTGCGTGGGAAACTTCTGCTGTAAAGTGAGAGCACCGGAGTGATCAACTCCGGTGAACTCTGACGGCGGCGCAGTGATACACTGCGAGAGATATTACCTCCTGTCAGTTTATCACCAGAGCCGTGTAGAGTGGTCACATCTCCCGATGTGACTGTTCTACACTTGAGATCATCGTGGGACACTTGGTAAATGGATTACGGTGGACAGGATAGTATTATTTTTGGTTTATTATTTTATTTTTGTTGCAGGAGATGAGTGAGTCGGGGATTAGGTGGTGCAGTAAGTAAAGGGAAGGTATCACGTTTGTAGATCATTACTAAGTCAATGTAATGTAGCATAACATGCTGTTATAACCAAGTTTTGATTGCATTTGAAACATATTTCGTGTGTTATAGAAGTTTAAAGAAGGCACTGGAGGCTGACATCTTGCTTTCACAGTAACAGCACCACACTTTCAGTGTCATAATACGGCACCTCATGGTCTTAGGAGATAACAGACAGATGCTGACCCTATCTATTATAATGGGGAGATGTCACTGCTGTGAACTGGGCATGCCTCTGTGGGCTGCACAATTCACAGTAGTGGGAGTGTTCTGCTGCCATTTTCATGAAGCCCTTGGATCTGCTAACATAAGCAGTACTGCTTCCAGCAGAACAGATCCTAGATTGAAAGGAGTTAAATGACAGGAGAAAAGCATGGGCAGAGTATTAGAGACTGCAAAGACATCAAGGAGGAACAGTGTACATCAGCATTATCGGAGCAGGAGCTGTCTGCCTGAGCTGTGATTCATCCCTCAGTAAGATAAGATAAGGAGCTGCAGGTCTGCAGTGAATGGTCAGATATTGTGGATGGGGTGAGAGGAGATACATTTAATCTGGGTGAGAGACCTATGAAGACTGATGGGAGAGAGAGTTACAGTAACTGCTGGTTATAGAAAACCCAAAAGGGAATGGAAATGGTGATATCAGCAGTTACTGCCCAAATTTTCCAGCTAAGGCTGGTTTCACATTAGTGTCTGTTTGCGCAGCGTTTCATCGACAGCAATCCGTATGTGTCATGTTTCCCTATCTTTAACATATATCAATATAAAGACATGGGCCATGCGCACAGTATAACAAACGTATAAAAATACTCTGCTGTAAAAGTAACAGTAAACAGCAAGTGCTAGTAAAAAGATGATAACAAAACAGGGTATTTGGTTGATACATTTTTTGCAAAAAATGTATTCCTTAACATGATGGACGCAGGGGCATGCGTTTGCATCAGTTTGCATGCGTTACCATACTCATGCATTGTTTTTCGGTGTGCGGTGGGGTCCGGCAAACGCATCATGTTGGATTTTTGGAAGCGTCAAAAATCCGGCAAATATGCACAGTCATGCGCATGCGGATGAGTGCATCAAGTAAATGCATTACTGTCTATGGGAACGCATGCATACGCAAGGACATGCGTGCACACATGCGTTCCATACGCATGCATTTTTTTTGATGAGTTAGTCCAGGAAGTGATTCATCTACCTGATAATTGAGAGCTCTATATAAGGAAGTGAGGACCCAGAAAGGCCATAACTCTCAGGACTCTGGATGATACTACAACACTGGCTATGTAAGTATAGAAACTTAAAAAATGTCACCCTCCCTCACTGCTGTTTGTACTTTCTATTAATTTTTTTTTCTGTTTAACTTTAGACGTGTCGCTTGGACTGGTACAGTGGTTGGCTCCTGGTGCAGCGGGTTTCTCCAGTTTGTCTCCTGGTGCTGCTTTCTGTCATGGTGAGGACAACACTGTCTATGTAAGTATAGAAGCTTTTGAAATGTCTGTCTCTCTGAATGCTTTTTCTGTTCCTTGTAGACTGGCCGATTCTCTGTTGTGCAGTTGGTGTCTCCTGGTGCAGCGGTTTCTCCATTTTGTCTCCTGGTGCTGCTTTCTGTAGTGGTGAGGACAACGCTGTCTATGTAAGTATAAAAGCTTTGGAAATGTCTGTCTCTCTGAATGCTTTTTCTGTTCCTTGTGGACCGGCCTACTCTCTCTGGCGCAGAGTTTGTCTCCTGGTGCAGCGGTTTTCCCGTGGTCATCTCCTGGTGCTGTGGTTGGCTCCTGTTGCTGCCGTCTGTCCCTGGTCTGTGCTGACTGCTGTGGTGTTGGACTACTGCCTGTAATGTAAGTATTTTTGTACTTTTATTTTGGTCTACATTGTTTTTGGATCTTTACAAGTGTAATTTTTCTTCTGTTCTTTTCTGTAGTTTCACTTGACTGCTGCCTGCTCTTCAACCATGTCCTCAAGTGAAGAACAGACTTCATCCAAGAGTAGACCAGACAAAGATTATGTAATCACGTTCACTTTCATGATTGGTATGTATTGACTGACAATACTCCACATGTGTTAAATCATTTAATTTCTTTACAGGTACCTTGCAGTGATGAAGAGCAGGAGCAGTCCAGTGAAGAGGATTCTTCCCAGGGTCGTCGGGCTCATGTGTCTCAGGAGGAAAGACAGGTGTAAGTATTCCTTTCATCAGAGTTGTAATCCATTTTTTTTCAGTTTTACTTAAAATTCACCTATTCATTACTAATCCTATAGTTATATGGTCAATAAACACATAGCCAGAATAAAGTCCTTTTTTTAATCTTAATTAACCATACTTACTGCATCGCCTAATCCTCGACTCCCTCGTCTCTTGCAACAAAGATAAAATAATAAACCAACAATAATACTATCCTGTCCACCGTATTCCATTTACCGAGTGTCCCACGATGATCTCACGTGTAGAACAGTGATGTGACCGCTCTACACGGCTCCGGTGATACAATGACAGGAGGTAATATCTCCTGCAGTGTATCACTGCACCGCTGTCAGAGTTCACCATTCCAATGCTCTCTCTTTATGTCAGTACAGCTGTGTGAGAACGCAGCGGTGATTTCCCACGCAGCGGTGCCATAAGTGACAGCACGGAGCAAATCAGCTGATACACTGCAGGGGCGATTATGTCCTGTCAGTGTATCGCCGGTCGGGTAGAGTGGTCACATCTCCTGATATGACTGTTCTACATGTGAGATCACCATGGGAAAATCTGGATTACCTTGGACTACAGCAGACGGGAGTATATGTTGGTTTATTATTTTACGCTATTTCTAGGAGACGAGGACATTGGGGATTTGGTGTGCGCTAAGTATAATGTGCTTTTATCTCTTTGTGAATTTGTATATATTATGTATGAATATGTTTGTATTATGTAAATAATGAATATGTATGTAATTGTACTTTTTTTTTAACAATGAGCACAGGTGCCGGCAGATAATACTACTCTCCCATCAGCGGCACCTGTTGTCACTGTTGTCAGTGACACCAGAGATAGTAGGATGGGAGTAGTAGTCTCATCGGCCCAGGCGCCGGCAGATGATACTACTCTCCCATCAGCGGCACCTGTTGTCACTGTTATCAGTGACACCAGGTATAGCCCGGTGGGAGCAGTAGTCTCATCAGGCCAAGCCTGATTCACCGCTGCGGGTCACAGTCAGCTACGGAATCACACTGACATCTGACAGCATGATCTCGTAGCGCTGTGACGGACCGGACTGGTGGTAGCGTTACCGTGCACACAGACACCCGCACACACCTGCAGACACACAAACAGACACCTGCACACAGCCGCACACACACGCAGACACCCGCAGACACTCACACACACGCAGACTCCAGCACACACACAAACAGCTGCACACATACAGACAGCCACACACTCACACAGACAGCCGCAGACAGACACAGATATTCTCAGCTAAATTTCAAACGCCACATTGTTCACAGCAGTGACCTGGGAGTCAGAAATGCTTCCAGGGCTCTTCCCCATGTTATTCCCATGTCATTTGAGCACTTTTCCCATAGATTTCTGCAGTGTTTAGACCCTCAAAAGACCTCCAGGGGGGTTGCGGCAATAAAGCTCATGTTTCCCATAGACTTACAATGGGTTCGTTGCTTGAGTCGAGCACCCAAGCATTAAAAAATGTTCAACCCGAGCAACGAGCACTCGAGCATTTTAGTGTTCGCTCATCACTAGTAATATTCTTTCAGGGTGCAGGGGCTTTTAGGTTAAGTTCTCATTGAATTCCCATCAATTTTTCACCCCAAATCCCATGCCATCATACCCCAGATGGACCCCTGTAAATGCATCATAGTTGATGACATTTTTGGGCATTTTGCTGCATATGGGCATAGTCAGAAAATCAGAGATTCAGCAATACTGGAGTACTGATATAATCTACAGCACAATGGTATTCGGTATGGCCATGTCAAGGACACGATTTGAAGTGATCCAAAAATTTTTGTATTATAGTGATAATGCAGTGTCCTCCTAGAGAAGATCCTAACTTTCATAGAATCATAGAATCGTAGAGTTGGAAGGGACCTCCTGGGCCATCTGGTCCAACCCCCTGCTCAAAGCAGGATTCGCTAAATCATCCCAGTCAGATGTCTGTCCAGCCTCTGTTTGAAGACTTCCATTGAAGGAGAACTCACCACTTCTCGTGGCAGCCTGTTCCACTCATTGATCACTCTAACTGTCAAAAAGTTTTTTCTAATATCTAATCTGTGTCTCCTCCCATTCAGTTTCATCCCATTGCTTCTAGTCTTTCCTTGTGCAAATGAGAATAAAGTTGATCCTTCTACAATGTGACAGCCCTTTAGATATTTGTAGACAGCTATTAAGTCTCCTCTCAGTCTTCTCTTTTGCAAACTAAACATTCCCAAATCCTGCAACCTTTCCTCATAAGACAGGGTTTGCAGACCGGTCACCATTCTGGTCGCTCTTTTCTGAACTTGCTCCAGTTTGTTGATGTCTTTTTTAAAATGTGGTGCCCAAAACTGGACACAATATTCCAGATGAGGTCTGACCAAAGAGGAGTAACCTCTTTGTTCGTCTACACACAATTTGGCCAGTAGTTGACTAGTTCAGCAATCTCTAGTTCATTTTAAAAGAAGGCTAAAATTCCGACAATACCTGTCCAGGTAGAGAATTAAACTGAACAAGCTGTGTGAGAGTACCTCAGGGTACACCCACAAATTTAGGGTCTACAAAGGGAAGGACACCCAGGTTAACCCCCCCCTGAATGTCTCCCTGGACTGAGGTGAGTGGGAAAATTGTGTGGGAATTGCTGCATCCACTGCTGGATATGGGTTATAGCCTACATTGATAACTTTTACACCAGCATCCCACTTTTCAAGACCCTCTCTGTCAGATGTACAGTTGCATGCGGCTCCGTGCAATAAAATCAGAGAGGCCTCTGCAAGCCGCTAATTGTGCAACTGCTGAGAAAGGTCGAAAGCAGAGCCCAATGCAGCGACAACATGCTGGTGGTCAAGTGTAGATCTCTAAGGTCAGGTCCTCAAACATACAGTGCCATTCGAAATGCTAAAGTATTGTACAAAAAAATTGGCTCTGAACATTGTGCAGATGGCACTGTGCAATGTATTTATGCTGTTTGTTTCCATCTGTAGGCAATACAGAGACCTTCCTTCAGTTTAAGGAGGTAGTCATCAATGCCCTAATGTTCAGTACTCAAGAAGGTGAGAGTCACAGTACTTCTGAAATTGATAATGTCCGTATCATTACATGTCAACATTTTCCAGGAGAGGTTCTCCAAACAGCAAAAAAGGGAAGATCACACAAGCTGTTCAGAGTATTCTCCAAGAAGGGAATCTGAAAGGACACAATTTACCGTTGTGAAACCTCCAAACACGACATGGTGCTAGCAGACCAGATAAAAATCTGCACTCTAAACAGTTACTCCTTCTCTGTTAAGCCCCACCGTGTGCCCAAACAGTAGCTTTCCATCACATATGGGGTATCTGTATACTCAGGGAAAATTGCACAACAATTTTAATGGTCCAGTTTCACTGTTACTTTT
Organism: Dendrobates tinctorius; assembly: GCF_039654945.1. NCBI lineage: Eukaryota > Metazoa > Chordata > Amphibia > Anura > Dendrobatidae > Dendrobates > Dendrobates tinctorius. The sequence goes on along the minus strand of NW_027361743.1, from coordinate 38,422,653 downwards.
GTGAAAATAAAAAAAATTGGGGTTAAAGACATTTTTATTTAATTTTCATGGCTCAATGTTATAAATTTATGTAAAGCACCTGAAGGTTTAAGGTGCTCACCTCACATCTAGATAAATTCCTTGGAGTGTCTAGTTTCCAAAATAGGGTCACATGTTGGGGATTTCTACTGTTTAGGCATATCAGGGCTCGCCAAATGTGACATGGAGATAGCTCTCGATTCCAGACAATTTTGCATTCAAAAAGTCAAACGATGCTTCTTCCCTTCCGAGCTCTGCCGTGCACCAAAACAGTGGTTTTCCCCCACGTATGGGGTATCGGTATACTCAGAATAAATTGCACAACAAATTTTGGGGTCCATTTTCTCCTGCTATCCTTGTGAAAATAAACAAAATTTGGTCTAAAGTAAAATTTTTGTAAAAAAAGTAAAATGTTCATTTTTTCCTTCCACATTCTATTAATTCGTGTGAAGCATCTGAATGGTTAATAAACTTTTTGAATGTGGCGTTAAACTACCTTGAGGGGTCCACATTTTAAAATTGCCACTTTTGGGTATTTTCTGTCATATAGACCCCTCAGTCACTTCAAATGTGATGTGGTCCCTAAAAAAAATGCTTTTATAAATTTTGTTGCTAAAATCAGAATTCGCTGGTCAACTTTTAACCCTTGTAACTTTCCAACAAAAAAAAATTATGTTTCAAATTATGTTTAAAAAATTGTTCTGATGTAAAGTAAACATGTGGAAAATGTTATTAACTATTTTGTGTACCTCTCTTGTTTAAGGGCATAAAAATGAAAAGTTTTAAAATTGTTTATGTTTCTAAATTTTCCCCAAATTTCCGATATTTTCACTAATAAGTGCAAGTCGCTTCAAAATATTTTTACTACTATCATGAAGTATAATATATTCTTTGTGGTTACAAAACATATACAAAAATGTGAAAGACAGACATGTATTTCCTTCAATTAGTCATCAATTTTAGCAAAAACATAGAAGATTATGAAAGATTTCTTGTCCTGAAGAAAAGATATGAAAAGATTTAAATGGTCCGGTCCTAAACTGGTTAACACGCAGAGTACATTCAAATTTTAATTTCATCTGCAGGGTAACATTTGTTGCCTTAAAAAAGCACTCCAGTCAAAATTTTTATCCTAATATATTGTATACATTTTATTATTTAGCACTGTGTACTTACAATAGCTCATTTTGCCTTTCTACCCAGCTAATTCTTCTCTTTTCCATTATGTCTATGCCATCGTGTGATTAAAAGCTGACTAGCTGAACCCTTCTAAGTTCAATGTAGAAACAAGAGGTAAATTTTTCCTGCAGGAGTGGAAAACGGAGCAGCTGGTTCAGGAGTTGAAGAGGGGAATGAGTCATGCCGGGAAGAAACGTCCTGTTTCTTCATACAGCAGCTAAAAGAATTAACTGGATAGAAAAGCAAAATGAGCAATTCTAATTAGACAGTTCTATATGATGATTACAATATATTTAGAGGAAAAAACTTTCATGAGACAAGTGCATTTTTAAATATGGATGCAGTTGCAGTTTCTCTGTGAGACTCCATGCTTTGAGAGGAGAGAAGGAGCAAAAATGTGTGATGGGATGTCATTGCCCTAGAGTGCTAAACGTGCTCTAAATCCATAGTTTGCTCTTCCAGCAGACAGAAAGACACACACAATTTATCTGTACATTATATTTAATTTACATGTACAAGAACATAAGACAATAGCTACACAAAAATATTGCCAACTAGTGAGAAGGCTGCCCTCTCCAGCATGTATTTATTGTTCTTTAGATTTACATTGAATATACATAATTTAGCTATAAAAATGGACCTTTCAACCATTTTGGATGTTACATAGAGAACACCGTGCAATTTGCCTGGATTTACTTTTGAGTGTAAAATGAATAAAATGTAGCATAGAATATAAATATCATCTAATGACTATTTTTTTCATAACTTCTCCCAACATCTGAGATATGAAGCTGTTCTGTGGGTATCATTTCGTTGTGGAGTGTATACCACTAAATGGCACTTGGTCACAGAAGAATGTTAATAAACTCCACAGCAAGGACATTTAAATACTCAGATGATTGTAGACTTGATTACAAGATACATCAGGCGATCTGTTTATTACTGTGCAAAGCTAATCAAATGTCTGCAGTCTAATTAGAAACATTGGTCAATGTAAAATATCATCTAAAAATACAAGGAGGGGTTTGTCTTTATATAAAGTCCATTTTAAGGGACGATATTAGCGAAGGGAATGAGGATGTCGAGTCCATATGGGTCGAAATACATGGAGGGAAAAATAGCAACAAAATTCTCTTTGGGGTCTGTTACAAACCCCCAAATATAACAGAAATCATGGAAAGTTTACTACTAAAGCAGATAGATGAAGCTGCAACCCATAATGAGGTCCTTGTTATAGGGGAATTTAACTACCCGGAAATGTTTAAGAACATCCTAAAAAGGCACTGTAAGTGGTTTATACCTTGTGGGAATAAAAGGACAAGAAATAGGAAAAACCCAATGTGGCTAAACAAAGAAGTAAGAGGGGCAATTAACAGCGAAAAGAAAAATCTTCAGAATTGAGAGTCCTCAGTGGTTGATACCTTTTAATGGCCAACTAAAAAGATGGTAACACATTGCAAGCTTTCGAGACTACTCAGGTCTCTTCATCAGGCATAGACTAATACAAAATCTGAAGAATCACATATTTATGCACAACACACCACAGAAAAAATGCAATAGATGAGACATGTCTGTGCTGTGTTGTGCATAAATATGTGATTCTTTAGATTTTGTATTAGTCTATGCCTGATGAAGAGACCCGAGTAGTCTCGAAAGCTTGCAATGTGTTACCATCTTTTTAGTTGTCCATTAAAAGGTATCAACCACTGAGGACTCTCAATTCTAAATATTTTTCTATCTAATAGCTAACACAGTACAAAATTATAAATCTTTCCTGCAGTAAAAAGAAAGCATTTAATCTACTAAAGCACCATTGAAGCTCTAAAAAACTATAGGGGAGAAAAATAGTTTAGCTAAAAAACTAATTAAAGCTGCCAAAAAGGAAACAGAGAAGCACATTGTAAGGAGAGTAAAACTAATCCCAAGCTGTTCTTCAACTATACCAATAGTAAAAGAATCAATAGTGAAAATGTAGGCTCCTTAAAAAATTGTGAGGAAAGTATGGCTGTAGATGACGAAGAAAAAGCGATTATGTTAAACACCTTCTAAAAGTGAACCTGGAAATTATAGGCCAGTAAGTCTAACCTCTATTGTTGGTAAAATATTTGAAGGGTTTCTGAGGGATGTTATTCTGGATTATCTCAATGAGAATAACTGTTTAGCTCCATATCAGCATGGGTTTATGAGGAATCGCTCCTATCAAACCAATATAATCAATTTTTATGAAGAGGTAACATTGTTACTTATGACTTGTGTTTTGAAACTGTTAAACTGTAAAGTGCTGCGGAATATGTTGGTGCTATATAAATAAAGATGATTATTATTATTATTATTAGACTAGACCAAGGTGAATCATTGGACGTTGTATATCTTGATTTTTCCAAAGCGTTTGATACCGTGCCTCACAAGAGGTGGGTACACAAAATGAGAATGCTGGGTCTGCTGGAAAATGTGTGTAAATGGGTAAGTAACCGTCTTAGTGATAGAAAGCAGAGGGTGATTATAAATGATATATTCTCTAACTGGAAAGCAAGGAAGACTGGAGGGCACCACTGCCTGGGATCACCCGTACATGCTAAATCATGCATAACAAGAACAAAAAAGACGCATGTTCATATCAGGGATCACCAAACAAATAATGAAAAAATATATAAATTCTTTATTATGACACCAAAAACACATTGAGCAGCATTAAAACCATTAAAAATGCAAAAAGATGCAATAAACCATATACAGAAACCCCTAATAAGGTTTAATGGACCCCTGCCAAAAAACCCCAATCAGCCCGTTTGTACAGGGGCAATATAGCTACAGTCCTACATTCAATTTAAGATTGCAGAGAAAAATATATATGAATAAATACCTCTCATATACTCTCAAAATATCATGCTGACCAAAGCTATACAAACTGCAGGAAACCAGAGGAAAGGTACTTAGCAAATAGTCAGTTAAATACAAAAAAAAAGGGAAATACATCCTAGAAATAACCCTAAGAGGTGCTGGGTAGTACCTTTACCCGTGCTAATGCATAGCCTGCAGAGATATAATGTAGGCACATGACCCCAAAGTAACGGAATCAAAGTTGTGAGGAAGGCAGGGAAAGAGGGATGCGTCTTTTTTGTTAGGCCGGAGTCACACTGGCGAGGAATACTGGTGCGTGAGAGGCGCAAAAAGCACGCATTAGACATGGACCAATGATTCTCTATGGGTCCCTCGCACCAGCCGTATATTTCTCCTCAGTATCCTACGCTCCGTGCCACTCGCAGCATGCTGCGATTGTCAGCGTACTACGCCCGTAATACGCCAATGCAAGTCTATGGGTGCGCAAAAAATACGGATTACACACGGACCACACATGTGACCTGCGAGAAATACGCACCCGGTGTCTTTTAGCAAAGCCGGCAATTCAGTGCGCGATACAGTAAACTCACACTGACAGGTTTAATAAAGAAACAAATGAATAGATATAGACACATAGAATACATATATATATATATATATATATATATACAGTATATACATTCTATGTGTCTATATCTATTCTTTCATTTCTTTATTAAAACTGTCATAGGGCTCCATTATATGTCCATTTTGCAAGCCTGCGAGAAAATCTCACCATACGGATTACATACGGATGCTGACATGCGCAAAATACGCGACCACACCTCGATTACGGATGACATACGGAGCACTGTTTAGGGGTCTGTCATCCGTATTACGCATGTAAAATACTGACCGTATTTTACGCAGGTTAGTGTGACTCCAGCCTTATTGTCATATTCTCTAACTGGGTCGCTGTGACCAGTGGGGTACCACAGGGGTCGGTGTTGGGACCTATTCTCTTCAACGTATTAAATAATGATCTAGTAGAAAGTTTACACAGTAAAATATCGATATTTGCAGATGGTACAAAATTATGTAAAGCAGTCAATACAAGAGATGATAGTATTCTGCTACAGATGGATCTGGATAAGTTGGAAACATGGGCCAAAAGATGGCAGATGCGGTTTAGCAATGATAAATGTAAGGTTATACACATGGGAAGAAGGAATCAATATCACCATTACACACTGAACAGGAAGCCACTGGGTAAATCTGACATGGAGAAAGACTTGGGGATCTGTTAGGGCTGGCGGAATGCACCAGATTATAAAATAATAGTAGGTACGTTCGCAGCCCGGGTTCCACCGTGCTGAGGTGGTACACTGCTGCTAGATAATGGCGGACGCTCAATATGGCAGTATAATGGCGGAACTCTTGCTTCACAGAGCCGCCGAACCGCGAAACACAAATACCGAGCCTGTTCAAGCTCACAGAGCTCGGGGAGATGAACGCTCAGTATATAGTCACAGTACTCAGGCCCAAGGACACAGGACCAGCGTCCCTCTAGACCTACTGAGCGTGCGGTATCGCAACCGCAAACACCGCTAACTGCGGCTGACTGCAGCTGAGCGACAGTGACTGCAGCGGCACGATAGTGCCCTATAGTAGGCGACACCATCGGACACTAGTGCTGTGGACTGATGTGCACTGTGGCCTATAGCTTAGCCACCAACTGGTGCTGACTCTAATACTGATACCCTAACCACATGCGTAATATCCAAGGGAGGGGAATCTTAAGTTATTCACTAGGTACATGTATCCGTCATCATCCACACATATAGCAACTAGAGTCTATACTAGCGCATGGCCGAGTCTTTTATAGCCAAGACCTTCCGGAACCTTCCAGATCCCCCTGATGGACTAATCAGAACTGGAGAAGGACCTGAGCATGTGACTCCTGATCCCCAATGGGGAATCGTCCCATGAGCATGCTCAGTGGAGCGACGGAAGGACTTAGATTCTGGAGTCTTTTGCTGCTGACCAGAGTGCATTGTCATACCTGAGCCAGATGTGGCAGTAGCAACTGATCCCACGCTGCAGGTCTGGGCAGAGCGCCGGGACCGACGAGACTGCTGAGCAGGCTCCACTGCGGCCGAATGAGAATGGTAGACCGCCGAGTGCAAGGCTCTGGATTCCTGCTGTGCTGTGGCAGGAACCCAACACTTAACAGGATACTAGTTAGTGATAAACTTACCTGGAGCAGCTAGTGCCAGTCAGCGGCTGCCAAGGCAAACATGATCATGGGGTGCATTAAAAGAGGTCTGGATACACATGATGAGAGCATTATACTGCCTCTTTACAAATCCCTGGTTAGACTGCACATGGAGTACTGTGTACAGCTTTGGGCTCAGGAAGGATATAATGGAACTAGAGCAAGTACAAAGCAGGGCAACAAAATAAATAAAGGGGATGGGGCAACTACAATACGAAGAGAGATTATCAAAATTAGGATTTTGTTTAGAAAAAAGATGACTGAGGGGCGATCTAATAACCATGTATAAGTATATAAGGGGACAATACAAATATCTCTCCGAGGATCTGTTTATACCAAGGAATGTGAAGGTCACAAGGGGGCATACTCTATGTCTGAAGGAGAGAAGGATTTTATACCATCATAGAAGAGGATTCTTTACTGTTAGGGCAGTGAGAATCTGGAATTCCTTGCCTGAGGAGGTGGTGATGACGAACTTAGTTGAGGGGTTCAAGAGAGGTCTGGATGTCTTCCTGGAGCGTAACAAAATTGTATCTTACAGTTATTAAGTTCTTTAGAAGGACGTAGATCTGGGGATTTATTCTGACGGAATACAGGCTGAACTGGATGGACAAATGTCTTTTTCCGGCCTTGCTAACTATGTTATTATGTTACTATGCTACTATCCATAAAGATTTGTGAGAAAGTCTGGGAAAAATATCTGCAATAAATATTGGTCACTACTAGAGCTTCACATGTGAATATTCTGCAAGAACAGAAGAATTCATGGCTAATCTGTGCAATCACATCAAAGTTGTACTTGTGGCCATAAGTTACCATATGGACCCAAAAGTGTTAATCAGAACTGTTTGACTAGGCAAATATGATACTGTCAAGTTTTGGGTCAGGAGATCTGCAACCTCTCTGCTTCATGCTCAGGTCGCAAAATATACAAATATATGAATTAAAAGGGTTGGCCACTACTAGGACAACCGCTTCTTGATCTAAATGTTTGGCACCGATAAAATAAAAAAAGCCTATGCTCACATCCTGTGAACACGCCATATCAGTGGTGTTGATACTAGCAGTCCTGTGGCTCTCATGTGGTTGTTGTAACACGTGAGCCTGGTGCCCATTTAGGGCTGGAGTCACTGTCTCGCCTTCATTCAACTTGAACATGAAGGGGAAGTCCAGGCTGTGGCTGATCTCTGACTTCCTCTTCATGTTCAGTTCCTTCAAAGACTGTGACAGTGACAGCAGCGTTGATTGGGTGCCAGGCTCAGGTGTCACAACAACCACATGGCAGTGGCGGGACCGCGATTGCCGACACCATTGGAACGGTGCCAGTACGGGAGGTGAGTATAGGCTTTTTTATTTTATCGGGGCCAAACATTTAGATAAAAAAGGGTTGTCCTAGCAATAGACAACACCTTTAACCTCTTTCTGATATCGGTCTTATATTTACGCTGATGTCAGACTCCCTCCCTTTGATATGGGCTCCGACGGTGATCCTACATCTTTCCCGGGACATGTCAGTTGTTTTGAACAGCTGACATGTGCCTGCAATAGCCGCAGGTGGAATCGCAATCCACCCGCAGCTATTAACCAGTTATATGCCGCTGTCAAACTATGACAGCGGCATTTAACAAGCGCTTCCGGCAATAGCGCCGGAAATACTCACACCGGAGACCCGCGTCACGTGATCGCGGATCACAGGTGTGTTGGCATGACAATCGGAGGTCTCCTGGAGACCTCTATGGTTGTCAGTGCCGGATTTCTGTGAGCGCCACCCAGTGGTCGGCGCTCATAGCAAGTCGGCAATTCTACATAGAGGCGATCTGATCATCACCTCTATGTAGCAGAGTCGATCGGGTTGTGGCAGCTTCAAGTCTCATATGGAGACTATTGAAGCATGCCAAAAGTAAAAAAAAAAGTGTTTAAAAATATAAAAAAATGAAAGTTCAGATCATCCCCCTTTTACGCCATTCAAAATAAAACAATAAAAATAAAATCAAGCATACACATATTTGGTATCACCACATTCAGAATCACCCAATCTATCAATTTGAAAAAGGAATAACCTGATTGCTGAACGGTGTAGTGAGAAAAAAAGTCAAAACGCCAGAATGACGTTTTTTTGGTCACCGCGACATTGCATTAAAATGCAATAACGGGCGATCAAAAGATTGTATCTGCACCAATATGGTATCATTAAAAACATCAGCCCTCACCCAACCCGAGATCACGAAAAATGGAGACGCTACGAGTATCGGAAAATGACGCAATTTTTTTTTTAGCAAAGTTTGGAATTTTTTTTCACCATTTAGATAAAAAAGAACCTAGACATATTTGGTGTCTATGAACTCGTAATGACCTTGAAAATCATAATGGCAGGTCAGTTTTAGCATTTTGTGAACCTAGTAAAAAGCCAAACAAAAAGCAAGTGTGGGATTGCACTTTTTTTGCAATTTCACCGCACTTGGAATTTGTTTCCAGTTTTCTTGTACATGACATGGTAAAACCAATGGTGTCGTTCAAAATTACAACTCATCCTGCAAAAAATAAGCCCTCACGTGGCCATATTGATGGAAAAATAAAAAAGGTTATTGCTCTGGGAAGGAGGAGAGCGAAAAACGAAAACGCAAAACAAAAAGAAGCTCCGGTGGTTAAGGGGTTAAGTTTTAGGATATGTGCACATATTAAGTACTAGATGGTGGCCCGATTCTAACACATCGGGTATTCTAGAATATGTATGCAGTTTATTTTTGAAGATTTAATAATAATGCAATAATGCACCCCCCAATCCTGATATGTATGGTTCTCTCACCCCCAATCCTGAAATGCATGCTACCCCTCAACTCCCTATCCTGGTATGCATGGTCCCCTGACCCCCCCAATCCTGGAATGCATGGTCCTTTCACCCCCCAATCCTGGTATGCATGGTCCTCTCGCCTCTCTTTCCTGGTATGCATGGTCCTCTTACCCCCCTTTCGGAGTATGCATGGTCCCCTCACCCCCCAATCTTGTAATGCATGGTCCTCTCACCCCCCAATCCTGGTATGCATGATCCTCTCACCCCTCTTGCCTGGTATGCATGGTCCTCTTACCCCCCTTTCGGAGTATGCATGGTCCCCTCACCCCCCAATCCTGGTATGCATGGTCCTCTCGCCCCCTAATCCTGCTATGCATGGTCCCCTCACCCCCCTATCCTGGTTGGTATGCATGGTCCCCTCATCCCCCTTTCTTGGTATGCATGGTCCCCTCACCCCCCTTTGCTGGTATGCCTGGTCCTCTCACACCCCAATCCTGGTATGTATGCTCACTGTCACCCCCCTTTCCTGGTATGCATGGTCTTCTCACCCCCCAATCCTGGTATGCATGGTCCCCTTACCCCCCTTCCTGGTATGCATGGTCCCCTCACCCCCCAATCCTGGTATGCATGGTCCCCTCACCCCCTTTCCTGGTATGCATGGTCCCCTCACCCTACAATCCTGGTATGCATGGTCCCCTCACCCCCCAATCCTGGTATGCATGGTCCCTTCACTCCCCTTTCCTGGTATGCATGGTCCCCTCACCCCCCAATCCTGGTATGCATGGTCCCCTCACCCCCCAATCCTGGTATGCATGGTCCCCTCACCCCCCAATCCTGGTATGCATGGTCCCCTCACCCCCCAATCCTGGTATGCATGGTCCCCTCATCCCCCTTTCCTGGTATGCATGGTCCCCTTACCCCCTATCCTGGTATGCATGGTCCCCTCACCCTCCTTTCCTGGTATGCATGGTCCCCTCACCCACCAATCCTGGTATGCATGGTCCCCTCACCCCCTTTCCTGGTATGCATAGTCCCCTCACCCCCCTTTTCTGGTATGCATGGTCCCCTCACCCCCCAATCCGGGTATTCATGGTCCCCTCACCCCCCTTTCCTGGTATGCATGGTCCCCTCAACCTCCAATCCTGTTGTGCATGGTCTCCTCACCCCCCTTTCCTGGTATGCATGGTCCACTCACCCCCCAATCCTGGTATGCATGGTCCCCTCACCCCCCAATCCTGGTATGCATGGTCCCCTCACCCCCCAATCCTGGTATGCATGGTCCCCTCACCCCCCTTTCCGTGTAGCCGCGATCAATCAGCGTCGTGGCCCTCTGTCCATGACCAATCAGCAACGCCGCCCTGTAGTTGCGAATAATCACTGCCGCGGCCCTCTAGCATGTAAAAAAATAATATTAAAAAATAAAAAAAAGTTATTCTCACCTTCCGACAGCCTCCTGTCTTCTTTCCACGCACCCGGCCTCGAGTTCCCAGTAATGCTTTGCGGCTTAGACCGCTGATGGTCTTCTTTCTCGCACTCGCGAGAGTGACGTCGGTCTTCTTTCTCACTCTCGCGAGAGTGACGTCGGTCTTCTTTCTCGCTCTCGCGAGAGTGACGTCATCAGTGGTCTAAGCCGCAAAGCATTACTGGGAACACGAGGCCGGGAGCGTGGAAAGAAGACAGGAGGCTGTCGGAAGGTGAGAATAACCTTTTTTTTTAATTTTAATTCTCTTTTTTACAGATTAAGGCCTGCGTCCAATTGAGCGCTGCGCCCGTCTGCACCTGCCGCTGACCGGTCGCGGCCGCCAGGCCGTGACCAATCAACAGCAGGCGCAGCTTACTGTTAAAAACAGCTGCGCCTGTCGCTGATAGGTTGCGGCCTGGCGGGAGCCTAGAGGCCGCGACCAATCAGCGGCCCGCGATTTCGATTACAGACAGAGATGATAAGGTGTTTATATATATAGATTTGCAGCCAGAATTTCTGCAACAAAACACTGTCATTTACAGTCCCAGCAAAACAAATGAGAGTCCTACGTATTTAACCCCAGAACTGAGACTTTTGAGAGAGAAAGATCAGTCCTAGTAGAGAAAGAAGTAGATTTATCTGGTAAGATAAAACAACAACTGAGTCAACCTGATGTAAACAACTAGGCTAAAAAGAAGAGATCCATAAATAAAATTAATAGTTTATTAGATAATTACATAAATATAAAAACTGTAAAAAGGGATAGATCCATATTACTCACTCACTTACTCAAGGAGAGTGAGGAAGGTGAAATGCGCCATTACGTCTGGAGAGCTGCATGGTTTGTCACGGGGGGTTTTCTCCCATCTGGATACCCATTGGCCCCTGAACAGTTTACAGGGGCTGCCCTCCCTCACCCAGACATACACTGGAAGAAGCTCAGGGCGAAACACGCTTCGGGGTGAGGGGGAATGGCTCATCTACCCACCATCACTCTTTTCACACTGTCCCTCCGGAGTTCAGGTATTATAAACATTCACTATGTTTTACTATGATATGTAGTATACTGCTTGAGTGTATAATGTGCGATTGATTTAGGGATGCTATTAGCACCCAATTATTTGATTTACAGTGATCTTATGATGCCATTGGATAAGTTATTATTTATTTACCTTAGTGCTGCACTATGCTCACCTTATATCTCTGCTATTATTATTATTATTATTTATTGTTCTAGCGCCATTTATTCCATGGCGCTTTACATGTGAGGAGCGGTATACATAAAAACAAGTACAATAATCTTAAACAATACAAGTCATAACTGGTACAGGAGGAGAGAGGACCCTGCCCGCGAGGGCTCACAATCTTCAAGGGATGGGTGATAATACAGTAGGCGAGGGTAGAGCTGGTCGTGCAGCGGTTTGGTCGATCGGTGGTTACTGCAGGTTATAGGCTTGTCGGAAGAGGTGGGTCATAAGGCTCTTTTTGAAGGTTTCGATGGTAGGTGAGAGTCTGATATGTTGTGGTAGAGAGTTCCAGAGTAGGGGTGATGCGCGAGAGAAATCTATATTTGATACCTGATCTGTGTATTTATTATTTATTGGTAGGGTAGATTTTTTGAGTTCCCTCTACTGGGTATTGGGCGTAATATGGATTTAGTCTTTTTTACAGTTTTTATATTTATGTAATTATCTAATAAACTATTAATTTTATTTATGGATCTCTTCCTTTTAGCCTAGATGTTCAAGTAGGCTCAGTTGTTATTCTATGGTCAGTGAAGTGCCATACATTTAATATTTAGACACTTTTTGAGCTATTTTATCTGGTAAGATGTATTAAAAAGTTGCTTATTTTCATGTGTATTGATTTTCTAAATATTAAAATGATGATTACGCTTTAATGTTTGCCCATACCCTTAGGATGTGGAACTATAGATGATCAATTCAGTGGGAATCAAATTAACAGATTTCCTGAATTCCACAGGTCTTCAGAAATTCGAACAATGAGTGATTTGATTGAATTGTCAAAAAACAGATGTCATCATTTCATACATTGAATGGTATAGTGCCACCAACCAGGAGAAACTATCATAACTAGAGTTGAGCGAAACGAGTCGAAAAAATTCAAAAGTCGCCGACTTTTGGCAAAGTCGGGTTTCATGAAACGAAACCCGACCCTAGGATGAGGTCGGCCACGAGGTCGGCGACTTACGCGCCAAAGTCGCGTTTCAAAAGTTTGTTTTGCGCTCTTTTTCAGCCAATCAGGATCCACGGACACTGTGGGCAACGTGATGACATAGGCACGGGTCACCACCATCTTTCAGAAGGGCATGCAAGTGATTGGCTTGCTTTGGTGGGCGTCACAGGGGGTATAAAAGGGCGTGCACGCCGACCGCCATCTTACTTCTGCCGATCTTAGTATAGGGAGAGGTTGCTGCTGATTCTGTAGGGAGAGCGTTAGGCAGGGAAGAAGACAAAAAAACTGCTTCTGCTGCTAGCGATTTGGCCTGCACAACACACCAGTCACTGTGTGTGCAGTGCAAGGGGAGGCTATATAGTGGTGTATCAGTGGTGTTGGTTGTTGGGCTGCCTTCTAAGGCTTCCTGACATTCCTGCATTGCTGTTTACCCACTGCTCCGCAAACTGCTTTTTTAAAAGCAATCCCAATTTTTTTTTTTGTCCTGCTGAGAAGACAAAAAAACTGCTTCTGCTGCTAGCAATTTGGCCTGCACAACACACCAGTCACTGTGTGTGCAGTGCAAGGGGAGGCTATATAGTGGTGTATCAGTGGTGTTGGTTGTTGGGCTGCCTTCTAAGGCTTCCTGACATTCCTGCATTGCTGTTTACCCACTGCGCCGCAAACTGCTTTTTTAAAAGCAATCCAATCTCCCTTATCCTCTAGTCACTTTTGTCACAGCTGTGCCATCGAGCCTGTCACATAGCGCTCAGATATTCATTGGGCCTCACACAATCCAAAAGTGTCCAGTGTCCAAAAGTGTGTGCAGAGATTCAAAATCTCCCTTATCCTCTAGTCACTTTGGTCACAGCTGTGCCATCGAGCCTGTCACATAGCGCTCAGATATCAGTGGGCCTCACACAATCCAAAAGTGTCCATCCAGTGTCCAAAAGTGTGTGCAGAGATTCAAAATCTCCCTTATCCTCTAGTCACTTTGGTCACAGCTGTGCCATCGAGCCTGTCACATAGCGCTCAGATATCAGTGGGCCTCACACAATCCAAAAGTGTCCATCCAGTGTCCAAAAGTGTGTGCAGAGATTCAAAATCTCCCTTATCCTCTAGTCACTTTTGTCACAGCTGTGCCATCGAGCCTGTCACATAGCGCTCAGATATCAGTGGGCCTCACACAATCCAAAAGTGTCCATCCAGTGTCCAAAAGTGTGTGCAGAGATTCAAAATCTCCCTTATCCTCTAGTCACTTTGGTCACAGCTGTGCCATCGAGCCTGTCACATAGCGCTCAGATATCAGTGGGCCTCACACAATCCAAAAGTGTCCATCCAGTGTCCAAAAGTGTCTGCAGATATTCAAAATCTCCCTTATCCTCTAGTTACTTTTGTCACAGCTGTGCCATCGAGCCTGTCACATAGCGCTCAGATATCAGTGGGCCTCACACAATCCAAAAGTGTCCATCCAGTGTCCAAAAGTGTGTGCAGAGATTCAAAATCTCCCTTATCCTCTAGTCACTTTTGTCACAGCTGTGCCATCGAGCCTGTCACATAGCGCTCAGATATTCATTGGGCCTCACACAATCCAAAAGTGTCCAGTGTCCAAAAGTGTGTGCAGAGATTCAAAATCTCCCTTATCCTCTAGTCACTTTGGTCACAGCTGTGCCATCGAGCCTGTCACATAGCGCTCAGATATCAGTGGGCCTCACACAATCCAAAAGTGTCCATCCAGTGTCCAAAAGTGTGTGCAGAGATTCAAAATCTTCCTTATCCTCTAGTCACTTTGGTCACAGCTGTGCCATCGAGCCTGTCACATAGCGCTCAGATATCAGTGGGCCTCACACAATCCAAAAGTGTCCATCCAGTGTCCAAAAGTGTGTGCAGAGATTCAAAATCTCCCTTATCCTCTAGTCACTTTTGTCACAGCTGTGCCATCGAGCCTGTCACATAGCGCTCAGATACCAGTGGGCCTCACACAATCCAAAAGTGTCCAGTGTCCACAAGTGTCTGGAGAAATTCAAAATCTCCCCTGTCCTATAGACACCTTGTACCTTGTTTTACATTACTATATAGTTTGTTGGATTTTGTCTACATTTCTACCAAAAATGAGGAAGGCTGGTGGAAGAGGCCGTGGAATTGGGCGGGGGTTGGCAGCTGGTAATGATGGTGTTGGTGGTGGATCTGATGGTAGTGGCAAGAGCAAAATAGGACCGAATGCAGGAGGTGCTGACCCTGCGTCATCGTCTGGCTACATAAGGCCTCGAACGCTTAGTTTTCTAGGAGTTGGCAAACCGCTTTTAAAGGCAGAACATCAGGAAAAAGTTTTGTCTTACATTGCTGACTCAGCCTCCAGCTCTATCGCCTCCTCTTCTTCAGTTGTAAAAAGTAAAAGCACTGAGTCGTCATTGGAGGCTCATGTTCATGAACCACACCTTTCCTTGTGTCCTTCACCCCAACCAAGATTGAAGGATGACGCAGGCCATACTACTGATTACTCCATGGAGCTGTTTTCACATACCATGCCTGGATTATCAAGTGAAATGGTGAATTACCCAGGCCAAGATGAATCTGACATGGAGTGCACTGATGCACAGCCGCTGATGGATGATTCTGCTGGTACATTCACTCAGAGCACTACATTGTCCTCGCAGTGTACAGAGCCAGATTCTGACTCTGATGAGACTCAGGTGCCCCTTCCCGCACACTATACCACCATACACGGTGACACAGAGGAAGGTGCACATGACATAGAAGAGGAGGTGATGGATGACCCAGTTGTTGACCCAGATTGGCATCCATTGGGGGAAGAGGGTGCTGCTTCCAATAGCTCAGATGAGGAGCATCCACAGCAGACATCGACATCGCAACAGCTGTTATCTGGCAGGCCCGGAGCACTCCAAAGACAGGTTCCAAACATCCATAGATTTGCTGGACAGCATGTCCAGAGGGTCAAAAGATCACAGCGTGCTAGGCCGCAAAATGTCTGCCAAAGTAGGAAGAGTGCAGTGTGGCACTTTTTTGAACAAAATCCTCATGATCAGGCCAAGGTTATCTGTAAGAAGTGCGCAAAGACCTTTAGCCGAGGGAAAAATCTGAAAAATTTGAATACCAGTTGCATGCTTAGACATTTAGCCAGCATGCACTTGCAAGCGTGGACACAACACCAAACCTCAAGTGCCACATGTGCAACTGATCACAACGAAGGTAGTCAGCAACGCTACATTGTTTCCCCCACTGTAAGCCCACCGGTTAGCACAGCAGCAAATGTTGAGGTGTCGTTGCAAGACCACAGCAGTCAGGGAATCCCACTGTTATATCAACGAAAGACTGATTCTAGGCCATCAGAAAGAACACCAACTCCATCACCATCATCAACCCTCTCTCAGTCCGCCCTCTCCACCGCTACTTCCACCATATGCAGCTCTCAAGTCCAGCTCACCCTCCCAGACACTATGAGTAGGTCAAGAAAGTACTCAGTCTCTCATCCGCGTACACTGGGTTTGAACGCCCACATTGCCAAACTAATCTCGTTTGAGATGATGCCCTTTCGGTTGGTGGAAAGCACAGCTTTCCGCAAACTCATGGCCTATGCAGTACCTCGCTATGACCTACCCAGTCGCCACTTCTTCTCTCGCAAAGCCATCCCAGCCCTCCACCATCATGTGAAAGACCGCATTGTCCATGCACTCAAGCAGTCAGTGAGCGGAAAGGTGCACCTCACAACTGATGCATGGTCCAGTCGGCATGGCCAGGGCCGTTACGTGTCCATCACTGCGCACTGGGTTAATGTGGTGGATGCAGGGTCCACAGGGGACAGCGGTGGTGGGACAGTGCTGCCTAGCCCACGGTATAAGAAACAGTTGGCTGTAGGCGTTCGACCCTCCTCCTCCTCCTCCAGAAGCGAAAGCTCGTCCACAGAGCGCAGTCGTACGAGCACTCCATCTGCAGCTGCCACTGTTGCACACGAGGTGTCCCCCTATCGAGCAGCTAGTGGAAAGCGTCAGCAGGCTGTGTTGCAGATGATGTGTTTGGGCGACAGACACACCGCCGAGGTGCTGGCCGAATACTTGAAGCGACAAACCGAGTCATGGCTGGGCAGTGTACATCTTGAGGCAGGCAAGGTAGTTAGTGATAACGACCGTAATTTTGTGGCAGCCATAGCCCTTTCAAAACTCAGCCACATACCTTGCTTGGCTCACACCTTGAACCTGGTGGTGCACTGCTTCCTCAAAAATTATCCGGAGTTAACAGCCCTGCTCCAGAAGGTGCGAAGACTGTGCGCGCACATCCGCCGGTCGCCTGTACATTCCGTTCGTATGCAGAAGCTGCAGCGATTGCTCCACCTTCCCAACCACCGCCTCATTATTGACATTGCAACAAGGTGGAACTCCACACTGCACATGGTGGAGCGGCTGTGCGAGCAGAGGCAGGCCATAATGCATTTGTGGGAGGATACACGGCCAGGCACTTTGAGAGCAGACATGGAGTTGACAGGTGTGCAGTGGTCGAAGCTGAAAGACCTTTGTAAAGTCCTTCAGTGTTTTGAGGAATGCACACGGCTGGTAAGCGCAGACGACGCCATCCTAAGCATGAGCATCCCACTTATGTGTCTGCTCATGCAAACTTTGACGCACCTTAAGGAGCAGGCGTCTGCAGCCAATGTTGATGAGGAGGAAGAGGAGGAGGGAATCCTTGATGACATTCAGCCATTGTCTGCTCAGGGACCTCTCCTGGACGAGGTGGAGGAAGAAGAGGAGGAGGAGGATGATGATGGGGAGGATTACTTAGGGGAGGAGGATGCATCTCGTGGGGCAAGTGAAAATGTTGGCGTGGCAAGGTCTGGTACAGGGTTTGTGCGTGACTGGAGGGATGTGGATTTGCCAGAAAGTGCTCCTCCACCCAGCACTCGCAGTGCATCATTGACACCGGGAACATTGGCCCACATGTCAGATTATGCCTTGCGGATCCTAAAAAGGGACCCCCGCATTGCCAAAATGATGAACGATGACGACTACTGGTTGGCCAGCATCCTGGATCCACGCTATAAAGGCAAATTACAAAACATCATGCCACAGGAGAACCTTGACCTAATATTGGCTAATAAACAAGCAACTCTGGTAAATCGGTTGCTTGAGGCATTCCCAGCACACAGCAGCGGTGATGGTTCTCACACGAGCCGTACGGGCCGGGGGCAGCTTGGCAGAGGTGTTCGTGGTGCACACAGCAGAAGTGGCGTTGGAGACAGGGGTTTCATGACAATGTTGTGGACTGATTTTTCAAATACCGCTCACACAACTGGTAATACTGCATCGATGGAAAGTGACAGGAGACAGCAGTTGTCAACTATGGTTACAAACTACTTTTCCTCCCATATCGATGTTCTCCCACACAGGTCATTCCCCTTTGACTATTGGGCCGCTAAACTGGACACCTGGCCTGAATTGGCCCAATATGCCTTACAGGAGCTCGCTTGCCCAGCTGCAAGTGTGCTATCGGAAAGAGTCTTCAGTGCAGCTGGATCAATCCTGACAGAAAAAAGGACCCGTCTGTCAACCCAAAATGTGGATGATCTAACCTTCATTAAAATGAACCACGCATGGGTTTCCAAGGATTTTGTCCCACCTTCCCCTGATGACACATAGGGTGACAGAAAAATGGCTTGCTTTGGTCCACCTCTTCCTGGTACTTCACCTATTTCGCCTTTTGCATCAGCTGAATGTCCAACATCAACATATGCCACTTTCTAAAACTCCCTAACTGTGCTGCCTCCCCCCCATGGCCGGGGTCACCACCTAGCGCACGACACCGTGCGAGCGCCGTTGCCCTGGACAGGTGGGTAGGCCGACTCTTGGGCGCGGGCACTGGCACAGGGTCCCTCATAGTGCAATCAAGTGTCTCTGACGGTGGTGGTGCACACCCGCCGTCAGACACACCGCTGTACTATGAGGGGCCCAGTGCCAGTACCGACGCCCATGAGTGGGCCCCCCTTGCTTGGGCAGGGCCCCGGCATTTGCAATCTTTACCTCTCCCTGCACCTCCGCTGTGTAATCTGGGCCGTCAAATCCATACTGTGCCTGACACCGTCTGAGCCTGCCTCCTGATGTATAGACATATATTTTGAATGTGTACGCTATCCATACATGTTATCCGGGGATACGGTACCCTTTCTAACCTTTGTGCAATCACGTGCAATCCATACTGGGCCTAATAACGTTTGAGCCTGCCTCCTGAGACATATATTTTGAATGTGTACGCTATCCATACATGTTATCCGGGGAAACGGTACCCTTTCTAACCTTTGTGCAATCACGTGCAATCCATACTGGGCGTAACACCGTCTGAGCCTGCCTCCTGATGTATAGACATATATTTTGAATGTGTACGCTATCCATACATGTTATCTGGGGATACGGTACCCTTTCTAACCTTTGTGCAATCACGTGCAATCCATACTGGGCCTAACACCGTCTGAGCCTGCCTCCTGAGACATATATTTTGAATGTGTACACTATCCATACATGTTATCCGGGGATACGGTACCCTTTCTAACCTTTGTGCAATCACGTGCAATCCATACTAGGCCTAACACCGTCTGAGCCTGCCTCCTGAGACATATATTTTGAATGTGTACGCTATCCATACATGTTTTCCGGGGAAACGGTACCCTTTCTAACCTTTGTGCAATCACGTGCAATCCATACTGGGCCTAACACCGTCTGAGCCTGCCTCCTGATGTATAGACATATATTTTGAATGTGTACGCTATCCATACATTTTATCTGGGGATACGGTACCCTTTCTAACCTTTGTGCAATCACGTGCAATCCATACTGGGCCTAAAACCGTCTGAGCCTGCCTCCTGAGACATATATTTTGAATGTGTACGCTATCCATACATGTTATCCGGGGATACGGTACCCTTTCTAACCTTTGTGCAATCACGTGCAATCCATACTGGGCCTAACACCGTCTGAGCCTGCCTCCTGATGTATAGACATATATTTTGAATGTGTACGCTATCCATACATGTTATCTGGGGATACGGTACCCTTTCTAACCTTTGTGCAATCACGTGCAATCCATACTGGGCCTAACACCGTCTGAGCCTGCCTCCTGAGACATATATTTTGAATGTGTACGCTATCCATACATGTTATCCGGGGATACGGTACCCTTTCTAACCTTTGTGCAATCACGTGCAATCCATACTGGGCCTAACACCGTCTGAGCCTGCCTCCTGAGACATATATTTTGAATGTGTACGCTATCCATACATGTTATCCGGGGAAACGGTACCCTTTCTAACCTTTGTGCAATCACGTGCAATCCATACTGGGCCTAACACCGTCTGAGCCTGCCTCCTGATGTATAGACATATATTTTGAATGTGTACGCTATCCATACATGTTATCTGGGGATACGGTACCCTTTCTAACCTTTGTGCAATCACGTGCAATCCATACTGGGCCTAAAACCGTCTGAGCCTGCCTCCTGAGACATATATTTTGAATGTGTACGCTATCCATACATGTTATCCGGGGATACGGTACCCTTTCTAACCTTTGTGCAATCACGTGCAATCCATACTGGGCCTAACACCGTCTGAGCCTGCCTCCTGAGACATATATTTTGAATGTGTACGCTATCCATACATGTTATCCGGGGATACGGTACCCTTTCTAACCTTTGTGCAATCACGTGCAATCCATACTGGGCCTAACACCGTCTGAGCCTGCCTCCTGAGACATATATTTTGAATGTGTACGCTATCCATACATGTTATCTGGGGATACGGTACTCTTTCTAACCTTTGTGCAATCACGTGCAATCCATACTGGGCCTAACACCGTCTGAGCCTGCCTCCTGAGACATATATTTTGAATGTGTACGCTATCCATACATGTTATCTGGGGATACGGTACCCTTTCTAACCTTTGTGCAATCACGTTCAATCCATACTGGGCCTAACACCGTCTGAGAATGATAGATGGGGCCCACCATACACTGGAACATTCCAAAGGTGGACATCAGACACTGGAGCAGCATTTACAGGGCCCATTATACACTAGAGAATTAGAAATGGGGCCCATTATGTTTGGAGCATTATTTGGGCCCATAAGACAGTAGAGCTTCATCCATGGGGACCAACATATACTGTAGCATTATGTGGAGCTCATCATATACTGTTTCAAACATTATATGGGACCAATGATTCTGTATGGAGAAATAGATGGGACTCGTCATGAGATGTAAAAAGTGAGGTATTTTTCATTGTACTATACCGCTATTTCTCTGCCGTATCGGAGCATGATGAGTTGTGGTATGTGTTAAAGGGGCGCTCTTTCGCCCAGGGCACATGAAAACCTGGAGCCAGCCCTCCCCCCCCACAGTCTGTAGCCAAATAACCCCCATTTTTCAGTGCGTTACTTGTATTATGAAGTTAATTAAGGTTGACAAGCTTAAGTAAGAAGAATTGATGCTTTTGGCATTCAAATGGGCACTGTTGGTGTGTTTCCTATCCTCCTCTCACTGCCGACTTTTATTCCCCATTGACTTACATTGGGTTTCGTGTTTCGGGACGACCCCGACTTTTCCCTATAATCGGACGATCTTGCTCGACCCGACTTTTGGAAAAGTCGGGTTTCACGAATCGAAACGCGACCATAAAAAAACAAAAGTCGCTCAACTCTAATCATAACCTATGTCTCCGATAGTGTTAATTTGGCATCTTTCTCTCCACATCTCTTTAGGACAATTGGACGAACTGTAATTTGTGCTGAATGTTTTTGCTACGAATCAAATGTTCGGAAGAAATTACCGAAGATGTTGAATTCTAATTTCAAAAGGTTTGATCTTTTCAAGGTGTGTTTCGTTGTTTTGCTTTGCCTGCTTCAATGGAATCTGTCATGTCCCAAAATGCCAATAACCTACCGATATATGGTTAATTGCCAGATAAATAGCAAAACAATGGTGTCCAGCCACCTTACTGATCATCTACTGCTGATAATAAGAGTATAGTAATGTCTTACACTCTACAGGACAAAGAGAGAAAGGACTAGGAGGGATAGCTAATACTAGAGAAGAGAGAGAGAGGAATCAAAAAGATATAAATAAACTGAAGCAGCAACTAGCAGAATGGTTTTTAACGGAGGGAAAAATGCAAAGTACTACATCTGGGCAATAAAAATGAAAAAGCATATACAGAATGGGAGGAATTAGGGCTAAACAACAGCACATGTGAAAAATACTTGGGTATACTAATAGATCACAGACTGAATATGAGTCAACAGTGTGATGCAGCAGCAAAAAAGCAAATGCAATTCTAGGATGTATTAACAGAAGCATACAGTCTAGATCATGTGAAGTCATTATTGCCCTCTACTCCTCTTTGGTCAGACCTCATTTGGAATACTGTGTCCAGTTTTGGGCGCCACATTTTAAAAAAGACATCAACAAACTGGAGCAAGTTCAGAAAAGAGCGACCAGAATGGTGACCGGTCTGCAAACCCTGTCTTATGAGGAAAGGATGAATGATTTGGGAATGTTTAGCTTGCAAAAGAGAAGACTGAGAGGAGACTTAATAGCTGTCTACAAATATCTCAAGGGCTGTCGCATTGTAGAAGGATCATCTTTATTCTCATTTGCACAAGGAGAGACTAGAAGAAATGGGATGAAACTGAGTGGGAGGAGACACAGATTAGATATTAGAAAAATCTTTTTGACAGTTAGAGTGATCAATGAGTGGAACAGGCTGCCACGAGAAGTGGTGAGTTCTCCTTCAATGGAAGTCTTCAACCAGAGGCTGGATAGACATCTGTCTGGGTTGATTTAGCGAATTCTGCTTTGAGCAGGGGGTTGGACCAGATGGCCTATGAGGTCCCTTCCAACTCTACGATTCTCTGATTCTATGACTGTGCTGACCGTAAGAGCTTACATTCTACAGAAGAGATTGGCTTATTCAGTGACTCTGTAGATGGAAAACCACTCTGCCCTACAAACTCTTCTCCACTGGGAACCTCTGATCTGTGATGACTAGAGTTGAGCGAAACGGGTCAGTCAAATTCATAAGTCACCGACTTTCGCTAAAGTCGGGTTTCATGAAACGAAACCCGACCATAGCGTGAGGTCGGCCATGAGGTCGGCAACCAGAGCGCCAAAGTCGCGTTTCAAATGATGCTTCCAGCGCCCTTTTTCAGCCAGTGATGAAGGACGCACACTGTGGGCAATGCGATGACATGGGCAGCGGTCACCACCATCTTTGAGAAGGGCATGCAAGTGATTGGCTTGCTTTATGTGGCGTCACAGGGGCTATAAAAGGGCGTGCACGTCGACCGCCATCTTACTTCTGCCGATCTTAGCATAGGGAGAGGTTGCTGCTGCTGATTCTGAATAAGGGAGAGTGTTAGGCAGGGAAGAAGAAAAAAACTGCTTCTGCTGGTAGCGATTTTCACTGTACAACACAATAGTTTTTGTGCAGTGACAGGGGAGGCTATATTTTTGTGCATCAGCTCTGTTGGTTATTAGGCTGCCTTATAAGGCTCCCTGATAGCTGCATTGCTGTTTGCACACTGCTGTGCAAACTGCTTTATTACAAGCAAAAATACTTTTCTGCCTCTTTTCTGCACAGTTACCAAGCGTTCATTTTTCCACACTTTTGTGTGCAGCAGTCTTGCTTACTAGGCTGCCTGCTGCCATACTTGGACTGAGAGCATCATTGTCAGCCTCCTAAAATCTCTAGGGAGATTCAAATTCTCCCCAATACTATATACACCTTGTACCTTGCCATACACCAGCCAATTTCAGCCTGTTAAATTGAGGTGTAATCTAGAGTGGGCCTGAGATAATAGTTCAGCCTCCTAAAATCTCTAGGGAGATTCAAATTCTCCCCAATACTATATACACCTTGTCATACACCAGCCAATTTCAGCCTGTTAAATTGAGGCGGAATCTAAAGTGGACCTGAGATAATAGTTCAGCCTCCTAAAATCTCTAGGCAGATTCAAATTCTCCCCAATACTATATACACCTTGTACTTTGTCATACACCAGCCAATTTCAGCCTGTTAAATTGAGGTGTAATCTATTGTGGGCCTGAGATAATAGTTCAGCCTCCTAAAATCTCTAGGGAGATTCAAATTCTCCCCAATACTATATACATCTTGTACCTTGTCATACACCAGCCAATTTCAGCCTGTTAAATTGAGGTGTAATCTATAGTGGGCCTGAGATAATAGTTCAGCCTCCTAAAATCTCTAGGGAGATTCAAATTATCCCCAATACTATATATACCTTGTACTTTGTCATACACCAGCCAATTTCAGCCTGTTAAATTGAGGTGTAATCTATTGTGGGCCTGAGATAATAGTTCAGCCTCCTAAAATCTCTAGGGAGATTCAAATTCTCCCCAATACTATATACACCTTGTACCTTGTCATACACCAGCCAATTTCAGCCTGTTAAATTGAGGTGTAATCTATAGTGGGCCTGAGATAATAGTTCAGCCTCCTAAAATCTCTAGGGAGATTCAAATTCTCCCCAATACTATATACACCTTGTCATACACCAGCCAATTTCAGCCTGTTAAATTGAGGTGTAATCTATATAAATAATAATCTTTATTTTTATATAGCGCTAACATATTCCGCATCGCTTTACAATTTTCACACATCATCATCACTGTCCCCGATGGGGCTCACTATCTAAATTCCCTATTAGTATGTCTTTAGAATGTGGGAGGAAACACGGAGGAGAACATACAAACTCCTTGCAGATGTTGTCCTTGGTGGGATTAGAACAGGCTGAAATTGGCTGGTGTATGACAAAGTAATAATAATAACCACTGAGCCACCGTGCCACCCACAAGATTATTATTATTATTATTATTATTACTTTGTCATACACCAGCCAATTTCAGCCTGTTAAATTGAGGTGTAATCTATAGTGGGCCTGAGATAATAGTTCAGCCTCCTAAAATCTCTAGGGAGATTCAAATTCTCCCCAATACTATATACACCTTGTACCTTCTCATACACCAGCCTATTTCAGCCTGTTACATTGAGGTGTAATCTATAGTGGGCCTGAGAAAATTGTTCAGCCTCCTAAAATCTCTAGGGAGATTCCAATTCTCCCCAATGCTATATACACCTTGTACCTTGTTTTACAGTACCATATAGCTGGTGGTAGTTTGGGTACATTTTCCCAAAAATGAGGAAGTATGGAGGAAGAGGACGTGGAAGTGGGTGATTGTTGCCTGCTGGTACTGATGGTGGTAGTGCATCTGCTAGTAGTGGCAAAAGCACAATAGCAGCTAAGGCAGGAGGTGTTGAGCCTGCATCATGGTCTGGCTCCGGAAGGCCTGGAAGGCTACCTTATCTGGGAGTAGGTTAACCGCTTTTAAAGTCGGAGCATCAGGAACTGGTTTTGGCTTACATTGCCGAAACAGACTCCAGCTAATATGCCCTCCTCTTCTGAAGTTTCAAAAAATGCAAGCACTGAGTCATCAAGTGCTGGCTCCTGGTCAGGAAGAACCCCTTTCCTTGTGTCCTTCACCCCCACCAAAAGTGAATGATGCAGCAGGCCACACTTCACATTAGTCCATGTAGCTCTTTCTCACATACCATGCCTTAACCCAGGTTAAGTCAAATCGTGAATTCTCCAGTCCAAGATGAATCTGACATGGAGTGTGGGTCGCCAGCCAGGGCAGTGGGGTTAATCGGTACCGGGTCGGTGTCTCAGAGGGATGTGTCACGGTGGTGGTGACCCGATCCGTGGCCCTGGGCGTCCATGCAAAGGGGTGAATAACGTTTATAGGTGAATGATGCGTGACGCCACCTGTGGTTTCTGATCAGATTGACCAGTGCTGTAGTGTCGCTTCTCTGGGACAGATGTTGTGGTGCAGCTAAGACATAGAAATCCTGCACAGGTAGGGCCGTAGTCGCAGGGCAGATGAAAGAGTTGGTAGATGGTGTGCAGTGCAGGATGTAGCAGAGCCGTGCGCCAGGCGCAGGAGAAAGATGACAGACACAGTCGTGCAGCTCCTTTACCTGTACTTGGTAAGTGCCATCCAGGACCCAGAGTACAGATGGAGAAGGAGTTGGTCAGCCTGGAAGCAAATTAGGAATTCTCTCTCTGCAGATAGGTAGTGTGGCCTCCGTTCTAGCGCTTATCTGAGGTACTCGCAGTACTGAGTTCACTGAAGTTCCCCATGCTGACTCTCTTTTGGAACTTTCTCGTATGGCAGGCAGCCGTAGCCTTTTCCTTCTTGCTCACACACGTCTCTGCTGGGGCCTCCGAGCCTTAGTTGGGAACAGAGCATTTACAGCTTCTACTTCCTCCGGTTTCTGCTGCAGGACCGTCATTGTCCCTACAAACTCAGAGACCGGAATCCGGACCATGCGCTCCAGCTAGGAGTGAGCCTTATCTCTGCTCATCCTCCAGCTCCCCTTCTCACGTCCACACACTCTGCCCCTTTCCTTCACAGACTGCCCTAACTTCCCTCCTCCTGACCACAGAGAGCAGCTCCTCAGCAGTCAGGTTCAGAGCTCTCCCTGCTGGCCTGGAGTGGGAACTGTGTTTTGTGTTGGTTTAACTGCTTTAGAGATCCTTCATTGCTCCCAAGCATGACATCACACTCCCTAGGAGGAAGGTAATGCCACTGTGGCGACCGTACTCCTGGGGACCCCACAAGTGCTCTGATGCCCAACCACTGTTAGATGATTCTGCTGGTACATTGGCCCAGATCACTACATTCCCCTCGCACTCTACACAGCCAGAATCTGACCCTGATGAAACTCAGGTTCCCCTTCCCGCATACTATACCACCTTACACAGTGACAAAGAGGAAGGTGCAGATGAAAGTGCAGGCTCCTTGAGCAGGTGGGGGGGAATACTCATGGGCGATGGCACTGGCACAGGGCCCCTCGTAGTAGGCAAAAGTGTCTCTGCCGGTGGGAGGGGAGGGCCCACCCGCCGACAGACACACCGATGAGGGGCACTGTGCCAGTGCCGTCGCCAACGAGTGGGGCCCCCCTGCTTGCTCAGGATCATAGCACTTGCAAAGTTGAAATACTTACCTCTCCCTGCTTCACCGCAGTGACGTCTTCTGCGTTTCCTGACAGTGACATTCTGGTCAGAGAGCGCGATGACATCACGTCTGTACGCCCTCTGCCTAAACAGTTCAAGTGCAGAGAGATGGAAGATGGGGACGACGAGGAGTCCAGAGTACAGGGATTCCCTAGCGAGGAGACTTATTTAATTGTTTTAAAGTTTGGGAGCAATTTTTGGGGAGCACTATACTCTGGAGAATGGTATATGGGGCCCACCATACACTGGAGCATTCCAAAGGTGGACATCAGACACTAGAGCAGCATTTACAGGGCCCATTATACACTGGAGCATTAGAAATGGGGCCCATTATATGTGGAGCATTATTTGGGCCCATAAGACAGTGGAGCTTCATCCATGGGGACCAACATATACTGTAGCATTATGTGGAGCTCATCATATACTGTATCGAACATTATATGGGACCAATGATTCTGTATGGAGAAATATATGGGCCTCATTACTCTGTATGGCGCACTATGCGGTGGCCATAATACTGTATGGAGTAATATACTGTCTGTTTTTGTAGCTATTGGAGAATTTAAAATGGATATCAGTCATGTGATGTAAGAAGTGAAGTATTTTTCATTGTACTATACCGCTATTTCTCTGCCGTATCAGAGGATCATGAATTGTGGCATGTGTTAAAGGAGCCCAGTGACACTCTTTTGCCCTGGGCCCAGGAAAATCTGGAGCCAGCCCTACCCACCCCACAACTTTAGCCAATTAACCCTCAGTTTTCAATGCCTAACTATTATTATAAAGTAAATTAAGGTTGTCAAGCGTAAGTAATAAGAATTGATGTTTTTGGCATTAAAATGGGCACTGTAGGTGTGTTTCCTCTCCTCCACTCACTGCCGACTTTTCTTCCCCATTGACTTGCATTGGGTTTCATGCTTCAGTCGGCCTTCGACTTTTCACGATAATCGGCCGATTGTATTCGACCCGACTTTTGTGACAGTCGGGTTTCATGAAACCCGACTCGACCCGAAAAACGGCAAAGTCGCTCATCTCTAGTGATGACCCTTGTACTGACCACCACTATACAAGGTATGATAATAATGTCATAGCTGCAGCCTGCAGGGGATTTTGGGGTAACCTGTGTAGCCATGCAAAAAGCCATTAGCCCGCTGTCTGATGTTTTTTTTGTGAACTGTGAATTGATTCTCAGTGTTTGAATTTGTGTGAAACAGTGAATTTCAACAAATTCGATTCAAATCGACCTTCTGCAGAATGATCCACTCAACTCTACACAATATGTACTGTAGCACTGAATTATGGCGATAAATATTGAATCTGTTCAAGGTAACTAAACAATATATTCTGCAAACTGGCAAAAGTGTCTATAGCTTTTAAACATATATGCTGATCCAAAATTTCAACACAAGTTAAAATATTAAATATTTATACATAATCCACTGTCAGCTCTGATGATCAGGGAATTTATTCCATTAGGATTTAAATCTCCTTGGCTTTCACAAAAAATTGTATCCTCAAGGATACCATTTTGCTGAGCCATAGTTGGCTGGCAAAATGTTAAGTAAAAAATTAAATAATACCTCACTTTAAACCTGACTTGCTGTCTCTGCAGCCCGTCGTGCTGTCCTTTGTGCTTCTTCTTTTCATCTTCCACTTGTGGCATGGCAACTGATCATGTGATTGATGGGCGGTATGTATCGCAGAAGTGGGTGGCCCTGTGATGGAAGCCTGGGCGTGTTTTGCTCAGCAGATCTACTGCTGAGGGTTTTTCTATACATTGGGATGCTTCCAGGTGACTTGGAGAGATGGGTGGGTCCAGTCACCTACATACCCACCCAAGGGGTGTGTGTCTGAATTCCTAATGAAGCCTGTGTGGTTGTGTATGTTTAAGGACCTGCAGTGAGGTCATGTCCATGTGACCAGCCCATGTGATCCATACCTCACCTGAGGGTGTGGTTACAGGCTATGTAATCGAGATGTGTTTAGCACTTGGCAGTGAGTGTTTCGGAGTCTGGCAGTGTGCACAGACTACCATGTGTTCAGGTGGGACACTACAGAGTGGTGTGTGCAGAGAAAGGAGAAGTCTTCCTGTGTCTGTGGCTCCAGATAGAGCTCTGCTATGGACATTGATGCCGTGTCTGTCTGATGTAAAGACTGTTAACGTATTTTGTTGCTGATTTGATGGTTTATGGAGCAAATAAACCCACATCGACATTGAAGAGAATGTGCCTCCTGTTTCCTCCTACGCAGCTGAGTGAGTACACTCATTACACACTCTTTAAGCATATCTTATTTAGGATCCTTAACTCTGAGCTAGGAATTCCAACTCAACAGGTCTCTAACATCACTGCACGCCAGGTCATCATGACACAAGTCGTCATCAACATGTATCCCATTGGCCAGTGGTTCCCAACTTTTCTAACCTAGAGAACCACATTCAGCTCTGAGAGAGGGTTGCGAGCCACATCCAGCTCCTGCCCTCCTCACAGTAGTGGCAACCAAAGCCACCATTGCGGGTATAATGAAAACCAAAGCTTTTCCACAGAAATCCCCCCGTAGCAGTATAACAAGATCCTCCAGATCTGCTCTTCTGTTCAGGGCTACTCACAAAATTTACCATTTTGAGATGTGCTCCTTATGCCTGTTTACTAGCTAATGCATCAAGCTGGCAGATACCTGCGAGCCACAATTCATGGGACTGTAAGCCACATGTGGCTCCCGAGCTACTGGTTGGGGACCCCTGCTATAGGCGCTGACAAGGTTTCGGGCGATGCACATCATATCATGGTGGTGTCATAATGTGCACCCGGATGGCATGCAGTAACGCTTTAGGACTGGTTGAGCAGGATGTCCAAGTCCAGAGTGAAGAAGGTCAAAGAAGATGCGACTTGGGAAAGCGAGCATAAGAGGCACGGAGGACTGATCAATAGACTATGGCGGCAGCGAGATAGGTAATCGGTGAGATGAATATTATTTTTTCTTCTTTTTCTTATATGTTTATTGTGCTCTCCAGCCTGGAGAAACCCAAGAACATAATATGGAACATTCAATTTGTGGCGAATAACTTCAATGTGAATCAAATTTCCCTGTGAAATCTGCGCAGTTTGGCATATTCATATCATGGCAGATTCAATCAGCTGCCTTCATTATTTATGACTAGTGTTGAGCATTCCGATACCGCAAGTATCGGGTATCGGCCGATATTAGCTGTATCGGAATTCCAATACTTAGTTCCGATACTTTTTTCATATCGAATACCGGAATCGGAAGTTCCCATAATGCTAGGAGCCCGCTCGATTTGATTCAGCCAATGGGGATCCTCAGAAGTGTGGGCATATCCTGTTAGGCATGTAGGCATGTTAACTACTGGCATGGATGTGATTGGCTGCTGAAACGATGTCATGATGCACTATAAAAAGCGCTGCAGCCGCCATTTCTGGTCACTCTGCTGTGAATTCAGTTAGGGACAGGCTGCTGTTGAAGACTGTGAGGGACAGTTAGAAATAGCGATTCCACAAAACATATAGTGCTTAACCCAGGCTACATAAACCACCACTGTAGCTTGCTTTTCCCTAGCAGCGCTGTTTTCACAGCTGTCTGCAAGGGCTGTGTGAGTGCAGACCCACGCTGTGTAGTGTGTCCTGCAGGCACGTCTGCTTGTAGGCCGGCCAGCGTGTGTCTCTGCCTCATACACATTTTTCTTTTATTGCTGCTTTTTTTTTCTCCTGTATAGTGTGCTTCCATACGTATCCATATACGTTGGTTGCAAACACTAAAGGAGTGGACAGCGGAGCCTTTCAGCAGCCTTTCAGTGCTATAGCCCATTTCTCTGCACTGTTTTTGGCTGTCTGATAGGTCTCTCTGTGTGTGAGTGCAGCTCACGTTGCAGTGTGTTCTACAGCCACCGCTAGCTGTAGTCCGCTCAGCGTGCGTCACTGCCTCATACATAGTCCTTTTTTTGCAGCTAATTTAGCCAGATTTTTGCTCCTATATTAGTGTGCTTCCAACCGCATCCATTGTCATTGGTTGGTTGCAAACACTATATAGGATTAGATAGAGGAGCCTTTTTGCTGGCTTGTGCCCTTCAGGGCCAGCCAGGCTAGTATCACCCTATTTTTTGGAGCCTCATCAATTGCATTGTAGGTTAGCTTCCTGCATTGTAATCGCTCCTAAAAGTTTGTGATACTATAGCTTTCAAACTTTGGTCACATCCTTTCCTTTCCCCCCACCCAAAAAAAAGGAAATAAAGTTCACCAAACACTCCACTTTACAGTTGTCTAGGCCACATTAGATCATATTAAAGTGTAGTACACACACTCTTAGCCAAATTAGTGTTTCTTATACTGGTTAGCAGGTGTTCAGGAATAAGAACACTAAGCCACCCCTTTTTTACTTTTCTGCCTATCTTTATCAGTCTACCAAGATGAAGAAGGCAGGGAGTAAGGCACGTGGTCGTGGCCGTGGAGTTTCAGCAGGGAGAGGACGGGGGGATTCAGCAGGGAGAGGACGTGGGGATTCGGTATCTGCTGCGGCCACCAGTGACCCGGCATCCCCCACTTTTACCAGGCAACAGTCCTTCATGCGCAGCTTTGTAGGACCTCGCCGTACCCCACTGCTGCGTGACGAACAAATTGAAGCCGTTGTCGGATGGATGGCAGCTAACGCATCCACTTCAATGACTTCCGCATCCTCCCAAGGCCAGAGCACTGAAGAGCAACCATCTGTCTCTTCACCACCTGCCAAATTGCCCAGGCAGTCTGAGAGCCCTGGACAGGAGCCATCTCAATCTTTACTTCTGTTCTCAGAATCTGTTGGCTTGGAAAGAGGTAGCCAGCCAAGCAGCATTCTAGAGCGTGAAGAAGAGGGAGTATGCAGTGATGCGCAACTGCTTTGTCCCTCTGAATCTGAAGAGGCGGGTGGGCCAGTGCCTATGGTCAGCACACCTCAGTATGCATCAGATGATGATGAGACTCAGTTGCCAATTTCTGGTGCGTACGGTGCTGGCGAGACAACCCAGGACCAGCCGGTGCTTGAAGAGGGGAGTGGAGATGATGAGGTCCTTGACCCATCATGGCGTCAGCCACAGGAAGGTGGTGGGAGCAGCTCTGAGGAAGAGATTCCCCGAACGGCCAAAAGAGGAGGGTGAGGGCGGGGGCAGACTTGGTTGCCTGTAGCCTCCACTTTGGCACCCGTGAGGAGCAATCCTCTTCCAAAACACAAAACGGGCGCTTCCAGGACTTGCAGTGCATGGTCTTTTTTTGACACAGTTGCAGATGACATTTGCTTTGTCAAATGCAAGCTGTGTCATCAGAAAGTGAAACGAGGGAAAAATGTGACCAACCTCAATACCACAAATATGTGGAAACATGTGCGTACCAAGCACGAGGTGGAGTTACACAGACACACTGAAGATGTAGGCCAACCTTCAGCAGCACCTACCACCTCTTCAGCTCGTGTTGGGGCCTCTTCCTCCTGCTCACACACAGCTGGTTCGGCTTCCTCACTGGAACGCCATGGAAGAACCACTGCCACTGTTGTCCAGAGACCCAGTGAAATTCCACCCACTGAACCACGTTCGCAGTCATCAGCACACTCCCAGGCCACTCACCAGCAATCGGTAGCACAGGCATGGGAGAAAAAGCGGCCATACTCGGCAAACCATCCCCGAGCACTGGCTCTGAATGCCGGCATTGCCAAACTACTGGCCCTTGAGATGCTGTCATTCAGGCTGGTGGAGACTGACACCTTCCGGAACTTTATGTCATTGGCAGTTCCACAATACAATATGCCCAGCCGCTTTTATTTCAGCAGGCAAGCTGTCCCTGCCCTGCAAAAGCATGTGGAGGGAAAAATTAAAAATGCGCTACTAAATGCCGTCAGTAGCAAGGTCCACCTGACCACCAATGCGTGGACCAGTAGCCATGGACAGGGACGATACCTTTCCCTCACTGCCCATTGGGTCAATGTTGTGGAGCCGGGTACAGATCTGGAGAGTGGCTCTGTACGTATTCTGCCAACTCCAAGGATTGCAGGAATGCAGTCTGTACATATTGAGTCCTCCCCCTACTCTAGTTCCTCGGAATCAGCACTGCGTGAGCCTGTTAGGCCAGATATGAGCACAGGTGTGGCCAAACGTCAACAGGCCGTCCTTAAATTAATTTCTTAGGGGAATCGGAGCCACACAGCACAGGAGCTCTGGAATGCCATCAAGCAGGAGAGCGATGTGTGGTTTGTGCCAGCGAATCTCCAGCCAGGTTTGGTAGTGAGTGACAATGGTCGAAATCTAGTGGCAGCTCTGGGCCTAGGCAACCTCACTCACATACCATGTCTGGCACACATGCTCAATTTGGTCGTGCAGAGCTTTCCGAGGGACTATCCGGATCTTGATGCACTGCTGCACAAGGTTCGCCTAGAGTGTGCTCACTTGCGGCGTTCCAGCATGGCAAGATCGCGCATTGCATCTCTGCAACGCCGATTCCGCCTGCCAGAACATCGCATCATATGTGACCTCCCCACCAGGTGGAATTCAACGTTACATATGTTGGAGCGGTTGTGTGAGCAGCAGGCAGCAGTAATGGAGTACCAGCTGCATCAGGCGCAAACAAGTCGCACTGTTCGCCGGACACACTTCACCACCACTGAGTGGGCCACTATGAGGGACATCTGCCAAGTTTTGCGTGCCTTCGATGACTCCACGTGGATGGCCAGTGCAGATGATGCACTAATCAGCATGACTGTCCCCCTCATCTGTCTGCTTCAAAAACCTTACAAGCACTAAGTGAGGAGGTTTTTGAAGAGGTCAAGGATGAGCAGTCAGAAATGCCATCTGCTTCTGGCAAGTCTGCGCAACGTGCTTCCACACAAAGGCCCAGGCAGGGGACACTTAGTGAGGAGGATGACGAGGAGTCAATGGAGGAGGAGGAACACATCTCTCCAGAGGAGGGAGGTACACAAGGCTCTAGTAGTCAGTGTGTACAGCGAGGGTGGGGTGATGCTGAGCAGGCAGAGATGCTGCCTCAAGCTGGGGACAGCGTTTCCGGTCCAGTTGGCAGTCTGCAGCACATGGTTGATTTCATGCTGCAGTGCTTGTTAAATGACCGCCGCATCGCCAACATTCTCCACACGGCTGATTATTGGGTGTACACCCTCCTAGATCCTCGCTACCGGGACAACTTACAAAGCCTCATACCACAGCTGAACCGGGAGCGAAAAATGCGGGAGTACCAAGAAACACTTGTGCAGGCCATCATGTTCTCCATTCCCCCCACAAGTGTTGCTGGTAGTGCTTTTCAAAGCAGCCATGTGGGTAGAGGCAGTGGAGGAAGCTCTGCACAAAGAGGTAGCAGAGTCAGTGCCCCAGGACAAGGCAAGGCCAGTATGGCCCAAATGTGGAAAAGTTTTGTGGGACCGCCACAAACGGCTACACCATCACAGACGGCTCCAGTCAGCAGGAGGCAACGTTTCCGTCAGATGGTGACAGACTACTTGTCGTGCCCTGTTAGTGTTCTCCCAGACGGCTTTTCCCTGTTCAAGTATTGGGTCTCTAAGCTGGATACATGGCCAGAGCTTAGCCAGTATGCATTGGAGGTGCTGGCTTGCCCTGCTGCCAGTGTATTATCGGAACGTGTCTTTAGTGCTGCAGGTGGTGTGGTAACAGACCGTCGCACACGACTATCCGCCGATAATGTTGACCGGCTTACTTTTGTGAAAATGAACAAGGCCTGGATCTCACCTGAATTTGCCAGTCCTCTTCCAGAATAAATAATTGGCTGGCAACAGGATCCAGGTCTCCTGTTGTGTTCATGTTTCTATGACCTGAACTTTATTTCCTGGGCTACAGCAACGCCCGTTGTTGCTCAGAAGTGCTGTCCGCACAGACAAAACACTCGCTCATGTGTAAGTGGGGTTCGGTAACGTCAGCTGATCCCCTGCTGTGTGTACGGCAAACTCTCCTGCTGCCTACAACTTCTGACTACCTCTGATTTAATATGTTCTCTGATTTGCCCTCTGTCTCCACTCTGTTTTGAGTATTTCCTCTGGCCTACAACACCGCCTGTTTCTGCTCTCGAGTGCCGTCTGCACAATCCACACTTGTTCCTGTGGTACCTGGGTACTGTAACATCTGCTCATCTCCA
Source organism: Dendrobates tinctorius (assembly GCF_039654945.1). Classification (NCBI taxonomy): domain Eukaryota; kingdom Metazoa; phylum Chordata; class Amphibia; order Anura; family Dendrobatidae; genus Dendrobates; species Dendrobates tinctorius. The sequence continues at coordinate 38,387,711 of NW_027361743.1, read as the reverse complement.
GAGTTGAGCACGGCAATGTCTCCTGCTTTGTCTACATTCCCACTACTTGTAGTGGAAATGTGGACAGAGCAGGAGACATTGCCTGACTCACCTCTAGGGAGAAGCTGCTGTTACAGAAACCCAGTAACACAGGAACAAGTGTGGGTTGTGCAGATGGCATTTCAGAGCAGCAACTGGCGTGGTTGGAAGCCAGAGGAAATACTCGAAACAGAGTGAAGACAGAGGCCTAATTGGAGTACGTTGACAGTTAGTAGTAGTCTAGAAACAATCGCAAACTGCCACCAAGTAGGCCTCGGCCTACTACCTGATTTTCCCTGGGCTCCGACACCGCCAGTTGGTGCTCAGAAGTGCTGTCCGCACAGACAAAACACTCGCTCATGTATAAGTGGGGTTCGGTAACGTCAGCTGATCCCCTGCTGTGTGTATGGCAAAGTGTCCTGCTTCCTCCACAGTCAAACAACCTCAGATTTACACCTGGCTCCAAGTAGGCCTTGGCCTACTACCTCATTTTCCCTGGGCTCCGACAACGCCAGTTGGTGCTTGGAAGTGCTGTCCACACAGAAAAACACACTCGTTCATGTGAAAGTGGGGTTCGGTAACGTCAGCTGATCCCCTGCTGTGTGGAGGGCAAACTGCTGCTGCCTCCAAATTTTAGCTACTTCAGATTTAAACATTCTCTGATTTGGCCTCTGTCTCCACTCTGTCTCTAGTATTTCCCCTGACCTCCAACACCGCCAGTTCCTGCTCACAGTTGCCATCCACGCATTCCACACTTGTTCCTGTGTTCCTGGAGTTCTGTAACGTGAGCTGATCCCCCAATGTGTGTCCGGCACTGTCTCCTGCGCTGTCCACCTTCCCACTGCAAGTGGTGGGAATTTGGACAGAGCAGGAGACATTGGCAGACAAACATCAGGGGATCTGCTGACATTACAGAACACATGTAACACAGGAACACGTGTGGATTGGGCAGACGGCTACTGTACGCATAAACTGGCGGTGTTGGTAGTCACGTGAAATCCTGGAAACAGAGTGGAGACAGATGCCTAATTGGAGCACGTTGACAGTCTGTTGTAGCCTACAAACAATCTAAAACTGCCACCAAGTAGGCCTCGGCCTGCATCCTGGTTCTCCCTGGGCTCCAACAACGCTAGTTGGTGCTCAGAAGTGCTGTCCACACAGAAAAACACACTCGTTCATGTGAAAGTGGGGGTCAGTAACGTCAGCTGATCCCCTGCTGTGTGGAGGGCAAAGTGTCCTGCTCCCTCCAAAGTCAAAATACCTCAGCTTTACACCTGGCTCCTAGTAGGCCTCGGCCTGCACCATGATTATCCCTGGGTTCCAACAACGCTAGTTGGTGCTCGGAAGTGCTGTCCACACAGAAAAACACACTCGTTCATGTAAAAGTGGGGTTCGGTAACGTCAGCTGATCCCCTGCTGTGTGGAGGGCAAAGTGTCCTGCTCCCTCCAAAGTCAAAATACCTCAGCTTTACACCTGGCTCCTAGTAGGCCTCAGCCTGCACCTTGATTGTCCCTGGGCTCCAACACCGCCAGTTGGTGCTCAGAAGTGCTGTCCACACAGAAAAACACACTCGTTCATGTGAAAGTGGGGTTCAGTAACGTCAGCTGATCCCCTGCTGTGTGGAGGGCAAACTGCTGCTGCCTCCAAATTGTAACTACTTCAGATTTAAACATTCTCTGTTTTGGCCTCTGTCTCCACTCTGTCTCTAGTATTTCCCCTGACCTCCAACACCGCCAGTTCCTGCTCACAGTTGCCGTCCACGCATTCCACACTTGTTCCTGTGTTCCTGGTGTTCTGTAACGTGAGCTGATCCCCAATGTGTGTCCGGCACTGTCTCCTGCGCTGTCCACCTTCCCACTGCAAGTGGTGGGAATGTGGACAGAGCAGGAGACATTGGCAGACAAACATCAGGGGATCTGCTGACATTACAGAACACATGTAACACAGGAACACGTGTGGATTGGGCAGACGGCTACTGTACGCATAAACTGGCGGTGTTGGTAGTCACGTGAAATCCTGGAAACAGAGTGGAGACAGATGCCTAATTGGAGCACGTTGACAGTCTGTTGTAGCCTACAAACAATCTAAAACTGCCACCAAGTAGGCCTCGGCCTGCACCCTGGTTCTCCCTGGGCTCCAACAACGCTAGTTGGTGCTCAGAAGTGCTGTCCACACAGAAAAACACACTCGTTCATGTGAAAGTGGGGGTCAGTAACGTCAGCTGATCCCCTGCTGTGTGGAGGGCAAAGTGTCCTGCTCCCTCCAAAGTCAAAATACCTCAGCTTTACACCTGGCTCCTAGTATGCCTCGGCCTGCACCATGATTGTCCCTGGGCTCCAACACCGCCAGTTGGTGCTCGGAAGTGCTGTCCACACAGAAAAACACACTCGTTCATGTGAAAGTGGGGTTCAGTAACGTCAGCTGCTCCCCTGCTGTGTGGAGGGCAAACTGCTACTGCCTCCAAATTGTAACTACTTCAGATTTAAACATTCTCTGATTTGGCCTCTGTCTCCACTCTGTCTCTAGTATTTCTTCTGACCTCCAACACCGCCAGTTCCTTCTCACAGTTGCCGTCCACGCATTCCACACTTGTTCCTGTGTTCCTGGTGTTCTGTAACGTGAGCTGATCCCCCAATGTGTGTCCGGCACTGTCTCCTGCGCTGTCCACCTCCCCTCTGCAAGTGGTGGGAATGTGGACAGAGCAGGAGACATTGGCAGACAAACATCAGGGGATCTGCTGACATTACAGAACACCAGTAACACAGGAACAAGTGTGGATTGGGCAGACGGCTACTGTACGCATAAACTGGCGGTGTTGGTAGTCACGTGAAATCCTGGAAACAGAGTGGAGACAGATGCCTAATTGGAGCACGTTGACAGTCTGTTGTAGCCTACAAACAATCTAAAACTGCCACCAAGTAGGCCTCGGCCTGCACCCTGGTTCTCCCTGGGCTCCAACAACGCTAGTTGGTGCTCAGAAGTGCTGTCCACACAGAAAAACACACTCGTTCATGTAAAAGTGGGGGTCAGTAACGTCAGCTGATCCCCTGCTGTGTGGAGGGCAAAGTGTCCTGCTCCCTCCAAAGTCAAAATACCTCAGCTTTACACCTGGCTCCTAGTAGGCCTCGGCCTGCACCATGATTGTCCCTGGGTTCCAACAACGCTAGTTGGTGCTCGGAAGTGCTGTCCACACAGAAAAACACACTCGTTCATGTGAAAGTGGGGTTCGGTAACGTCAGCTGATCCCCTGCTGTGTGGAGGGCAAAGTGTCCTGCTCCCTCCAAAGTCAAAATACCTCAGCTTTACACCTGGCTCCTAGGAGGCCTCGGCCTGCACCATGATTGTCCCTGGCCTCCAACACCGCCAGTTGGTGCTCGGAAGTGCTGTCCACACAGAAAAACACACTCGTTCAAGTGAAAGTGGGGTTCAGTAACGTCAGCTGATCCCCTGCTGTGTGGAGGGCAAACTGCTGCTGCCTCCAAATTGTAACTACTTCAGATTTAAACATTCTCTGATTTGGCCTCTGTCTCCACTCTGTCTCTAGTATTTCCCCTGACCTCCAACACCGCCAGTTCCTGCTCACAGTTGCCGTCCACGCATTCCACACGTGTTCCTGTGTTACTGGGGTTCTGTAACGTCAGCAGATCCCCCAATATGTGTCCGCCACTGTCTCCTGCGCTGTCCACCTTCCCACTGCAAGCGGTGGGAATGTAGACAGAGCAGGAGACAGTGGCAGACACACATCAGGGGATCTGCTGACATTACAGAATCCCAGTAACACAGCAACACGTGTGGATTGGGCAGACGGCTACTGTACGCATAAACTGGCGGTGTTGGTGGTCACGTGAAATCCTGGAAACAGAGTGGAGACAGATGCCTAATTGGAGCACGTTGACAGTCTGTTGTAGCCTACGAACAATCTAAAACTACCACCAAGTAGGCCTCGGCCTACACCATGATTGTCCCTGGGCTCCAACAACGCCAGTTGGTGCTCGGCAGTGTCTTTGGCACGGGGACTCCCTGTTGCCCAGCCTGGTTCAAGCACGCCTGCTGTTTCCGGGTAGTGTCAAGGTCACTATGCCACCAATCCGTTGTCCTGTCGTCTTGCGGCCGGGTTAGCCGACTCTACGGTGCCTGCAGTTTAGGTGACTCCTATGTGGGCTGCGGGAACTGGCACTGAAGGCTGGATCCGTAGTGCCAATGGGACATGGACCCCCTGTAGGACTGTGGGTTTCGGTAACTGCGGCCGGCTTGCGGCCTGGCTACTTTGCTTTGAATGGGTACCTTCTGCTACCCACCCGGGTTCCAGCACTGTCTGCTGGTTCTCGCCAGAGCCTTTGGCCTAGGTGCCTCCATCTCGGTATCCGAGGTCCAGCACCGTCAGCTGGTCCTTGGTAGTGCTTTCTAGCACAGGTACCTTCTGCTTAGTAACCGTGGTCCAGCACCGTCAGTTGGTCCTCGGTAGTGCCATTGGCTCTTGTTCCTTCTGCTACCCATCCGGGTGCCAGCACTGTCTGCTGGTTCTCGCCACAGCCTTTGGCCTAGGTGCCTCCATCTCGGTATCCGAGGTCCAGCACCGTCAGCTGGTCCTTGGTAGTGCTTTTTAGCACAGGTACCTTCTGCTTAGTAACCATGGTCCAGCACCGTCAGTTGGTCCTCGGTAGTGCCATTGGCTCTTGTTCCTTCTGCTACTCATCTGGGTGCCAGCACTGTCTACTGGTTCTCGCCACAGCCTTTGGCTTAGGTGCCTCCATCTCGGTATCCGAGGTCCAGCACCGTCAGCTGGTCCTTGGTAGTGCTTTTTAGCACAGGTACCTTCTGCTTAGTAACCGTGGTCCAGCACCGTCAGTTGGTCCTCAGTAGTGCCATTGGCTCTTGTTCCTTCTGCTACCCATCCGGGTGCCAGCACTGTCTGCTGGTTCTCGCCACAGCCTTTGGCCTAGGTGCCTCCATCTCGGTATCCGATGTCCAGCACCATCAGCTGGTCCTTGGTAGTGCTTTTTAGCACAGGTACCTTCTGCTTAGTAACCGTGGTCCAGCACCGTCAGTTGGTCCTCGGTAGTGCCATTGGCTCTTGTTCCTTCTGCTACCCATCCGGGTGCCAGCACTGTCTGCTGGTTCTCGCCAGTTTCTCAGCCTTCTTGTACCTTCTGCTACATTTCCAAGATCAAGCTTTTTGAAATTGTCTTTGGTAATCCTTATTGATCTCCATGACGATGACCCTGATGATGACGACCCTGAAGACCACACCAAAGAAGACCAGAAATATGACCCTAAATAATAAGACCAAGAGGACAAAGAACATGAAGACAACCACCAAGATACAGAACAAAAGACAGAAGAACAAGAAGCAGAAGAAGCAAAAGCAGAAGAAGCAAAAGCAGAAGAACAGAAAGCATAAGACAAAAAATCAGCATAGAAGAAATCAAAATTATAAGCAGAAGAAGACTAAGCAGTAAATGGGGGTGAGTCCGTTCCTCCTCGTGGTGCCCCTGGAAAATGCCTGCTGCTGCAGGCCAAACTGAACGCGGACAAATCCTGTTGTAAATCTTTTGTGACAGGCAGAACGTAAGGTGTAATCTTATAACTTTTATAGATAAGTACTACAGGAATGCCTGTCACCATAAGAAAATGAAGAAAAAGAAGAATAGGAAGAAGATGAAGAAATAGCATATGAAAATTAATAATAGCTGAATAAGAAGAATATGAAGAATGGAAAAAAAAATTAATGGGAAGAAGGTGAAGAAGAAGAAGATGAATAAGGTGAAGAAAAAGTTGATGAAAAAAATGCTACTGCTGCGGATCATGAAGGAGAAAGTGTGGGAGAAGTACAAAAGAAGGTGAAGAGCATGGAAGTTGCGAAACATACATATCTGACTAAATATAAAAAAGTTAACATAGTCAATATCTTTTTAACTCCGAACGTCTTGAAAAAAAAAATTGGAATTAATGCTATGCCATGTGATTTGAATAAACCACTATGCTGTTAATGTCTCCTCCACCTCCCACAATACATTCTACATGATTCTTATTTGTTTTCAATTATGTAGAATTAGCCAACAAGGAAATAAAGGCCTTTTTTTAATTCCGATACCGGAAGTCCCATTGACTTGAATGGGACTTCCGGTATCGGAATCGGCGATACCCGATATTTTTTTCGTATCGGGCGATACCATCCGATACGATATTTTTGGGTATCGAACGGTATCGCTCAACACTATTTATGACACTTGAGTATTTTTATTCCATAGGTATTATAGATCAATGAACTTTGAAGATATTGTAAATTACAAGAGTAGTTTGTAGAGACTGATCTCAATTCATTTGACGAGAAGAAGTATAGATTTATGAACTGATAAAAACAGATCAGAAATGTGAGAAGAGTTAGGCTCCTATTTTAGCCTGAGCTGAAGGTCGTCCTATTCTGACAATTAGTATAAAAGAACAAATGAAATCTTATATCATCAGAGACTCCTTACTAAGCCATTTTCTATCACCTAGAGCTTAAAGTTATAATTTAATTTAAAGGTTCAATGTTGAGTGTTACGAAAAAGTATTTGTATCATTTCAGCTGTATCTTAGAGAGAACCTGTCATCAGGATCAGGCATGTTAAACTAAAACATAAAGGCTCTGTTGTACTGATGTATTAGATACCTTCACTGTAGAAATCCGCAGCCTGGTTGTTATTAGAAGATAGGGTTCAATATGCTCTTCGTGCATTGGGTCGGCACTGTGGGTAAGGTCTTCAGCTCTGACACGGCCCCTCAGCTGCCACTTGTGTACATATCTTCTTACTGTTTTAAATTTCACTCCAGTCTTATCCTAACCATGGGTTGAGATTGCACACATTTATCTGGTGATGGGCTTTAGGAAAGTGGCGCTGGTGCCGGCTCATGCACAGATTTAGATCTTTATTCAATGACGACCATAGCCATTTTAATAAAGACCGCCAGTAGGTCAGTGTGCATATGCGCATACACTGGTGCCATTTTCCTGAAGTCAACCACAAAATCAATGTGTGCAAGACCATATTTAGGACAGCGCCAATGCTAATTTTAAAACAGTAAGAAGATACAGACAACAGTGGCAGCGGAGGGGCCGTGGCAGAATCGAACACCATACCCTTAGTTCCACCCCGATGCATGAAGAGCTTATTGCACATAAACTACTAATGATTGAACAACCAGGCTGTTGATTTCTACACTGAAGGTACAGTTATGCTCAAAAGTTTCCCTCCCCCCGGTAGAATTTTTGCTTTCTTGGCCTTTTTTCAGTGAATATGAATGCTAACATCAAAACTTTTTCTCCACTCATGGTTAGTGGTTGGGTGAAGCCATTTATTGTCAAACTACTGTGTTTTCTCTTTTTAAATCATAATGACTAGAGATGAGCGACTTTGCCTTTTTTCTGGTCGAGTCGGGTTTCATGAAACCCGACTTTCGCAAAAGTCGGGTTGAACGAAATCGGCCGATTATCGTGACAAGTAGAAGACTGACTGAAACACGGAACCCAATGCAAGTCAATGGGGAAGCAAAGTCGGCAGGGTGTGGAGGACAGGAAACACACCTACAGTGCCCTTTTGAATGCCAAAAACATCAATTCTGATTACTGAAGCTTTTCAACCTTAATTTACTTCAAAATACTAGTTACGCACTGAAAAATGGGGGTTATTTGGCTAAATTTGTGGTGGGGTAGGGTTGGCTCCAGGTTTTCATGTGCCCTGGGCCAAAGAGCGCCCCTTTAACACATACCACAACTCATGATGCTCTGATACCGCAGAGAAATAGCAGCATAGTACAAAGAAAAATACTTCACTTTTTATCCATTTTTAATAGCTCCAAAAACGGACAGTATATTACTCCATACAGTATTATGGCCACCGCATAGTGCGCTATACAGAGTAATGAGGCCCATATATTTCTCCATACAGAATCATCGGTCCCTTATAATGTTTGAAACAGTATATGATGAGCTCCACATAATGCTACAGCATATGTTGGTCCCCATGGATGAAGCTCCACTGTTTTATGGGCCCAAATAATGCTCCATACATAATGGGCCCCATTTCTAATGCTCTAGTGTATAATGTGCCCTGTAAATGCTGCTCCAGTGTCTGATGTCCACCTTTGGAATGCTCCAGTGTATGGTGGGCCCCATATATCATTCTCCAGAGTATAGTGCTCCCCAAAAATTGCTGTCCCAACATTGAAAACAATTAAAAAGTCTCCTCGCTATGGAATCCCTGTACTAGTCTAGACTCCTCATCGTCCCCATCGTCCATCTCACTGCACTTGGCTGTTTAGGCAGAGGGCATACAGACGTGATGTCATTGCGCTCTCTGATCAGACTATCACTGTCAGGAAACGTGGAAGACGTCATGGCGGTGGAGCAGGGAGATGTAAGTATTTCAACATTGCAAGTGCTGTGATCCTGAGCAAGCAGGGGGGCCCACTCGTTGGCGATGGCAGTGGCACAGGGCCCCTATAATAGTACGGCGGTGTGTGGCGGTGTGTCTGACGGCGGGTGGGGGTGGGTGTGGGGGTGGTGTGGGGGGTGGTGTGGGGGGTGGTGTGGGGGTGGGGTGGGGGTGGGGTGGGCCTGGGGGTGGGGTGGGGGTGGGGTGGGGGTGGGGTGGGCCCTCCCACCGGCAGAGACACTTTTGCATACTATGAGGGACCCTGTGCCAGTGCTGTTGCCCATGAGTATGCCCCCCACCAGCTCAAGGAACCTGCACTTTCATCTGCACCTTCCTCTTTGTCACCATGTAAGGTGGTATAGTATGCGGGAAGGGGAACCTGAGTTTCCTCTTGGTCAGATTCTGGCTGTGTAGAGTGTGAGGGGAATGTAGTGGTCTGGGTCAATGTACCAGCAGAATCGTCTAGCAGTGGCTGGGCATCAGTGCACTTGTGGCATCCCCAGGAGTACGGTCGCCACAGTGGCATTACCTTCCTCCTAGTGAGTGTGATGTCATGCATGGGAGCAACGAAGGATCTCTCTAGCAGTTAAACCAACACACAACACATTTCCCACTCCACACCAGCAGGGAGACCTCTGAACATGACTGCTGAGGTGCTGCTCTCAGTGGTCGGGAGGAGGTAAATTAGGCCATTCTGTGCAGGGAAGGGGAAGTGTGTGGACGTGAGAAGGGGAGCTGGAGGATGAGCAGAGTTAAGGCTCAATCCTAGCTGGAGCGCATGGTCCGGATTCCGGTCTCCGAGTTTGTAGGGACACTGACGTTCCTGCAGCAGAATCCGGAGGAAGTAGCAGCTGTAAATGCTCTGTACCCAACAGAGGCTCGGAGGCCCCAGCATCGACATGTGTGAGCCAGAAGGAAAAGGCTACGGCTGCCAGCCATATGAGAAAGTTCCAAAAGAGAGTCAACAGGGGGAACTTCATTGAACTCAGCACTGCGAGTACCTCAGATAAGCGCTAGAACGGAGGCCACACTACCTATCTGCAGAGAGAGAAATCCAAATTGGCTTCCAGGCTGACCAACTCCTTCTCCATCTGTACTCTGGGTCCTGGACAGCACCTACCAAGTACAGGTAAAGGAACTGCTCGACTGTGTCTGTCATCTTTCTACTGCGCCTGGCGCACGGCTCAGCTACATCCTGCACTGCACACCATCTCCCAACTATTTCATCTGCCCTGTGACTACAGCCCTACCTGTGCAGGTCTTCTACATCTTAGCTGCACCACAACATCTGTCCCAGAGAAGCGACACTGCAGCGCTGGTCAATCTAATCAGAAATCAGAAATCACCTATAAATGTAATTCACCCCTTTGCATGGACGCCCAGGACCATGGAACAGGTCACCACCACCGTGACACATCCCTGTGAGACACCGGCCCTGCACCGATTAACCCCACTGCCCTGTCTGGCCACCCACACTGCATGTCAGATTCATCTTGGACTGGGGAATTCACGATTTGACTTGATAACCAAGGCATGGTATGATAGAAAGAGCTACATGGACTAATGTGAAGTGTGGCCTGCTGCCTCATTAAGTTTGGGTGGGGGTGCAGGACACAAGGAAAGGGGTTCTTCCTGACCAGGAGCCAGCACTTGACCACTCAGTGCTTGCATTTTTTGAAACTTCAGAAGAGGCGGGCATATTTGATGGAGTCTGTTTCGGCAATATAAGCCAAAACCAGTTCCTCATGCTCCGCCTTTAAAAGCGGTTAACCTACTCCCAGAAAAGGTAGCCTTCCAGGCGTTCCGGAGCCAGACCATGACGCAGGCGTAACACCTCCTGCCTTAACTGCTATTGTGCTTTTGCCACTACCAGCAGATGCACCACCACCATCATCACCAGCTGCCCCCCCCGCGCCCACGGCCTCTTCCACCAAACTTCAAAATTTTGCACAAAATAGACACAAAATAACATCAGATATATGGCACTGTATCAGAAATGTACAGCTCTATTCAGTCAAAGGATAATTGTCAATCTCCATATATATTCCATCAGTCACACAGAGACGCTCACAGGCTCAGTAAGGATTAGACAAAAATAAAAAAAGTAGACAAAGTGTACAGTATCATCAGATAGCAGGTATATATAGCATAGTTTAAACATTAACAATGTACGTCTATATACCAGGAGTAGTGTTGAGCCACCACGCTAGTATTTTGGTTCGTCACACAGGAGGCATGTTCATTGAATGTTCGTCGAACCCTATTGAAAACAATGGCAGGCAAACACGAACACATACAAACACATAGAAAACAATTACAAAACACCTTAAAAGGTGTCCCAAAGCAGAGAAAATGCTCAGAAGACAAAAATTACATATGGAAAAGGGCAACTACATTTAGAAAAGAGGTGGAGGAGAAAAAGTAGGAGGTGGAGGAGAAACAGATATAGGTTTGTCATTCCCTTATGAAGTCAAGAAAGGCTGGAATAAAAATGTAAAATACCAACCAAAAACAAAAATTCTGAAATCGAACACGATCATATACCGTCGGACTTCCCACCAATAAATTATGCCAACTGGCGATCGGGAGGCGTTATTCCCACGAACCTCCAAACAGCGTCCATGAAGGCAAAGTGTTTGATTTCCGGGGGCAGTATGATTGCAAAGCTGAACCTTAAAGGAATGTCCAAAAGGGCACCACCAGGAGTGGAGCCTGCGGCTTAATAGGACTCCACCCGGGAAACCACAACCATGCCACCTCAAGAAAAGATGCACATATTGAAAACTTTGTCGATTGTGTGTGGTGTGGTATGTCCGTTTGTAGCTGTGCTAGCAATTTGTCAGCTTAATTCCGTTAACGAACGAGACTCTGGCATGCCCCCGCGGTACGCGTCAAGCTTACTAGAGGGATACGCGAGGCTCTGGCACTATCATGATCTATCATGGCGTTACATGTCCGGGGCTGCATGCGCGCTACTCTGAAAGCACCAACTTTTGTCGCTTACAGGTGCAGATAACCCACTGAACACCGTTAGTGATGGGGAACTGTGATTCCAATTATTCCCCGCGAACGATGATTTCCCAGTAAGTGCAGGTCAACCACAATTCCTGAATTAGGCCTAACCGGCATTCCTGAAAAAATGCAAAAAATTACGTGTCCAAACCACAGTTGCTGTAGCTTGCTTAACAGCTCGGCAGCCGTTCTCAGGCCCAGTATCGATTCGACAAGATTCTAGAAAGTTGATAAAGGGTACAGTTTCACCGGGTAACAAGTATATATGTAGCATAGTTTACACATTAAAAATGTAGATCTATATTACAGGAGGCAGGCTCAGACGGTCTCAGGCCCAGTATGGATTAGACGTGATTGGACAAAGGTGAGAAAGGGTACCGTTTCACTGGATAACAGGTATGTATAGCATAGTTTACACATTAAAAACCTATGTCTATAGATCAGGAGGCAGGCTCAGACGGTCTCAGGCCCAGTATGGATTTGACCAGCTTGTACAAAGTTGAGAAAGGGTACATTATCACTGGATAGCAGGTATATATAGCATAGTTTAAATATTTAAAATCTCCATGTTCTCAGTATGGATTAGACAACAATCTAAAAAGTAGAAAAAAGGAAATGTATTTGAAGCGTACACCAGTATACACTTTTGGTGGTATTTTTAAATCTTCATATATATTTCTGTCTCAGTAAGACAGTCCAGACTCTCCGCAAAAGGAAATGAGATGCATACAATTACTGACATAAATTCTAGTGATTGCAGAAATCTAAGAATTCCTATTCACGGGATAAACTTCCGTCACAATTCTCAGAGGCGATGCAGACCCTCAATTAATTAGTGTGTGGAGACAGCGAAAACCTTTCTTTGTGAAGAAAGTGTTGCTGTATCGCAGTACCGTTGATCCCATCGCCATTACTCATATTCATATAATTTTGATCACAGGGAGAGATGTAAACATGATGCTCACTGCCTATCATGCGCTGTCACGTAACTTTGAAGTGCAAGAGCCGGAAGCCACAGACCGTAGGCGATTCATTTGGATTGGCATGAGAGGGCACATTTAAAAATGTGCGCTGAAATGTCACATGTCTGTGGGTAGGAAAACTGTGAAAGCTGATGAGAAACCACCACTGCATCTCATTGTGAGTCGACGTCCATAAGAAATGGAAGCCATTAATCATCTGAAGCTAGATCCCGGCCAGCGGAACAGGGCATAGCTGCGTCTTAACCATCATCTTCTATCAGTTCACCAAATTTGTAGTGGCAGTCCCAGTGAAGGATTTGACAGCCCAGACTACACAGCGGAGGAGCAGGGAGAGGTAAACATTGCAAATGCTGGGGCCCTGCCCAAGCAAGGGGGGCCCACTCATGGGCATCGGTACTGGCACTGGGTCCCTCATAGTACGGCGGTGTGTCTGACGGCAGGTGTGCACCCCCACCGTCAGAGACACTTGATTGCACTATGAGGGACCCTGTGCCAGTGCCCGCGCCCAAGAGTCGGCCCACCCACCTGTCCAGGGCAATGGCACTCGCACGGTTGCGTGCGCTAGGTGGTGACCCCGGCCATGGGGGGAGGAGGCTGCCCAGTTAGGGAGGTTTACAAAATGGCATATGTTGATGTGGGACATTCACCTGCTGCTAAAGGTGAAATTGGTCAAGTCCTAGGAAGAGGCGGACCAAAGAAAGCCATTTTTCTGTCAACCTATGTGTCATCAGGGTAAGGTGTGACAAAATCCTTGGAAACCCATGCATGGTACATTTTAATGAAGGTTAGATCATCCACATTTTGGGTCGACAGACTGGTCCTTTTTTCTGTCAGGATTGATCCAGCAGCACTGAAGACTCTTTCAGATAGCACACTTGCAGCTGGGCAAGCGAGCTCCTGTAATGCATATTGTGCCAAATCAGGAGAGGTGTCCAGTTTAGCTGCCCAATAGTCAAATGGGAATGACCTGTGAGGGAGAACATCGATATGGGAGGAAAAGTAGTTTGTAACCATAGTTGACAAGTGCTGTCTCCTGTCACTTTCCATTGATGCAGTATTACCAGTCGTGTGAGCGGAACTTGAGAAATCAGTCCACAACATGGTCATGAAACCCCTGTCTCCAACGCCACTTCTGATGTGTGCACCACCAACACCTCTTGCTTGTTTGTTAGTCAATATTAGGTCAAGGTTCTCCTGTGGCATGATGTTTTGGAATTTGCCTTTATAGCGTGGATCCAGGATGCTGGCCAACCGGTAGTCATCATCGTTCATCATTTTGGCAATGCGGGGGTCCCTTTTTAGGATCTGCAAGGCATACTCTGATATGTGGGCCAATGTTCCCGGTGTCAATGATGCACTGCGAGTGCTGGGTGGAGCAGCACTTTCAGGCAAATCCACATCCCTCCAGTCACGCACAAACGCACAAATCCTTGCCACGCCAACATTTTCTCTTGCCCCACGAGAAGCATCCTCCTCCCCTAAATAATCATCCCCATCATCATCCTCCTCCTCTTCTTCCTCCACCTCGTCCACGACAGTTCCCTGAACAGACAATGGCTGACTGTCATCAAGGGTTCCCTCCTCCTCTTCCTCATCATCCTCGGCTGCAGACGCCTGCTCCTTGATGTGCGTCAAAGTTTGCATGAGCAGACGCATAAGTGGGATGCTCATGCTTATGATGGCATCGTCTGCGCTTACCAGCCGTGTGCATTCCTCAAAACATTGAAGGACTTTACAGAGGTATTTCAGCTTCAACCACTGCACACTTGTCAACTCCATGTCTGCCCTCAAAGTGCCTGCCCGTGTATCCTCCCACAAATGCATTACGGCCTGCCTCTGTTCACACAGCTGCTCAACCATGTGCAGGGTGGAGTTCCACCTTGTTGCAACATCGATAGTTAGGCGGTGCTTGGGAAGGTGGAGCAATTGCTGCAGCTTCTGCATACGAATGGAGTGTACCGGCGACCGGCGGATGTGCGAGCACAGTCTTTGAACCTTTTGGAGCAGGCCTGTTAACTCCGGATAATTAGTGAGGAAGCACTGCACCGCCAGGTTCAAGGTGTGAGCCAAGCAAGGTATGTGTCTGAGTTTTGAAAGGGCTATGGCTGCCACAAAATTCCGGCCGTTATCACTAACTACCTTGCCTGCCTCAAGATGTAGACTGCCCAGCCATGACTCAGTTTGTCGCTGAAAGTAGTCGGCCAGTACCTCCGCGGTGTGTCTGTCGCCCAAGCACATCATCTGCAACACAGCCTGCTGACGCTTTCCACTAGCTGATCGATAGTGGGACACATCGTGTGCACCACTGTCAGCTGCGGATGCAGTGCTCGTGCGACTGCGCTCTGTGGACGAGCTTTCGCTTATGGAGGAGGAGGAGGGTCGAACGCCTACAGCCAACTGTTTCCTATACCGTGGGCTAGGCAGCACTGTGCCATCACAGCTGTCCCCTGTGGATCCTGCATCCACCACATTAACCCAGTGCGCAGTAATGGACACGTAACGGCCCTGGCCATGCCTACTGGACCATGCATCAGTTGTGAGGTGCACCTCTCCACTCACTGATTGCTTGAGTGCATGGACAATGCGGTCTTTCACATGAAGGTGGAGGGCTGGGATGGCTTTGCGAGAAAAGAAGTGGCGACTGGGTAGGTCATAGCGTGGTACTGCATAGGCCATGAGTTCGCGGAAAGCTGCGCTTTCAACCAACCGATAGGGCATCATCTCTGACGAGATTAGTTTGGCAATGTGAGCGTTCAAACCCAGTGTACGCGGATGAGAGGATGAGTACTTTCTTGTCCTACTCATAGTCTCTGGTAGGGTGAGCTGGACTTGAGAGCTGCATATGGTGGAACTAGCGGTGGACATGGCGGACTTTGAGAGGGTTGATGATGGTGATGGAGTTGGTGTTCTTTCTGATGGCCTAGATTCAGTCTTTCGTTGCAATAACAGTGTGATTCCCTGACTGATTTGCCCTTGCGATGACAACTCAACATTTGCTGCTGGTGGTGTGCTAACCGGTGGACTTACAGTGGGGGAAACAATGTAGCGTTGCTGACTACCTTCTTTGGGAGCAGTAGCACATGTGGTACGTGTGTTTTGGTAGTCCGTCCACGCTTGCAAGTGCATGGTGGTTAAATGTCTTAGCATGCAACTGGTATTCAAATTTCTCAGATTTTTCCCTCGGCTAAAGGTCTTTGCGCACTTCTTACAGATAACCTTTGCCTGATCATTAGGATTTTGTTAAAAAAAGTGCCACACTGCACTCTTCCTACTATGGAAGACATTTTGAGGCCTTGCACGCTGTGCTATTTTGACCGTCTGGCCAAGCTGTCCTGCAATTCTTTTGTTTTTTGTAACCCGTTTTTGGACTGCTCCGAACCTGCCAGATAACAGCTGTTGCGATGTCGATGCCCGCTGCGGATGCTCCTCCTCCTCTTCTGAGCTATTGGCAGCGGCACCCTCTACCCCCAATGGATGCCAATCTGGGTCAACAAATGGGTCATCCATCACCTCCTCTTCAATGTCATGTGCACCTTCCTCTGTGTTACCGTGTATGGCGGTATAGTATGCGGGAAGGGGCACCTAAGTTTCATCTGGGTCAGATTCTGGCTCAGTACACTGCGAGGACAATGTAGTGCTCTGAGTGAATGTACCAGCAGAATCATCTATCAGTGGCTGTGCATCAGTACACTCCATGTCAGATTCATTTTGCCTGGGTAATTCACGATTTGACATGAACAGCTCCATGGAGTAATCTGTAGTGTGGCATGCCGCATCCTTCAATTTTGGTTGGGGTGAAGGACACAAGGAAAGGTATGGTTCATGAACATGAGCCTCCAATGATGAGTCAGTGCTTTTATTTTTTAAAACTTCAGAAGAGGAGGTGATAGAGCTGGAGGCTGAGTCAGCAATGTAAGTCAAAACTTGTTCTTGAAGCACCAGCTTTAAAAGCGGTTTACCTACTCCAGGAAAAGGGAGCCTTCGAGGCCTTGTGGAGCCAGACAATGACACAGGCTCAACATCTCCTGCATTAGGGGCTATTTTGCTTTTGCCACTACCAGCAGATCCACCACCAACACCATTATTACCAGCTGCCAACCCCCGCCCACTTCCACGGACTCTTCCATCACACTTCCTCATTTTTGGGGAAAATGTACCCAAAAAAGCACCAACTATATGGTACTGTAAAACAAGGTACAAGGTGTATATAGTAGTGGGAAGAATTGGAATCTCTGTAGACTTCAGGACACAGTTGGATTCTCTCAGGCCCTGTTTATTTTAAACAGCAATGTGACAGGCAGATTCTGGATGGTGTAATAAAGGTGGATAGAGGACTGTGGAGAATTGGAATCTCTGTAGACTTCAGGACACAGTTGGATTCTGTCAGGCCCTGTTTATTTTACACCGCAATGTGACAGGCAGATTCTAGATGTTGTAAGAAAGGTGGATAGAGGACTGTGGAGAATTGGACTCTCTCTACACTTCAGGACACAGTTGGATTCTGTCAGGCCCTGTGTCTATAACACCGCAATGTGACCAGCAGAAATTGCCTAGTGTCTGACAAACTACAAGGTGTATATAGAATTGGGCAGAATTGGAATCTCCCTAGAGTGTAGGTCTGTAAGAATGGACAAACTCCTTGGCTTTTCCTTACAGAGTCACACACTTAGATAGCTTCAATTTGGCCGTGATAACAGCCGTTACACGGTACTGAGAGAGGAGCGTGCACGTACACCGCTGTACGGTGAATGTAAATTTGTCAAGCTCCGTGTTTTTGCATATGGACTGACATATGCTGTCTCTCTCTAGTTTTGAATGTAATGAAACAGCAAATATACTAAACTGTTTGAAAAATGGACAAAACTATAAGGTGTAGGTCTGTAAGGACAGACAAACTCCTCGACTCTTCCTTACAGAGTCACACACGTAGATAGCTTCAATTTGGCCGTGATAACAGCCGTTACACGTTAGTGAGAGAGGAGCGTGCACATACACTGCTGTACGGTGTATGTAAAATTGTCAAGCTGCGTGTTTTTGTATACGAACTGACACGCTGTCTCTCTCTAGTTTTGAATGTAATCAAACAGCAAATATACTAAACTGTTTGAAAAATGGACAAAACTATAAGGTGTAGGTCTGTAAGAACAGACAAACGCCTCGACTTTTCCTTACAGAGTCACACACGTAGATAGCTTCAATTTGGCCATAATAGCAGCCGTTACATGGTACTGAGAGAGGAGCGTGCACGTACACCGCTGTACGGTGTATGTAAAATTGTCAAGCTCCGTGTTTTTGTATACGGACTGACACACACTGTCTCTCTCTAGTTTTGAATGTAATCAAACAGCAAATATACTAAACTGTTTGAAAAACGGACAAAACTATAAGGCGTAGGTCTGTAAGAACGGACAAACTCCTCGACTTTTCCTTACAGAGTCACACACGTAGATAGCTTCAATTTGGCCGTGATAACAGCCGTTACACGTTACTGTGTGAGAAGCGTACACTGCTGTACGGTGTGTGAAAAAATGAACACTCACTATCTCACCAGGACAAAACAATACAATTTGGATTGCTTTTAAAAAAAGCAGTTTGACCACCAGTGTGCACACAGCAATGCAGCTAGCCTTAAAAGGCAGGCTAATCACCACCAGCGCTGCTGCACAAAAGCAAAAATCTTCACCTTTCACTGCACAGTAACTACAGTGAAAAGCAATAGCAGCAGAAGCAGTTTTTCTTTTCTTTTTGTCTTCCTAATGCTCTCCCTACAGAATCAGCAGCTGCAGCAGCTCTCCCTATTCTGAAATCAGCATGAGTTACATGGCGGTCGGCGTCCCCGCCCTTTTATACCCCCTGTGACGCCACACAAAGCAAGCCAATCACTTGCATGCCCTTCTCCAAGATGGTGGTGACCGCTGCCTATGTCATCACGTTGCCCACAGTGTCCGTTCTTCCTGATTGGCTGAAAAAGGGCACTAAAGCATCTTTTGAAACGCGACTTTGGCGCTATAGTCGCCGACCTCGTGGCCGACCTCACGCTAAGGTCGGGTTTCGTTTCTTGAAACCCGACTTTGGTGAAAGTCGGCGACTTTTGAATTTTTTCGACCCGTTTCGCTCAACTCTAGTTGTGACACAGAATTGAGGTTCTGGAGCTTTAAGATCCTGTATTAGTTAGGAGCAGTACTTGCAGGTAATTATAAGAGAGTTCAAAGTCTCTTGGTGGCATAAAGGCAGATTAGAGAATATATGGCAATATGTGCAGACCTGAAATCTTGTATTCACTTTCTCAGCTGGTCACGGTACTTGCAGAAATATACTTGAAGTAAATAGAGGATAATTTGCGGTGAGGCGGGGGACCCTCAATTTCCTCAGCACACAAAGCTATAGGTTCTTCTGTACACATTTAGTGTGACCTAATGCTGTAGAAACACGCCTTAAACCGGACAGCGGTTTAAGGCGTGTTAAAAGTCTTCAGCCATCATGGCTGTAGAAGTCAGGGGAAGACTCAAGGCATTAGGCCTGGCTGTAAGTCTTGAGATGAAGAGAAAGATGAACCTGCAGGCTTGGACCCCTCACATGAGGTCTGCTCTGAGTCATATCTTGTAGTGATGTGTCCTTCGTGAACGAACCAAGACAAAGAGCCGGCTCTTTCATGTTTCATGTGACCGACGGGAGTCGGCTCACCACTGGGAGCTGAGCCAATTTTTTTTTCCCCCCCTGCTGTTTGCGTAGCTTCTTCCTGCCTGGCTGGGGGCTGAGAGGAGCTGAGGAGGAGACTTAGAGCAGTGAGCACAAGTGGGGAGTGACTGGCAAGGCTTTGACTTGCGACTGGGCTCCTCCCACATGAACATATAGCTGTACTGTGATTGGCTGCTCAGTGCAGTGAGTGCACACACTTGATCTGTGATAGATCACAATGTGCAGTCACAGAGACTGTCAGTGTCTGACATAACAGTGGATGTCCGGCAGCTGCAGGATGAGCAGAGGCGCTGAGGTCAGGCACTGAGAGCCATCTTATCCCTCTCATTATGTTCTGTAGTTCCTGCTGCTCTACAGTGGGAAAGTAATAATATAAATCTGAGGCAGAGATACTCTGTGGACAGATCCGGGGTATATGTATAATATAACGGGCTAAGCGTCACTCTGTCCGAAGCCTTTATAGGCTGCGCAAGTGCAACGCACCTGCGCAGTCTGGCTCCCGACAGAGTGACGCACCCCCCACGAGATCACGGTAGACGCACTCCCCCCAGGAGATCGCGGTATGCGTAAGCACTGAACGTAATTTCTATTCTGCATTCTATTCCAGTACGTGTCACATGTATGATGCACACATGTCACACTTTATGTCATTTGAGTGCAAGTGTGCAGGACATATTGATGTCTGTCCAAGTGTGGGTCAGAAGGATACATGGTCTATGTCAACACAGGGACATGTGAGCAGCATGTGTAAGTGTCTCCAGTATGTGTGAAAACTGTCAACTGAAGTGTGAAATGTGCTTTACTCTTGGGCAGATCCAGATCCAAATTCAGCTGAGGTCGCTGACAGAAATTCTAGATTATGACAGGAAGATGCTACATTACACCAAGCGTTCTCTTCATCCTCACTTGACTTGACTGAAAATGTTTCTGGTGCTTTTGGAACCGGCGGTTCTTCTGTATGTGGTACTGGGTGAATTGCAGATGGAATGTTTGGATACTGTAAAGTCCACCCTTTCTTATTGAAACTCCTTTCCTAATGTGGGGAACCATGGAAAAATAACAATTGGTAGTGTGATCTGTTGCCTCTCTCCAGAATATTGGGACTGCAAAAGGCATAGATTGACTCTTCTCGTGCAACCACTGGATAAGATGTGATTCACAACTATTGCAGCATATGTGTGGAGACCATCACTTGCCCTGATCTCTTATTATGGAGCCAAAATACAGGTTGTAGGTGTAATGTATAATAATTAGATCTGTCTCTTTAAGCAAGCCAGACTTATGGGACTTGGGGGGTGGAGACAAGAAGGATGAGAAGGGAAGTTTCACTTTCACTTCTGTGTAGCATGGGAATGCAACTGTTATGCTGTGTGCTGGAGGACGAAGAATAAAACATATCTAAAGTTCAATACCTTGAATTCTTCATAACGTATGGATATTACAACTGGCGATGAGGATGGGATATAATCACCTACTGCTGTGAGTAAGGACTATATTTTACCGCTTCACACGCCAGCACCACTGAGAGACTCTATCATGGCTGACTACTTGCACACATTCCCACAATTTGATATGACTGATGTCATTAATCTCTCCCATAACTGGAGAAAATGGCTAAACAGATTTGAGAATTTCCTAGAAGCCATGGACATAAAGGAGGAGAAAAGAGAGAGCTTTGCTCCTGCATTGTGCAGGCACAGGAGTCTATGACATATACAGTACGTTACCTGCAGCATAAACAGACACATACAACAACTGCACTAAAGCTCTCACTGGCTACTTCAACCCTAAACAGAACATGAGATATGAAAGATATAAATTTAGGATTGCCAAGCAGCTTCCAGAAGAGTCCATAGACACTTATGTCACACGGCTGAAAGAGTTAGCACATGGATGTGCCTTTACAGATGTAGATGATGAAATCCTAACTCAAATAATTGTCACCTGCTCGTCTAATAACCTAAGGCGTAAGGCTCTGCAGCAGGATATCTCTCTACATGATTTGCTCAAAATGGCCCGTGCTATAGAAATAGCAGATCATCAGGCTACCGTAATGGAGAATGGGGATAAATTACATGTGCATAATCT
Source organism: Dendrobates tinctorius (assembly GCF_039654945.1). NCBI lineage: Eukaryota > Metazoa > Chordata > Amphibia > Anura > Dendrobatidae > Dendrobates > Dendrobates tinctorius. The sequence continues at coordinate 38,366,493 of NW_027361743.1, read as the reverse complement.
CAAACAGAAAAATTTACCAGACAAACAAGCCCAGAAACAGAAGAAATGTTATAGATGTGGACAGGATTTCCCTCACCACCAGAACAAATGTCCAGCTATGGGACAAACCTACAGTAAATGTGGAAAAGGGAATCATTTTGCAGCTGTTTGCAATCAGCGCACTACAAGCCTCTGCTGCCTATGACAAAATCTGCAGAGGTAAAAGTGATAAATCAGGACACAGAAGAAATGTCTGCGACTGAGAACTATGTGTTCACTACCTCTGTCACTGGTTCAGTACAGTCTCCCTGTGTTACACTCTCAATCTGCAACACTGACATTACCTTTACAATAGATACAGTTGCTTCAGTGGATATCATAGATGGCACTACATATGAACAATTGAAAACAAGGCCAGTCTTACAACAAGTGCAGACTAAAATCTTTCCTTATGGATCTAAAACACCTCTAGCTATAATGGGACAATTTGATGCTGAAATTAGATATAAAGAAAACAGGCAGAAAACCACTTTCCACACATTACAAGGATCGGGAGGCTGTCTTCTCAGCTATCACACTGCCTTGGAGCTAGGGCTCATCCAGGTTATTCATACCATAACTGACCCTGCGGATATGGATGTACAAACTATGGTGAACAGCTTTCCCTCCCTATTTAGTGGTTTGGGAAAACTAAAGGACTCTCAAGTACACCTTCATGTGGATGACAATGTTCGTCCAGTAGCCCAGCCTCACAGGCGTATTCCATTTCACCTGAGACAGAAGGTAGAAAAAGAACTCCAATTGCTCATGGATGAGGACGTTATTGAAACTGTTACTGGTCCCACTCCGTGGGTCTCTCCACTTGTGGTAGTTCCAAAACCAAAGACTCCTGATCAAGTGAGACTGTGTGTTGACATGCGCCTGCCCAACACCGCTATACAGAGGGAAAGACATATCTCACCTACGATTGATGACATTATTCATTTATTAAATGGAGCCACCGTCTTCTCAAAGCTCGACCTCAATAAGGGATATCATCAATTAGAACTGAGTCCAGAGTCCCGATACTTGACCACATTTTCCACCCATGTGGGCCTCAGAAGATACAAAAGATTGACTTTTGGAGTCTGCTCAGCAGCAGAAATTTTTCAGGATGCAATAAGGAGTGTCATTCAACACATCCCAAATGCCTTTAATTACAGTGATGACGTATTGGTTTTTGGTAAAACTCAAGCTGAGCATAATCGTGCTCTATTTGCTATCTTCGAATGTCTGCTTTCTGCTGGACTCACTTTAAACAAAGAGAAGTGCGAGTTTGACAAGGGTTCATTAGAATTCTATGGTCACATCTTCTCGGCAAAAGGAGTACAACCAGACCCCAAGAAAGTGGAAGCTATCAGAACAACCTCAATTCCACAGGATGCCAGTGAAGTGCGTTCTTTCCTTGGAATGGCAAGTTACTGTGCTAGATATATTCCGAATTTTTCAACAATCAGCAATCCACTACGGGAAATTACAAAACAAAGTTATATTTTTCAATGGTCTCAAGACTGTCAGGCCTCTTTTGAAACAATTAAAAATGAACTCTGCTCGACAACCACTATGGCTTATTTTGATCCAGCTCTTCGAACTGAACTGATTGTGAACGCCAGTCCCGTGGGACTGGGTGCTATTCTAGCGCAGTACAAGGATAACAATCAAAATCCTCACATCATTTCTTATGCAAGTAAGAGCTTAACAAACACTGAAAGAAAATATTCTCAACCTGAAAAAGAAAGCTTGGAAGTTGTCTGGGGATGTGAACACTTTCACTTATTTCTCTATGGAGCTCCCTTCACCATTGTCACAGGTCATCAAGCACTTCTTACAATTTTTGGAAATCCCAGAGCTAAAATGCCTGCCCGAATTGAACGATGGGGCCTACGTCTACAGGACTACAACTATAAAATTGTTCACAAACCTGGAAAATACAGCAATCCGGCTGATTATCTTTCAAGACATCCTACTAATGATGATATACCTGTGCATTCCTCCATTGAAGAATACCTACGTTTTGTTACAGATCATGCTGTGCCAAAAGCACTTTCTCTTGATCAATTTATAAATGAAACAACAAAAGACAAGACACTCTGTGCCCTAATACAAATCATCCAAAATCGAAGGTGGCATGAAATTCAAAAGGAAAAATTTCCTGATTCTGAGATTGATCTGAAAGAGTTAAAACTATTCTCAAACGTACGTGAGGAATTATCAGTCACTGAAGAACACCTCATTCTTCGAGGTACCAAACTAGTTGTACCTAAGACTTTGCGTAACTTAGTCATACAGATAGCACATGAAGGTCATTTAGGAATTGTTGGCACAAAGAAGCTACTCCGAGAAAAAGTGTGGTTCCCAAATATGGATCACTTGGTGGAAGAAAAGATTAGACGCTGTTCTACTTGTCAATTAATCACTCCATCATCAAACTTAGATCCATTACAAATGTCTCCGTTACCCACTGCTGTCTGGGAGGAAGTGGCAGTCGATATATATGGACCATTGCCAAATGGCCAATACATTCTCGTAACAATTGATGAATATTCTCGATACCCTGTCATTTCATTTATCTCTTCAACATCTGCTAATAATGTCATACCAGAGCTGGACAACATTTTCTCGGCATATGGTATTCCAAGAGTGGTCAAAACAGACAATGGACCTCCATTCAATGGACATGTGTTTACACAATTTTCTGAATACTTGGGATTCAATCACAGGAAAATCACACCTTGCTGGCCGCAAGCCAATGGAATTGTGGAACGTTTTATGCGTACTCTGGGGAAACGTATCAAGGCAGCGAGTCTGGAGCACATCCCACTGAAACAGTCATTATACAAATTCATGCGTAATTACCGCAATACGCCACACTCCACTACTAATGCTGCTCCAGCTCATTTAATGTTCAGCAGAACCCTGCGTATACGTCTCCCTGATGTGACCAGCCATCCCCGACCGAGTGACTCCTCAGTGAGATCCACAGATTTCTCCAACAAACAAGCCATGAAACGTTATGCAGACAGAAGGCGAAGGACACAGTCAAGTGCCATCGAAAGAGGGGATGTCGTGGTGGTACGTCAAAGACCAACCAACAAGACCTCACCTGTATATGGTCCTGCAAAATATTATGTTACTAAAAGGAAAGGCAGCATGATCACAGGTGAACGAGATGGACACTCCATAACGCGAAATTCTTCATATTTTAAAGTCATACCGCAGAATGATGACAATGAACTCTCTTTGGTGGAAGATTTGGTATCCGATGGTGGAGAGGACCAACAAGAGGTAGCTGGTCCATCAATAATGAACCCTCTCAATGAGCCCAGACGCTATCCTACACGAGAGAGAAGAGCTCCATCGAGGCTTATTGAAGAAGTGTAACTACAGTTTTGTTTGTTTTGTTTTTTTTTTGTTTCTCTGGTTTTTGAATTGAACAAATAAGACAAAACGGACATATGATTTCTTTGGACGTTTTCATGTTGTTGCATTTATCAGTAATATGGGTTATTTATAGTAAAAAAAAAAAAAAAAAAAAGGGGGATGATGTAATGTATAATAATTAGATCTGTCTCTTTAAGCAAGCCAGACTTATGGGACTTGGGGGGTGGAGACAAGAAGGATGAGAAGGGAAGTTTCACTTTCACTTCTGTGTAGCATGGGAATGCAACTGTTATGCTGTGTGCTGGAGGACGAAGAATAAAACATATCTAAAGTTCAATACCTTGAATTCTTCATAACGTATGGATATTACAGTAGGCTTTCCTTATCATGGTAGTCAAGTTTCTCTTTGTGATTCATAATTGTCTTCTCCACATATGTAGCAAAAACTATCTGCTTTAGTAATGGAGGTTCAAGGCTAGTGTTGAGCATTCCGATACTGCAAATATCGGGTATCGGCTGATATTCGCGGTATCGAAATTCTGATACTGAGTTCCGATACTTTTTGCATATCGAATACCGGAATCGGAAGTTCCCATAATGCTATGAGCCAGTTTGATTTGATTCAGCCAATGAGGAATCCTAAGAAGTGTGGGCACATCCTGTTAGGCATGTAGGCATGTTAACTAATGTCATGGCTGTGATTGGCTGCGAGCAGACCACCCAGCTGCTCCTCCCCCAGACACACGCTGAACAGTGATCTATGGAAAATGAAACTAGTGAGGGAGGAGGAAACGACCAGTTCTCATTTCAATGCCAGAACACCCCCCCCGGACGTTTACCTTAGAAGCAAGAGATGATATTTGGAAACCGTGCAGACTAGCCAGAGAAGGTAAATTACTTATTGTCAGCATTCAGCAGCCTAGATATGCAGTGAGATTATGTGAAAAGCCCGGACAACCTGTTCTGTTATGTATTTCCGCCAAGTTGGATCGCCCGCCAGGGCTGGTGAGGTACTCGGTACCGGGCCCGTTGGTTTTAATGGGAGATGTCACGATAGCTGTGACCTGGTCCGTGGCCCTGGGCATCCATTGTAAAAGGGAAATGGTGAACGTGTGGATGATGATTAAAGTTTATGAGTGAATGATTCGTGACGCCACCTGTGGTGTTCGGCAATGAAGATGTTAAGCCAACGCTGCAGACAGATCCTCTGGGACAGATGGTGTGGTGCAGCTTTGATGTTGTGGCCCTCCACAGGTAGGGCTGTAGTCCCAGGGCAGTGTAGATGGAGAGGTAGTGAAGAGACGTAGATGGTGCAGTGCCAGACACAAAGATGTAGCAGTGCTGAGTGTGTTGGCGCAGGAATAACTGGAGGACACCAGGGCATGTAGTTCCAAAGCTTTTCTCACAGTCTGCTGTGCATACAGGTGCCCGCATCTGTGCCGTGTCCTCCGGGTCAGGGGCTCAGTCAACCTCCAAGCTAGATGAAGCACTCCGTTCCAACACTCCGCCAACATGTGCCTTTTCTGAACCTGTCCCTCTATTGCTACACAACTCCTTTAACATAGTCAATATCTTTGTAACTCCGAACGTCTTAAAAAAAAATTAATTCCTGCTATTCCATTTGATTGGGCTAAACCTCTATGCCTTTAATGTCTCCTCCACCTCCCCAAAAACATTCTACATTATTCTTAGTTGTTTTTCTTCATGTAGAATTAACCTACAAGTAAAGAAAGGGTTTATTTTAATTCCGATATTTCTGTCCCATTGACTTGCATTGGTTTCCGGTATCGGAATCGGCGATATCCGATACTTTTTGGGTATCGGTCCGATCCAATCCGATCCGATATTTCCCTATATCGGAAGGTATTGCTCAACACTAATCAAGGCATATATGAAAAATCATATAGAAACATGTCAATATGTTAAGAAACTAAGATAAGAAAGCCTAAAACTGTATACCTTACACAGAGAGCATTTATAAAAGTAGGTGATGCAGCTGTATTTGGGATTACGTCATCAGTAGAGTTGAGCGACTTTTGCTTTTTTAGGGTCGTGTTTCGTTTCGTGAAACCCGACTTTTCCAAAAGTCGGGTCGAGCAAGATCGTCCAATTATAGGGAAAAGTCGGGGTCGTCCCGAAACACGAAACCCAATGTAAGTCAATGGGGAATAAAAGTCGGCAGTGAGAGGAGGACAGGAAACACACCTACAGTGCCCATTTGAATGCCAAAAGCATCAATTCTTTGTACTTAAGCTTGTCAACCTTAATTAACTTCATAATACAAGTTACGCACTGAAAAATGGGGGTTATTTGGCTAAATTTGTGGGGGGGGAGGGCTGGCTGCAGGTTTTCATGTGCCCTGGGCGAAAGAGCGCCCCTTTAACACATACCACAACTCATCATGCTCCGATACGGCAGAGAAATAGCGGTATAGTACAATGAAAAATACCTCACTTTTTACATCTCATGACGAGGCCCATCTATTTCTCCATACAAAATCATTGGTCCCATATAATGTTTGAAACAGTATATGATGAGCTCCACATAATGCTACAGTATATGTTGGTCCCCATGGATGAAGCTCCACTGTCTTATGGGCCCAAATAATGCTCCAAACATAATGGGCCCCATTTCTACTGCTCTAGTGTATAATGGGCCCTGTAAATGCTGCTCCAGTGTCTGATGTCCACCTTTGGAATGTTCCAGTGTATGGTGGGCCCCATCTATCATTCTCCAGAGTATAGTGCTCCCCAAAAATTGCTGTCCCAACATAGAAAACAATCAAATAAGTCTCCTCGCTAGGGAATCCCTGTACTTGTCTGGACAGGTGCTGTAGCTTGCTTAACAGCTCGCCAGCCGTTCTCACGCCCAGTATGGATTGCACGTGATTGCACAAAGGTTAGAAAGGGTACCGTATCCCTGGATAACATGTATGGATAGCGTACACATTCAAAATATATGTCTATACAGCATGAGGCAGGCTCAGATGGTGTTAGGCCCAGTATGGATTGCACGTCATTGCACAAAGGTTAGAAGGGGTACCGTATCCCCGGATAACATGTATGGATAGCGTACACATTCAAAATATATGTCTATACAGCATGAGGCAGGCTCAGACGGTGTTAGGCCCAGTATGGATTGCACGTCATTGCACAAAGGTTAGAAGGGGTACCGTATCCCCGGACAACATGTATGGATAGTGTACACATTCAAAATATATGTCTATACAGCATGAGGCAGGCTCAGACGGTGTTAGGCCCAGTATGGATTGCACGTCATTGCACAAAGGTTAGAAGGGGTACCGTATCCCCGGATAACATGTATGGATAGCGTACACATTCAAAATATATGTCTATACAGCATGAGGCAGGCTCAGACGGTGTTAGGCCCAGTATGGATTGCACGTCATTGCACAAAGGTTAGAAAGGGTACCGTATCCCTGGATAACATGTATGGATAGCGTACACATTCAAAATATATGTCTATACAGCATGAGGCAGGCTCAGACGGTGTTAGGCCCAGTATGGATTGCACGTCATTGCACAAAGGTTAGAAGGGGTACCGTATCCCCGGATAACATGTATGGATAGTGTACACATTCAAAATATATGTCTATACAGCATGAGGCAGGCTCAGATGGTGTTAGGCCCAGTATGGATTGCACGTCATTGCACAAAGGTTAGAAGGGGTACCGTATCCCCGGATAACATGTATGGATAGCGTACACATTCAAAATATATGTCTATACAGCATGAGGCAGGCTCAGACGGTGTTAGGCCCAGTATGGATTGCACGTCATTGCACAAAGGTTAGAAAGGGTACCGTATCCCTGGATAACATGTATGGATAGCGTACACATTCAAAATATATGTCTATACAGCATGAGGCAGGCTCAGACGGTGTTAGGCCCAGTATGGATTGCACGTCATTGCACAAAGGTTAGAAAGGGTACCGTATCCCTGGATAACATGTATGGATAGCGTACACATTCAAAATATATGTCTATACAGCATGAGGCAGGCTCAGACGGTGTTAGGCCCAGTATGGATTGCACGTCATTGCACAAAGGTTAGAAAGGGTACCGTATCCCTGGATAACATGTATGGATAGCGTACACATTCAAAATATATGTCTATACAGCATGAGGCAGGCTCAGACGGTGTTAGGCCCAGTATGGATTGCACGTCATTGCACAAAGGTTAGAAGGGGTACCGTATCCCCGGATAACATGTATGGATAGCGTACACATTCAAAATATATGTCTATACAGCATGAGGCAGGCTCAGACGGTGTTAGGCCCAGTATGGATTGCACGTCATTGCACAAAGGTTAGAAGGGGTACCGTATCCCCGGATAACATGTATGGATAGCGTACACATTCAAAATATATGTCTCAGGAGCCAGGCTCAGACGGTGTCAGGCACAGTATGGATTTGACGGCCCAGATTACACAGCGGAGGAGCAGGGAGAGGTAAAGATTGCAAATGCTGGGGCCCTGGCCAAGCAAGGGGGGCCCACTCGTGGGCGTCGGTACTGGCACTGGGCCCCTCATAGTACAGCGGTGTGTCTGATGGCGGGTGTGCACCACCGCCGTCAGAGACACTTGATTGCACTATGAGGGACCCTGTGCCAGTGCCCACGCCCAAGAGTCGGCCTACCCACCTGTCCAGGGCAACGGCACTCGCACGGTGTCGTGCGCTAGGTGGTGACCCCGGCCATGGGGGGGGAGGCAGCACAGTTAGGGAGTTTTAGAAAGTGGCATATGTTGATGTTGGACATTCAACTGATGCAAAAGGCGAAATAGGTGAAGTACCAGGAAGAGGTGGACCAAAGCAAGCCATTTTTCTGTCACCCTATGTGTCATCAGGGGAAGGTGGGACAAAATCCTTGGAAACCCATGCGTGGTTCATTTTAATGAAGGTTAGATCATCCACATTTTGGGTTGACAGACGGGTCCTTTTTTCTGTCAGGATTGATCCAGCTGCACTGAAGACTCTTTCCGATAGCACACTTGCAGCTGGGCAAGCGAGCTCCTGTAAGGCATATTGGGCCAATTCAGGCCAGGTGTCCAGTTTAGTGGCCCAATAGTCAAAGGGGAATGACCTGTGTGGGAGAACATCGATATGGGAGGAAAAGTAGTTTGTAACCATAGTTGACAACTGCTGTCTCCTGTCACTTTCCATCGATGCAGTATTACCAGTTGTGTGAGCGGTATTTGAAAAATCAGTCCACAACATTGTCATGAAACCCCTGTCTCCAACGCCACTTCTGCTGTGTGCACCACGAACACCTCTGCCAAGCTGCCCCCGGCCCGTACGGCTCGTGTGAGAACCATCACCGCTGCTGTGTGCTGCGAATGCCTCAAGCAACCGATTTACCAGAGTTGCTTGTTTATTAGCCAATATTAGGTCAAGGTTCTCCTGTGGCATGATGTTTTGTAATTTGCCTTTATAGCGTGGATCCAGGATGCTGGCCAACCAGTAGTCGTCATCGTTCATCATTTTGGCAATGCGGGGGTCCCTTTTTAGGATCCGCAAGGCATAATCTGACATGTGGGCCAATGTTCCCGGTGTCAATGATGCACTGCGAGTGCTGGGTGGAGCAGCACTTTCAGGCAAATCCACATCCCTCCAGTCACGCACAAACGCACAAATCCTTGCCACGCCAACATTTTCTCTTGCCCCACGAGATGCATCCTCCTCCCCTAAGTAATCCTCCCCATCATCCTCCTCCTTCTCCTCTTCTTCCTCCACCTCGTCCAGGAGAGGTCCCTGAGCAGACAATGGCTGAATGTCATCAAGGATTCCCTCCTCCTCTTCCTCCTCATCAACATTGGCTGCAGACGCCTGCTCCTTAAGGTGCGTCAAAGTTTGCATGAGCAGACGCATAAGTGGGATGCTCATGCTTAGGATGGCGTCGTCTGCGCTTACCAGCCGTGTGCATTCCTCAAAACACTGAAGGACTTTACAAAGGTCTTTCAGCTTCGACCACTGCACGCCTGTCAACTCCATGTCTGCTCTCAAAGTGCCTGGCCGTGTATCCTCCCACAAATGCATTATGGCCTGCCTCTGCTCGCACAGCCGCTCCACCATGTGCAGGGTGGAGTTCCACCTTGTTGCAATGTCGATAATGAGGCGGTGGTTGGGAAGGTGGAGCAATCGCTGCAGCTTCTGCATACGAACGGAGTGTACAGGCGACCGGCGGATGTGCGCACACAGTCTTCGCACCTTCTGGAGCAGGGCTGTTAACTCCGGATAATTTTTGAGGAAGCACTGCACCACCAGGTTCAAGGTGTGAGCCAAGCAAGGTATGTGGCTGAGTTTTGAAAGGGCTATGGCTGCCACAAAATTACGGCCGTTATCACTAACTACCTTGCCTGCCTCAAGATGTACACTGCCCAGCCATGACTCAGTTTGTCGCTTCAAGTACTCGGCCAGCACCTCGGCGGTGTGTCTGTCGCCCAAACACATCATCTGCAACACAGCCTGCTGACGCTTTCCACTAGCTGCTCGATAGGGGGACACATCGTGTGCAACAGTGGCAGCTGCAGATGGAGTGCTCGTACGACTGCGCTCTGTGGACGAGCTGTCGCTTCTGGAGGAGGAGGAGGAGGAGGAGGGTCGAACGCCTACAGCCAACTGTTTCCTATACCGTGGGCTAGGCAGCACTGTCCCACCACCGCTGTCCCCTGTGGACCCTGCATCCACCACATTAACGCAGTGCGCAGTGATGGACACGTAACGGCCCTGGCCATGCCGACTGGACCATGCATCAGTTGTGAGGTGCACCTTTCCGCTCACTGACTGCTTGAGTGCATGGACAATGCGGTCTTTCACATGATGGTGGAGGGCTGGGATGGCTTTGCGAGAGAAGAAGTGGCGACTGGGTAGGTCATAGCGTGGTACTGCATAGGCCATGAGTTCGCGGAAAGCTGTGCTTTCCACCAACAGCTGCCTGTGACCAAAGTGACGAGAGGATAATGGAGATTTTGAATCTCTGCGTACACTTTTGGACACTGGACACTTGTGGATTGTGTGCGGCCCACTGATATCTGAGCCCTATGTGACACGCTCGATGGCACAGCTGCCTGTGACCAAAGTGACGAGAGGATAAGGGAGATTGGATTGCTTTTAAAAAAGCAGTTTGCGGAGCAGTGGGTAAACAGCAATGCCAGCGTGTCAGGAAGCCTTAAAAGGCAGCCCAACAACCAACACCACTGATACACCACAATATAGCCTCCCCTTGCACTGCACACACAGTGACTTGTGTGTTGTGCAGGCCAAATCGCTAGCAGCAGAAGCAGTTTTTTTGTCTTCTTCCCTGCCTAACGCTCTCCCTACAGAATCAGCAGCAACCTCTCCCTATACTAAGATCGGCAGAAGTAAGATGGCGGTCGGCGTGCACGCCCTTTTATACCCCCTGTGACGCCCACCAAAGCAAGCCAATCACTTGCATGCCCTTCTGAAAGATGGTGGTGACCCGTGCCTATGTCATCACGATGCCCACAGTCTCCGTGGATCCTGATTGGCAGAAAAAGAGCGCAAAACAAACTTTTGAAACGCGACTTTGGCGCGTAAGTCGCCGACCTCGTGGCCGACCTCATCCTAGGGTCGGGTTTCGTTTCATGAAACCCGACTTTGCCAAAAGTCGGCGACTTTTGAATTTTTTCGACCCGTTTCGCTCAACTCTAGTCATCAGAGCTCAGCTGGCATTTTTTAATTGGTCTCCCTAAGATGAAAGAATACTGAAGGCTCAGTAGACTGAATAGATGATGTAACAGACTAGCTAGTAACAATGCAATAATGATGATAAAATAATAAAGATGTCATTTTTCTTTAAGCCTGCATTAAAGATGTCATAAGTAATTACAACCTCATCTGGATCTTGAAAATTAGAGCCAATCTGCAAATTTAAGCAACATATTAGTTTGCAGCACTACAAAATTAGTTATGTAGGACAGTGTATTCTATTATATAAAACTCAAGTGTGTGTATGTATGTATTTATGTATGTATGCGTGTATGTCCGGGATTGGCATCCGCACCGTCGCAGCTACAGCCACAAAATTTGGCACAGTCACATGTCTGTACCCCGAGAGTGTCCTAGGCTATGTTGTGAGGCGAAATTTTAACCCCATGCGTTCCAATTCACCAAACAATTTTGCCCCTATCTACATAATGGGGAAAAAGTGTGTGTATCAAGCCCCGCCCCTCATTATGATGTCATAATGGTTGACTATGGGAAGGAGGATGTGTGATAGGTATATGGGCACTGGACTATGGGATGGAGGATATGTATGATGGGTATATGGGCACGGGACTTTGGGATGGCGGATATGTATGATGGGTATATGGGCACGCGACTATGGGATGGAGGATATGTATGATGGGTATATGGGCATGGGACTATGAGATGAAGGATGTGATGGGTATATGGGCACTCGACTATGGGATGGCGAATATGTATGATGGGTATATGGGCATGGGACTATGGGATGGAGGATGTGTGATGGGTATATGGACATGGGACTATGGGATGGAGGATGTGTGAAAGGGGAAAATGGGCACTCAACTATGGGATGGAGGATATGTATGATGGGTATATGGGCACGGGCCTATGGGATCGTGGATATGTATGATGGGTATATGGACATGGGACTATGGGATGGAGGATAATTATAATTTGCTATAACTAACCACAGTTAGTTACTATGACCGGGCAGCGCCGGGCTCTTCAGCTAGTCTAATATATAAAGCTCAAGTGTGTGTATGTATGTATGTGTGTATGTCCGTCATTGGCATCCGCACTGTCTCAGCTACAGCCACAAAATTTGTCACAGTCACACGTCTGGACCCTGAGAGTGGCCTAAGCTATGTTGTGAGGTGAAATTTTAACCCCACACATTTCAATTCACCAAAAAAATTTTCCCCTATCTACATAATGGGGAAAAAGTGTGTGTATCAAGCCCCGCCCCTCATTATGATGTCATAATGGCTACCATGGCGATGCTGATGTCATCATAGGTTGCAAGCCCCACCACTCATTATGATGTCATAATGGTTGACTACGGGATGGAGGATGTGTGATGGGAATATGGGCACTGGACTATGGGATGGAGGATATGTATGACGGGTAAATGGGCACGGGACTATGGGATGGAGGATGTCTGATGGGTATATGGGCACTGGATTATGGGATGGAGGATATGTACGACAGGTATATGGGCACGGGACTATGGAATGGCGGATATGTATGATGGGTATATGGGCACGGGACTATGGGATGGAGGATATGTATGATGGGTATATGGGCACTCGACTATGGGATGGAGGATATGTATGATGGGTATATTGGCACAGGCCTATGGGATCGTGGATATGTATGATGGGTATATGGGCACGGGACTATGGGATGGAGGATAATTATAATTTGCTATAACTAACGACAGTTAGTTACTATGCCCGGGCAGCGCCGGGCTCTTCAGCTAGTCTGTATTATATTTTCTCTTTTACGTGTTGCATAATAGAAAATCAATTTGATTCTGGCAACATCCTCACTTCTGTAGGTGTTTGCTCTTTCTAGAAGACTGCATCGTTTTCCATGTAGCAAAACATATAACACTGTAACATCAAATAGCTCCGCAGGTAACTCATCAATTGAAGTGGCTCCAAGGGGAATTTGGGTTTAGAATCAAGTACACTATGAAGAGGATCAAGCTGTGAAACAACCTCTTTGTGGAGTCAAATTACAAAGAGATTCAAAGCAATTTAACCTAGATGACACCGTGGAATGAATTAAAGATCCTTTTTTAAATGAAAAACTATAAATTTAGATTTCTGCATCACAGGAATATAATGGCGATAATTTTTCATCATATAGTAAAATAAGAAAACCTAATGGTAACCATCAAGAATGTGGTTAAATGTAAGCTAAAAACTAATTTAGTTCAAATAGATTAATTAGTATTTTAATAAAACGTAAAGTGACACAGAAAAGCAGTACCGCAAATTATTTACGCATTACTTAATTATTGCGTAATCCATATGAGAATATGGGAATATTGCAGAATTTAAAGGCTTAAGTGGCTGTCAGGTTTTGAATTAAAAAAACTGTATGAAGGCTCACTCAGACGTCCGTTTTTTTCATGTACGAGTTCTATCAATGTTTATCAAGGATAGCACCAACAAAAGAAAAGAAACACACAGCTAATATAAGAACGTGTACTTAACCCCTCCCCGACCTTAGACATATCAATACGTACTAGTTGGGAAGAAGTTACTAACCTTGGACGTAAGGATACATCATAGCGTTTTGCGCACGATAGCCACCAGGTGTTCAATATGACAGCTGACACACGGCTCTCACTGCCAGGAGTGGTACCTGCACTGCTATAAGTAGTTTATCCCCCTAAAGGCTGCAATCGATATCGATTGCAGCATTTAGAACGCAATGAGGGGGTTCCCTCTCCTCTTTGATCGGTTCCCCACAACATCATCATCAGGGCCTGATCGTTGACATGTTAGTAACCCAAGGTCGTCATGATGACATCCGGGTCACTAGACTAGAAAGCTTGTTAGACCATGCTCAAAGTATAGTCTAACAAGCTTGTGTGTCAACGCTGAACTGACAGTTTATAAAGCATTGCAATTATTCATAACAGTGCTAAAAGTGAAAGTGCATTAAAGGGATTAAGTAATAAAGTAAAAAAAAGTAAAAATATTTTTTACAAAATAGCAAAATAATAAAAAACTTTAAATATATTATACCCATTAATAAGTATTTTTATGAAAAAATGCAAAAGAAAAAGTATACATATTTGCCTTATAAGGCTAAGTGCACACGTACCGGAACTCTCGCGGAAATTACCGCGAGAATTCCGGAATTCCAGTCCGCGGGAAAATCGCATTTTAAATTCCCGCAATTTTCCCGCGGAAAAACTAGCATTTTGCAAGCGTATTTAGCTTGCAGAATGCTAGCGTTTTCCAAGCGATCTGTAGCATCGCTTGGAGAACTGATTGTCAGGTTGGTCACACTCGTCAAACACAGTGTTTGACGAGTGTGACCAACTTTTTACTACTGAGGCTGCCTATGCGGCATCAATAGTAAAAGATAGAATGTAAAACAAAATAAAAAATAGTGTTATTCTTACCTTCCGACGTCCCGCGCATCCGTTCCCAGTAATCCTTTGCGAAAATGCCCGCGATGACGTCCGTTCTCGCGGGATCGCAATGTCTCACGGTAATTCGCGATGACGTCGCGCGAATGACCGCGAGACTTCGCGATCCCGCGAGAACGGACGCCATCGCGGGCATTTTCGCAAAGGACTACTGGGAACGAGAGCGTGAAGAGAAGCGGGAAGGCTGCGCGGGACATCGGAAGGTGAGAATAACAATATTTTTTATTTTTAAATTCTATTTTTTACAGGGATATGGTACCCAAAGCCCGGAGGACAGTCTCCTCTCCTCCGGACCGTGGGTACCATCCGCAAATGTTCTGCTTACTTTCCGCATGGTGGGCACAGCCACATGCGGAAAGTAAGCGGAACAATGCATTCCTATGGTTGCGGGATCGCCGCGATTCCGCAAATTAATGAGCATGCTGCGGTTTTTACCGCAAAGCGATTCCGCCGCGGTAAAAACCGCAGCATTAGTACAGCATTGCGGAATCCCATAGGAATGCATGGGATGCTTATTTTTCGTGTTTTCACGGCAAAATCGCGCGGTTAAAACCGCCGCGGAAACGCGAAAAAAAGCCACATGTGAACTCATCCTAAAACTGTCACACTTAGTTAACACCTTTAGTGAACACCGCAAGAAAAAAAACGAGGCAAAAAACTGCTTTTTCATCATACCGCCAAACAAAAAGTGGAATAAAATGCAATAAAATTGAGTTGAGCAAAACAGGTCGGTCAGATTCAAAAATCGCCGACTTTCGCCAAAGTCGAGTTTCGCCGATCGAAACCCGACCCTAGCGTGAGGTCGGCCATGAGGTCGCCGATCAGTGCGCAAAGTCGCGTTTCAAATGATGCTTTCAGCGCCTTTTCTCACCCAATGATGGAGGATGCACACTGAGGGCAACGCGATGACATGCGCAGCTGCCAGCACCATCTTAGAGAAGGGCATTGAAGTGATTGGCTGGCTTTGTGTGGCCTCACAGTGGGTATAAAAGGCTGTGAACGCCGACCGCCATCTTACTTCTGCCGATCTTAGAATAGGGAGAGGTGCTGCTGCTGATTCTGAACAGGGAGAGCGTTAGGCAGGGAAGAAGAAAAAAAAACTGCTTCTGCTGATAGCGCTTTTCACTGTACAGTTAGTGTGCAGTGAAAGGGGAGGATTTTTGTTGTGTGCAGCAGCGCTGGTGGTGATTAGGCTGCCTTTTAAGGCTAGCTGCATTGCTGTGTGCACACTGCTGTTCAAACTGCTTTTTTCAAAGCACTCCAAATTTTATTATTTGTCCTGGTGAGTTACTGAGAGTTCATTTTTTCACACACCGTCTAGCGGTGTACGCTCCTCACACACTACCGTGTACCGGCTGGTATCACGGACAAATAGAAACTATCTGGGTGTGACTCTGGAAAAAAAAAAGCCGAGGAGTTTTTCCATTTTTTCAAGACCTATACCTTAGAGTCGTGTCCGTTTTTCAAACAGTTTCGTATATCTGCTGTTTGATTATGATCAAAACTAGACAGAGACAGGGTGTGTCAGTCCGTATACAAATACACGGAGCTTGACAATTTTCCATACACACCGTACAGCGTTGTACGCTCCTCACACACTACCTTGTACCGCCTTCTAGCACGGACAAATAGAAGCTACCTGTGTGTGACACTGGAAAAACAGACGAAGAGTTTTTCCGGTTTTCCAGACCTACACCTTTAGATTCGTGTCCGTTTTTCAAACAGTTTCGTATATCTGCTGTTTGATAACGGTCAAAACTAGACAGAGACAGCGTGTGTCAGTCCGTATACAAATATACGGAGCTTGACAATTTTACATACACACATCGTATAGAGCTGTCCGATTCCCCAACAGTATTGTATATCTGCCGTTCGCATTTCAGTCACTGTTATACCTAGTCAGCCAGCGTGTGTGTGTGACACTCCGTAAATACAGATACGGAGATTGTTAGTTGCACAAAAATCCTATACAGCTGTACACTTCTCATACAGTTCCGTATATCTGCTTGTTGGATTACGGTCCAATACATACTGTGAGAGCGTCTGTGACTAACATAATATATACGTTGATTTAATTTGTTTAATACACCTTACACAGCTGGACGCTCCTCATACAGTACCATCTCTCTGCTGGTATTTTTGGTACATTTTCCCAAACATGAGGAAGTATGGTGGAAGAGGCCGCGGACGTGGCCAGGGGGGCGCAGCTGGTGCTGATGGTGGTGGTGCATTGGCTGGTTCTGGCAAAAGCACCATAGCAGCTAAGGCAGGAGTTGTTGAGCCTGTGTCATACTCTGGCCCAAGAAGGCCTGTAAGGTTGCCTTTTCTTGGAGTAGGAAAACTGCTTTTAAAGCCGGAGCATCAGGAACAGGTTTTGGCGTACATTGCCGAAACAGACACCAGCTCTATTGCCTCATCTTCTGAACGGTCGAAACTTGCAAGCACGGAGTCGTCAGTGCAGGGTTCTGGTCATAAAAAAACCCTTTCCTTGTGTCCTTCACCCACACCAAAAGTTAAGGATGCAGCAGCCCACACTTCAGATTACTCTATGGAGCTCTTTTCACATACCATGCCTGGGTTATCCATTCAAATCCTGAATTCACCAGTCCAAGATGAATCTGACATGGAGTGCACTGATGCACAGCCACTGCTAGATGATTCTGCTGGTACATTGACCCACAGCACTACATTGCCCTCGCAGTCTATTGAGGCAGAATCTGACCCTGATGAAACCCAGGTGCCCCTTCCCACATACTATACCACCTTACACGGTGACACAGAGGAAGGTAAAGAGGAAGGTGCAGATGACTTTGAAGAGGATGTGATGGGTGACCCAGATTGGCATCCATTGGGGGAGGAGGGTGGCGCTGGCAATAGTTCAGATAAGGAGAAGGATCCGCAGCAGGCATTGACATCGCAGCAGTGGTTATCTAGCAAGCCCGTAGCTGTCGTAAAACGTACAACAAAAACTAAAAGAGTTGCAGGACAGCTTGACCAGACGGTCAACTTAGCACAGCGTTCAAGGCCAGAAAATGTTTACCATAGTAGGAAGAGTGCAGTATGGCACTTCTTTGTCCAAAATCCTTATGATGAGGCAAAGGCTACCTGTAAGAAGTGCGGAAGGACCTTTAGCCGAGGTAAACAACTCAGAAATTTGAATACCAGTTGCATGCTTAGACATTTAATCAACATGCACTTGCAAGCATGGACGGACTACAAACCTCAGGTAGCACATGTGCACCTGCTCCGACTGAAGGTAGCCAACAACGCTCCATCGCTACCCCCACTGTAAGACCACCGCCACCATTAAGCACACCACCAGCGCTAAATGTGGAGGTGTCGTCGCAAGGCCAAAGCACTCAGGGAATCACAATGGTTTTGCAACACCACACTGAATCTAGGCTATCACCACCAATACCGTCACCAACCCACTCTCACTCCATCCGGTCCACCGGTACTTCCCCCATATACAGCTCTCCAGTCCAGCTCACCCTACCAGACACTCTGAGTAGGACAAGAAAGTACTCATCCTCTCATCCGCGTACACTGTGTTTGAACGCCTACATTGCCAAACTAATCTCATTAGAAATTATGCCCTACTGTTTGGTTGAAAGCGAAGCTTTCCGCGACCTCATGGCCTACGCTGTCCCACGCTATGACCTACCCAGTCGGCACTTCTTTTCTCAAAAAGCCATCCCTGCCCTCCACCGTCATGTGAAAGACCGCATTGTCCACACACTAAAACAGTCAGTGAGTGGAAAGGTACACCTCACAACAGATGCATGGAGCAGTAGGCATGGCCAGGGCCATTACGTGTCCACCACTGCACGCTGGGTTAATGTGGTGGATGCAGGCTCCACTGGGGACAGCGGCGGTGGAACAGTGCTGCCTAGCCCACGGTATAGGAAACAGTTGGCTGTATGCTTTCGCTCCTCCTCGTCTATCAGCGAAAGCTTGTCCACAGAGCGCAGTCGCATGAGCACTACATCCGCAGCTGGCAGTGTTGCACATGAGGTATCCCACTATCGAACAGCTAGTGGTAAGCGTCAGCAGGCTGTGTTAAAGATGATGTCTTTGGGCGACAACAGACACACCGCGGAGGTACTGTCCGACTACTTGCTGCGACAAACAGAGTGATGGCTGGGCAGTCCACATCTTGAGGCAGGCAAGGTAGTCAGTGATAACAGCCGTAATTTTGTGGCAGCCGTAGCCCGTGCAAAACTCACACACATACCATGCCTGGCCCACACTTTGAACCTGGTGGTGCAGTGCTTCCTTAATAATTATCCGGAGTTAACATCCCTGCTCCATAAGGTGTGAAGACTGTGCTCACACATCCGTCGCTCGGCCGTACACTACAGTCGTATGCAGAAACTGCAGCGATTGCTCCACCTTCCCAAGCATCGCCTAATTATCGACGTTGCACCAAGGTGGAACTCCACCCTACACATGGTTCAGAGGCTGTGCGAACAGAGGCAGGCTGTAATTCATTTGTGGGACGATACACGGGCAGGCAGTTTGCAGGCAGACATGGAGTTGTCTGGTGTGCGGTGATCAAAGCTGAAAGACCTCTGTACAGTCCTTCAGTGTTTTGAGGAATGCACACGGCTGGTAAGCGCAGATGACGCCATCATAAGCATGAGCATCCCACTTATGCATCTGCTCATGCAAACTTTGACGTACATTAAGGAGCAGGCGTCTGCAGCCGAGGAGGAGGAAGAGGAGGAGGGAAGCCTTGATGACAGTCAGCCATTGTCTGCTCAGGGAAGTCTCGTGGACGAGGTGGAGGAAGAAGAGGAAGAGGAGGAGGAGGAGGAGGATGATGGGGATGATTATTTTGGGGAGGAGGATGCTTCTTAGGGGGCAAGAAAAAATGTTGCCGTGGCAAGGTCAGGTACAGGGTTTGTGCATGACTGGAGGGATGTGGATTTGCCAGAAAGTGCTCCTCCACCCAGCACTCACAGTGCATCATTGACACCTGGAACATTGGCCCTCATGTCTGATTATGCCTTGCAGATCCTAAAAAGGGACCTCCGCATTGCCAAAATGATGAACAATGACGACTACTGGTTGGCCAGCATACTGGATCCATGCTATAAAGGCAAATTCCAAAACATCATGCCACAGGTAGTGTTGAGCGATACCATCTGATATTGAGAAATATCGGATCGGATTGGATCGGACCGATACCCAAAAAGTATCGGTTATCGCCGATTCCGATACCGGAAGTCCCATGCAAGTCTATGGGACAGAAATATCGGAAGTAAAAAAAACCCTTTCTTTACTTGCACATCCAGTTCGGGAGGGGGGAAGAGTGTGGGCGGTGCGTGGGCGGATACTGTGCGTGCCTGTGTGTGCGGGTGGGGTCTGTACGGGCCTCTCGGGGCTCTGTGCGGGCCTGCCGGGGCTCTGTGCGGGCCTGCCGGGGCTCTGTGTGGGCTACCGGGGCTCTGTGCGGCCTGCCGGGGCTCTGTGCAGCCTGCACAGAGCCCCGGCAGCCCGCACAGAGCCCCGGCAGGCCCGCACAGAGCCCCAGCAGCCCGCACAGAGCCCCGGCAGGCCCGCACAGAGCCCCGGCAGCCCACACAGAGCCCCGGCAAGCCTGCACAGAGCCCCGGCAGGTCTACACAGAGCCCCGGCAGCCTGCACAGAGCCCCGGCAGGCCCGCACAGAGCCCCGGCAGGCCCGTACAGACCCCCGGCAAGCCCGCACAGAGCCCCGGCAAGCCCGCACAGAGCCCCGGCAGGCCCGCACAGACCGCGCATCATAATGCGCACAGACCGCGCATCATGATGACATCATTTCAGCAGCCAATCACAGCCACAACACTGGCTCATTGCATTATGGGAACTTCCGATTCCGTTATCCGATATTGTAAAAATATCGGTACTCGGTATTGGAATTCCGATACAGCAAATATCGTCCGATACCCGATATTTGCAGTATCGGAATGCTCAACACTAGCCACAGGAGAACCTAGAGCTAATATTGGCTAACAAACAAGCAACTCTGGTAAACCGTTTGTTTGAGGCATTCCCAGCACACCGGCGGTGATGTTTTTCCAACGAGCCGTAGGGGGCAACATGGAAGAGGTGTTCGTGGTGCACACAGCCGAAGTGGCGTTGGACACAGGGGTTTCATGACCATGTTGTGGACTGATTTTTCAAGTACCGCTCACACGACTGGTAATACTGCATCGATCGAAAGTGACAGAAGACAGCAGTTGTCAACTATGGTAACAAACTACTTCTCCCATATCGATGTTCTCCCTCACCGGTCATTCCCCTTTGACTATTGGGCCAGTAAACTTGACACCTGGCCTGAATTGGCACAATATGCCTTACAGGAACTCGCTTGACCTGCTGCTAGTGTGTTATCCGAACGAGCCTTCAGTGCTGCTGGATCAATCCTGACAGAAAAAAGGTCCCGTCTGTCGACCCAAAATGTTGATGATCTAACCTTCATTAAAATGAACCATGAATGAGTTTCAAAGGATTTTGTCCCACCCTCCCCTGCTGACACGTAGGTTGCCAGAAAAATGGCTTGCTTTTGTCCTCCTCTTCTGCGGACTTCTCCAATTACTCCATTTGCAGCTGCTGAATGTCCAACATCAACATATGCCATTTTTTCCACCTCCCTAACTGGGCTGCCTCCCCCACAGGGCCGGGGTCACCACCTGGAGCACGCACCTGTGCGAGTGCCGTTGCCCTGGACAAGTGGGTGGGCACACTCTTTGGCAACGGCACTGGCACAAGGTCGCTCATAGTAGAATCAAGTGTCTCTGACGGTGGGGGTGCACACCCGCCGTCAGACACACCGGCGTACTATGAAGGGCCCTGTGCCAGTACCACCGCCCACGAGTGGGCCCCCCCTGCTTGCTCAGGGCAACAGCACTTGCAATACTTACCTCTCCCTGCTCCACCACTGTGTAGTCTGGCCTGTTAAATACTTCACTGGGACTGCCAATACAAATTTGGTGAAATGATAGATGATGGTTAAGACATAGCTATGCCCTGTCCTGCTGGGCTGTATCTTCAGATGATCAATGGCTTCCATTTCTAATGGACGTCGACTCACAATGAGATGCAGTGGTGGTTCATCATCAGTTTCACGGTTTTCTGACACAGACGTGTGACATTCCTGCACACATTTTTAAATGTGACCTCTCATGCCAATCCAATAGAATCGCCTACGGCCTGTGGCTTGTGTCTTTTGCTCTCCAAAGTTACCTGACAGATCATGATAGGCAGTGAGGACAATGTCTACATCTGTCCCTGTGATCACAATTTGATGGAGATGAGTAACGGTGATGGGTTCCACGGTACTGCGATACAGCAAACCTTACTTCACAAAGAACTGTTTTCGCTGTCTCCACAGGCAAAGTAATTGAGGGTCAGCATCGCCTCTGAGAATTCTCCCAGGAGTTTTTACCGTGATTAGTAATTCCAAAATTTCTGCAATCAGTCGACTTTCCGTCTGTACTTGTATCCATCTCGTTTCCTCTTGCGGAGAGTCTGAACTGTCTTACTGAGACTGAAATATATATGAAGATTGAAAAATACCCCAACAGTGTATACTGGTGTACGTTTCGAATACATAACCCTTTTTATACTTTTTAGATTCTTTTCTAATCCACACTGAGGCTCTGAGTGTCTTTGTCAGACTCCGGAAATATACACGCAGATTTTTAATGTTTAAACTATGCTATATATACCTGCTATCCAGTGATACTGTACCCTTTCTCAACTTTCTACAATCACGTTGAATCCATACTGGGCCTGAGACCGTCTGAGTCTGCCTCCTGATATATAGGCATAGGTTTTTAATGTTTAAACTATGCTATATATACCTGTTATCTGGTGATACTGTACCCTTTCTCAACTTTGTACAATCACGTCAAATCCATACTGGGCCTGAGACCCTCTGAGTCTGCCTCCTGATATATAGACATAGGTTTTTCAGGTGTACACTACGCTACATACATACCTGTTATCCGGTGATACTGTACCCTTTCTCAACTTTCTACAATCTTGTCGAATCCATACTGGGCCTGAGAACCTCTGAGTCTGCCTCCTGATTAGAGATGAGCGGTGTTCGAGTCGACCTGTTCGCCAAGTTAAAATTCCAGCTGTTTTGGGCGGTGTTCGAGCCGTTCGTCGAACTCGAACACTTTGCTTAAAATTCGGTTGTTCGGTGAGATCAGGGTTAAATATAATTTACCGTCATCTGAGCTAGTCTTTTACACCATGTTGAAAGACAGAATTTGGAAATTCATAAAAGGGAAGACTTTGAATTATGAAATGCTATCTTCACTACTGTGCAACCTTAAAAATAAAAACCTCTGGAGTCTGCGTAATTTGTATAGATCTGTTGTCAAAGACCTAACGAGCCACAAAAACATATATATGAAGAGATGGGAGTCCGATTTTGGTGCTGATATCCGTCTCGAGAACTGGAACGATGCCTTCAAAAACACTTACAATTCCAACATATCAATGGGTCTTCATGAGAGTTATTTTAAATTGTTAAATAGATGGTACTATACCCCGACGAGGTTATCGCATTTTAACACAGAGCTATCTTCCTTGTGCTGGAGAGATTGTGGACACCAAGGGAAACTCTACCATATTTTCTGGGGTTGTTCAAAAATCAAAAACCTCTGGCTTCAAGTCACACAGCACATTAACCTCATTGCTAAGGACTTCATAATTACACCCGAAAGAGCACTTCTTTCTTTAGACATGGAACAATTTGATGATTCGGTAAGACACATTATCATACACAACCTCTTAGTGACCAAGACCATGTTAGCACAATGGTGGAAGAAAGCAGAGGTTCCCAAGTTTTCAGACATACTTGACAAGATAGGCCAACACAGCGATTTAGAACGCAGATTTGCGATCAACAACAATCACATTCACAAATACTTAAAAAAATGGAAGACCTGGAACAACAAATTTCATATCAACTAGACTTAACAAGAGGCACTATATTTTGAAGTTTAAACCTGGGCGCTTTAGTACTGGGAGCTGTATCTCCTTCCAAGAATGTTACCCCATAATAAGGATTGTCGATTCTTTTTTTTTTTTCTTTTATGTTGTTATTCGATATATGTTATTCTATGCCTGTTTGTAGGTTCTCTAGTTTTTACATTTTTTTTCCGTACCTGTACAAGGTTGTTTATTCCCCACTCCCTTCCCTCCCATCCTACCTTCCTTTCCCTACCCTGTTTATTTCCAAAAAACCAATAAAATTATTTGAAAACAAAATTCGGCTGTTCGAGGTTCCGTTCGAGAACGGTTCGTTCACCAAAAGCGTAACTTCATTTTCACATTAATAATGGTTTTCAATGTTAATAGACTGTTTCATGGCATAGTAGCGGTGTGTGGTAGCAAGTGGTGTAGTACACCTGTCAAGGAGCTACACCGTGTGTGTTTCTAATTATTTTTTATGACATCTTGTCCAGAAAATCCTTTTGGGCCTTGTACCACTGTCTGCTACTCAGCAGAGGAGCCCACCAGTGAACCAAGCTATGCCGCCTGTTTATGTAAGAACTGAGTGCTACTCAGCATAGGAGCCCAGCTGTTAAGCAAGCTACAGCACCTGTGGTTTGGACACTTAATTTTTTCATTTTTTCTGGAATGCCGCTTAGGCCTAATTCCGGAATTCTGGTTGACCTGCACTTATACTGGGAAATCTTCGTTCACAGGGAAGAATTGTTATCCCAGATCCCCATCACTAATGGGGTTCAGCGGGTTATCTGCACCTGTAAGCGACACATGTTGGACCTTTCAGTGTAGCGCGCATGCAGCCCCGGACATGTAAGGGCATGACAGACCTGTTATTGATTGATCTCGCGTGCCAGAGCCTCGCATGTCCCTCTAGTAAGCTTGACGCGTACCGCGGGGGAATGCCGGAGTCTCGTTCGTTAACGGAATTAAGCTGACAAATCGCTAGCACAACTAAAAACGGACATCCACCACCACCCACAGAATCAACAAAGCTTGCAATCTGTCAATCTTTTCTGTAGCTGGCATGGTTGAGGTTTCCCGGGTGGAATAGAATTAAGCCGCAGGCTCCACTCCTGGTGGGGCCCTTCTGGACATTCCTTTAAGGTTCAGCTTTGCAACCATTCTGCCCCCAGAAACCAAACACTTTGCCTTCATGGACGCTGTTCGGGGGTTCGTGGGAATAATGCCGCCCGATCAGCAGTTGGCCTAATTTATGGTGGGAAGTCCGACGGTATATGATCGTCTTCGATTTCAGATTTTTACTGTTTTTTGGTATTTTACATTTTTATTCCAGCCTTCCTTGACTTCATAAAGGCATGACATGCCTATATCTGTGTCTCCTCCTCTTCCTTTTACTCCTCCACCTCTTTTCTATATGTAGTTGCCCTTTTCCATATGTTATTTTTGTATTCTGAGCATTTTGTCTGTTTTGGGACACGTTTTAAGGTGTTTTGTAATTATTTTCTATGTGTTTGTATGTGTTTGTGTTTGCCTGCCATTGTTTTCAATGGTGTTCAACGTTGTTTGTCGAATGTTTGACAAACATTCCATGAACTTGCCTCTTGTTCGACGAACCAAAATGAACTGGAACACTAGCGGGGTAGCTCAACACTACTCCTGAATATATAGACGTACATTTTTAATGTTTAAATTATGCTCTATATACCTGGTATCTGGTGATACTGTACCCTTTCTGCCAGGAAGTCCTCCTCCACCCACTACTCTAAGTGTATCATTGACACCTGGAACATTGTCCCACATGTGTGATTATATCTTGCGGATAGAGTTGAGCGAAACGGGTCGAAAAAATTCAAAAGTCGCCGACTTTTAGCAAAGTCGGGTTTCATGAAACGAAACCCGACCCTAGGATGAGGTAGGCCACGAGGTTGGCGACTTACGCGCCAAAGTCGCGTTTCAAAAGTTTGTTTTGCGCTCTTTTTCAGCCAATCAGGATCCACGGACACTGTGGGCAACGTGATAACATAGGCACGGGTCACCACGATCTTTCAGAAGGGCATGCAAGTGATTGGCTTGCTTTGGTGGGCGTCACAGGGGGTATAAAAGGGCGTGCACGCCGACCGCCATCTTACTTCTGCCGATCTTAGTATAGGGAGAGGTTGCTGCTGATTCTGTAGGGAGAGCGTTAGGCAGGGAAGAAGACAAAAAAACTGCTTCTGCTGCTAGCGATTTGGCCTGCACAACACACCAGTCACTGTGTGTGCAGTGCAAGGGGAGGCTATATAGTGGTGTATCAGTGGTGTTGGTTGTTGGGCTGCCTTTTAAGGCTTCCTGACAGGCTAGCATTGCTGTTTACCCACTGCTCCGCGAACTGCTTTTTTAAAAGCAATCCCAATTTTTTTTTTTGTCCTGCTGAGAAGAAAAAAAAACTGCTTCTTCTGCTAGCAATTTGGCCTGCACAACACACCAGTCACTGTGTGTGCAGTGCAAGGGGAGGCTATATAGTGGTGTATCAGTGGTGTTGGTTGTTGGGCTGCCTTTTAAGGCTTCCTGACAGGCTGGCATTGCTGTTTACCCACTGCTCCGCAAACTGCTTTTTTAAAAGCAATCCAATCTCCCTTATCCTCTAGTCACTTTTGTCACAGCTGTGCCATCGAGCCTGTCACATAGCGCTCAGAGATCAGTGGGCCTCACACAATCCAAAAGTGTCCAGTGTCCAAAAGTGTGTGCAGAGATTCAAAATCTCCCTTATCCTCTAGTCACTTTTGTCACAGCTGTGCCATCGAGCCTGTCACATAGCGCTCAGATATTCATTGGGCCTCACACAATCCAAAAGTGTCCAGTGTCCAAAAGTGTGTGCAGAGATTCAAAATCTCCCTTATCCTCTAGTCACTTTTGTCACAGCTGTGCCATCGAGCCTGTCACATAGCGCTCAGATATTCATTGGGCCTCACACAATCCAAAAGTGTCCAGTGTCCAAAAGTGTGTGCAGAGATTCAAAATCTCCCTTATCCTCTAGTCACTTTTGTCACAGCTGTGCCATCGAGCCTGTCACATAGCGCTCAGATATCAGTGGGCCTCACACAATCCAAAAGTGTCCAGTGTCCAAAAGTGTGTGCAGAGATTCAAAATCTCCCTTATCCTCTAGTCACTTTTGTCACAGCTGTGCCATCGAGCCTGTCACATAGCGCTCAGATATTCATTGGGCCTCACACAATCCAAAAGTGTCCAGTGTCCAAAAGTGTGTGCAGAGATTCAAAATCTCCCTTATCCTCTAGTCACTTTTGTCACAGCTGTGCCATTGAGCCTGTCACATAGCGCTCAGATATCAGTGGGCCTCACACAATCCAAAAGTATCCACTGTCCACAAGTGTGTGCAGAAATTCAAAATCTCCCTTATCCTCTAGTCACTTTTGTCACAGCTGTGCCATCGAGCCTGTCACATAGCGCTCAGATATCAGTGGGCCTCACACAATCCAAAAGTGTCCAGTGTCCAAAAGTGTGTGCAGAGATTCAAAATCTCCCATATCCTCTAGTCACTTTTGTCAGAGCTGTGCCATCGAGCCTGTCACATAGCGCTCAGATATTCATTGGGCCTCACACAATCCAAAAGTGTCCAGTGTCCAAAAGTGTGTGCAGAGATTCAAAATCTCCCTTATCCTCTAGTCACTTTTGTCACAGCTGTGCCATCGAGCCTGTCACATAGCGCTCAGATATCAGTGGGCCTCACACAATCCAAAAGTGTCCAGTGTCCAAATGTGTGTGCAGAGATTCAAAATCTCCCTTATCCTCTAGTCACTTTTGTCACAGCTGTGCCATCGAGCCTGTCACATAGCGCTCAGATATCAGTGGGCCTCACACAATCCAAAAGTGTCCAGTGTCCAAAAGTGTGTGCAGAGATTCAAAATCTCCCTTATCCTCTAGTCACTTTTGTCACAGCTGTGCCATCGAGCCTGTCACATAGCGCTCAGATATTCATTGGGCCTCACACAATCCAAAAGTGTCCAGTGTCCAAAAGTGTGTGCAGAGATTCAAAATCTCCCTTATCCTCTAGTCACTTTTGTCACAGCTGTGCCATCGAGCCTGTCACATAGCGCTCAGATATCAGTGGGCCTCACACAATCCAAAAGTGTCCACTGTCCACAAGTGTGTGCAGAAATTCAAAATCTCCCTTATCCTCTAGTCACTTTTGTCACAGCTGTGCCATCGAGCCTGTCACATAGCGCTCAGATATCAGTGGGCCTCACACAATCCAAAAGTGTCCACTGTCCACAAGTGTGTGCAGAAATTCAAAATCTCCCTTATCCTCTAGTCACTTTTGTCACAGCTGTGCCATCGAGCCTGTCACATAGCGCTCAGATATCAGTGGGCCTCACAAAATCCAAAAGTGTCCACTGTCCACAAGTGTGTGCAGAAATTCAAAATCTCCCTTATCCTCTAGTCACTTTTGTCACAGCTGTGCCATCGAGCCTGTCACATAGCGCTCAGATATCAGTGGGCCTCACACAATCCAAAAGTGTCCACTGTCCACAAGTGTGTGCAGAAATTCAAAATCTCCCTTATCCTCTAGTCACTTTTGTCACAGCTGTGCCATCGAGCCTGTCACATAGCGCTCAAATATCAGTGGGCCTCACACAATCCAAAAGTGTCCAGTGTCCAAAAGTGTGTGCAGAGATTCAAAATCTCCCTTATCCTCAAGTCACTTTTGTCACAGCTGTGCCATCGAGCCTGTCACATAGCGCTCAGATATCAGTGGGCCTCACACAATCCAAAAGTGTCCAGTGTCCAAAAGTGTGTGCAGAGATTCAAAATCTCCCTTATCCTCTAGTCACTTTTGTCACAGCTGTGCCATCGAGCCTGTCACATAGCGCTCAGATATTCATTGGGCCTCACACAATCCAAAAGTGTCCAGTGTCCAAAAGTGTGTGCAGAGATTCAAAATCTCCCTTATCCTCTAGTCACTTTTGTCACAGCTGTGCCATCGAGCCTGTCACATAGCGCTCAGATATCAGTGGGCCTCACACAGTCCAAAAGTGTCCAGTGTCCAAAAGTGTGTGCAGAGATTCAAAATCTCCCTTATCCTCTAGTCACTTTTGTCACAGCTGTGCCATCGAGCCTGTCACATAGCGCTCAGATATCAGTGGGCCTCACACAATGCAAAAGTGTCCAGTGTCCAAAAGTGTGTGCAGAGATTCAAAATCTCCCTTATCCTCTAGTCACTTTTGTCACAGCTGTGCCATCAAGCCTGTCACATAGCGCTCAGATATCAGTGGGCCTCACACAATCCAAAAGTGTCCAGTGTCCAAAAGTGTGTGCAGAGATTCAAAATCTCCCTTATCCTCTAGTCACTTTTGTCACAGCTGTGCCATCGAGCCTGTCACATAGCGCTCAGATATCAGTGGGCCTCACACAATCCAAAAGTGTCCAGTGTCCAAAAGTGTGTGCAGAGATTCAAAATCTCCCTTATCCTCTAGTCACTTTTGTCACAGCTGTGCCATCGAGCCTGTCACATAGCGCTCAGATATTCATTAGGTCTCACACAATCCAAAAGTGTCCAGTGTCCAAAAGTGTGTGCAGAGATTCAAAATCTCCCTTATCCTCTAGTCACTTTTGTCACAGCTGTGCCATCGAGCCTGTCACATAGCGCTCAGATATCAGTGGGCCTCACACAATCCAAAAGTGTCCACTGTCCACAAGTGTGTGCAGAAATTCAAAATCTCCCTTATCCTCTAGTCACTTTTGTCACAGCTGTGCCATCGAGCCTGTCACATAGCGCTCAGATATCAGTGGGCCTCACACAATCCAAAAGTGTCCACTGTCCACAAGTGTGTGCAGAAATTCAAAATCTCCCTTATCCTCTAGTCACTTTTGTCACAGCTGTGCCATTGAGCCTGTCACATAGCGCTCAAATATCAGTGGGCCTCACACAATCCAAAAGTGTCCAGTGTCCAAAAGTGTGTGCAGAGATTCAAAATCTCCCTTATCCTCTAGTCACTTTTGTCAGAGCTGTGCCATCGAGCCTGTCACATAGCGCTCAGATATTCATTGGGCCTCACACAATCCAAAAGTGTCCAGTGTCCAAAAGTGTGTGCAGAGATTCAAAATCTCCCTTATCCTCTAGTCACTTTTGTCACAGCTGTGCCATCGAGCCTGTCACATAGCGCTCAGATATCAGTGGGCCTCACACAGTCCAAAAGTGTCCAGTGTCCAAAAGTGTGTGCAGAGATTCAAAATCTCCCTTATCCTCTAGTCACTTTTGTCACAGCTGTGCCATCGAGCCTGTCACATAGCGCTCAGATATCAGTGGGCCTCACACAATCCAAAAGTGTCCAGTGTCCAAAAGTGTGTGCAGAGATTCAAAATCTCCCTTATCCTCTAGTCACTTTTGTCACAGCTGTGCCATCGAGCCTGTCACATAGCGCTCAGATATTCATTGGGCCTCACACAATCCAAAAGTGTCCAGTGTCCAAAAGTGTGTGCAGAGATTCAAAATCTCCCTTATCCTCTAGTCACTTTTGTCACAGCTGTGCCATCGAGCCTGTCACATAGCGCTCAGATATCAGTGGGCCTCACACAATCCAAAAGTGTCCACTGTCCACAAGTGTGTGCAGAAATTCAAAATCTCCCTTATCCTCTAGTCACTTTTGTCACAGCTGTGCCATCGAGCCTGTCACATAGCGCTCAGATATCAGTGGGCCTCACACAATCCAAAAGTGTCCACTGTCCACAAGTGTGTGCAGAAATTCAAAATCTCCCTTATCCTCTAGTCACTTTTGTCACAGCTGTGCCATCGAGCCTGTCACATAGCGCTCAGATATCAGTGGGCCTCACACAATCCAAAAGTGTCCACTGTCCACAAGTGTGTGCAGAAATTCAAAATCTCCCTTATCCTCTAGTCACTTTTGTCACAGCTGTGCCATCGAGCCTGTCACATAGCGCTCAGATATCAGTGGGCCTCACACAATCCAAAAGTGTCCAGTGTCCAAAAGTGTGTGCAGAGATTCAAAATCTCCCTTATCCTCTAGTCACTTGTCACAGCTGTGCCATCGAGCCTGTCACATAGCGCTCAGATATTCATTGGGCCTCACAAAATCCAAAAGTGTCCAGTGTCCAAAAGTGTGTGCAGAGATTCAAAATCTCCCTTATGCTCTAGTCACTTTTGTCACAGCTGTGCCATCGAGCCTGTCACATAGCGCTCAGATATCAGTGGGCCTCACACATTCCAAAAGTGTCCAGTGTCCAAAAGTGTGTGCAGAGATTCAAAATCTCCCTTATCCTCTAGTCACTTTTGTCACAGCTGTGCCATCGAGCCTGTCACATAGCGCTCAGATATCAGTGGGCCTCACACAATCCAAAAGTGTCCAGTGTCCAAAAGTGTGTGCAGAGATTCAAAATCTCCCTTATCCTCTAGTCACTTTTGTCACAGCTGTGCCATCGAGCCTGTCACATAGCGCTCAGATATTCATTGGGCCTCACACAATCCAAAAGTGTCCAGTGTCCAAAAGTGTGTGCAGAGATTCAAAATCTCCCTTATCCTCTAGTCACTTTTGTCACAGCTGTGCCATCGAGCCTGTCACATAGCGCTCAGATATCAGTGGGCCTCACACAATCCAAAAGTGTCCACTGTCCACAAGTGTGTGCAGAAATTCAAAATCTCCCTTATCCTCTAGTCACTTTTGTCACAGCTGTGCCATCGAGCCTGTCACATAGCGCTCAGATATCAGAGGGCCTCACACAATCCAAAAGTGTCCACTGTCCACAAGTGTGTGCAGAAATTCAAAATCTCCCTTATCATCTAGTCACTTTTGTCACAGCTGTGCCATCGAGCCTGTCACATAGCGCTCAGATATCAGTGGGCCTCACACAATCCAAAAGTGTCCACTGTCCACAAGTGTGTGCAGAAATTCAAAATCTCCCTTATCCTCTAGTCACTTTTGTCACAGCTGTGCCATCGAGCCTGTCACATAGCGCTCAGATATCAGTGGGCCTCACACAATCCAAAAGTGTCCAGTGTCCAAAAGTGTGTGCAGAGATTCAAAATCTCCCTTATCCTCTAGTCACTTTTGTCACAGCTGTGCCATCGAGCCTGTCACATAGAGCTCAGATATCAGTGGGCCTCACACAATCCAAAAGTGTCCAGTGTCCAAAAGTGTGTGCAGAGATTCAAAATCTCCCTTATCCTCTAGTCACTTTTGTCACAGCTGTGCCATCGAGCCTGTCACATAGCGCTCAGATATTCATTGGGCCTCACACAATCCAAAAGTGTCCAGTGTCCAAAAGTGTGTGCAGAGATTCAAAATCTCCCTTATCCTCTAGTCACTTTTGTCACAGCTGTGCCATCGAGCCTGTCACATAGCGCTCAGATATCAGTGGGCCTCACACAGTCCAAAAGTGTCCAGTGTCCAAAAGTGTGTGCAGAGATTCAAAATCTCCCTTATCCTCTAGTCACTTTTGTCACAGCTGTGCCATCGAGCCTGTCACATAGCGCTCAGATATCAGTGGGCCTCACACAATCCAAAAGTGTCCAGTGTCCAAAAGTGTGTGCAGAGATTCAAAATCTCCCTTATCCTCTAGTCACTTTTGTCACAGCTGTGCCATCGAGCCTGTCACATAGCGCTCAGATATTCATTGGGCCTCACACAATCCAAAAGTGTCCAGTGTCCAAAAGTGTGTGCAGAGATTCAAAATCTCCCTTATCCTCTAGTCACTTTTGTCACAGCTGTGCCATCGAGCCTGTCACATAGCGCTCAGATATCAGTGGGCCTCACACAATCCAAAAGTGTCCACTGTCCACAAGTGTGTGCAGAAATTCAAAATCTCCCTTATCCTCTAGTCACTTTTGTCACAGCTGTGCCATCGAGCCTGTCACATAGCGCTCAAATATCAGTGGGCCTCACACAATCCAAAAGTGTCCAGTGTCCAAAAGTGTGTGCAGAGATTCAAAATCTCCCTCATCCTCTAGTCACTTTTGTCAGAGCTGTGCCATCGAGCCTGTCACATAGCGCTCAGATATTCATTGGGCCTCACACAATCCAAAAGTGTCCAGTGTCCAAAAGTGTGTGCAGAGATTCAAAATCTCCCTTATCCTCTAGTCACTTTTGTCACAGCTGTGCCATCGAGCCTGTCACATAGCGCTCAGATATCAGTGGGCCTCAAACAGTCCAAAAGTGTCCAGTGTCCAAAAGTGTGTGCAGAGATTCAAAATCTCCCTTATCCTCTAGTCACTTTTGTCACAGCTGTGCCATCGAGCCTGTCACATAGCGCTCAGATATCAGTGGGCCTCACACAATCCAAAAGTGTCCAGTGTCCAAAAGTGTGTGCAGAGATTCAAAATCTCCCTTATCCTCTAGTCACTTTTGTCACAGCTGTGCCATCGAGCCTGTCACATAGCGCTCAGATATTCATTGGGCCTCACACAATCCAAAAGTGTCCAGTGTCCAAAAGTGTGTGCAGAGATTCAAAATCTCCCTTATCCTCTAGTCACTTTTGTCACAGCTGTGCCATCGAGCCTGTCACATAGCGCTCAGATATCAGTGGGCCTCACACAGTCCAAAAGTGTCCAGTGTCCAAAAGTGTGTGCAGAGATTCAAAATCTCCCTTATCCTCTAGTCACTTTTGTCACAGCTGTGCCATCGAGCCTGTCACATAGCGCTCAGATATCAGTGGGCCTCACACAATCCAAAAGTGTCCAGTGTCCAAAAGTGTGTGCAGAGATTCAAAATCTCCCTTATCCTCTAGTCACTTTTGTCACAGCTGTGCCATCGAGCCTGTCACATAGCGCTCAGATATTCATTGGGCCTCACACAATCCAAAAGTGTCCAGTGTCCAAAAGTGTGTGCAGAGATTCAAAATCTCCCTTATCCTCTAGTCACTTTTGTCACAGCTGTGCCATCGAGCCTGTCACATAGCGCTCAGATATCAGTGGGCCTCACACAATCCAAAAGTGTCCACTGTCCACAAGTGTGTGCAGAAATTCAAAATCTCCCTTATCCTCTAGTCACTTTTGTCACAGCTGTGCCATCGAGCCTGTCACATAGCGCTCAGATATCAGTGGGCCTCACACAATCCAAAAGTGTCCACTGTCCACAAGTGTGTGCAGAAATTCAAAATCTCCCTTATCCTCTAGTCACTTTTGTCACAGCTGTGCCATCGAGCCTGTCACATAGCGCTCAGATATCAGTGGGCCTCACACAATCCAAAAGTGTCCACTGTCCACAAGTGTGTGCAGAAATTCAAAATCTCCCTTATCCTCTAGTCACTTTTGTCACAGCTGTGCCATCGAGCCTGTCACATAGCGCTCAGATATCAGTGGGCCTCACACAATCCAAAAGTGTCCAGTGTCCAAAAGTGTGTGCAGAGATTCAAAATCTCCCTTATCCTCTAGTCACTTTTGTCAGAGCTGTGCCATCGAGCCTGTCACATAGCGCTCAGATATCAGTGGGCCTCACACAATCCAAAAGTGTCCAGTGTCCAAAAGTGTGTGCAGAGATTCAAAATCTCCCTTATCCTCTAGTCACTTGTCACAGCTGTGCCATCGAGCCTGTCACATAGCGCTCAGATATTCATTGGGCCTCACAAAATCCAAAAGTGTCCAGTGTCCAAAAGTGTGTGCAGAGATTCAAAATCTCCCTTATCCTCTAGTCACTTTTGTCACAGCTGTGCCATCGAGCCTGTCACATAGCGCTCAGATATCAGTGGGCCTCACACAGTCCAAAAGTGTCCAGTGTCCAAAAGTGTGTGCAGAGATTCAAAATCTCCCTTATCCTCTAGTCACTTTTGTCACAGCTGTGCCATCGAGCCTGTCACATAGCGCTCAGATATCAGTGGGCCTCACACAATCCAAAAGTGTCCAGTGTCCAAAAGTGTGTGCAGAGATTCAAAATCTCCCTTATCCTCTAGTCACTTTTGTCACAGCTGTGCCATCGAGCCTGTCACATAGCGCTCAGATATTCATTGGGCCTCACACAATCCAAAAGTGTCCAGTGTCCAAAAGTGTGTGCAGAGATTCAAAATCTCCCTTATCCTCTAGTCACTTTTGTCACAGCTGTGCCATCGAGCCTGTCACATAGCGCTCAGATATCAGTGGGCCTCACACAATCCAAAAGTGTCCACTGTCCACAAGTGTGTGCAGAAATTCAAAATCTCCCTTATCCTCTAGTCACTTTTGTCACAGCTGTGCCATCGAGCCTGTCACATAGCGCTCAGATATCAGTGGGCCTCACACAATCCAAAAGTGTCCACTTTCCACAAGTGTGTGCAGAAATTCAAAATCTCCCTTATCCTCTAGTCACTTTTGTCACAGCTGTGCCATCGAGCCTGTCACATAGCGCTCAGATATCAGTGGGCCTCACACAATCCAAAAGTGTCCACTGTCCACAAGTGTGTGCAGAAATTCAAAATCTCCCTTATCCTCTAGTCACTTTTGTCACAGCTGTGCCATCGAGCCTGTCACATAGCGCTCAGATATCAGTGGGCCTCACACAATCCAAAAGTGTCCAGTGTCCAAAAGTGTGTGCAGAGATTCAAAATCTCCCTTATCCTCTAGTCACTTTTGTCACAGCTGTGCCATCGAGCCTGTCACATAGAGCTCAGATATCAGTGGGCCTCACACAATCCAAAAGTGTCCAGTGTCCAAAAGTGTGTGCAGAGATTCAAAATCTCCCTTATCCTCTAGTCACTTTTGTCACAGCTGTGCCATCGAGCCTGTCACATAGCGCTCAGATATTCATTGGGCCTCACACAATCCAAAAGTGTCCAGTGTCCAAAAGTGTGTGCAGAGATTCAAAATCTCCCTTATCCTCTAGTCACTTTTGTCACAGCTGTGCCATCGAGCCTGTCACATAGCGCTCAGATATCAGTGGGCCTCACACAGTCCAAAAGTGTCCAGTGTCCAAAAGTGTGTGCAGAGATTCAAAATCTCCCTTATCCTCTAGTCACTTTTGTCACAGCTGTGCCATCGAGCCTGTCACATAGCGCTCAGATATCAGTGGGCCTCACACAATCCAAAAGTGTCCAGTGTCCAAAAGTGTGTGCAGAGATTCAAAATCTCCCTTATCCTCTAGTCACTTTTGTCACAGCTGTGCCATCGAGCCTGTCACATAGCGCTCAGATATCAGTGGGCCTCACACAATCCAAAAGTGTCCAGTGTCCAAAAGTGTGTGCAGAGATTCAAAATCTCCCTTATCCTCTAGTCACTTTTGTCACAGCTGTGCCATCGAGCCTGTCACATAGCGCTCAGATATCAGTGGGCCTCACACAATCCAAAAGTGTCCAGTGTCCAAAAGTGTGTGCAGAGATTCAAAATCTCCCTTATCCTCTAGTCACTTTTGTCACAGCTGTGCCATCGAGCCTGTCACATAGCGCTCAGATATTCATTGGGCCTCACACAATCCAAAAGTGTCCAGTGTCCAAAAGTGTGTGCAGAGATTCAAAATCTCCCTTATCCTCTAGTCACTTTTGTCACAGCTGTGCCATCGAGCCTGTCACATAGCGCTCAGATATCAGTGGGCCTCACACAGTCCAAAAGTGTCCAGTGTCCAAAAGTGTGTGCAGAGATTCAAAATCTCCCTTATCCTCTAGTCACTTTTGTCACAGCTGTGCCATCGAGCCTGTCACATAGCGCTCAGATATCAGTGGGCCTCACACAATCCAAAAGTGTCCAGTGTCCAAAAGTGTGTGCAGAGATTCAAAATCTCCCTTATCCTCTAGTCACTTTTGTCACAGCTGTGCCATCGAGCCTGTCACATAGCGCTCAGATATTCATTGGGCCTCACACAATCCAAAAGTGTCCAGTGTCCAAAAGTGTGTGCAGAGATTCAAAATCTCCCTTATCCTCTAGTCACTTTTGTCACAGCTGTGCCATCGAGCCTGTCACATAGCGCTCAGATATCAGTGGGCCTCACACAATCCAAAAGTGTCCACTGTCCACAAGTGTGTGCAGAAATTCAAAATCTCCCTTATCCTCTAGTCACTTTTGTCACAGCTGTGCCATCGAGCCTGTCACATAGCGCTCAGATATCAGTGGGCCTCACACAATCCAAAAGTGTCCACTGTCCACAAGTGTGTGCAGAAATTCAAAATCTCCCTTATCCTCTAGTCACTTTTGTCACAGCTGTGCCATCGAGCCTGTCACATAGCGCTCAGATATCAGTGGGCCTCACACAATCCAAAAGTGTCCACTGTCCACAAGTGTGTGCAGAAATTCAAAATCTCCCTTATCCTCTAGTCACTTTTGTCACAGCAGTGCCATCGAGCCTGTCACATAGCACTCAGATATCAGTGGGCCTCACACAATCCAAAAGTGTCCAGTGTCCAAAAGTGTGTGCAGAGATTCAAAATCTCCCTTATCCTCTAGTCACTTTTGTCAGAGCTGTGCCATCGAGCCTGTCACATAGCGCTCAGATATCAGTGGGCCTCACACAATCCAAAAGTGTCCCGTGTCCATTAGTGTGTGCAGAGATTCAAAATCTCCCTTATCCTCTAGTCACTTTTGTCACAGCTGTGCCATCGAGCCTGTCACATAGCGCTCAGATATCAGTGGGCCTCACACAATCCAAAAGTGTCCAGTGTCCAAAAGTGTGTGCAGAGATTCAAAATCTCCCTTATCCTCTAGTCACTTTTGTCACAGCTGTGCCATCGAGCCTGTCACATAGCGCTCAGATATCAGTGGGCCTCACACAATCCAAAAGTGTCCACTGTCCACAAGTGTGTGCAAAAATTCAAAATCTCCCTTATCCTCTAGTCACTTTTGTCACAGCTGTGCCATCGAGCCTGTCACATAGCGCTCAGATATCAGTGGGCCTCACACAATCCAAAAGTGTCCACTGTCAACAAGTGTGTGCAGAAATTCAAAATCTCCCTTATCCTCTAGTCACTTTTGTCACAGCTGTGCCATCGAGCCTGTCACATAGCGCTCAGATATCAGTAGGCCTCACACAATCCAAAAGTGTCCAGTGTCCAAAAGTGTGTGCAGAGATTCAAAATCTCCCTTATCCTCTAGTCACTTTTGTCAGAGCTGTGCCATCGAGCCTGTCACATAGCGCTCAGATATTCATTGGGCCTCACACAATCCAAAAGTGTCCAGTGTCCAAAAGTGTGTGCAGAGATTCAAAATCTCCCTTATCCTCTAGTCACTTTTGTCACAGCTGTGCCATCGAGCCTGTCACATAGCGCTCAGATATCAGTG
Organism: Dendrobates tinctorius; assembly: GCF_039654945.1. Taxonomy (NCBI): domain Eukaryota; kingdom Metazoa; phylum Chordata; class Amphibia; order Anura; family Dendrobatidae; genus Dendrobates; species Dendrobates tinctorius. The sequence goes on along the minus strand of NW_027361743.1, from coordinate 38,328,765 downwards.
GGCCTCACACAGTCCAAAAGTGTCCAGTGTCCAAAAGTGTGTGCAGAGATTCAAAATCTCCCTTATCCTCTAGTCACTTTTGTCACAGCTGTGCCATCGAGCCTGTCACATAGCGCTCAGATATCAGTGGGCCTCACACAATCCAAAAGTGTCCACTGTCCACAAGTGTGTGCAGAAATTCAAAATCTCCCTTATCCTCTAGTCACTTTTGTCACAGCTGTGCCATCGAGCCTGTCACATAGCGCTCAGATATCAGTGGGCCTCACACAATCCAAAAGTGTCCACTGTCCACAAGTGTGTGCAGAAATTCAAAATCTCCCTTATCCTCTAGTCACTTTTGTCACAGCTGTGCCATCGAGCCTGTCACATAGCGCTCAGATATCAGTGGGCCTCACACAATCCAAAAGTGTCCAGTGTCCAAAAGTGTGTGCAGAGATTCAAAATCTCCCTTATCCTCTAGTCACTTTTGTCACAGCTGTGCCATCGAGCCTGTCACATAGAGCTCAGATATCAGTGGGCCTCACACAATCCAAAAGTGTCCAGTGTCCAAAAGTGTGTGCAGAGATTCAAAATCTCCCTTATCCTCTAGTCATTTTGTCACAGCTGTGCCATCGAGCCTGTCACATAGCGCTCAGATATTCATTGGGCCTCACACAATCCAAAAGTGTCCAGTGTCCAAAAGTGTGTGCAGAGATTCAAAATCTCCCTTATCCTCTAGTCACTTTTGTCACAGCTGTGCCATCGAGCCTGTCACATAGCGCTCAGATATCAGTGGGCCTCACACAGTCCAAAAGTGTCCAGTGTCCAAAAGTGTGTGCAGAGATTCAAAATCTCCCTTATCCTCTAGTCACTTTTGTCACAGCTGTGCCATCGAGCCTGTCACATAGCGCTCAGATATCAGTGGGCCTCACACAATCCAAAAGTGTCCAGTGTCCAAAAGTGTGTGCAGAGATTCAAAATCTCCCTTATCCTCTAGTCACTTTTGTCACAGCTGTGCCATCGAGCCTGTCACATAGCGCTCAGATATCAGTGGGCCTCACACAATCCAAAAGTGTCGAGTGTCCAAAAGTGTGTGCAGAGATTCAAAATCTCCCTTATCCTCTAGTCACTTTTGTCACAGCTGTGCCATCGAGCCTGTCACATAGCGCTCAGATATCAGTGGGCCTCACACAATCCAAAAGTGTCCAGTGTCCAAAAGTGTGTGCAGAGATTCAAAATCTCCCTTATCCTCCAGTCACTTTTGTCACAGCTGTGCCATCGAGCCTGTCACATAGCGCTCAGATATTCATTGGGCCTCACACAATCCAAAAGTGTCCAGTGTCCAAAAGTGTGTGCAGAGATTCAAAATCTCCCTTATCCTCTAGTCACTTTTGTCACAGCTGTGCCATCGAGCCTGTCACATAGCGCTCAGATATCAGTGGGCCTCACACAGTCCAAAAGTGTCCAGTGTCCAAAAGTGTGTGCAGAGATTCAAAATCTCCCTTATCCTCTAGTCACTTTTGTCACAGCTGTGCCATCGAGCCTGTCACATAGCGCTCAGATATCAGTGGGCCTCACACAATCCAAAAGTGTCCAGTGTCCAAAAGTGTGTGCAGAGATTCAAAATCTCCCTTATCCTCTAGTCACTTTTGTCACAGCTGTGCCATCGAGCCTGTCACATAGCGCTCAGATATTCATTGGGCCTCACACAATCCAAAAGTGTCCAGTGTCCAAAAGTGTGTGCAGAGATTCAAAATCTCCCTTATCCTCTAGTCACTTTTGTCACAGCTGTGCCATCGAGCCTGTCACATAGCGCTCAGATATCAGTGGGCCTCACACAATCCAAAAGTGTCCACTGTCCACAAGTGTGTGCAGAAATTCAAAATCTCCCTTATCCTCTAGTCACTTTTGTCACAGCTGTGCCATCGAGCCTGTCACATAGCGCTCAGATATCAGTGGGCCTCACACAATCCAAAAGTGTCCAGTGTCCAAAAGTGTGTGCAGAGATTCAAAATCTCCCTTATCCTCTAGTCACTTTTGTCACAGCTGTGCCATCGAGCCTGTCACATAGCGCTCAGATATTCATTGGGCCTCACACTTTCCAAAAGTGTCCAGTGTCCAAAAGTGTGTGCAGAGATTCAAAATCTCCCTTATCCTCTAGTCACTTTTGTCACAGCTGTGCCATCGAGCCTGTCACATAGCGCTCAGATATCAGTGGGCCTCACACAATCCAAAAGTGTCCACTGTCCACAAGTGTGTGCAGAAATTCAAAATCTCCCTTATCCTCTAGTCACTTTTGTCACAGCTGTGCCATCGAGCCTGTCACATAGCGCTCAGATATCAGTGGGCCTCACACAATCCAAAAGTGTCCACTGTCCACAAGTGTGTGCAGAAATTCAAAATCTCCCTTATCCTCTAGTCACTTTTGTCACAGCTGTGCAATCGAGCCTGTCACATAGCGCTCAGATATCAGTGGGCCTCACACAATCCAAAAGTGTCCACTGTCCACAAGTGTGTGCAGAAATTCAAAATCTCCCTTATCCTCTAGTCACTTTTGTCACAGCTGTGCCATCGAGCCTGTCACATAGCGCTCAGATATCAGTGGGCCTCACACAATCCAAAAGTGTCCAGTGTCCAAAAGTGTGTGCAGAGATTCAAAATCTCCCTTATCCTCTAGTCACTTTTGTCACAGCTGTGCCATCGAGCCTGTCACATAGAGCTCAGATATCAGTGGGCCTCACACAATCCAAAAGTGTCCAGTGTCCAAAAGTGTGTGCAGAGATTCAAAATCTCCCTTATCCTCTAGTCACTTTTGTCACAGCTGTGCCATCGAGCCTGTCACATAGCGCTCAGATATTCATTGGGCCTCACACAATCCAAAAGTGTCCAGTGTCCAAAAGTGTGTGCAGAGATTCAAAATCTCCCTTATCCTCTAGTCACTTTTGTCACAGCTGTGCCATCGAGCCTGTCACATAGCGCTCAGATATCAGTGGGCCTCACACAGTCCAAAAGTGTCCAGTGTCCAAAAGTGTGTGCAGAGATTCAAAATCTCCCTTATCCTCTAGTCACTTTTGTCACAGCTGTGCCATCGAGCCTGTCACATAGCGCTCAGATATCAGTGGGCCTCACACAATCCAAAAGTGTCCAGTGTCCAAAAGTGTGTGCAGAGATTCAAAATCTCCCTTATCCTCTAGTCACTTTTGTCACAGCTGTGCCATCGAGCCTGTCACATAGCGCTCAGATATCAGTGGGCCTCACACAATCCAAAAGTGTCCAGTGTCCAAAAGTGTGTGCAGAGATTCAAAATCTCCCTTATCCTCTAGTCACTTTTGTCACAGCTGTGCCATCGAGCCTGTCACATAGCGCTCAGATATCAGTGGGCCTCACACAATCCAAAAGTGTCCAGTGTCCAAAAGTGTGTGCAGAGATTCAAAATCTCCCTTATCCTCTAGTCACTTTTGTCACAGCTGTGCCATCGAGCCTGTCACATAGCGCTCAGATATTCATTGGGCCTCACACAATCCAAAAGTGTCCAGTGTCCAAAAGTGTGTGCAGAGATTCAAAATCTCCCTTATCCTCTAGTCACTTTTGTCACAGCTGTGCCATCGAGCCTGTCACATAGCGCTCAGATATCAGTGGGCCTCACACAATCCAAAAGTGTCCAGTGTCCAAAAGTGTGTGCAGAGATTCAAAATCTCCCTTATCCTCTAGTCACTTTTGTCACAGCTGTGCCATCGAGCCTGTCACATAGCGCTCAGATATTCATTGGGCCTCACACAATCCAAAAGTGTCCAGTGTCCAAAAGTGTGTGCAGAGATTCAAAATCTCCCTTATCCTCTAGTCACTTTTGTCACAGCTGTGCCATCGAGCCTGTCACATAGCGCTCAGATATCAGTGGGCCTCACACAATCCAAAAGTGTCCACTGTCCACAAGTGTGTGCAGAAATTCAAAATCTCCCTTATCCTCTAGTCACTTTTGTCACAGCTGTGCCATCGAGCCTGTCACATAGCGCTCAGATATCAGTGGGCCTCACACAATCCAAAAGTGTCCACTTTCCACAAGTGTGTGCAGAAATTCAAAATCTCCCTTATCCTCTAGTCACTTTTGTCACAGCTGTGCCATCGAGCCTGTCACATAGCGCTCAGATATCAGTGGGCCTCACACAATCCAAAAGTGTCCACTGTCCACAAGTGTGTGCAGAAATTCAAAATCTCCCTTATCCTCTAGTCACTTTTGTCACAGCTGTGCCATCGAGCCTGTCACATAGCGCTCAGATATCAGTGGGCCTCACACAATCCAAAAGTGTCCAGTGTCCAAAAGTGTGTGCAGAGATTCAAAATCTCCCTTATCCTCTAGTCACTTTTGTCACAGCTGTGCCATCGAGCCTGTCACATAGAGCTCAGATATCAGTGGGCCTCACACAATCCAAAAGTGTCCAGTGTCCAAAAGTGTGTGCAGAGATTCAAAATCTCCCTTATCCTCTAGTCACTTTTGTCACAGCTGTGCCATCGAGCCTGTCACATAGCGCTCAGATATTCATTGGGCCTCACACAATCCAAAAGTGTCCAGTGTCCAAAAGTGTGTGCAGAGATTCAAAATCTCCCTTATCCTCTAGTCACTTTTGTCACAGCTGTGCCATCGAGCCTGTCACATAGCGCTCAGATATCAGTGGGCCTCACACAGTCCAAAAGTGTCCAGTGTCCAAAAGTGTGTGCAGAGATTCAAAATCTCCCTTATCCTCTAGTCACTTTTGTCACAGCTGTGCCATCGAGCCTGTCACATAGCGCTCAGATATCAGTGGGCCTCACACAATCCAAAAGTGTCCAGTGTCCAAAAGTGTGTGCAGAGATTCAAAATCTCCCTTATCCTCTAGTCACTTTTGTCACAGCTGTGCCATCGAGCCTGTCACATAGCGCTCAGATATCAGTGGGCCTCACACAATCCAAAAGTGTCCAGTGTCCAAAAGTGTGTGCAGAGATTCAAAATCTCCCTTATCCTCTAGTCACTTTTGTCACAGCTGTGCCATCGAGCCTGTCACATAGCGCTCAGATATCAGTGGGCCTCACACAATCCAAAAGTGTCCAGTGTCCAAAAGTGTGTGCAGAGATTCAAAATCTCCCTTATCCTCTAGTCACTTTTGTCACAGCTGTGCCATCGAGCCTGTCACATAGCGCTCAGATATTCATTGGGCCTCACACAATCCAAAAGTGTCCAGTGTCCAAAAGTGTGTGCAGAGATTCAAAATCTCCCTTATCATCTAGTCACTTTTGTCACAGCTGTGCCATCGAGCCTGTCACATAGCGCTCAGATATCAGTGGGCCTCACACAGTCCAAAAGTGTCCAGTGTCCAAAAGTGTGTGCAGAGATTCAAAATCTCCCTTATCCTCTAGTCACTTTTGTCACAGCTGTGCCATCGAGCCTGTCACATAGCGCTCAGATATCAGTGGGCCTCACACAATCCAAAAGTGTCCAGTGTCCAAAAGTGTGTGCAGAGATTCAAAATCTCCCTTATCCTCTAGTCACTTTTGTCACAGCTGTGCCATCGAGCCTGTCACATAGCGCTCAGATATTCATTGGGCCTCACACAATCCAAAAGTGTCCAGTGTCCAAAAGTGTGTGCAGAGATTCAAAATCTCCCTTATCCTCTAGTCACTTTTGTCACAGCTGTGCCATCGAGCCTGTCACATAGCGCTCAGATATCAGTGGGCCTCACACAATCCAAAAGTGTCCACTGTCCACAAGTGTGTGCAGAAATTCAAAATCTCCCTTATCCTCTAGTCACTTTTGTCACAGCTGTGCCATCGAGCCTGTCACATAGCGCTCAGATATCAGTGGGCCTCACACAATCCAAAAGTGTCCACTGTCCACAAGTGTGTGCAGAAATTCAAAATCTCCCTTATCCTCTAGTCACTTTTGTCACAGCTGTGCCATCGAGCCTGTCACATAGCGCTCAGATATCAGTGGGCCTCACACAATCCAAAAGTGTCCACTGTCCACAAGTGTGTGCAGAAATTCAAAATCTCCCTTATCCTCTAGTCACTTTTGTCACAGCAGTGCCATCGAGCCTGTCACATAGCACTCAGATATCAGTGGGCCTCACACAATCCAAAAGTGTCCAGTGTCCAAAAGTGTGTGCAGAGATTCAAAATCTCCCTTATCCTCTAGTCACTTTTGTCAGAGCTGTGCCATCGAGCCTGTCACATAGCGCTCAGATATCAGTGGGCCTCACACAATCCAAAAGTGTCCAGTGTCCAAAAGTGTGTGCAGAGATTCAAAATCTCCCTTATCCTCTAGTCACTTTTGTCACAGCTGTGCCATCGAGCCTGTCACATAGCGCTCAGATATCAGTGGGCCTCACACAATCCAAAAGTGTCCAGTGTCCAAAAGTGTGTGCAGAGATTCAAAATCTCCCTTATCCTCTAGTCACTTTTGTCAGAGCTGTGCCATCGAGCCTGTCACATAGCGCTCAGATATTCATTGGGCCTCACACAATCCAAAAGTGTCCAGTGTCCAAAAGTGTGTGCAGAGATTCAAAATCTCCCTTATCCTCTAGTCACTTTTGTCACAGCTGTGCCATCGAGCCTGTCACATAGCGCTCAGATATCATTGGGCCTCACACAGTCCAAAAGTGTCCAGTGTCCAAAAGTGTGTGCAGAGATTCAAAATCTCCCTTATCCTCTAGTCACTTTTGTCACAGCTGTGCCATCGAGCCTGTCACATAGCGCTCAGATATCAGTGGGCCTCACACAATCCAAAAGTGTCCACTGTCCACAAGTGTGTGCAGAAATTCAAAATCTCCCTTATCCTCTGGTCACTTTTGTCACAGCTGTGCCATCGAGCCTGTCACATAGCGCTCAGATATCAGTGGGCCTCACACAATCCAAAAGTGTCCAGTGTCCAAAAGTGTGTGCAGAGATTCAAAATCTCCCTTATCCTCTAGTCACTTTTGTCACAGCTGTGCCATCGAGCCTGTCACATAGCGCTCAGATATCAGTGGGCCTCACACAATCCAAAAGTGTCCACTGTCCACAAGTGTGTGCAGAAATTCAAAATCTCCCTTATCCTCTAGTCACTTTTGTCACAGCTGTGCCATCGAGCCTGTCACAAAGCGCTCAGATATCAGTGGGCCTCACACAGTCCAAAAGTGTCCAGTGTCCAAAAGTGTGTGCAGAGATTCAAAATCTCCCTTATCCTCTAGTCACTTTTGTCACAGCTGTGCCATCGAGCCTGTCACATAGCGCTCAGATATCAGTGGGCCTCACACAATCCAAAAGTGTCCAGTGTCCAAAAGTGTGTGCAGAGATTCAAAATCTCCCTTATCCTCTAGTCACTTTTGTCACAGCTGTGCCATCGAGCCTGTCACATAGCGCTCAGATATCAGTGGGCCTCACACAATCCAAAAGTGTCCAGTGTCCAAAAGTGTGTGCAGAGATTCAAAATCTCCCTTATCCTCTAGTCACTTTTGTCACAGCTGTGCCATCGAGCCTGTCACATAGCGCTCAGATATTCATTGGGCCTCACACAATCCAAAAGTGTCCAGTGTCCAAAAGTGTGTGCAGAGATTCAAAATCTCCCTTATCCTCTAGTCACTTTTGTCACAGCTGTGCCATCGAGCCTGTCACATAGCGCTCAGATATCAGTGGGCCTCACACAATCCAAAAGTGTCCACTGTCCACAAGTGTGTGCAGAAATTCAAAATCTCCCTTATCCTCTAGTCACTTTTGTCACAGCTGTGCCATCGAGCCTGTCACATAGCGCTCAGATATCAGTGGGCCTCACACAATCCAAAAGTGTCCAGTGTCCAAAAGTGTGTGCAGAGATTCAAAATCTCCCTTATCCTCTAGTCACTTTTGTCACAGCTGTGCCATCGAGCCTGTCACATAGCGCTCAGATATTCATTGGGCCTCACACAATCCAAAAGTGTCCAGTGTCCAAAAGTGTGTGCAGAGATTCAAAATCTCCCTTATCCTCTAGTCACTTTTGTCACAGCTGTGCCATCGAGCCTGTCACATAGCGCTCAGATATCAGTGGGCCTCACACAATCCAAAAGTGTCCACTGTCCACAAGTGTGTGCAGAAATTCAAAATCTCCCTTATCCTCTAGTCACTTTTGTCACAGCTGTGCCATCGAGCCTGTCACATAGCGCTCAGATATCAGTGGGCCTCACACAATCCAAAAGTGTCCACTGTCCACAAGTGTGTGCAGAAATTCAAAATCTCCCTTATCCTCTAGTCACTTTTGTCACAGCTGTGCCATCGAGCCTGTCACATAGCGCTCAGATATCAGTGGGCCTCACACAATCCAAAAGTGTCCACTGTCCACAAGTGTGTGCAGAAATTCAAAATCTCCCTTATCCTCTAGTCACTTTTGTCACAGCTGTGCCATCGAGCCTGTCACATAGCGCTCAGATATCAGTGGGCCTCACACAATCCAAAAGTGTCCAGTGTCCAAAAGTGTGTGCAGAGATTCAAAATCTCCCTTATCCTCTAGTCACTTTTGTCACAGCTGTGCCATCGAGCCTGTCACATAGAGCTCAGATATCAGTGGGCCTCACACAATCCAAAAGTGTCCAGTGTCCAAAAGTGTGTGCAGAGATTCAAAATCTCCCTTATCCTCTAGTCACTTTTGTCACAGCTGTGCCATCGAGCCTGTCACATAGCGCTCAGATATTCATTGGGCCTCACACAATCCAAAAGTGTCCAGTGTCCAAAAGTGTGTGCAGAGATTCAAAATCTCCCTTATCCTCTAGTCACTTTTGTCACAGCTGTGCCATCGAGCCTGTCACATAGCGCTCAGATATCAGTGGGCCTCACACAGTCCAAAAGTGTCCAGTGTCCAAAAGTGTGTGCAGAGATTCAAAATCTCCCTTATCCTCTAGTCACTTTTGTCACAGCTGTGCCATCGAGCCTGTCACATAGCGCTCAGATATCAGTGGGCCTCACACAATCCAAAAGTGTCCAGTGTCCAAAAGTGTGTGCAGAGATTCAAAATCTCCCTTATCCTCTAGTCACTTTTGTCACAGCTGTGCCATCGAGCCTGTCACATAGCGCTCAGATATCAGTGGGCCTCACACAATCCAAAAGTGTCCAGTGTCCAAAAGTGTGTGCAGAGATTCAAAATCTCCCTTATCCTCTAGTCACTTTTGTCACAGCTGTGCCATCGAGCCTGTCACATAGCGCTCAGATATCAGTGGGCCTCACACAATCCAAAAGTGTCCAGTGTCCAAAAGTGTGTGCAGAGATTCAAAATCTCCCTTATCCTCTAGTCACTTTTGTCACAGCTGTGCCATCGAGCCTGTCACATAGCGCTCAGATATTCATTGGGCCTCACACAATCCAAAAGTGTCCAGTGTCCAAAAGTGTGTGCAGAGATTCAAAATCTCCCTTATCCTCTAGTCACTTTTGTCACAGCTGTGCCATCGAGCCTGTCACATAGCGCTCAGATATCAGTGGGCCTCACACAGTCCAAAAGTGTCCAGTGTCCAAAAGTGTGTGCAGAGATTCAAAATCTCCCTTATCCTCTAGTCACTTTTGTCACAGCTGTGCCATCGAGCCTGTCACATAGCGCTCAGATATCAGTGGGCCTCACACAATCCAAAAGTGTCCAGTGTCCAAAAGTGTGTGCAGAGATTCAAAATCTCCCTTATCCTCTAGTCACTTTTGTCACAGCTGTGCCATCGAGCCTGTCACATAGCGCTCAGATATTCATTGGGCCTCACACAATCCAAAAGTGTCCAGTGTCCAAAAGTGTGTGCAGAGATTCAAAATCTCCCTTATCCTCTAGTCACTTTTGTCACAGCTGTGCCATCGAGCCTGTCACATAGCGCTCAGATATCAGTGGGCCTCACACAATCCAAAAGTGTCCACTGTCCACAAGTGTGTGCAGAAATTCAAAATCTCCCTTATCCTCTAGTCACTTTTGTCACAGCTGTGCCATCGAGCCTGTCACATAGCGCTCAGATATCAGTGGGCCTCACACAATCCAAAAGTGTCCACTGTCCACAAGTGTGTGCAGAAATTCAAAATCTCCCTTATCCTCTAGTCACTTTTGTCACAGCTGTGCCATCGAGCCTGTCACATAGCGCTCAGATATCAGTGGGCCTCACACAATCCAAAAGTGTCCACTGTCCACAAGTGTGTGCAGAAATTCAAAATCTCCCTTATCCTCTAGTCACTTTTGTCACAGCAGTGCCATCGAGCCTGTCACATAGCACTCAGATATCAGTGGGCCTCACACAATCCAAAAGTGTCCAGTGTCCAAAAGTGTGTGCAGAGATTCAAAATCTCCCTTATCCTCTAGTCACTTTTGTCAGAGCTGTGCCATCGAGCCTGTCACATAGCGCTCAGATATCAGTGGGCCTCACACAATCCAAAAGTGTCCAGTGTCCAAAAGTGTGTGCAGAGATTCAAAATCTCCCTTATCCTCTAGTCACTTTTGTCACAGCTGTGCCATCGAGCCTGTCACATAGCGCTCAGATATCAGTGGGCCTCACACAATCCAAAAGTGTCCAGTGTCCAAAAGTGTGTGCAGAGATTTAAAATCTCCCTTATCCTCTAGTCACTTTTGTCACAGCTGTGCCATCGAGCCTGTCACATAGCGCTCAGATATCAGTGGGCCTCACACAATCCAAAAGTGTCCACTGTCCACAAGTGTGTGCAAAAATTCAAAATCTCCCTTATCCTCTAGTCACTTTTGTCACAGCTGTGCCATCGAGCCTGTCACATAGCGCTCAGATATCAGTGGGCCTCACACAATCCAAAAGTGTCCACTGTCCACAAGTGTGTGCAGAAATTCAAAATCTCCCTTATCCTCTAGTCACTTTTGTCACAGCTGTGCCATCGAGCCTGTCACATAGCGCTCAGATATCAGTGGGCCTCACACAATCCAAAAGTGTCCAGTGTCCAAAAGTGTGTGCAGAGATTCAAAATCTCCCTTATCCTCTAGTCACTTTTGTCAGAGCTGTGCCATCGAGCCTGTCACATAGCGCTCAGATATTCATTGGGCCTCACACAATCCAAAAGTGTCCAGTGTCCAAAAGTGTGTGCAGAGATTCAAAATCTCCCTTATCCTCTAGTCACTTTTGTCACAGCTGTGCCATCGAGCCTGTCACATAGCGCTCAGATATCATTGGGCCTCACACAGTCCAAAAGTGTCCAGTGTCCAAAAGTGTGTGCAGAGATTCAAAATCTCCCTTATCCTCTAGTCACTTTTGTCACAGCTGTGCCATCGAGCCTGTCACATAGCGCTCAGATATCAGTGGGCCTCACACAATCCAAAAGTGTCCACTGTCCACAAGTGTGTGCAGAAATTCAAAATCTCCCTTATCCTCTAGTCACTTTTGTCACAGCTGTGCCATCGAGCCTGTCACATAGCGCTCAGATATCAGTGGGCCTCACACAATCCAAAAGTGTCCACTGTCCACAAGTGTGTGCAGAAATTCAAAATCTCCCTTATCCTCTAGTCACTTTTGTCACAGCTGTGCCATCGAGCCTGTCACATAGCGCTCAGATATCAGTGGGCCTCACACAATCCAAAAGTGTCCAGTGTCCAAAAGTGTGTGCAGAGATTCAAAATCTCCCTTATCCTCTAGTCACTTTTGTCACAGCTGTGCCATCGAGCCTGTCACATAGAGCTCAGATATCAGTGGGCCTCACACAATCCAAAAGTGTCCAGTGTCCAAAAGTGTGTGCAGAGATTCAAAATCTCCCTTATCCTCTAGTCATTTTGTCACAGCTGTGCCATCGAGCCTGTCACATAGCGCTCAGATATTCATTGGGCCTCACACAATCCAAAAGTGTCCAGTGTCCAAAAGTGTGTGCAGAGATTCAAAATCTCCCTTATCCTCTAGTCACTTTTGTCACAGCTGTGCCATCGAGCCTGTCACATAGCGCTCAGATATCAGTGGGCCTCACACAGTCCAAAAGTGTCCAGTGTCCAAAAGTGTGTGCAGAGATTCAAAATCTCCCTTATCCTCTAGTCACTTTTGTCACAGCTGTGCCATCGAGCCTGTCACATAGCGCTCAGATATCAGTGGGCCTCACACAATCCAAAAGTGTCCAGTGTCCAAAAGTGTGTGCAGAGATTCAAAATCTCCCTTATCCTCTAGTCACTTTTGTCACAGCTGTGCCATCGAGCCTGTCACATAGCGCTCAGATATCAGTGGGCCTCACACAATCCAAAAGTGTCCAGTGTCCAAAAGTGTGTGCAGAGATTCAAAATCTCCCTTATCCTCTAGTCACTTTTGTCACAGCTGTGCCATCGAGCCTGTCACATAGCGCTCAGATATCAGTGGGCCTCACACAATCCAAAAGTGTCCAGTGTCCAAAGGTGTGTGCAGAGATTCAAAATCTCCCTTATCCTCTAGTCACTTTTGTCACAGCTGTGCCATCGAGCCTGTCACATAGCGCTCAGATATTCATTGGGCCTCACACAATCCAAAAGTGTCCAGTGTCCAAAAGTGTGTGCAGAGATTCAAAATCTCCCTTATCCTCTAGTCACTTTTGTCACAGCTGTGCCATCGAGCCTGTCACATAGCGCTCAGATATCAGTGGGCCTCACACAGTCCAAAAGTGTCCAGTGTCCAAAAGTGTGTGCAGAGATTCAAAATCTCCCTTATCCTCTAGTCACTTTTGTCACAGCTGTGCCATCGAGCCTGTCACATAGCGCTCAGATATCAGTGGGCCTCACACAATCCAAAAGTGTCCACTGTCCACAAGTGTGTGCAGAAATTCAAAATCTCCCTTATCCTCTAGTCACTTTTGTCACAGCTGTGCCATCGAGCCTGTCACATAGCGCTCAGATATCAGTGGGCCTCACACAATCCAAAAGTGTCCAGTGTCCAAAAGTGTGTGCAGAGATTCAAAATCTCCCTTATCCTCTAGTCACTTTTGTCACAGCTGTGCCATCGAGCCTGTCACATAGAGCTCAGATATCAGTGGGCCTCACACAATCCAAAAGTGTCCAGTGTCCAAAAGTGTGTGCAGAGATTCAAAATCTCCCTTATCCTCTAGTCATTTTGTCACAGCTGTGCCATCGAGCCTGTCACATAGCGCTCAGATATTCATTGGGCCTCACACAATCCAAAAGTGTCCAGTGTCCAAAAGTGTGTGCAGAGATTCAAAATCTCCCTTATCCTCTAGTCACTTTTGTCACAGCTGTGCCATCGAGCCTGTCACATAGCGCTCAGATATCAGTGGGCCTCACACAGTCCAAAAGTGTCCAGTGTCCAAAAGTGTGTGCAGAGATTCAAAATCTCCCTTATCCTCTAGTCACTTTTGTCACAGCTGTGCCATCGAGCCTGTCACATAGCGCTCAGATATCAGTGGGCCTCACACAATCCAAAAGTGTCCAGTGTCCAAAAGTGTGTGCAGAGATTCAAAATCTCCCTTATCCTCTAGTCACTTTTGTCACAGCTGTGCCATCGAGCCTGTCACATAGCGCTCAGATATCAGTGGGCCTCACACAATCCAAAAGTGTCCAGTGTCCAAAAGTGTGTGCAGAGATTCAAAATCTCCCTTATCCTCTAGTCACTTTTGTCACAGCTGTGCCATCGAGCCTGTCACATAGCGCTCAGATATCAGTGGGCCTCACACAATCCAAAAGTGTCCAGTGTCCAAAAGTGTGTGCAGAGATTCAAAATCTCCCTTATCCTCTAGTCACTTTTGTCACAGCTGTGCCATCGAGCCTGTCACATAGCGCTCAGATATTCATTGGGCCTCACACAATCCAAAAGTGTCCAGTGTCCAAAAGTGTGTGCAGAGATTCAAAATCTCCCTTATCCTCTAGTCACTTTTGTCACAGCTGTGCCATCGAGCCTGTCACATAGCGCTCAGATATCAGTGGGCCTCACACAGTCCAAAAGTGTCCAGTGTCCAAAAGTGTGTGCAGAGATTCAAAATCTCCCTTATCCTCTAGTCACTTTTGTCACAGCTGTGCCATCGAGCCTGTCACATAGCGCTCAGATATCAGTGGGCCTCACACAATCCAAAAGTGTCCAGTGTCCAAAAGTGTGTGCAGAGATTCAAAATCTCCCTTATCCTCTAGTCACTTTTGTCACAGCTGTGCCATCGAGCCTGTCACATAGCGCTCAGATATTCATTGGGCCTCACACAATCCAAAAGTGTCCAGTGTCCAAAAGTGTGTGCAGAGATTCAAAATCTCCCTTATCCTCTAGTCACTTTTGTCACAGCTGTGCCATCGAGCCTGTCACATAGCGCTCAGATATCAGTGGGCCTCACACAATCCAAAAGTGTCCACTGTCCACAAGTGTGTGCAGAAATTCAAAATCTCCCTTATCCTCTAGTCACTTTTGTCACAGCTGTGCCATCGAGCCTGTCACATAGCGCTCAGATATCAGTGGGCCTCACACAATCCAAAAGTGTCCAGTGTCCAAAAGTGTGTGCAGAGATTCAAAATCTCCCTTATCCTCTAGTCACTTTTGTCACAGCTGTGCCATCGAGCCTGTCACATAGCGCTCAGATATTCATTGGGCCTCACACAATCCAAAAGTGTCCAGTGTCCAAAAGTGTGTGCAGAGATTCAAAATCTCCCTTATCCTCTAGTCACTTTTGTCACAGCTGTGCCATCGAGCCTGTCACATAGCGCTCAGATATCAGTGGGCCTCACACAATCCAAAAGTGTCCACTGTCCACAAGTGTGTGCAGAAATTCAAAATCTCCCTTATCCTCTAGTCACTTTTGTCACAGCTGTGCCATCGAGCCTGTCACATAGCGCTCAGATATCAGTGGGCCTCACACAATCCAAAAGTGTCCACTGTCCACAAGTGTGTGCATAAATTCAAAATCTCCCTTATCCTCTAGTCACTTTTGTCACAGCTGTGCCATCGAGCCTGTCACATAGCGCTCAGATATCAGTGGGCCTCACACAATCCAAAAGTGTCCACTGTCCACAAGTGTGTGCAGAAATTCAAAATCTCCCTTATCCTCTAGTCACTTTTGTCACAGCTGTGCCATCGAGCCTGTCACATAGCGCTCAGATATCAGTGGGCCTCACACAATCCAAAAGTGTCCAGTGTCCAAAAGTGTGTGCAGAGATTCAAAATCTCCCTTATCCTCTAGTCACTTTTGTCACAGCTGTGCCATCGAGCCTGTCACATAGAGCTCAGATATCAGTGGGCCTCACACAATCCAAAAGTGTCCAGTGTCCAAAAGTGTGTGCAGAGATTCAAAATCTCCCTTATCCTCTAGTCACTTTTGTCACAGCTGTGCCATCGAGCCTGTCACATAGCGCTCAGATATTCATTGGGCCTCACACAATCCAAAAGTGTCCAGTGTCCAAAAGTGTGTGCAGAGATTCAAAATCTCCCTTATCCTCTAGTCACTTTTGTCACAGCTGTGCCATCGAGCCTGTCACATAGCGCTCAGATATCAGTGGGCCTCACACAGTCCAAAAGTGTCCAGTGTCCAAAAGTGTGTGCAGAGATTCAAAATCTCCCTTATCCTCTAGTCACTTTTGTCACAGCTGTGCCATCGAGCCTGTCACATAGCGCTCAGATATCAGTGGGCCTCACACAATCCAAAAGTGTCCAGTGTCCAAAAGTGTGTGCAGAGATTCAAAATCTCCCTTATCCTCTAGTCACTTTTGTCACAGCTGTGCCATCGAGCCTGTCACATAGCGCTCAGATATCAGTGGGCCTCACACAATCCAAAAGTGTCCAGTGTCCAAAAGTGTGTGCAGAGATTCAAAATCTCCCTTATCCTCTAGTCACTTTTGTCACAGCTGTGCCATCGAGCCTGTCACATAGCGCTCAGATATTCATTGGGCCTCACACAATCCAAAAGTGTCCAGTGTCCAAAAGTGTGTGCAGAGATTCAAAATCTCCCTTATCCTCTAGTCACTTTTGTCACAGCTGTGCCATCGAGCCTGTCACATAGCGCTCAGATATCAGTGGGCCTCACACAGTCCAAAAGTGTCCAGTGTCCAAAAGTGTGTGCAGAGATTCAAAATCTCCCTTATCCTCTAGTCACTTTTGTCACAGCTGTGCCATCGAGCCTGTCACATAGCGCTCAGATATCAGTGGGCCTCACACAATCCAAAAGTGTCCAGTGTCCAAAAGTGTGTGCAGAGATTCAAAATCTCCCTTATCCTCTAGTCACTTTTGTCACAGCTGTGCCATCGAGCCTGTCACATAGCGTTCAGATATTCATTGGGCCTCACACAATCCAAAAGTGTCCAGTGTCCAAAAGTGTGTGCAGAGATTCAAAATCTCCCTTATCCTCTAGTCACTTTTGTCACAGCTGTGCCATCGAGCCTGTCACATAGCGCTCAGATATCAGTGGGCCTCACACAATCCAAAAGTGTCCACTGTCCACAAGTGTGTGCAGAAATTCAAAATCTCCCTTATCCTCTAGTCACTTTTGTCACAGCTGTGCCATCGAGCCTGTCACATAGCGCTCAGATATCAGTGGGCCTCACACAATCCAAAAGTGTCCACTGTCCACAAGTGTGTGCAGAAATTCAAAATCTCCCTTATCCTCTAGTCACTTTTGTCACAGCTGTGCCATCGAGCCTGTCACATAGCGCTCAGATATCAGTGGGCCTCACACAATCCAAAAGTGTCCACTGTCCACAAGTGTGTGCAGAAATTCAAAATCTCCCTTATCCTCTAGTCACTTTTGTCACAGCAGTGCCATCGAGCCTGTCACATAGCACTCAGATATCAGTGGGCCTCACACAATCCAAAAGTGTCCAGTGTCCAAAAGTGTGTGCAGAGATTCAAAATCTCCCTTATCCTCTAGTCACTTTTGTCAGAGCTGTGCCATCGAGCCTGTCACATAGCGCTCAGATATCAGTGGGCCTCACACAATCCAAAAGTGTCCAGTGTCCAAAAGTGTGTGCAGAGATTCAAAATCTCCCTTATCCTCTAGTCACTTTTGTCACAGCTGTGCCATCGAGCCTGTCACATAGCGCTCAGATATCAGTGGGCCTCACACAATCCAAAAGTGTCCAGTGTCCAAAAGTGTGTGCAGAGATTCAAAATCTCCCTTATCCTCTAGTCACTTTTGTCACAGCTGTGCCATCGAGCCTGTCACATAGCGCTCAGATATCAGTGGGCATCACACAATCCAAAAGTGTCCACTGTCCACAAGTGTGTGCAAAAATTCAAAATCTCCCTTATCCTCTAGTCACTTTTGTCACAGCTGTGCCATCGAGCCTGTCACATAGCGCTCAGATATCAGTGGGCCTCACACAATCCAAAAGTGTCCACTGTCCACAAGTGTGTGCAGAAATTCAAAATCTCCCTTATCCTCTAGTCACTTTTGTCACAGCTGTGCCATCGAGCCTGTCACATAGCGCTCAGATATCAGTGGGCCTCACACAATCCAAAAGTGTCCACTGTCCACAAGTGTGTGCAGAAATTCAAAATCTCCCTTATCCTCTAGTCACTTTTGTCACAGCTGTGCCATCGAGCCTGTCACATAGCGCTCAGATATCAGTGGGCCTCACACAATCCAAAAGTGTCCAGTGTCCAAAAGTGTGTGCAGAGATTCAAAATCTCCCTTATCCTCTAGTCACTTTTGTCACAGCTGTGCCATCGAGCCTGTCACATAGAGCTCAGATATCAGTGGGCCTCACACAATCCAAAAGTGTCCAGTGTCCAAAAGTGTGTGCAGAGATTCAAAATCTCCCTTATCCTCTAGTCATTTTGTCACAGCTGTGCCATCGAGCCTGTCACATAGCGCTCAGATATTCATTGGGCCTCACACAATCCAAAAGTGTCCAGTGTCCAAAAGTGTGTGCAGAGATTCAAAATCTCCCTTATCCTCTAGTCACTTTTGTCACAGCTGTGCCATCGAGCCTGTCACATAGCGCTCAGATATCAGTGGGCCTCACACAGTCCAAAAGTGTCCAGTGTCCAAAAGTGTGTGCAGAGATTCAAAATCTCCCTTATCCTCTAGTCACTTTTGTCACAGCTGTGTCATCGAGCCTGTCACATAGCGCTCAGATATCAGTGGGCCTCACACAATCCAAAAGTGTCCAGTGTCCAAAAGTGTGTGCAGAGATTCAAAATCTCCCTTATCCTCTAGTCACTTTTGTCACAGCTGTGCCATCGAGCCTGTCACATAGCGCTCAGATATCAGTGGGCCTCACACAATCCAAAAGTGTCCAGTGTCCAAAAGTGTGTGCAGAGATTCAAAATCTCCCTTATCCTCTAGTCACTTTTGTCACAGCTGTGCCATCGAGCCTGTCACATAGCGCTCAGATATCAGTGGGCCTCACACAATCCAAAAGTGTCCAGTGTCCAAAAGTGTGTGCAGAGATTCAAAATCTCCCTTATCCTCTAGTCACTTTTGTCACAGCTGTGCCATCGAGCCTGTCACATAGCGCTCAGATATTCATTGGGCCTCACACAATCCAAAAGTGTCCAGTGTCCAAAAGTGTGTGCAGAGATTCAAAATCTCCCTTATCCTCTAGTCACTTTTGTCACAGCTGTGCCATCGAGCCTGTCACATAGCGCTCAGATATCAGTGGGCCTCACACAGTCCAAAAGTGTCCAGTGTCCAAAAGTGTGTGCAGAGATTCAAAATCTCCCTTATCCTCTAGTCACTTTTGTCACAGCTGTGCCATCGAGCCTGTCACATATCGCTCAGATATCAGTGGGCCTCACACAATCCAAAAGTGTCCAGTGTCCAAAAGTGTGTGCAGAGATTCAAAATCTCCCTTATCCTCTAGTCACTTTTGTCACAGCTGTGCCATCGAGCCTGTCACATAGCGCTCAGATATTCATTGGGCCTCACACAATCCAAAAGTGTCCAGTGTCCAAAAGTGTGTGCAGAAATTCAAAATCTCCCTTATCCTCTAGTCACTTTTGTCACAGCTGTGCCATCGAGCCTGTCACATAGCGCTCAGATATCAGTGGGCCTCACACAATCCAAAAGTGTCCACTGTCCACAAGTGTGTGCAGAAATTCAAAATCTCCCTTATCCTCTAGTCACTTTTGTCACAGCTGTGCCATCGAGCCTGTCACATAGCGCTCAGATATCAGTGGGCCTCACACAATCCAAAAGTGTCCACTGTCCACAAGTGTGTGCAGAAATTCAAAATCACCCTTATCCTCTAGTCACTTTTGTCACAGCTGTGCCATCGAGCCTGTCACATAGCGCTCAGATATCAGTGGGCCTCACACAATCCAAAAGTGTCCACTGTCCACAAGTGTGTGCAGAAATTCAAAATCTCCCTTATCCTCTAGTCACTTTTGTCACAGCAGTGCCATCGAGCCTGTCACATAGCACTCAGATATCAGTGGGCCTCACACAATCCAAAAGTGTCCAGTGTCCAAAAGTGTGTGCAGAGATTCATAATCTCCCTTATCCTCTAGTCACTTTTGTCAGAGCTGTGCCATCGAGCCTGTCACATAGCGCTCAGATATCAGTGGGCCTCACACAATCCAAAAGTGTCCAGTGTCCAAAAGTGTGTGCAGAGATTCAAAATCTCCCTTATCCTCTAGTCACTTTTGTCACAGCTGTGCCATCGAGCCTGTCACATAGCGCTCAGATATCAGTGGGCCTCACACAATCCAAAAGTGTCCAGTGTCCAAAAGTGTGTGCAGAGATTCAAAATCTCCCTTATCCTCTAGTCACTTTTGTCACAGCTGTGCCATCGAGCCTGTCACATAGAGCTCAGATATCAGTGGGCCTCACACAATCCAAAAGTGTCCAGTGTCCAAAAGTGTGTGCAGAGATTCAAAATCTCCCTTATCCTCTAGTCATTTTGTCACAGCTGTGCCATCGAGCCTGTCACATAGCGCTCAGATATTCATTGGGCCTCACACAATCCAAAAGTGTCCAGTGTCCAAAAGTGTGTGCAGAGATTCAAAATCTCCCTTATCCTCTAGTCACTTTTGTCACAGCTGTGCCATCGAGCCTGTCACATAGCGCTCAGATATCAGTGGGCCTCACACAGTCCAAAAGTGTCCAGTGTCCAAAAGTGTGTGCAGAGATTCAAAATCTCCCTTATCCTCTAGTCACTTTTGTCACAGCTGTGCCATCGAGCCTGTCACATAGCGCTCAGATATCAGTGGGCCTCACACAATCCAAAAGTGTCCAGTGTCCAAAAGTGTGTGCAGAGATTCAAAATCTCCCTTATCCTCTAGTCACTTTTGTCACAGCTGTGCCATCGAGCCTGTCACATAGCGCTCAGATATCAGTGGGCCTCACACAATCCAAAAGTGTCCAGTGTCCAAAAGTGTGTGCAGAGATTCAAAATCTCCCTTATCCTCTAGTCACTTTTGTCACAGCTGTGCCATCGAGCCTGTCACATAGCGCTCAGATATCAGTGGGCCTCACACAATCCAAAAGTGTCCAGTGTCCAAAAGTGTGTGCAGAGATTCAAAATCTCCCTTATCCTCTAGTCACTTTTGTCACAGCTGTGCCATCGAGCCTGTCACATAGCGCTCAGATATTCATTGGGCCTCACACAATCCAAAAGTGTCCAGTGTCCAAAAGTGTGTGCAGAGATTCAAAATCTCCCTTATCCTCTAGTCACTTTTGTCACAGCTGTGCCATCGAGCCTGTCACATAGCGCTCAGATATCAGTGGGCCTCACACAGTCCAAAAGTGTCCAGTGTCCAAAAGTGTGTGCAGAGATTCAAAATCTCCCTTATCCTCTAGTCACTTTTGTCACAGCTGTGCCATCGAGCCTGTCACATAGCGCTCAGATATCAGTGGGCCTCACACAATCCAAAAGTGTCCAGTGTCCAAAAGTGTGTGCAGAGATTCAAAATCTCCCTTATCCTCTAGTCACTTTTGTCACAGCTGTGCCATCGAGCCTGTCACATAGCGCTCAGATATTCATTGGGCCTCACACAATCCAAAAGTGTCCAGTGTCCAAAAGTGTGTGCAGAGATTCAAAATCTCCCTTATCCTCTAGTCACTTTTGTCACAGCTGTGCCATCGAGCCTGTCACATAGCGCTCAGATATCAGTGGGCCTCACACAATCCAAAAGTGTCCACTGTCCACAAGTGTGTGCAGAAATTCAAAATCTCCCTTATCCTCTAGTCACTTTTGTCACAGCTGTGCCATCGAGCCTGTCACATAGCGCTCAGATATCAGTGGGCCTCACACAATCCAAAAGTGTCCAGTGTCCAAAAGTGTGTGCAGAGATTCAAAATCTCCCTTATCCTCTAGTCACTTTTGTCACAGCTGTGCCATCGAGCCTGTCACATAGCGCTCAGATATTCATTGGGCCTCACACAATCCAAAAGTGTCCAGTGTCCAAAAGTGTGTGCAGAGATTCAAAATCTCCCTTATCCTCTAGTCACTTTTGTCACAGCTGTGCCATCGAGCCTGTCACATAGCGCTCAGATATCAGTGGGCCTCACACAATCCAAAAGTGTCCACTGTCCACAAGTGTGTGCAGAAATTCAAAATCTCCCTTATCCTCTAGTCACTTTTGTCACAGCTGTGCCATCGAGCCTGTCACATAGCGCTCAGATATTCATTGGGCCTCACACAATCCAAAAGTGTCCACTGTCCACAAGTGTGTGCATAAATTCAAAATCTCCCTTATCCTCTAGTCACTTTTGTCACAGCTGTGCCATCGAGCCTGTCACATAGCGCTCAGATATCAGTGGGCCTCACACAATCCAAAAGTGTCCACTGTCCACAAGTGTGTGCAGAAATTCAAAATCTCCCTTATCCTCTAGTCACTTTTGTCACAGCTGTGCCATCGAGCCTGTCACATAGCGCTCAGATATCAGTGGGCCTCACACAATCCAAAAGTGTCCAGTGTCCAAAAGTGTGTGCAGAGATTCAAAATCTCCCTTATCCTCTAGTCACTTTTGTCACAGCTGTGCCATCGAGCCTGTCACATAGAGCTCAGATATCAGTGGGCCTCACACAATCCAAAAGTGTCCAGTGTCCAAAAGTGTGTGCAGAGATTCAAAATCTCCCTTATCCTCTAGTCACTTTTGTCACAGCTGTGCCATCGAGCCTGTCACATAGCGCTCAGATATTCATTGGGCCTCACACAATCCAAAAGTGTCCAGTGTCCAAAAGTGTGTGCAGAGATTCAAAATCTCCCTTATCCTCTAGTCACTTTTGTCACAGCTGTGCCATCGAGCCTGTCACATAGCGCTCAGATATCAGTGGGCCTCACACAGTCCAAAAGTGTCCAGTGTCCAAAAGTGTGTGCAGAGATTCAAAATCTCCCTTATCCTCTAGTCACTTTTGTCACAGCTGTGCCATCGAGCCTGTCACATAGCGCTCAGATATCAGTGGGCCTCACACAATCCAAAAGTGTCCAGTGTCCAAAAGTGTGTGCAGAGATTCAAAATCTCCCTTATCCTCTAGTCACTTTTGTCACAGCTGTGCCATCGAGCCTGTCACATAGCGCTCAGATATCAGTGGGCCTCACACAATCCAAAAGTGTCCAGTGTCCAAAAGTGTGTGCAGAGATTCAAAATCTCCCTTATCCTCTAGTCACTTTTGTCACAGCTGTGCCATCGAGCCTGTCACATAGCGCTCAGATATTCATTGGGCCTCACACAATCCAAAAGTGTCCAGTGTCCAAAAGTGTGTGCAGAGATTCAAAATCTCCCTTATCCTCTAGTCACTTTTGTCACAGCTGTGCCATCGAGCCTGTCACATAGCGCTCAGATATCAGTGGGCCTCACACAGTCCAAAAGTGTCCAGTGTCCAAAAGTGTGTGCAGAGATTCAAAATCTCCCTTATCCTCTAGTCACTTTTGTCACAGCTGTGCCATCGAGCCTGTCACATAGCGCTCAGATATCAGTGGGCCTCACACAATCCAAAAGTGTCCAGTGTCCAAAAGTGTGTGCAGAGATTCAAAATCTCCCTTATCCTCTAGTCACTTTTGTCACAGCTGTGCCATCGAGCCTGTCACATAGCGTTCAGATATTCATTGGGCCTCACACAATCCAAAAGTGTCCAGTGTCCAAAAGTGTGTGCAGAGATTCAAAATCTCCCTTATCCTCTAGTCACTTTTGTCACAGCTGTGCCATCGAGCCTGTCACATAGCGCTCAGATATCAGTGGGCCTCACACAATCCAAAAGTGTCCACTGTCCACAAGTGTGTGCAGAAATTCAAAATCTCCCTTATCCTCTAGTCACTTTTGTCACAGCTGTGCCATCGAGCCTGTCACATAGCGCTCAGATATCAGTGGGCCTCACACAATCCAAAAGTGTCCACTGTCCACAAGTGTGTGCAGAAATTCAAAATCTCCCTTATCCTCTAGTCACTTTTGTCACAGCTGTGCCATCGAGCCTGTCACATAGCGCTCAGATATCAGTGGGCCTCACACAATCCAAAAGTGTCCACTGTCCACAAGTGTGTGCAGAAATTCAAAATCTCCCTTATCCTCTAGTCACTTTTGTCACAGCAGTGCCATCGAGCCTGTCACATAGCACTCAGATATCAGTGGGCCTCACACAATCCAAAAGTGTCCAGTGTCCAAAAGTGTGTGCAGAGATTCAAAATCTCCCTTATCCTCTAGTCACTTTTGTCAGAGCTGTGCCATCGAGCCTGTCACATAGCGCTCAGATATCAGTGGGCCTCACACAATCCAAAAGTGTCCAGTGTCCAAAAGTGTGTGCAGAGATTCAAAATCTCCCTTATCCTCTAGTCACTTTTGTCACAGCTGTGCCATCGAGCCTGTCACATAGCGCTCAGATATCAGTGGGCCTCACACAATCCAAAAGTGTCCAGTGTCCAAAAGTGTGTGCAGAGATTCAAAATCTCCCTTATCCTCTAGTCACTTTTGTCACAGCTGTGCCATCGAGCCTGTCACATAGCGCTCAGATATCAGTGGGCATCACACAATCCAAAAGTGTCCACTGTCCACAAGTGTGTGCAAAAATTCAAAATCTCCCTTATCCTCTAGTCACTTTTGTCACAGCTGTGCCATCGAGCCTGTCACATAGCGCTCAGATATCAGTGGGCCTCACACAATCCAAAAGTGTCCACTGTCCACAAGTGTGTGCAGAAATTCAAAATCTCCCTTATCCTCTAGTCACTTTTGTCACAGCTGTGCCATCGAGCCTGTCACATAGCGCTCAGATATCAGTGGGCCTCACACAATCCAAAAGTGTCCACTGTCCACAAGTGTGTGCAGAAATTCAAAATCTCCCTTATCCTCTAGTCACTTTTGTCACAGCTGTGCCATCGAGCCTGTCACATAGCGCTCAGATATCAGTGGGCCTCACACAATCCAAAAGTGTCCAGTGTCCAAAAGTGTGTGCAGAGATTCAAAATCTCCCTTATCCTCTAGTCACTTTTGTCACAGCTGTGCCATCGAGCCTGTCACATAGAGCTCAGATATCAGTGGGCCTCACACAATCCAAAAGTGTCCAGTGTCCAAAAGTGTGTGCAGAGATTCAAAATCTCCCTTATCCTCTAGTCATTTTGTCACAGCTGTGCCATCGAGCCTGTCACATAGCGCTCAGATATTCATTGGGCCTCACACAATCCAAAAGTGTCCAGTGTCCAAAAGTGTGTGCAGAGATTCAAAATCTCCCTTATCCTCTAGTCACTTTTGTCACAGCTGTGCCATCGAGCCTGTCACATAGCGCTCAGATATCAGTGGGCCTCACACAGTCCAAAAGTGTCCAGTGTCCAAAAGTGTGTGCAGAGATTCAAAATCTCCCTTATCCTCTAGTCACTTTTGTCACAGCTGTGCCATCGAGCCTGTCACATAGCGCTCAGATATCAGTGGGCCTCACACAATCCAAAAGTGTCCAGTGTCCAAAAGTGTGTGCAGAGATTCAAAATCTCCCTTATCCTCTAGTCACTTTTGTCACAGCTGTGCCATCGAGCCTGTCACATAGCGCTCAGATATCAGTGGGCCTCACACAATCCAAAAGTGTCCAGTGTCCAAAAGTGTGTGCAGAGATTCAAAATCTCCCTTATCCTCTAGTCACTTTTGTCACAGCTGTGCCATCGAGCCTGTCACATAGCGCTCAGATATCAGTGGGCCTCACACAATCCAAAAGTGTCCAGTGTCCAAAAGTGTGTGCAGAGATTCAAAATCTCCCTTATCCTCTAGTCACTTTTGTCACAGCTGTGCCATCGAGCCTGTCACATAGCGCTCAGATATTCATTGGGCCTCACACAATCCAAAAGTGTCCAGTGTCCAAAAGTGTGTGCAGAGATTCAAAATCTCCCTTATCCTCTAGTCACTTTTGTCACAGCTGTGCCATCGAGCCTGTCACATAGCGCTCAGATATCAGTGGGCCTCACACAGTCCAAAAGTGTCCAGTGTCCAAAAGTGTGTGCAGAGATTCAAAATCTCCCTTATCCTCTAGTCACTTTTGTCACAGCTGTGCCATCGAGCCTGTCACATAGCGCTCAGATATCAGTGGGCCTCACACAATCCAAAAGTGTCCAGTGTCCAAAAGTGTGTGCAGAGATTCAAAATCTCCCTTATCCTCTAGTCACTTTTGTCACAGCTGTGCCATCGAGCCTGTCACATAGCGCTCAGATATTCATTGGGCCTCACACAATCCAAAAGTGTCCAGTGTCCAAAAGTGTGTGCAGAAATTCAAAATCTCCCTTATCCTCTAGTCACTTTTGTCACAGCTGTGCCATCGAGCCTGTCACATAGCGCTCAGATATCAGTGGGCCTCACACAATCCAAAAGTGTCCACTGTCCACAAGTGTGTGCAGAAATTCAAAATCTCCCTTATCCTCTAGTCACTTTTGTCACAGCTGTGCCATCGAGCCTGTCACATAGCGCTCAGATATCAGTGGGCCTCACACAATCCAAAAGTGTCCACTGTCCACAAGTGTGTGCAGAAATTCAAAATCACCCTTATCCTCTAGTCACTTTTGTCACAGCTGTGCCATCGAGCCTGTCACATAGCGCTCAGATATCAGTGGGCCTCACACAATCCAAAAGTGTCCACTGTCCACAAGTGTGTGCAGAAATTCAAAATCTCCCTTATCCTCTAGTCACTTTTGTCACAGCAGTGCCATCGAGCCTGTCACATAGCACTCAGATATCAGTGGGCCTCACACAATCCAAAAGTGTCCAGTGTCCAAAAGTGTGTGCAGAGATTCAAAATCTCCCTTATCCTCTAGTCACTTTTGTCAGAGCTGTGCCATCGAGCCTGTCACATAGCGCTCAGATATCAGTGGGCCTCACACAATCCAAAAGTGTCCAGTGTCCAAAAGTGTGTGCAGAGATTCAAAATCTCCCTTATCCTCTAGTCACTTTTGTCACAGCTGTGCCATCGAGCCTGTCACATAGCGCTCAGATATCAGTGGGCCTCACACAATCCAAAAGTGTCCAGTGTCCAAAAGTGTGTGCAGAGATTCAAAATCTCCCTTATCCTCTAGTCACTTTTGTCACAGCTGTGCCATCGAGCCTGTCACATAGCGCTCAGATATCAGTGGGCCTCACACAATCCAAAAGTGTCCACTGTCCACAAGTGTGTGCAGAAATTCAAAATCTCCCTTATCCTCTAGTCACTTTTGTCACAGCTGTGCCATCGAGCCTGTCACATAGCGCTCAGATATCAGTGGGCCTCACACAATCCAAAAGTGTCCACTGTCCACAAGTGTGTGCAGAAATTCAAAATCTCCCTTATCCTCTAGTCACTTTTGTCACAGCTGTGCCATCGAGCCTGTCACATAGCGCTCAGATATCAGTGGGCCTCACACAATCCAAAAGTGTCCAGTGTCCAAAAGTGTGTGCAGAGATTCAAAATCTCCCTTATCCTCTAGTCACTTTTGTCACAGCTGTGCCATCGAGCCTGTCACATAGCGCTCAGATATCAGTGGGCCTCACACAATCCAAAAGTGTCCAGTGTCCAAAAGTGTGTGCAGAGATTCAAAATCTCCCTTATCCTCTAGTCACTTTTGTCACAGCTGTGCCATCGAGCCTGTCACATAGCGCTCAGATATCAGTGGGCCTCACACAATCCAAAAGTGTCCAGTGTCCAAAAGTGTGTGCAGAGATTCAAAATCTCCCTTATCCTCTAGTCACTTTTGTCACAGCTGTGCCATCGAGCCTGTCACATAGCGCTCAGATATTCATTGGGCCTCACACAATCCAAAAGTGTCCAGTGTCCAAAAGTGTGTGCAGAGATTCAAAATCTCCCTTATCCTCTAGTCACTTTTGTCACAGCTGTGCCATCGAGCCTGTCACATAGCGCTCAGATATCAGTGGGCCTCACACAGTCCAAAAGTGTCCAGTGTCCAAAAGTGTGTGCAGAGATTCAAAATCTCCCTTATCCTCTAGTCACTTTTGTCACAGCTGTGCCATCGAGCCTGTCACATAGCGCTCAGATATCAGTGGGCCTCACACAATCCAAAAGTGTCCAGTGTCCAAAAGTGTGTGCAGAGATTCAAAATCTCCCTTATCCTCTAGTCACTTTTGTCACAGCTGTGCCATCGAGCCTGTCACATAGCGCTCAGATATTCATTGGGCCTCACACAATCCAAAAGTGTCCAGTGTCCAAAAGTGTGTGCAGAGATTCAAAATCTCCCTTATCCTCTAGTCACTTTTGTCACAGCTGTGCCATCGAGCCTGTCACATAGCGCTCAGATATCAGTGGGCCTCACACAATCCAAAAGTGTCCACTGTCCACAAGTGTGTGCAGAAATTCAAAATCTCCCTTATCCTCTAGTCACTTTTGTCACAGCTGTGCCATCGAGCCTGTCACATAGCGCTCAGATATCAGTGGGCCTCACACAATCCAAAAGTGTCCACTGTCCACAAGTGTGTGCAGAAATTCAAAATCTCCCTTATCCTCTAGTCACTTTTGTCACAGCTGTGCCATCGAGCCTGTCACATAGCGCTCAGATATCAGTGGGCCTCACACAATCCAAAAGTGTCCACTGTCCACAAGTGTGTGCAGAAATTCAAAATCTCCCTTATCCTCTAGTCACTTTTGTCACAGCAGTGCCATCGAGCCTGTCACATAGCACTCAGATATCAGTGGGCCTCACACAATCCAAAAGTGTCCAGTGTCCAAAAGTGTGTGCAGAGATTCAAAATCTCCCTTATCCTCTAGTCACTTTTGTCAGAGCTGTGCCATCGAGCCTGTCACATAGCGCTCAGATATCAGTGGGCCTCACACAATCCAAAAGTGTCCAGTGTCCAAAAGTGTGTGCAGAGATTCAAAATCTCCCTTATCCTCTAGTCACTTTTGTCACAGCTGTGCCATCGAGCCTGTCACATAGCGCTCAGATATCAGTGGGCCTCACACAATCCAAAAGTGTCCAGTGTCCAAAAGTGTGTGCAGAGATTCAAAATCTCCCTTATCCTCTAGTCACTTTTGTCACAGCTGTGCCATCGAGCCTGTCACATAGCGCTCAGATATCAGTGGGCCTCACACAATCCAAAAGTGTCCACTGTCCACAAGTGTGTGCAGAAATTCAAAATCTCCCTTATCCTCTAGTCACTTTTGTCACAGCTGTGCCATCGAGCCTGTCACATAGCGCTCAGATATCAGTGGGCCTCACACAATCCAAAAGTGTCCACTGTCCACAAGTGTGTGCAGAAATTCAAAATCTCCCTTATCCTCTAGTCACTTTTGTCACAGCTGTGCCATCGAGCCTGTCACATAGCGCTCAGATATCAGTGGGCCTCACACAATCCAAAAGTGTCCAGTGTCCAAAAGTGTGTGCAGAGATTCAAAATCTCCCTTATCCTCTAGTCACTTTTGTCAGAGCTGTGCCATCGAGCCTGTCACATAGCGCTCAGATATTCATTGGGCCTCACACAATCCAAAAGTGTCCAGTGTCCAAAAGTGTGTGCAGAGATTCAAAATCTCCCTTATCCTCTAGTCACTTTTGTCACAGCTGTGCCATCGAGCCTGTCACATAGCGCTCAGATATCAGTGGGCCTCACACAGTCCAAAAGTGTCCAGTGTCCAAAAGTGTGTGCAGAGATTCAAAATCTCCCTTATCCTCTAGTCACTTTTGTCACAGCTGTGCCATCGAGCCTGTCACATAGCGCTCAGATATCAGTGGGCCTCACACAATCCAAAAGTGTCCAGTGTCCAAAAGTGTGTGCAGAGATTCAAAATCTCCCTTATCCTCTAGTCACTTTTGTCACAGCTGTGCCATCGAGCCTGTCACATAGCGCTCAGATATTCATTGGGCCTTACACAATCCAAAAGTGTCCAGTGTCCAAAAGTGTGTGCAGAGATTCAAAATCTCCCTTATCCTCTAGTCACTTTTGTCACAGCTGTGCCATCGAGCCTGTCACATAGCGCTCAGATATCAGTGGGCCTCACACAATCCAAAAGTGTCCACTGTCCACAAGTGTGTGCAGAAATTCAAAATCTCCCTTATCCTCTAGTCACTTTTGTCACAGCTGTGCCATCGAGCCTGTCACATAGCGCTCAGATATCAGTGGGCCTCACACAATCCAAAAGTGTCCACTGTCCACAAGTGTGTGCAGAAATTCAAAATCTCCCTTATCCTCTAGTCACTTTTGTCACAGCTGTGCCATCGAGTCTGTCACATAGCGCTCAGATATCAGTGGGCCTCACACAATCCAAAAGTGTCCACTGTCCACAAGTGTGTGCAGAAATTCAAAATCTCCCTTATCCTCTAGTCACTTTTGTCACAGCAGTGCCATCGAGCCTGTCACATAGCACTCAGATATCAGTGGGCCTCACACAATCCAAAAGTGTCCAGTGTCCAAAAGTGTGTGCAGAGATTCAAAATCTCCCTTATCCTCTAGTCACTTTTGTCAGAGCTGTGCCATCGAGCCTGTCACATAGCGCTCAGATATCAGTGGGCCTCACACAATCCAAAAGTGTCCAGAGTCCAAAAGTGTGTGCAGAGATTCAAAATCTCCCTTATCCTCTAGTCACTTTTGTCACAGCTGTGCCATCGAGCCTGTCACATAGCGCTCAGATATTCATTGGGCCTTACACAATCCAAAAGTGTCCAGTGTCCAAAAGTGTGTGCAGAGATTCAAAATCTCCCTTATCCTCTAGTCACTTTTGTCACAGCTGTGCCATCGAGCCTGTCACATAGCGCTCAGATATCAGTGGGCCTCACACAATCCAAAAGTGTCCACTGTCCACAAGTGTGTGCAGAAATTCAAAATCTCCCTTATCCTCTAGTCACTTTTGTCACAGCTGTGCCATCGAGCCTGTCACATAGCGCTCAGATATCAGTGGGCCTCACACAATCCAAAAGTGTCCACTGTCCACAAGTGTGTGCAGAAATTCAAAATCTCCCTTATCCTCTAGTCACTTTTGTCACAGCTGTGCCATCGAGCCTGTCACATAGCGCTCAGATATCAGTGGGCCTCACACAATCCAAAAGTGTCCACTGTCCACAAGTGTGTGCAGAAATTCAAAATCTCCCTTATCCTCTAGTCACTTTTGTCACAGCAGTGCCATCGAGCCTGTCACATAGCACTCAGATATCAGTGGGCCTCACACAATCCAAAAGAGTCCAGTGTCCAAAAGTGTGTGCAGAGATTCAAAATCTCCCTTATCCTCTAGTCACTTTTGTCAGAGCTGTGCCATCGAGCCTGTCACATAGCGCTCAGATATCAGTGGGCCTCACACAATCAAAAAGTGTCCAGTGTCCAAAAGTGTGTGCAGAGATTCAAAATCTCCCTTATCCTCTAGTCACTTTTGTCACAGCTGTGCCATCGAGCCTGTCACATAGCGCTCAGATATCAGTGGGCCTCACACAATCCAAAAGTGTCCAGTGTCCAAAAGTGTGTGCAGAGATTCAAAATCTCCCTTATCCTCTAGTCACTTTTGTCACAGCTGTGCCATCGAGCCTGTCACATAGCGCTCAGATATTCATTGGGCCTCACACAATCCAAAAGTGTCCAGTGTCCAAAAGTGTGTGCAGAGATTCAAAATCTCCCTTATCCTCTAGTCACTTTTGTCACAGCTGTGCCATCGAGCCTGTCACATAGCGCTGAGATATCAGTGGGCCTCACACAATCCAAAAGTGTCCACTGTCCACAAGTGTGTGCAGAAATTCAAAATCTCCCTTATCTTCTAGTCACTTTTGTCACAGCTGTGCCATCGAGCCTGTCACATAGCGCTCAGATATCAGTGTGCCTCACACAATCCAAAAGTGTCCAGTGTCCAAAAGTGTGTGCAGAAATTCAAAATCTCCCCTGTCCTAAAGACACCTTGTACCTTGTTTTACATTACTATATAGTTTGTTGGATTTTGTCTACATTTCTACCAAAAATGAGGAAGGCTGGTGGAAGAGGCCGTGGAATTGGGCGGGGGTTGGCAGCTGGTAATGATGGTGTTGGTGGTGGATCTGATGGTAGTGGCAAGAGCAAAATAGGACCGAATGCAGGAGGTGCTGACCCTGCGTCATCGTCTGGCTACATAAGGCCTCGAACGCTTAGTTTTCTAGGAGTTGGCAAACCGCTTTTAAAGCCAGAGCATCAGGAAAAAGTTTTGTCTTACATTGCTGACTCAGCCTCCAGCTCTATCGCCTCCTCTTCTTCAGTTGTAAAAAGTAAAAGCACTGAGTCGTCATTGGAGGCTCATGTTCATGAACCACACCTTTCCTTGTGTCCTTCACCCCAACCAAGATTGAAGGCCATACTACTGATTACTCCATGGAGCTGTTTTCACATACCATGCCTGGATTATCAAGTGAAATGGTGAATTACCCAGGCCAAGATGAATCTGACATGGAGTGCACTGATGCACAGCCGCTGATGGATGATTCTGCTGGTACATTCACTCAGAGCACTACATTGTCCTCGCAGTGTACAGAGCCAGATTCTGACCCTGATGAGACTCAGGTGCCCCTTCCCGCACACTATACCACCATACACGGTGACACAGAGGAAGGTGCACATGACATAGAAGAGGAGGTGATGGCTGACCCAGTTGTTGACCCAGATTGGCATCCATTGGGGGAAGAGGGTGCTGCTTCCAATAGCTCAGATGAGGAGCATCCACAGCAGACATCGACATAGCAACAGCTGTTATCTGGCAGGCCCGGAGCACTCCAAAGACAGGTTCCAAACATCAAAAGAGTTGCTGGACAGCTTGTCCAGAGGGTCAAAAGATCACAGCGTGCTAGGCCGCAAAATGTCTGCCAAAGTAGGAAGAGTGCAGTGTGGCACTTTTTTGAACAAAATCCTCATGAACAGGCCAAGGTTATCTGTAAGAAGTGCGCTAAGACCTTTAGCCGAGGGAAAAATCTGAAAAATTTGAATACCAGTTGCATGCTTAGACATTTAACCAGCATGCACTTGCAAGCGTGGACACAACACCAAACCTCAAGTGCCACATGTGCAACTGATCACAACGAAGGTAGTCAACAACGCTACATTGTTTCCCCCACTGTAAGCCCACCGGTTAGCACAGCAGCAAATGTTGAGGTGTCGTTGCAAGACCACAGCAGTCAGGGAATCCCACTGTTATATCAACGAAAGACTGATTCTAGGCCATCAGAAAGAACACCAACTCCATCACCATCATCAACCCTCTCTCAGTCCGCCCTGTCCACCGCTACTTCCACCATATGCAGCTCTCAAGTCCAGCTCACCCTCCCAGACACTATGAGTAGGTCAAGAAAGTACTCAGTCTCTCATCCGCGTACACTGGGTTTGAACGCCCACATTGCCAAACTAATCTCGTTTGAGATGATGCCCTTTCGGTTGGTGGAAAGCACAGCTTTCCGCGAACTCATGGCCTATGCAGTACCACGCTATGACCTACCCAGTCGCCACTTCTTCTCTTGCAAAGCCATCCCAGCCCTCCACCATCATGTGAAAGACCGCATTGTCCATGCACTCAAGCAGTCAGTGAGCGGAAAGGTGCACCTCACAACTGATGCATGGTCCAGTCGGCATGGCCAGGGCCGTTACGTGTCCATCACTGCGCACTGGGTTAATGTGGTGGATGCAGGGTCCACAGGGGACAGCGGTGGTGGGACAGTGCTGCCTAGCCCACGGTATAGGAAACAGTTGGCTGTAGGCATTCGACCCTCCTCCTCCTCCTCCTCCTCCAGAAGCGACAGCTCGTCCACAGAGCGCAGTCGTACGAGCACTCCATCTGCAGCTGCCACTGTTGCACACGATGTGTCCCCCTATCGAGCAGCTAGTGGAAAGCGTCAGCAGGCTGTGTTGCAGATGATGTGTTTGGGCGACAGACACACCGCCGAGGTGCTGGCCGAGTACTTGAAGCGACAAACTGAGTCATGGCTGGGCAGTGTACATCTTGAGGCAGGCAAGGTAGTTAGTGATAACGGCCGTAATTTTGTGGCAGCCATAGCCCTTTCAAAACTCAGCCACATACCTTGCTTGGCTCACACCTTGAACCTGGTGGTGCAGTGCTTCCTCAAAAATTATCCGGAGTTAACAGCCCTGCTCCAGAAGGTGCGAAGACTGTGCGCGCACATCCGCCGGTCGCCTGTACACTCCGTTCGTATGCAGAAGCTGCAGCGATTGCTCCACCTTCCCAACCACCGCCTCATTATCGACATTGCAACAAGGTGGAACTCCACCCTGCACATGGTGGAGCGGCTGTGCGAGCAGAGGCAGGCCATAATGCATTTGTGGGAGGATACACGGCCATGCACTTTGAGAGCAGACATGGAGTTGACAGGTGTGCAGTGGTCGAAGCTGAAAGACCTTTGTAAAGTCCTTCAGTGTTTTGAGGAATGCACACGGCTGGTAAGCGCAGACGATGCCATCCTAAGCATGAGCATCCCACTTATGCGTCTGCTCATGCAAACTTTGACGCATCTTAAGGAGCAGGCGTCTGCAGCCAATGTTGATGAGGAGGAAGAGGAGGAGGGAATCCTTGATGACATTCAGCCATTGTCTGCTCAGGGACCTCTCCTGGACGAGGTGGAGGAAGAAGAGGAGGAGGAGGAGGATGATGGGGATGATTACTTAGGGGAGGAGGATGCATCTCGTGGGGCAAGTGAAAATGTTGGCGTGGCAAGGTCTGGTACAGGGTTTGTGCGTGACTGGAGGGATGTGGATTTGCCAGAAAGTGCTCCTCCACCCAGCACTCGCAGTGCATCATTGACACCGGGAACATTGGCCCACATGTCAGATTATGCCTTGCGGATCCTAAAAAGGGACCCCCCGCATTGCCAAAATGATGAACGATGACGACTACTGGTTGGCCAGCATCCTGGATCCACGCTATAAAGGCAAATTACAAAACATCATGCCACAGGAGAACCTTGACCTAATATTGGCTAATAAACAAGCAACTCTGGTAAATCGGTTGCTTGAGGCATTCCCAGCACACAGCAGCGGTGATGGTTCTCACACGAGCCGTACGGGCCGGGGGCAGCTTGGCAGAGGTGTTCGTGGTGCACACAGCAGAAGTGGCATTGGAGACAGGGGTTTCATGACAATGTTGAGGACTGATTTTTCAAATACCGCTCACACAACTGGTAATACTGCATCGATGGAAAGTGACAGGAGACAGCAGTTGTCAACTATGGTTACAAACTACTTTTCCTCCCATATCGATGTTCTCCCACACAGGTCATTCCCCTTTGACTATTGGGCTGCTAAACTGGACACCTGGCCTGAATTGGCCCCATATGCCTTACAGGAGCTCGCTTGCCCAGCTGCAAGTGTGCTATCGGAAAGAGTCTTCAGTGCAGCTGGATCAATCCTGACAGAAAAAAGGACCCGTCTGTCAACCCAAAATGTGGATGATCTAACCTTCATTAAAATGAACCACGCATGGGTTTCCAAGGATTTTGTCCCACCTTCCCCTGATGACACATAGGGTGACAGAAAAATGGCTTGCTTTGGTCCACCTCTTCCTGGTACTTCACCTATTTCGCCTTTTGCATCAGCTGAATGTCCAACATCAACATATGCCACTTTCTAAAACTCCCTAACTGTGCTGCCTCTCCCCCCATGGCCGGGGTCACCACCTACCGCACGACACCGTGCGAGTGCCGTTGCCCTGGACAGGTGGGTAGGCCGACTCTTGGGGCGCGGGCACTGGCACAGGGTCCCTCATAGTGCAATCAAGTGTCTCTGACGGTGGTGGTGCACACCCGCCGTCAGACACACCGCTGTACTATGAGGGGCCCAGTGCCAGTACCGACGCCCACGAGTGGGCCCCCCTTGCTTGGGCAGGGCCCCAGCATTTGCAATCTTTACCTCTCCCTGCTCCTCCGCTGTGTAATCTGGGCCGTCAAATCCATACTGTGCCTGACACCGTCTGAGCCTGCCTCATGCTGTATAGACATATATTTTGAATGTGTACGCTATCCATACATGTTATCCGGGGATACGGTACCCTTTCTAACCTTTGTGCAATCACGTGCAATCCATACTGGGCCTAACACCGTCTGAGCCTGCCTCATGCTGCATAGACATATATTTTGAATGTGTACGCTATCCATACATGTTATCCGGGGATACGGTACCCTTTCTAACCTTTGTGCAATCACGTGCAATCCATACTGGGCCTAACACCGTCTGAGCCTGCCTCATGCTGTATAGACATATATTTTGAATGTGTACGCTATCCATACATGTTATCCAGGGATACGGTACCCTTTCTAACATTTGTGCAATCACATGCAATCCATACTGGGCCTAACACCGTCTGAGCCTGCCTCCTGAGACATATATTTTGAATGTGTACGCTATCCATACATGTTATCCGGGGATACGGTACCCTTTCTAACCTTTGTGCAATCACGTGCAATCCATACTGGGCCTAACACCGTCTGAGCCTGCCTCCTGAGACATATATTTTGAATGTGTACGCTATCCATACATGTTATCCGGGGATACGGTACCCTTTCTAACCTTTGTGCAATCACGTGCAATCCATACTGGGCCTAACACCGTCTGAGCCTGCCTCATGCTGTATAGACATATATTTTGAATGTGTACGCTATCCATACATGTTATCCAGGGATACGGTACCCTTTCTAACCTTTGTGCAATCACGTGCAATCCATACTGGGCCTAACACCGTCTGAGCCTGCCTCATGCTGTATAGACATATATTTTGAATGTGTACGCTATCCATACATGTTATCCAGGGATACGGTACCCTTTCTAACCTTTGTGCAATGACGTGCAATCCATACTGGGCCTAACACCGTCTGAGCCTGCCTCATGCTGTATAGACATATATTTTGAATGTGTACGCTATCCATACATGTTATCCGGGGATACGGTACCCTTTCTAACCTTTGTGCAATCACGTGCAATCCATACTGAGCCTAACACCGTCTGAGCCTGCCTCATGCTGTATAGACATATATTTTGAATGTGTACGCTATCCATACATGTTATCCGGGGATACGGTACCCTTTCTAACCTTTGTGCAATCACGTGCAATCCATACTGAGCCTAACACCGTCTGAGCCTGCCTCCTGAGACATATATTTTGAATGTGTACGCTATCCATACATGTTATCTGGGGATACGGTACCCTTTCTCACCTTTGTGCAATCACGTGTAATCCATACTGGGCGTGAGAACGGCTGACGAGCTGTTAAGCAAGCTACAGCACCTGTCCAGACAAGTACAGGGATTCCCTAGCGAGGAGACTTATTTGATTGTTTTCAATGTTGGGACAGCAATTTTTGGGGAGCACTATACTCTGGAGAATGATAGATGGGGCCCACCATACACTGGAACATTCCAAAGGTGGACATCAGACACTGGAGCAGCATTTACAGGGCCCATTATACACTAGAGCATTAGAAATGGGGCCCATTATGTTTGGAGCATTATTTGGGCCCATAAGACAGTGGAGCTTCATCCATGGGGACCAACATATACTGTAGCATTATGTGGAGCTCATCATATACTGTTTCAAACATTATATGGGACCAATGATTCTGTATGGAGAAATAGATGGGCCTCGTCATGAGATGTAAAAAGTGAGGTATTTTTCATTGTACTATACCGCTATTTCTCTGCCTTATCGGAGCATGATGAGTTGTGGTATGTGTTAAAGGGGCGCTCTTTCGCCCAGGGCACATGAAAACCTGCAGCCAGTCCTCCCCCCCCCACAACTTTAGCCAAATAACCCCCATTTTTCAGTGCGTAACTTGTATTATGAAGTTAATTAAGGTTGACAAGCTTAAGAAAGAAGAATTGATGCTTTTGGCATTCAAATGGGCACTGTAGGTGTGTTTCCTGTCCTCCTCTCACTGCCGACTTTTATTCCCCATTGACTTACATTGGGTTTCGTGTTTCGGGACAACCCCGACTTTTCCCTATAATCGGACGATCTTGCTCAACCCGACTTTTGGAAAAGTCGGGTTTCACGAAACAAAACGCGACCCTAAAAAAACAAAAGTGGCTCAACTCTACTTGCGGATCTTCTTGTTATATTGTGGTGTGATCCATCCTGAGTGTGTGACAGTCTGTGGGTTACTCCTGCAATTTAATAATAATAATAATAAATTTTATTTTTATAGCGCCGACATATTCCGCAGCACTTTACATTTCAGAGGGGATTTGTACAGACAATAGACATTACAGCATAACAATAATCACATACAGTAGATTATAACAAATAACAAGAGGAGTGAGGGCCCTGCTCGCAAGCTTACAGTCTATGAGGAAAGAGGTAGACACGAAAGGTGGGTGGTAACAGTTGCCCTGATTGTATGGACCAGCCATAATGTTAAGTGTGTAACAGTACAGACACAGAGGGCTAATGGATGCATAAAGCATGTGGGAACATGATGCTGGGAACCTGGTTATGGTAAAACTTTTGGCTCTGCCACACAGGGATAGGTTAGGTTAATGTGTTGAGGCGATAGGCCAGTCTGAATAAATGCGTTTTCAGGACACGCTTAAAATTGTGGGGATTGGGGATGTACATTTAAAAATTACCCCAACACTAGTGTATACAGCTCTACGCTTGTGATACATTACCCATTTACTGCTTTTTATATTCTGGTCTAATCCAAACTGACCAAGTGAGAGTTATTTTCTGACTGTGGAAATAAATACTGAGATTGACAACAATGACCCCTACACTGTGTACAGCTGTACTCTTCAGATCCATTACCGTTTTACGGCTTTTTATATTGTGTTGTAATCCATACTGAGCCTGAGAGCGTCTGTGTCTGCCTCCTGAAATATCTACGGAGATTTAGAATGTTTAACCCCTTTCCTACATTGGACGGAATATTCCGTCCATGTGACTTGAGCCCTAAGTCCCATGGACGGAATATTACGTCATGCCCTTTAATGCGACATCGCGACTTAAGTCGCAGTGATCGCATTATAATGCCGATGCCATCTTACCTCAGGATAGATGGCCTCGGCATCCCAGGCAGTCTCCGCCCTGGCCCGCCCCTCTGTGAGCTGTGATTGGCTGTTCAATTCAATTCATTTAGCAGCCGCTGAATTTTGATAAGTGACGCAATTCACTTATCAAAGTTCGTGTCGGCTGTTTTCCATTTTTCTTTTTCACCTCCTCCCCTTTGCGCCACCCCTGTGCACACATCCAGCAGCCACTAAATTTTGATATGTGACGCCATTCACTTATCATATCTAGGACCTGCTGTTTTCGACTTTTTTACACAGGTATTTTGCTCCCCATTTCCTTTTAGCTTTTTCTTACAGAATAATGTGCACCAATCACTAGCCCCCCCACCACATACACAGTTATAAATAATGTACACCCAAGCACCATATTTACAGAAAAAAATGTCCCGCCCATCAAGTTCCTCCCAACAGCGCTATTCAATGGAGGAGGCATATTCTTACCTTGCCTCCGACACTGATAGCGAGCATGACCATCCGTCTTTTCTCTATTTTTCATATTCTTCATCCTCTTCCTCATCCCCCTCCTCATCTTCCTCCTCGGGTCCTGCGGAACTGCCACGCAGACGCTCCAGGACAGAAGATGAGGCAGCGCCCACCATGCCCGCAGCGGATTTAGCAGACCCTGTGTGGACCTCGCCCCCCGAAAATTACGAGCCACTGATTCCTGATTTTGTGGCAGATTCAGGAATCAAGTTTGACACCACCAGCCTCACAGAAATTGACTTTTTCAAAGTCTTTTTCTCTGAGAATTTTGTTAACCTCATGGTGGAGCAAACTAATTTGTACGCTTGGCAATTTTTGGAACAAAACCTGCGTTCATCCTATACTATCTGGTCTCCTGTGGACGCAGTTTAAATGATGAAGTTTTGGGGCCTGGTCCTCCACATGGGAATCCTGAAGAAGCCTGAAATTTGGCAAAATTGGAGTGTTGATATTTTATACAACACTCCAGTGTTCCGAATGGTCATGGTCCGGACGCATTTTCAGGCCATCCACAAGTTTCTGCATTATAACGATAATGCACAGTGTCTCGCACGAGATGACCCCAACTTTGACCGTCTGTTCAAAGTTCGGCCTGTCATCGAACACTTCAACAAAAAGTTTGCTGAAGTGTAGATGCCCCAAAGGAATATCTGCGTGGATGAGTCCTTGGTCCATTTTAAGGGCAGGCTGAGATTCCGTCAATACCTGCCCAGTAAGAGGGCCAGGTACGGAATCAAACTATATAAGCTGTGTGAGAGTACCTCAGGGTACACCCACAGGTTTAGAGTGTATGAAGGAAAGGACACCAGGATTGAACCCCCTGAGTGTCCTCCTGACCTGGGAGTGAGTGGAAAAATTGTGTGGGATTTGGTGCACCCACTGTTGGATAAAGGTTATCACCTCTACACTGATAACTTTTATACCAGTGTCCCACTCTACAAATCCCTCTCTGCGCGAGGTACCGAAGCTTGCGGTACTGTCCGCAAAAATCAGAGAGGCCTCCCGAAGACGCTACTTGGGCAGATGCTCCGAAAAGGTGAGAGTAGGGCCCAATGTAGCGACCACCTGCTGGTGGTCAAGTACAAGGACAAGAGGGATGTCCTTCTCTTGACCACCATACACGGTGATGGCAGTGCCCTCAGCACTGTACAGGGTACCTCTGCACAGGTCAGCAAACCTGAATGTGTGCTGGGGTACAATGAAAACATGGGGGGCGTTGATCGCTCCGATCAACTCCTCCAACCATACAATGCTTTGAGAAAGGCCAAGGTGTGGTACTAAAAGCTGGCCGTGCATATCGTCCAATTGGCAATGCTCAACGCATTCCTGCTGTCACAATGTGCATGCCCCAGCGATACGTCGTACCTTGAGTTCCAGGAGGTAGTGGCTAAGGCCCTGATGTTTGGCACTCTGGAAGGAGAACTTCCGGAACTGAAGGTGCTCGTATTGTACCAGGTCAGCATTACCCGGGGGAGGTCCCGCAAACTGGAAAAAGAGATAAATCGCAAAAAAGGTGCCGAGTGTGTTACAAAAACGGAATACGCAAGGACACCATTTATCAATGCGACACCTGCCCCGAAAAACCTGGCCTGTGTATGAAGGATTGCTTCAAATTGTACCACACCTCAATGCACTACTAAACTACTTTACCGGAAACATTAGATTAGTTGGGGCACATCTAGATAAGTTCCTTGGGGGTCTAGTTTCCAAAACAATGTCACTTGTGGGTTTTTTTTTTACTGTTTATGCACATCAGGGGCTCTGCAAATGGAAAATGACACCCGCAGACCATTCCATCTAAGTCTGCATTCCAAAACGTCACTCCCTTCCGATCCCCGACGTGTGCCTAAACAGTTTTTTCCCACATATGGGGTACCAGCGTACTCAGGAAAAATTGGACAACAACTTTTGGTGTCCAATTTCTCCTGTTACGCTTGGGAAAATTAAAAATTGGGGACTAAACGATCATTTTTGTGGGCACAAAATAGGATTTTTTATTGTCACGCCAGGGCAGTATAAACTTTAGTGAAACACTAGGGGGTTCAAAGTTCTCACCACATATCTAGATAAGTTCCTTAGGGGGTCTAGTTTCCAAAATGGGGTCACTTGTGGCTGGTTTCTACTGTTTAACCACATCAGGGGCTCTGCAAACGGAACATGACACCCGCAGACCATTCCATCAAAGTCTGCATTCCAAAGCGTCACTTCTTCCCTTCTGAGCCCCAACGTGTGCCCAAACAGAAGTTTTCTCCCACATATGGGGTACCAGCGTACTCATGACAAATTGGACAACAACTTTTGGGGTCCAATTTCTCCTGTTATGCTTGGGAAAATTAAGAATTGGGGACTAAATGATCATTTTTGTGGGCACAAAATAGGATTTTTTATTTTCACGCCTGGGCAGTATAAACTTTAGTGAAACACCTGGGGGTTCAAAGTTCTCACCACATATCTAGATAAGTTCCTTAGGGGGTCTAGTTTCCAAAATGGGGTCACTTGTGGGGGGTTTCCACTGTTTGGGCACATTGGGGGCTCGTTAAACGCAACATGGTGTCCAATCTCAATTCCAGTCAATTTTAGGTTAAAAAAGTCAAATGGCGCTGCTTCCCTTCCGAGCCCTGCCGTGCGCCCAAACAGTGGTCCCCCCCACATATAGGGTATCAGCGTACTCAGGACAAATCGGACAACAACTTTTGGGGTCCAATTTCTCCTGCTACCTTAGGGAGGACAAAAAATTGGGGACTAAACGATCATGTTTGTGGAAAAAATATGATTTTTTATTTTCATGCCCGGGCGTTATAAACTCCTGTGAAGCCCTAGGGGGTTCAAGGTGCTCACCACACATCTAGATAAGTTCCTTAGGGGGTCTAGTTTCCAAAATGGGGTCACTTGTGGGGGGTTTCCACTGTTTGGGCACATTGGGGGATCGTCAAACGCAACATGGCGTCCAACCTCAATTCCAGCCAATTTTAGGCTGAAAAAGTCAAACGGCGCTGCTTCCCTTCCGAGCCCTGCCATGCGCCCAAACAGTGGTACCCCCCAGATATAGGGTATCAGCATACTCAGGACAAATTAGACAACAACTTTTGTGGTCCAATTTCTCCTGTTACCCTTGGGAAAATTAAAAAATTGTTGCTAACAGATAATTTTTGTGACTAAAAAGTTAAATGTTAATTTTTTCCTTCCATGTTGCTTCTGCTCCTGTGAAGTGCCTGAATGGTTAATAATCTTCTTGAATGTAGTTTTGAGTAGTTTGGGGGGTGCAGTTTTTAGAATGGTGTCACTTTTGGGTATTTTCTGCCATATAGACCCCTTAAAGTGACTTCAAATGTGAGGTGGTCACTAAAAAAAGTTTTTGTAAATTTTGTTGTAAAAATTAGAAATTGCTGGTCAACTTTTAACCCTTATAACTTCCTACCAAAAAAAATTTTTGTTTCCAAAATTGTGCTGATGTAAAGTAGACATGTTGGAAATGTTATTTATTAACTATTTTGTGTCACGCAACTCTCTGGTTTAAGGGCATAAAAATTTAAAGTATGAAAATCGCAAAATTTTCTAAATTTTCGCCATATTTCCATTTTTTTCATAAATAAACGCAAGTTATAGCAAAGAAATGTTATCACTAAAGTGAAGTACAATATGTCATGAGAAAACATTGTCAGAATCGCCTAGATCCGATGAAGCGTTCCAGAGTTATTATCTCATAAAGGGACAGTGGTCAGAATTGTGAAAATTGGCCTAGGAATTAACGTGCAAACCACCCTTGGGAGTGAAGGGGTTGTTAAACTATACTATATATACCTGCTATCTGATGATGCTGTACACTTTTTCTACTTTTTATATTCTTGTCTAATCCATACTGAGCCTGTGAGCGTCTGTGTGTGACTGATGGTATATATAGGGAGATTGACAATCATCCTTTGACTGTATAGAGCTGTACGCTTCTGATACAGTACCATATATCTGATGTTATTTTGAGTTCATTTTCTGCAACATTTTGAAGTTTGGTGGAAGAGGCCGCTGACGTGGGTGTGGGGGGGCCAGCTGGTGCTGATGGTGGTGGTGCATCTGCTGATAGTGGCAAAAGCACAATAGCAGCTAAGGCAGGAGGTGTTGAGCCTGTGTCATGGTCTGGCTCCGGAACGCCTGGAAGGCTACCTTTTCTGGGAGTAGGTTAACTGCTTTTAAAGCCGGAGTATCAGGAACTGGTTTTGGCTTACATTGCCGAAATAGACTCCAGCAAATATGCCCTCCTCTTCTGAAGTTTCAAAAAATGCCAGCACTGAGTCGTCAAGTGCTGGCTCCTGGTCAGGAAGAACCCCTTTCCTTGTGTCCTTCACCCCCACCAAAAGTGAATGATGCAGCAGGCCACACTTCACATTAGTCCATGTAGCTCTTTCCCACATACCATGCCTGGGTTATCAAGTCAAATCGTGAATTCCCCAGTCCAAGATGAATCTGACATGGAGTGTGGGTGGCCAGCCAGGGCAGTGGGGTTAATCGGTACCCGGCCGGTGTCTCAGAAGGATGTGTCACGTTGGTGGTGATGACCCGTTCCGTGGCCCTGGGCGTCCATGCAAAGGGGTGAATAACGTTTATAGGTGAATGATACGTGACGCCACCTGTGGTTTCTGATCAGATTGACCCGCGCTGCAGTGTCACTTCTCTGGGACAGATGTTGTGGTGCAGCTAAGATGTAGAAGCCCTGCAAAGGTAGG
The DNA here is from genome assembly GCF_039654945.1 of Dendrobates tinctorius. Classification (NCBI taxonomy): domain Eukaryota; kingdom Metazoa; phylum Chordata; class Amphibia; order Anura; family Dendrobatidae; genus Dendrobates; species Dendrobates tinctorius. The sequence continues at coordinate 38,285,359 of NW_027361743.1, read as the reverse complement.
GCCGTAGTCGCAGGGCAGATGAAAGAGTTGGTAGATGGTGTGCAGTGCAGGATGTAGCAGAGCCGTGCGCCAGGCACAGGAGAAAGATGACAGACACAGTCATGCAGCTCCTTTACCTGTACTTGGTAAGTGCCATCCAGGACCCAGAGTACAGATGGAGAAGGAGTTGGTCAGCCTGGAAGCAAATTAGGAATTCTCTCTCTGCAGATAGGTAGTGTGTAGTGATGAGCATTCCGATACCGCAAGTATCGGCCGATACTTGCTGTATCGGAATTCCGATACCGACTTCCGATATTTTTTCAATATCGGAAGTCGGCATCGGAATCGGAAGTTCAAAGTTGATTGACAGCCTGACGTCATCATGATGCGCGGTGTGTGCGCATCATGATGCGCCGTCATTTCGGGCCTTCCGGGGGTCTCTGCCGGCCTGCCGGGGGGCTGTGCCGGCCTGCCGGGGGGCTGTGTGGACTGCCCGGGGGGCTGTGTGGACTGCCCGGGGTCTGTACCGGCCTGCCGGGGGGCTGTGCCGGCCTGCCGGTGGTCTGTGCACCCTGTGGGGGTCTGTACCGGCCTGCCGGGGGCTGTGCCGGCCTGCCGGTGGTCTGTGCACCCTGTGGGGGTCTGTGCCGGCCTGCCGGGGGGGCTGTGCCGGCCTGCCGGGGGGCTGTGCTGATGTCCGGGGGTCTGTGCAAGCATCGTCCGATGGGACTACAAGTCCCATCTGGCGATGCCTGCTACCATGACAGTGATTGACACATTAGCCAATGATGGGACAGTAGTAGTCCCATCATCCCGCTAATGTGTTAAATGTAAAAAAAAAAAAAATACTACATACATACTACATACATACTACATGCATGCTACATACATACTACATGCTACATACATACTACATACATACTACATACATACCACATACATACCACATATATACCACATATATACCACATACATACTACATACATACTACATGCATGCTACATACATACTACATGCTACATACATACTACATACATACTACATACATACCACATACATACCACATATATACCACATACATACTACATACATACTACATACATACTACATACATAACACATATATACTACATACATACTACATGCTACATACATACTACATACATACTACATACATACTACATGCTACATACATACTACATATATACTACATGCATGCTACATACATACCACATACATACTACATACATACAACATACATACTACATGCATGCTACATACATAACACATATATACTACATGCATGCTACATACATACTACATGCTACATACATACCACATACATACTACATACATACTACATACATACTACATGCATGCTACATACATACTACATGCTACATACATACTACATATATACTACATGCATGCTACATACATACTACATACATACTACATACATACTACATGCTACATACATACTACATATATACTACATGCATGCTACATACATACTGCATGCTACATGCATGCTACATACATACTACATACATACTACATGCTACATACATACCACATATATACTACATACATACTACATACAATACATTCATACAATACATACATAGACATACAGTACATATAACATAGAGTAACATACTTACCAATACTTGTCACATTGTTCCCCGAAGCCATTGTCTTTTACGGAATAAATATTAACATAACAAACCACAAAAATACTCACCCACGATCCGAAGCAGTCCACGAGTGTGTCCCACGACGATCTTGGGTAGAGAACTGCAGCATCAGCTGTTGCTGCCGTTCTCTACGGGCTGCAGGAATCCAATGACGGAAGGTAGGTATCCTTCCGCACTGTATTCCTCCGCCACTTAAAAAAAAAAAGTCCCTAGTCTCACTTTATGCCATTGCTGTGTGGGAATTTCCCACGCAGCAATGGCATAAAGTGAGACTAGGGACTTTTTTTTTTTTAAGTGGCGGAGGAATACAGTGCGGAAGGATACCTACCTTCCGTCATTGGATTCCTGCAGCCCGTAGAGAACGGCAGCAACAGCTGATGCTGCAGTTCTCTACCCAAGATCGTCGTGGGACACACTCGTGGACTGCTTCGGATCATGGGTGAGTATTTTTGTGGTTTGTTATGTTAATATTTATTCCGTAAAAGACAATGGCTTCGGGGAACAATGTGACAAGTATTGGTAAGTATGTTACTCTATGTTATATGTACTGTATGTCTATGTATGTATTGTATGAATGTATTGTATGTAGTATGTATGTAGTATATATGTGGTATGTATGTAGCATGTAGTATGTATGTAGTATGTATGTAGCATGCATGTAGCATGCAGTATGTATGTAGCATGCATGTAGTATATATGTAGTATGTATGTAGTATGTATGTGATATGTATGTAGCATGTAGCATGCATGTAGTATGTATGTAGTATATATGTGGTATGTATGTAGCATGTAGTATGTATGTAGCATGCAGTATGTATGTTGCATGTAGTATATATGTAGTATGTATGTAGCATATATGTAGTATGTATGTAGTATGTATGTAGCATGCAGTATGTATGTAGCATGCATGTAGTATATATGTAGTATGTATGTAGCATATAGTATATATGTAGTATGCATGTTGCATGCATGTAGTATATATGTAGTATGTATGTTGCATGTAGTATATATGTAGTATGTATGTTGCATGTAGTATATATGTAGTATGAATGTAGCATGTAGTATGAATGTAGCATGTATGTAGTATGCATGTTGTATGTATGTAGCATGTAATTTTTATTTTTATTTTTTTTTTTACATTCAACACATTAGCCGGATGATGGGACTACTACTGTCCCATCATTGGCTAATGTGTCAATCACTGTCATGGTAGCAGGCATCGCCCGATGGGACTTGTAGTCCCATCGGACGATGCCTGCACAGACCCCCGAAGCCTGCACAGCCCCCCGGCAGGCTGGCACAGCCCCCCGGCAGGCCGGCACAGCCCACCGGAGCCTGCACAGACCCCCTGGCAGGCCGGCACAGCCCCCCGAAAGGCCCGTACAGACCCCAGAGAGGCTGTACAAGGGAAAAACAGGATTTTTCTTATTCCGATACCGGAAGTCCCATAGACTTGAATGGGACTTCCGGTATCGGAATCGGTGATACCGATACTTTTTTTTAAGATCGGCCGATCCATTCCGATCCGATACTTTGAAGTATCGGACGGTATCGCTCAACTCTAGTAGTGTGGCCTCCGTTCTAGCGCTTATCTGAGGTACTCGCAGTACTGAGTTCACTGAAGTCCCCCCTGCTGACTCTCTTTTGGAACTTTCTCGTATGGCAGGCAGCCGTAGCCTTTTCCTTCTTGCTCACACACGTTGCTGCTGGGGCCTCCGAGCCTTAATTGGGAACAGAGCATTTACAGCTGCTACTTCCTCCGGTTTCTGCTGCAGGACCATCAGTGTCCCTACAAACTCGGAGACCGGAATCCTGACCATGCGCTCCAGCTAGGAGTGAGCCTTAACTCTGCTCATCCTCCAGCTCCCCTTCTCACGTCCACACACTTCCCCTTCCCTTCACAGACTGCCCTAACTTACCTCCTTCCGACCACAGAGAGCAGCTCCTCAGCAGTCAGGTTCAGAGGTCTCCCTGCTGGCATGGAGTGGGAACTGTGTTGTGTGTTAGTTTAACTGATAGAGAGATCCTTCGTAGCTCCCAAGCATGACATCACACTCCCTAGGAGGAAGGTAATGCCACTGTGGAGACCGTACTCCTGGGGGTGCCACAAGTGCACTGATGCCCAGCCACTGCTAGATGATTCTGCTGGTACATTGACCCAGACCACTACATTCCCCTCACACTCTACACAGCCAGAATCTGACCCTGATGAAACTCAGGTTCCCCTTCCCGCATACTATACCATCTTACACGGTTATAAAGAGGAAGGTGCAGATGAAAGTGCAGGTTCCTTGAGCAGGTGGGGGGGCATACTCATGGGAGATGGCACTGGCACAGGGCCCCTCATAGTACGCAAAAGTGTCTCTGCCGGTGGGTGGGAGGGGGAGGGCCCACCCGCCGTCAGACACACCGCCGTACTATGAGGGGCCCTGTGCCAGTGCCGTTGCCAATGAGTGGGCCCCCCCTACTTGCTCAGGATCACAGCACTTGCAAAGTTGAAATACTTACCTCTCCCTGCTCCACCGCCGTGACGTCTTCCACATTTCCTGACAGTGACATTCTGGTCAGAGAGCGCGATGACATCACGTCTGTACGCCCTCTGCCTAAACAGTCCAAGTGCAGTGAGATGGAAGATGGGGACAACAAGGAGTCCAGACTAGTGCAGGGATTCCCTAGCGAGGAGACTTATTTAATTGTTTTCAATGTTGGGACAGCTATTTTTGGGGAGCACTATACTCTGGAGAATGATATATGAGGCCCACCATACACTGGAGCATTCCAAAGGTGGACATCAGACACTGGAGCAGCATTTAGGCTAAGTGCACACGTACCAGAACTCTCGCGGAAATTACCGCGAGAATTCCGGAATTCCAGTCCGCGGGAAAATCGCATTTTAAATTCCCGCGATTTTCCTGCGGAAAAACTAGCATTCTGCAAGCGTAATTAGCTTGCAGAATGCTAGCGTTCTCCAAGAGATCTGTAGCATCGCTTGGAGAACTGATTGACAGGTTGGTCACAGTCGTCAAACATAGTGTTTGACAAGTGTGACCAACTTTTTACTACTGAGGCCGCCTATGCGGCATCAATAATAAAAGATAGAATGTAAAAAAAAAATAAAAAATAGTGTTATTCTCACCCTCCGGCGTCCCGCGCATCCGTTCCCAGTAATCCTTTGTGAAAATGCCCGCGATGACGTCAGTTCTCGCGGGATCGCAACGTCTCGCGGTAATTCGCGATGACGTCACGCGAATGACCGAGAGACTTCGCGATCCCGCGAGAACGGACGCCATCGCGGTCATTTTCGCAAAGGACTACTGGGAACGGGAGCGTGAAGAGAAGCAGGAATACTGCGCGGGACGCCGGAAGGTGAGAATAACAATATTTTTTATTTTTAAATTCTATTTTTTACAGGGATATGGTACCCAAAGCCCGGAGGACAGTCTCCTCTCCCCCGGACCGTGGGTACCATCCGCAATTGTTCTGCTTACTTTCCGCATGGTGTGCACAGCCACATGCGGGAAGTAAGCGGAACAATGCATTCCTATGGGTGCGGGATAGCCGCGATTCGGCAAATTAATGAGCATGCTGCGGTTTTTACCGCAAAGCGATTCCGCCGCGGTAAAACCGCAGCATTAGTACAGCATTGCGGAATCCCATAGGAATGCATGGGATGCTTATTTTTCGTGTTTTCGCGGCAAAATCGCGTGGTTAAAACCGCCTCGGAAACGCAAAAAAAACGCCACGTGTGAACTCAGCCTTACAGGGCCCATTATGCACTGGAGCATTAGAAATGGGGCCCATTACATATGGAGCATTATTTGAGCCCATAACACAGTGGAGCTTCATCCATGGGACCCAACATATACTGTATCATTACGTGGAGCTCATCATATACTGTATCGAACATTATATGGGACCAATCATTCTGTATGGAGAAATATATGGGCCTCATTACTCTGTATAGCGCACTATGCGGTGGCCATAATACTGTATGGAGTAATATACTGTCCGTTTTTGGAGCTATTGGAGAATTTAAAATGGATATCAGTCATGAGATGTAAGAAGTGAAGTATTTTTCATTGTACTATACCGCTATTTCTCTGCCGTATCAGAGGATCATGAATTGTGGCATGTGTTAAAAGAGCCCAGTGACACTTTTTGGCCCAGGGCCCATGAAAATCTGGAGCCAGCCCTACCCCCTTCACAACTTTAGCCAAATAACCCCCAGTTTTCAATGCCTAACTATTATTACAAAGTAAATTAAGGTTGACAAACTTAAGTAATAAGAATTGATGTTTTTGGCATTAAAATGGGCACTGTAGGTCTGTTTCCTGTCCTCCACTCCCTGCCAACCTTGGTTCCCCATTGAATTGCATTGGGTTTTGTGTTTCAGTCGGCCTTCGACTTTTCACGATAATCGGCCGATTTCGTTCGACCCGACTTTTGAAACCCGAAACCCGACTCGACCCGAAAAAAGGCAAAGTCGCTCATCTCTACTATGTTGGGGATTTTGAGAAGAGGCTGAGTGGAAGTGGTTAAATACCGCAGGTTTGAGGAGTGATACATGAAAGACATTAGGGATTCTTAGCGAGGCGGGCAATTTCAACTTGTAGGCCACGTCATTGATACGCCTTAAGATTTCAAAGAGGCCAATGTAACGTGGACCTAACTTATAGGAGGGAATCTTTAGTCTCATATACCGTGAGGATAGCCAGACTTTATCTCCGGGGAGATACGGAGGAGCGTCCAAACGTTTTTTGTCGGCTTACCTCTTCATTCTGCAACTGGCTCTCTCAAGAGCCTCCTTGGTGTCCCTCCAAATTTGCGAGAAGTCAACAGACAAGGAGTCCGCCGCCGGTACACCCGAGGTGGGGGAAACAGGAAGAGGAATGCCGGGATGTTGTCCAAAAACCACAAAAAAGGGAGACTTGGAGGAGGCTTCACTGGGATGATTATTGTAAGCGAATTCAGCCCATGGAAGAAGAGAAACCCAGTCATCGTGGTGAGCATTGGAAAAATGCCGGAGGTGGGAAGTCAGGACCTGGTTGACTCGCTCAACTTGACCATTCGACTGGGGATGATAGGCTGAGGAGAAATCCAGAGTTATCTTCATCAATCTGCAGAGAGCTCGCCAAAAATGGGAGGTAAACTGGTCTCCTCGATCCGAGACAATATGCTGAGGGAAGCCATGGAGTCAGAAGACGTGGAGCAAGAAAATCTTCGCCAACTCAGGGGCAGAAGGCAGGCTTGGCAATGGAACGAAGTGGGCCATTTTAGAAAACCGATCAACGACCACTAAAATAACAGTACATTTTGAGGAGAGAGGTAAATCGGTGACGAAGTCCATAGCGAAATGGGTCCACGGGGTCGTAGGCATGGGCAATGGATGTAAGTGTCCCGGAGGAAGGTGTCTAGGGACTTTGTTCCTGGCACACAAGGGAAATCCAACACGTCCTGGCGAAGCAAAGACCACCAATAGTGGCGGGAGACGAGAGAGAGAGTTTTCTTGACTCCAGCATGTCCAGAAAATTTAGACGAATGACCCCAACGTAGGACCTTCGGTCTGTCTCCACTATGAACAAAGGTCTTACCCGGTGTTGGAGAAAGTACGCTTAGTGGGGCCACGGTAAGGATTTTGGCCGGATTGATGATATGCGTAGGTCCATCTTCCTTGTCCACTGACAAAAATGACCGGGATAGGGCGTCGGCTTTGATGTTCTTATTCCCTGGTCGAAAGTGGAGTTCAATATCAAAGCGCTCGAAAAACAAAGACCATCGGGCTTGCCGTGGGTTGAGCCTTTGGGCGGACTGAACGTTAGCCAAATTTTTATGATGCGTGAATAGGATAAACGGATGGACGGCTCCCTCGAGAAGATGGCGCCACTCCTCGAGGGCTAGCTTTATGGCCAATAGTTCTCGGTCTCCAATGGAGTAATTACGTTCCGGAGCAGAGAATGCTTCAGAAAAGAATCCGCACATGACCAAGCGACCAGAGGAGGATTTCTGCAGAAGGACTGCTCCCACTGAAGATGCATCAACTTCAAGGATGAATCGCCTATTGGCATCTGGGCTGTGGAGCACCGGAGACTTCGCGAACTCTTGTTTCAGGGCTTTGAAGGCCGCTTCAGCTTCAGGGGGCCAGGAGTTGGGGTTGACCCCTTTAGGGACGAGAGCAGAAATAGGCTTGGTCAGTGAAGAAAAATGAGGGATAAATTGCCTGTAATAATTGGTGAAGCCCAAAAAGCACTGGATTGCCTTTACTCCAAGGGGACGTGGCCAATTGAGGACGGCAGATACTTTCTCAGGGTCCATTTCTAAGCCTGAACTCGAAACGATTTAACCATGGAAAGGCAACGAAGCTTGCTCAAAGAGGCATTTCTCCAATTTGGCAAAAAGGTGATTTTCCCTGAGGCATTGGAGGACTTGGCGGACGTCTTGACGATGTGTGGACAAGTCGGGCGTGAAGATCAAGATGTCATCTAAGTAGACCACGATACAGACATAGAGGCGATCTCGAAAGATGTCATTGACGAGTTCCTGGAATACTGCAGGCGCATTGCAAAGGCCAAATGGCATGACTAAATGCTTGTAGTGACCGTCCCGTGTGTTGAATGCGGTCTTCCACTCATCCCCGGAACGTATACGAACAAGATTGTAGGCTCCTCGCAGATCAAGCTTGGTAAATACTCGTGCTCCCCTCAGGCGATCAAAGAGTTCAGAGATGAGCGGCAGCGGGTATTTGTTCTTCACCGTGATGCGGTTTAGGCCACGATAGTCGATGCATGGACGAAGGGACCCATCCTTCTTTTCCACAAAAAAGAAGCCCGCTCCTGCAGGAGATGACGATTTCCGAATGAAACCTCTGACCAAGTTATCCTGAACGTACTCCGACATGGCTTGTGTCTCGACTAGAGAGAAAGGATAAATCCTTCCACGAGGAGGAGTGGTGCCAGGAATGAGCTCAATGGGGCAGTCATAGGGTCGATGTGGAGGAAGGACCTCAGCTTCTCTCTTGTCGAAGACATCCGAGAAGGCACTATACGCAGACGGCAGTCCGGAGGGAACAGGGAAAGGATGGGGACACCTACAGGATGCACAGGCAGCAGACACCGAGCCCAACAGGACTCCCCCCAGCACAGAACATTGCCGTTACGCCAATCCAAGGTGGGCTCGTGGAGCCGCAGCCAAGGAAGACCGAGGAGGACAGAGTGAGAGATACCAGCTAAAACATAGAACGTAATTCTCTCTTTGTGCAGGGCCCCTATTTGCAGCTCAATCTATTGCGTAACCAATGTAACATCCTCTTGTAAGGGGTTGCCATCCACAGATGCAAGGATCTGCGGATTCTCCAGGGACAGAAAATTTGGTGACCAGGTCGAGCCTAATAATATTTCCAGCGGCACCCGAGTCCATGTAGGCCGCCAAGGAAACTCGCTTATCACCGACATGCAAGAGGACAGACAAAGTAAGGGGTTGAGAGGTATCATACACACCTAGGGAGGCCTCTCTTACCTGACCTAGGCAGAGAAGTTTTCCAGACATTTCGGACAGGTTCGGAGCAAATGAGACCCACTGCTGCAATAGAAACAGAGACCCTGGGAACTTCTCTCCTTGCGACGCTGTTTGGAGAGCCTCAGGCGGTCCACTTGCATCGGCTCAGGCACGGAAGCAGAAGTGAGAGCCCTGGATCGGGGAATGGTTGGTCTGCAAGCAGATGGCAATGGGCGCGCATGTCTTCTCTAATGAGCCCGTTCCTGGAACCGGAGATCAATCCAATTGGCCAGAGAAATTAGATCCTCCATGGCAGTGGGGGTATCGCGACCAGCAAGCTCATCCTTTATACGACCCAAAAGACCCCGCCAAAAGGTTCCCACCAAGGCCTCGTTGTTCCAACCCAAGTCGGACGACAGAGTCCGAAAATGAATGGCGTACTGGCCCACGGTTTGAGAACCCTGGCACAGACTGAACAGGGACTCCGTAGTAGAGGTTAGATGGCCTGGTTCGTCGAATACCCGATGAAAAGTATCCAAAAAAAATGACAGCGGGGTAACCACAGGGTCGTCACGCTACCAGAGGGGATTCACCCAAGCTAAAGCGTTCCCTTCTAGATGGGAGATAATGAAGGCCACCTTGGACCGGTCAGTGGGGTAATGCAGCGGCAAAAGTTCAAAATGGAGACGGCATTGGTTCAGGAAACCCCGTCATAGTTTTGCATAACCGTTGTACCGGGGTGGTTTGGCCAACTGTGGTAGAGGGTGGGGAACAGCGGCTGGAGGAGGAGCAGAGGCAGCCGCCTGCAGGGAGAGCAATCGTCTGTCAACCGAAGCCATGTAACTGAGGATATGAGATTGAGCGTCATGCTGCTGAGCCAGCTCCTGTTGTAAACCAGCCAGCTGAGCAGCATTACCCGGGTCAGAGGATTGGAGAGCAGAGAGGCGCGCATCCATAGATTTCATAAAGGACATAATGCGCGTTTGATTCTCCCGTAAGAAAACTAGCTCTTTCTGAGTAGCCGCGGCTCCAGCGGGATCCATGGCCTGATTATGCTGTAACAGTTGTGCTGTGAAGGTGAGGGAACGCTAGAACAACCCGGGAGTGGACCCTCTGGGTCACAGCTCCAGAGCCCCCGAGGGCGAGCTGACCAGGTGGAGCCACCCCCTATACAGGGAGTGTTAGGGGCAGTCCCACAGGGGATGAAACAGTGACAGCCGGAGCCAAAGGGGTGACTGGGGTAAGCACCAGGGAGACACAGGTGGAGGATCCTTGCTGCAACTGAAGTGAGGAATACAGCGCCCACGGAGCGAGAGAGGCGAGAGGACCAGGAGCACCTGGGGATTGCGGAGGCTGGAGGCTGCAAGAGAGCAAGATAATAATAATAATAATACAGTGGACAAGAGGGCTCAGAGTGGACAGACAAGGGAACCCGCAGGCAAGAAGTACAACAGACAGCCTGCCGGAGATGGCAGTATGGAGGGAGACACAGGAGCAGGGACAGAGACAGGGACACGAAGCAAAGCAGGAGGTGGAGAACACAGAAGCTACCAGTGGTAGCGCAGGCAGAAAGCAAAGGTAGCAGTACAGGGCCTGAAGACGGGGCGAGCGCTGGCAGCGAAGACAGCGTCACCGCATAAGATAATCAGGCGCCTTACCTGGCCTGGCGCCAAGTAGAAATAGTCGGTGGGTGCTGCCATGTTGGGGGAGGAGCCACCGCATCACTGCTCCCAGAGGTCTGAGCGCTGGGTGAGACGTCGGGTACAGGCGCGCAGGACCGACGCCGAGGACCCCGGATGTTGGGAGTGGGGACGTGCCATGGAGCGGGGGTGCGTTGGGAGGTGTGCAGAAGATTCGGGACGCACACAGGACCGCGCAGGTAAGTAGCGGCGGCGGTAGGGAGCGTGACATAAAATACAAACATTTTTTTTCCATTCTTTGCAGTTAGGGTTAGGGCTGGGGTTAGAGTTGGGGCCAGGGTTAGAGCTAGGGCTAGGGTTGGGGCTAGGTTTAGGGTTGGGATAGGGTTAGGTTGTGTTGGGGTTAGGATTGTGTTGGGGCTACGGTTGTGTTGGGGTTACTGTTGTACTGGGGTTATGGTTGTGTTGGGGTTATGGTTGTGTTGAAGTTATGGTTGTGGCATTGGGGTTAGGGTGGTATTGGGGTTAGGGTTGTGGTTAGGGATGGGATTAAGGTTAGGGGTGTATTGTGGTTAGGGTTGGGGTTAGGGCTGTGATAGGGTTGAAGTTAGAATTGTGAGGTTTCTACTGCTTTGGCACATCAGTGGTCTCCAAATGTGACATGGTGCCCGCCATTGATTCCAGACAATTTTGCGTTTAAAAAGTCAAATGGTGCTTCCTCCCTTCTGAGCCTTGCCATGCGCCAAAACATTGTTTTTCCCCCACATATGGGGTATTGGCATACTCAGGAGAAATTGCACAACAATATTTGTAGTCCATTTTCTCATGATACACTTGTGAAAATAAAAAAAGTTTTGGTCTAAAGTACCGTATATACTCGAGTATAAGCCGACTCGAGTATAAGCCGATGCACCTAATTTTGCCACGGAAAAAAGGGTAAGCTTATTGACTCGAGTGTAAACCAGGTATGCATTGTCCCCTCATCCCTGTCCTGGTATGCATGGCTTCCCTGTCCTGTCCTGGTATGTGGCTCCCCCATTTTGTCCTGCTATGTGAGGCTCCCCATCCTGTCCTGGTATGTGTGGCTCCCCCTGTTGCATGCATGGCTCTCCAGTCCCACATGGCTTCCTGGTCCTGCCTGGCTCGGTTTCCCTGGACCCACATGGCTTGGCTCCCCCAGTCCGGATTGGCTCGTTTCCCCCTGGTCCTGCATGGCTCGGCTCCCCCGGTCCCGCATGGCTCAGACCCCCTGTCCTACTCACCCTCCTTGTGCCGTCACTGCATCTCCGTTGTCCGGCGCGGCAGCTATCCTGTGCTGAGCCGTCACGTGGTTCCGCTCATTAAGGTAATGAATACGCGCTCCACGCCTATGGAGCGCATAGACAGAATGGCCTGGTTCAGACAGGACGGGCTCAGGAATACTGGACAGGTACTGGTACAGGATCGCCCAACGGGTTCACGAACAAGGACCAGACAATAAACTAGTAGCTAAAAGACACACGAGATTCTAAAGTTGTTTGGGAACCTCTCTACAGGGGAGGGTGCCTTAAATATCTAATGCCTCCCAGTCATAGGCTGGGGGCATTTCCAGAGTGTACGTGCTGCTCCTTTAAGAAGCGGGGAGTGTAAGTGCCCTAAGCATGTTGCTGGGAGACCCACTCTATGTGTATGGGTGTAGGAATCTGAGAGCAAGATATTCCTCAGAGCAGCAGTGGAGGGCAGCATGTTGGCATCCCTGCAGGGGAGAAGGAAGGGGAAGCAAGAAGGGACGCTGCCGCCGGCATTACACCTTCCTTTTTCTACAGAGAATTTTCAAAATGTGCTAACATAGATTATCCCCTATCTATAAGAAGGTGACCTGTGGACAAGGGATATTATTAATTAATTTTTTTTCCTGGATCTTGCTGCATTTGCATTATAGTACATACTGTTTTCCCTTGCTCTGGTCCTCATTGCATTAGTGCTTTTATACTTAAGAATTGTTTATTATTACCCAAGGGACTAGGAAACAAGAGAGTTACATAATCATCTCTTTTTCATGCACTAGTGGAGTGCCCCACGGGGCCTGAGGGTACTCGGTACCGGGCCCGTCGACTTCCATGGGAGACGGTGTCACGGCGGCGGCGACCCAGTCCGTGGCCCAGAGGCGTCCAGTAATAAAATAGGGGAAAGTTCTGTGGTATTTATGTGGTAAAAATGAAGATATTGTTTATAGGTGGTGAAATACGTGACGCCACCTGTGGTATTCTGGTCAGAGGTGACCAGCGCTGCGGTGTTGTTCCTCTGGGACGGATGTTGGGCGCAGCTATGATGTTGTAACCCTCCACAGGTAGGGAAGTAGTCCCAGGGCAAAGATGTTAAATAAATAGTAAAAATGACTGTGAACGTTGGGGTGCAGATAAATGAGAGAAAGACACAGAGAGGTGCAGTTTCTTTACCTTTTACTGGTAATTGGTGGCAGTCCGGAGTACAACATACAGGTGATGGAATGAGTCCGGCTCGCCTGGAAGCATTCAGGGGATCCACCTTGCCAGGAGGGGATTTAGGACCTTCCTTTCTGCGCTTTGTGTGTGGGTCTCCGCTGTATATGCTGCGACCCTCTATTCATGATGGTTTCACTAACCTGTACGGCTGTCAGCAAGAGCCTATTCCACGGGTACCGTTCTCTTCACCGTCGGCCCCGGGCTCCTTATCGGTTGCCGTGCCCTCAGGTGTTCAATGTGCACAGGAATTTACAATCCCCTTTACTTTCAGATTCGGCTATCAGGGCGTACAGCTCCTGTCAGCCTAGGACTCTGATGTCCCTGCCTATCGACCTCCTCTCAGCTCAGCTCCCTGTCTTCATCTGACAGGATCTTCCAGAAAGATCCTTTTACCTCACGTCCTCACGTTTAACTGTCATTTCTCCTCACAGCTCACAGCTGTTTTGTTTCCATGACAACCCCCTAAGCTGATTTCTAGCTGACTCACCAATCCCCCCTGCTGGCCAGAATTTATAAGGCATCTCCATTTTCCGACCTGCAGCAGGAATTGTGATTTTTAATCTCTGTTACCTGGCATGGGGGTCCATTTTCTGCCTCCAAGCATGACTTTACCCATTAGAGGGAGGTAATGTCACAGTGACAACCAGACTCTGGGGTGTCACACTAGCACTTTATTCTTACATGGTCTTTGCTGGCCTCTGTCTCATTAGGTGACATTGTTATTGCTATTATGGAATATATTGTACCAATTTTGTGCATATGTTTCAATTATTGTTAGTTGTTAAACCATTAAGAACTACTGAAATTCCCTCCCTGGCCAATCAGTGGATCTTACATTATTTTAACTTGTATATGACCTTTTTGGACCTGAATGTACATTTCAACTTGTGTTTTTGTAATAATAAACATTTCTGAATTTTGGAGAATCTGTTTTTTGATGGTTATGTTTTATTCCAATTTTCTTAGTGTTTATCTCTTTATATCCTAGTAGTTTTCTCTTACAGGCTTTAATACATTGTGTCGATATTTTGTTTATTTAATTGTTTTTATTGATATCTGGTGTTTTTGTACTGAATAAAATTATGTGTTTTATAATACAGGTGTGCTTGTCAACAGGTAATCTCGTTTTCTCTTTAGTACAGAAGAAATCTAAAAGTGAGAAACAGAGTACTGGCATCTTTATCAAGTGAAATAAACAAATTTGTTTCTTTCACTTACTAAAGACTATTGTATGGGGTTGAAACATGTTGTGAATAAAAAATCTTATTCTCATCACCTTTTTGAAGAATTAATTTACTCCAGCAGTGCAGCCCACCTACGTGTTCATCCAACTGGATTCAAAGTAAATAACGAGTATCAATAGCCAAGTCAGGCAACAGAGAATAACCACTTGGTGTCACAGGCATCCTTCATGATCAGACCAATTTTTTTTTTTCACTTTTCTATTGTTGCATTACAGGAGCCACAGCCTTTTTGTTTGGCAACCCAGCTATATGAGATTTTGTTTCGGAGTGAGTTATATTTATCAGTGATATCACTTTGGGATACATACAACTTATTACAAGTTTTACCCATCATGGGAGTAAATATAAAAAAACAACAGTTTTGCCACTATTTTTTTTGGATTCTAAATTTTACACTGTTCATCGTGCTCCTCAAAAATAAAGTGTTAACTTTATTCTGCCAGTACGAATTTAACAATACCACGTCTATATAGTGTTAGTTATGTTTTATTGTTTTATCAAATAAATTGACACTTGCAAAAATATTCTGAGAGCCATAAGTTATCCAATTTTCCGTCACTGGAGTTGTATAAGGCTTAATTTTTTTGGATGTGAAAACTGTAGTTTATTTTGTACCATACTTTACTTCCTTTCTTACACTTTTTCTGAGGCAAAACTTTCAAAAAATGTGATCCTGAATTTGTTTTATTTAATTTTTTTAAACACCATTCACCTATCAGTATAATTGTTACAATATCTTAATTTTATAGTTTGGTATGATCACGCCATTAGCAAATTTATATAGGTTTTTTTATGTTTTACAACTTTTGTACAAGAACAATAACTTACATAACTTAAAAAAATTGAGGCAGGGAAATCACCATATTCTAATACCCATAACTTCTTATTTTTAAGTAGATGTAGCTATATTGTATTGCTTGTTTTTTTAAGGACAAGTTGTAGTTTTTATTGGCACCATTTTTAGGTATACAAAGACTTTTTGATTACTTTTTAAGTCATTTTGATAAGTGGCATGAACAAAAAAAACAATCAATATGACATTGCTTTTTAATTTTTTTTTTTGTGTGGAATTTACTCTGCTGTATAATTGACACCTTAACATCTTAACTTGCTATTATATGTAAATTCAATGATGCTCAATATATATATATATATATATATTTTTTTTTTTTTTTTTTTGTTTTTTTTCACCACTTTAGCAGAAGAAAATAACTTTTAGAAATACATTTAATTTTTTATGTTATATTTTAGGAGTCCGAGTCTTTCTATTTTAAAAGCTAGGATCGCTCTATATATATTTTTTGCAATAAGATTATTTATTTTTACTTTTTTTTTTTTTTTTTTTTTTTTTTTTTTACATATTTGCTAATCTCACAGGGGGACTTGGACCAGAGACCCTCTGATTGCACTTATATTGCACTGCAGCATTTATGTACAGTGCGTTATTTCCCTTACCAGTCTTGGACTGATAGGTAGCCAGTCAGGCCCTGCCCCAAGTGGGATCTTATTGGCAATGGGAGTACTGCAGCAGTGCATGCAAGTGCCAGCTCACTGATTGGTATGTGATGTGTCCACACCCTCCAGCTTCACACTGCACATGCTGGCAAGGTGTTATGAGCAGCAGAGGCCAGTTGTTGAGTACTAGCTCCAACACACCCATTGGTATTCTAGTCAGCCTCCGCACATAACAAGTGAAGAGTGGGCATGGATGTCTGACATTTGTGCGGTTCTCCAAGACTTTGAGGACTCCTTAGTCAGTACAACGATCCAGCTTCTGTGCCTTCTTAAATAGTAGATGCTGACAAGTAAACATGGAGCTTTTTTCATGTGGACCAGGCGGAGATGGAGGAAGACATAAGACAGAGAAATACTACCCAGCCCAGCCTGATCTCATCTTCTCAGCACAGATGAGGAGGTGGTGGCTGAGGAAGAGGAACTGGCTGATAGAGCAAAAGAGGCTAGTACCCAAACAAGCTTCATGCCATCTCTTCTACAAGAGATGGAGGATATGAAGAGTTGTCATCATGGTGGAGACAGGGGCGTGTTGGCTTTGGAGACCTTGGTACCTATGGCCGACTTTACGTATCACTGCCTTTTCTGTGACCCTCGTATTACAGTCATCTTGGTACTGGTTGTGCACCCTGATAGACCCACGCTACAAGCAGAACTTTGCATCTCTTCTTCCTGAGGAGGGGAAGTCTTGCAAAATGGTGATATACCAAAGGTCCATTGTGGAAAATATGTTGAAAAAATTCCATCAGACAATGCTAGTAGCGGGGGGCAAGCTTTCTTGCCCAACCAAGCAGGAGAGTCAAGAGAGACACACAGCAGAGGCAGGCGTACATTGAGAAAGGCTTGGTTCAATTTCCTGACACCATCCCAGCATCAAGGCCCTGATGACTGGGTATTTTTTACAATGAGGGAAAAGTTTTTAAAGGCGGTCAAGCAATACCTGTACTCCTTAATTCTTCTGCCACCTTCAATTATTGGGTCTCAAAGCTGGACACCTGACATGAGCTGTCCATCTATGCCTAAAAGGTGTTGTGTAGCCCTGCTGCTAGCATCTTGTCTCAGTGGGTTTTTAGTGACACTAGCGGGGTCATAACAGACAGACTCTTTCATCTGTCAACACAAATTGCTGACAGGCTCACACTGGTAAAAGAGAACAAAGACTGGACCAGATGACAGCAGCACACTCGTGCTGCTCCAGCTCTCTGGAATGCATTTCCCCAGTTGATCAGACTGATACCTAGCCCTGACCTATTCAAGCGCGCTTTGAAAACCCATCTCTTCAAACAAGCCTACCACATCAACTACTCAGCAAACTAACTTTGCCCTGTTCCCTCCTTCCAAATATTATTCTGAATCTCCACCCTACTATTCATCTGTCTCCACACCCTCCATGCACACGATACCTGCACTTGATACTTGTCTATTGCACTTAAACACACGGGCTGATGACCTGATCATGCAGCTTTATATGAAAATCCCTATTTATTATAATTGCCAGACCTGAATTAACAAGCACTTCTCACCTACTGTGTCCCCCCATTTCCTTGTAGATTGTAAGCTTGCGAGCAGGGACCTCACTCCTAATGTCACTGTTTGAATTGTCTTAACTTGTATTGAATTTATTGTCTGTACATGTCCCCGCTTAATTGTAAAGTGCTGCGGAATATGTTGGCGCTATATAAATAAAAAATTATTATTATTATTATTATTATTATAAAGTGTTTTTAATGTTCACTATTTGAATGAAGCCCGCCGTTTGTTGCTTTCTAAGGACTATGGATGACTGGATGACCTTCCTTATGATTTTTCCTTTATAAGTGTAGAAGTACCACCTTATGAATTTTTTTTATGAGGTAATTCAGTTGGTGCTTTTAAGGGTGTATGGATGACCCTGCTTGTAATTATTGGCAAACTTTGAACGGTTTGCAGAGCTTTGATGAGTGTAGGTGTGCCACTAGAGATGGGTGAACCCAAAAAATAAAGTCCAGACTCCAGGAAGTCTTTGTTACTGTTTGGGTTTGGCTCCTCGACCATCGGGTGCTTCCCGTAATATCACTTTTGTCACCATTTTCTGAGACCCGTGGTGTTGTCATTTTTCGGGATATGAGGATGTGTTAGGGATTATGTTTTGCACCCTGAGTAGATGTTTTTATTGATACCATTTTGGGGTAGATGCAATCTTGCAGCAGACAAAAAAACATAATTCTGGTGTTTTTAGTTTTTCTCATTATTCCATTTACCAATTGGATTAATTTATTTTATATTTTGATAGCTCAGGCTTTTATGAACACAGCAAAACTAAATATGTGCATCTTTTAGGATGCTTTATTGTTTTATTTTTAGTAGGGCAAATAGGGCGATTACAACTGTTGTGTTTTTTTATTTTCATATTTTAAAAACTTTTTTTAACTTTTCACTGAACTAGATAGTCCTCTTACGAGACTTGAAACTGCAATCGTTCAATCGTCTGTGCTATACATAGCAGTGCTTCAGCAGTGCTATATTTAGCAGAAATCACGATCAGATCATTGTAATGACAGGCATGGGGGTCATCATCAGACCCACGTCTGTCATGACAACACATCAGCGCCTCACAATCATGTGACGGGCGCCACTGTGTGGGATGAATGACTCGCTTCTGGCCTGCTCATGTTAAATCCTGCTGTTAATGATTGACGGCAAGATTTAACTGGTTAAGGCTAGTTTCACACTAGCGTTTTTTTGCGTTGTGTTAGGAGCGCACATGAAATGCATGTGAAAAGCGCATACGAACGCTTGTAAACGCTGCATTTTTTTGTAGCATTATTGTGCGCATAACGACAAAAAATCGCAGCGTTTTTATGCGTTTGTAAGCGTTTTTCATGCGTTTGCATTTTCTATGCGCAATAAACTAGACAAAAAATCCTTGGAAAATTCTTGCAACACTCTCAAGCAATGGGAAAGCAGTGGGCATGTCTTATGGAAATTCTTTATATAGCCCCTTTTTACAGCTGAATTCTTCACATTTGCTTGCATTTGACTTGAGAAACATGGATCTGCGCTGGAAGAGCTTTGACTTTGACTTGGATCTGGACATGAGGATGGCTCAGGCTTATGCCGTTGCTTGCCATGAACAGAGGGAGAGAGAGAGGCAGCGAAGACGGCAGCAGCGGCGTTTGTGGATACATCCCATTATTGAACTACGGGAGAGCCGTGGAGCGTACCACACCCTCTACAGCGAGCTCCAGGCAAACCCAGATAAATTTACGGATTATACCCGGATGACCAAAGAAACCTTTCACTATTTGCTTGGTCGGGTAAAAGAAGTCATCCGGAGATAGGACACGCAGCTCCGGCGTGCGATTACTCCTGAGGAACGGCTACTGGTCACATTAAGGTACGTAGTTTTCATAAACCAATGGCTGCTGATTTTTCTTGGTTGTGACATGTACTCTTCCAAATCTTGCAGAATTACAGTTCTGTCATGTTGTTTACTAATAAAAGCTGCGGTAATTTTTTCATGGCATGTATTGAACCAAAGGCTGAGAATTTTTTTTTTGGGGGGGCGGGGTTTAATTAAACGTGTGTAAAAAATTACGTATACACAAATATTAATTATTATTTTCTTTGTGTTACAGATCCTGGCTATTGGAGAGACCCTCTCGTCACTGCACTTCCAGTACCGGATTGGAATCTCCACGTTATCTGGAATTGTAGCGGACACCTGCCGGGCTCTATGGAATGTTCTTTGTCCCGAATTCTTGCCCATGCCCACTGCAGCAAAGTGGTTGGAAATCTCCGAAAGATTCTGGACTGTATGCAATTTCCCAAACTGTTTAGGAGCGGTGGATGGGAAACACATCCGGATTATCAAGCCCAAAAGAACTGGCTCTGAGTTCTATAACTACAAAAAGTACTTTTCTACTGTACTGATGGCCATTGCGGATGCAGACTGTAACTTTATTGCAGTGGACATTGGGGCATTTGGCTGTGGGAATGACTCCCAGGCTCTTAAGACATCGGACATGGGCAGAAGGTTGTATGGCAACAACTTCGATTTCCCCATGCCACGTCCTCTACCCAACACCGAAGGTCCACCACAGCCATTTGTAATGGTTGGTGATGAAGTTTTCCAGATGTGCCAAAACCTCCTCAAACCCTACTCCTGCCGGGACTTGGACCTACAAAAAAGAATTTTTAATTACAGGCTGACCAGGGCCAGGAGAACAGTAGAGTGTGCTTTTGGTATACTTGTATCGAGATGGCGCATTCTTGGCACAGCTATTAATCTTAAACTGGAAACAGTGGATGAGGTGGTCAAGGCCTGTGTTGTTCTACATAACTTTGTACTTTCTCGAGATCACCTTAACTTTGATCTTGAAGATGTTGCTCCTAATCCTTTGCCAGAATTTACACAGCACCCTCTCAGGTCATCCGTTGAAGTTGGCCAAATGAGGGACCAATTTGCGGCCTACTTCAACTCAGATGTAGGATGGGTGGAATGGCAAGAGCAAATGTAAAAAAATTTTATTGCATGTTGTTGATATGTTAATAAAAAAAACTGTTTTGATACCTGTACTGAGTGCATTCTCTGTTTTTACACTCCCAATACCATTAGCAAGTAGCCAGATGTATCAGTGAATTTATGATGCTGTGTTTTGTGCATCATGAATTCACTAATACTCCTGAGTAGGTTACTCTCTACATTCTTGCATATTGCACAGACTGGATACAGCAAGGTTCCCCAACTTCAGTCCTGAAGGTCCACCAACAGATCATGTTATAATGAAATAAAAAGAGGATTCCATACAACATGATCTGTTGGTGGCCATGAGGACTGGAGTTGCGGAACCGTGCAATATTACAAGAATGTAGTGATTGCTGTGGAAAAGACAAGTCATGTAGATTGTTTTTTTTTTTTTTTAAACCAATCTATATGATTTGTCTTTTCCACAGCAGTCTCTACATTCTTGTATATTGCACAGACTGGATCCACCAGGGTTCATCAACTCCACTCGTCAAGGTCCACCAACAGATCATGTTGCAATGGAATAAAAAGAGGATTCCATACAAGATGATCTGTTGGTGGCCCATGAGGACTGGAGTTGGGGAACCATGCAGTATTTTGTTGCGTTGACAACACATATCTCCAAGACTGACACAAGAAACATGTCAGTACTGGAGATATCTGGTGGCAAAAATGCTAAGTGTACGGCGCAGTGTGTGTACGGCGCAGTGTGTGTAGTTGGCGATAGACACAGTAACCAATCCAGATTTTGTGAAAGCACAAGTGCACATTTATTTTGTAACAAACAAACAAAAAAATATTTTATTAGGAATGACCTTTGGGGGAAGTTTGGGATACTTTGGGTGTGTGGAGAGACGAGGAACGACTGGAGGTTGAAGAAGGGGTTCTAGGAGAAGGGGCGACGAAAGTACTGGGGGAAGGGAGCTCTGGAATGGACAAGGAGGCATGTTGAGAGACATTAGGAGGAGAGGGTGAATGGACGAGCAAAGTTTTTTTTTTTTTTCTTTGGCGCAGGAATATCCTGCCCGAACCGACTGGCAGCCTGTGAACGCCTTACTTTTGTTGACCGCCTGGTGACGGTGGACTGTGGCATTGCCTTGTAAAAAAGGGAATGCGGATCCCCACTTTGCTGCTCTGTGGTGGCGGTGCTGCTGGAAGTTGCAGTGGCGGTGCTCCTAGAATCGGAGAAAGTTGGGTCGGTGCTCCGAGCAGGAGGCTGCCTGTCTGGGATGTCAGCCAAAGTTCTTTGGGGACTCCGAGGAGGAGAATTGGTGGCGGTTATCTTTCGATGAGGAGTGGTGGTGGTGCTCCCTTGATGAGGAGTGGTGGTGGTGCTCCTTTGATGCGGAGTGCTGCCGGTGCTCCTTAGTTGAGGAGTGCTGGCGGTGCTCTTTTGCTGATGAGTGCTGGCGGTGGTCTATTGCATAGGAGTGCTGGCGGTGCTCTGTTGCTCAGGAGTGCTGGCGGTGCTCTGTTGCTGAGGAGTGCTGGCGGTGCTCTGTTGCTGAGGAGTGCTCGCGGTGCTCCTTTGGTGTTGACTGGTGGTGTCAGTGGCCCAAGCAGGTTCTGTGGTGGTTTGGCTCTAAGCTGGTGGTGCTCCATACAGGAGCAGCGCTTGACATAGTGGTGGTGGCGGAGGAGTGTCCAGCAGCACTCAGACTTGGGGTGGTGTAGTGGTGTCCAGCTTCGCTGGGAATGCAGGTGGCCGTGCAGTGGTATGCAGCAGAAGTCGGTAGTGTGGTAAAGCGAGTCAGCAGTGGAACTGATGGAAATGACACCACTGACTGCTGAACATACCGATTCTGCTGCATAGCCTGCAAGTAAGCAGTGCTGCAGGCCTGTAACACACTCAGCTGTTGCTCAGGACTAAGGTGTTCCGCCATGCCCTGTTCAATTTTACTGAAAAAATGGTGCGCCGGTCTGTTGAGGTCGGCCTCCAGATGGCCAAGGCGCTGGTCGACAGAGTGGAAGCGGTGTTCCATGTGGTTAAAACCATGTTCCATCAGGGAAAAACTGCTTTCCATTCTGGCGGACAGCACCTTGAGACTGCCCTTAAAGGCCTCGCTCAAGAGCATGAACTCGGGCATGACAGGCCTGTCCGAGGCCCTCTGCCACTGGCGGGTAGTGCCCGCATAACCAGTGACTGAGACCTGGGACAGGGGAACACCTGATGGACCAGCTTCCTGGTCACCAGCTGTCTGTGTTGCTGACCTGCAAGATGCTTCCTGGCTGTCGGATGGCTGGGACGGGTCCGAGGTCAATCGATGAAGAACCGCTCCCGGGACAGGTTGCAGGGTGCTGCTCCAAGTGCTGTGGAAAGAAAGGGAAAACATGTATCATGTATTTACAAGAAGCATCACCTGTTGAATTGAAAAGCACATAGTAATAACAAAACAAAACAAATTCTTACGCTCTGCTGGCAAGGACCGGTCTCAGGAAAGCCAACTCTCCATAATAGCAGTACTTTCTTCTGCGCCTTGCCGCTGAACCACTCTGAACCTGTCCCTCAGCACGAACATCAGCGTTGAAGCGGTCCTTCATCGAGCGCCAATGTGTGCGTATTTTGTTCACTGTTGGGAAAAAATAATAATAAAAAAAAAAATTATAAAATGCACTTAAGGCAACTTAATTATCAGCACACACAACAGATTGAACTTTTCACTACAATATATCTTGCCAAAAAAGCACCAGCACCATGAGGACCATCAATCAATGCAGCAGTTGAAGACCAAAATCAATCACAGTGTGCTACATGGCATTGGTGTTTTTAATGCAAGAATATATCTTGCCAAAAAGACACCAGCACCATCAGGACCATAAATCAATGCAGTAGTTGAAGACCAAAATCAATCACAGTGTGCCACATGGCATTGGTGTTTTAATGCAAGAATATATCTTGCCAAAAAAACACCAGCACCATCAGAACCATAAATCAATGCAGCAGTTGAAGACCAAAATCAATCACAGTGTGCCACATGGCATTGGTGTATTCAATGCAAGAACATATCTTGCCAAAAAAACACCAGCACCATCAGGACCATAAATCAATGCAGCAGTTGAAGACCAAAATCAATCACAGTGTGCCACATGGCATTGGTGTTTTTAATGCAAGAATATATCTTTCCAAAAAGACACCAGCACCATCAGGACCATAAATCAATGCAGCAG
The DNA here is from genome assembly GCF_039654945.1 of Dendrobates tinctorius. NCBI lineage: Eukaryota > Metazoa > Chordata > Amphibia > Anura > Dendrobatidae > Dendrobates > Dendrobates tinctorius. The sequence goes on along the minus strand of NW_027361743.1, from coordinate 38,261,639 downwards.
TTGAAGACCAAAATCAATCACAGTGTGCCACATGGCATTGGTGTTTTAATGCAAGAATATATCTTGCCAAAAAAACACCAGCACCATCAGAACCATAAATCAATGCAGCAGTTGAAGACCAAAATCAATCACAGTGTGCCACATGGCATTGGTGTTTTCAATGCAAGAATATATCTTGCCAAAAAAACACCAGCACCATCAGGACAAAAAAAATCAATGCAGCATTACAGAGCATCTTTATACTTACTGAACGCCCTTTTGGAAGCTGCAGAGGCACTGTCCCAGCCATCCATCATCGCTGCGGCCACCTCATTCCAGAGCTGCCGGGTCGCCACTGTGTCTTTGTACTGCTGGTCACGGCTGTCCCACAACGGGATACGCTCCTCAACGAGGTGGATCAGGTGCTCGTTGTCGATGTAGACTTCTTCGTCATCCCGTTCTGGAACCTAGAAAAAAAGAAATATATTAGAATGTTTGTAATTTTGGAGAATGAAAAAGATAGAAAAAGAAACAGAGAAGAAGCAAGATAAAAGATGAAAATAAAGACAGAAAAAAAAAAGATGCATTATATACTCACATTGCGTCTCCTCGCCACAACTTGACTACGCTGCTCCCTCTCTGAATCCTCCCACTCAGACTGCTCCCGCTCAGACTGCTCCCGCACTTCATCTTCACTGCCCGTGTCCGATGTCTGTAAAGAAATAAAAAATTAAAACACATTTCTAGAGGCAGCTATACTTACCCAAAGGCAGCAAGATTGTCACCTCACGATCAGCTTGGGCCAGTTCTTGCCGAGATGGTGAATAGACCGATCCAGAAGAAGACATGCTGAAATGAAAACAAAATAAACATTAGTACATTATAAAATTGTACAGGACACACAGACATTATGTTGAAGAATACTCACATTTTGGCTCCTGAAGCTTGAATCCACACTTGGAAGGCTCTTCTGGGCTTTTGTCTGCTCTCTGCAAGGCTGTCTGTAGAGTAATTGTCTGTCCCTGATGACACATTTTATCTACACTCCTCCCAAACAATGTTGCTTGTTTAGGGAGAGTTTTAGACAAGTGTCTAGACATTGTTTACTCAAAGCGCGTGCGCGCACAAGGTGCTGACGTGCGTGGTGCCAAGCGCTCGTCAGCGATCACATAGACTGTAATGCTATTTTTGGGTGCACACCGAGCGCACACGTGTGCGCGTGATTTTTTTAAGTATGTAGGCGGAACAAAAAATGCAACATGTAGCGTTCGGCGCGTCTGGGCACACACCTGTAAAACGCGCAACGCACGCTAAACGCTGATGAGCGCGTACATTTGCAAGACCCTGCGATCACCATGTTAAAGATAGGGGAACATTGTGCGTGCGCCCGATAGCGCACAATGCGCTGCGCGATCAAATGCTAGTGTGAAACCAGCCTAACAGCTGTGGGTGGAGCACCGCTTCACACAAGGTTCTTAAAGGCACATGATGACTGATTAAATCAGTTATCATGTGTGGGGAAAGATGTGGGCTCGCACACAGAGACACGGCCTTTGATGCAAATATATGTCAAAGGTCGTGAAGGAGTAAAGTCAATGGGCAGTCTGGAAGCAGTTAGAGTATTGCAGAATATTATGCATAGAATCAAATAAGCAGAGGTTGAAGTACATACGTGGTCTATGTTATTGAATGTACACTTTGCAAAATCCAATATGGTGAATGCGCTATAAGAACACTCAAAGTGCATATTAGGAGTCATTTATTAGATGCACTTAACCCTACGGCAGTTAATGCAGTCTTCATTTTTCATGCAAATTTAGGGAATTGTAACAGATTTTCGATTTATAGGCAAAGAAAAGTATGCACTTTAATAATTTGTTTTAGTTAGTGCGTTCGGCCAACCCTCACAGAGTCTTTTAATTGTATCCAGTAAATGAGAAGTTTTATTCTATGATATTCAGATGCTTCTCACAAAATTAGTATATCATCAAAAAGTTAATTTATTTCAGTTCTTCAATAAAAAAAAGTGAATCTCATATATTATATAGAGTCATTACAGACAGAGTGATCAATTTCAAGTGTTTATTTACCGTATGTTAATGTTGATGATTATGGCTTACAGCCAATGAAAACCCAAAAGTCATTATCTCAGTAAGTTAGAATACTTTATAACACTAGCTTGAAAAATGATTTTAAAATGTGAAATGCTAGCCTACTGAAATGTATGTTCAGTTAAGAAAAATATTCAGAATTTAGAGTCCTCAGTGGTTGATACCTTTTAATGGCTAACTGAAAAGATGGTAACAAACTGCAAGCTTTCGAGACTACTCAGGTCTCTTCATCAGGCATATAGACTAATACAAAATCTGAAGAAACACATTCATGCACAACACAGCACAGAAAAAATGCAATAGATAAGACAAGTGACGTGAAGCAGAATTATCATTATGGGGAGTGATGGACAGTATGGCCATAAATATTGGACCAGTTCATAGATAAGGAGTCAAAATTTTATAGTACTCTGATTGGGGTCTGGTTCTGTGTTGTGATGGCCCCACAAGGTCTTAGGAGCAAATTCCTTAATCAAATCAAATCAAATCAAATTTATTATCGCCAAGTACATATTACATATATACAAGGAATTCTTTGTGGCAAAGAGGCAACATAATATATAACAACAGATACAACAAGTAACATCTAACAAGACAGATACAGTATATAGTCTACACATGACGATTTAATTGTTGAACAGAGAGTGGATAGAAGCTGTTCATATGGCGGTTGGTGCTGCATTTGGGGACTCTGAAGCGACGTCCTGAAGGGAGTAGTTGGAATGAGGAGTGTCCCGGGTGAGAGGGATCGGATGAAATTTTCAATGCGTGGGATTGAATACTCTTATCATAAAGATCCTGGATTTTAGGCAGGGGGGAACCTATAATTCTCTCTGCTGTTCTGAAAGTCCTTTGTAAGCGGAGTTTGTCATGCGCAGTGGCTCCCCCATACCAGACTATCAGAGAGGAACAAATCACAGATCTGATGACAGCATTAAAGAATAAGATCAGCAGATTCTTAGACAAACCATATCTTTTCAGCTGACGCAGGAAGAACATCCTCTGTTGTGCTTTTCTTATAACAGCATCCACGTTTTTCCCCCATTTAAGATCATGAGAGATGATAACACCAAGGAATTTGGTCTCTGTGACCCTAAGAACCACTTCGTCATGGATGTAGATTGGAAGTATCTCATGTTGATCTTTCCTAAAATCCACAACCATCTCAGCAGTTTTTTTTAGTGTTGAGTACAAGATTATTGGCTTTACACCAGTCACATATTCTTTCCACCTCACTCCGATGCAAGTCTTCAGCATTTCCCCTGATGAGACCAATCAGTGTCATATCATCGGCAAATTTCAAGATTTTTATTGAGCCAGCTGAAAAGATGCAATCATTTGTATAGAGAGAAAACAGTAACGGGGACAAAACACACCCCTGAGGTGCCCCGATGTTTGTGACCAAGGTGGCCGAAGTGAATGGTCCAACTTTTACACTCTGTATCCTGGCTGTTAGGAAGTTATAAATCCACAAGCATAAGCATTAATTGATGTAAAAAGACATAAATCCATGTGACACATTCATTCCAGCATGCGTCTGTCAAAGGTCGTCATGAGTTTGTACTCACAAACTCTTCTGTCTCTCTGAGATGTGAAGTTACCTTTCAATACCAGTAATTTCATGTACATGGTGCTGTGATCAGGCATACAAAAATGTTTTGTCACAGGTAGATCCATTCTTTTTTCTCTTATTGTGTGGCGATTAGAATTCATCCTTGTTCTAAGCTTTTGAGGACTCTCAGTTCTGAATATTTTTCTATCTACTGGCTAACACGGTACAAAGATATACATCTTTCCTGTATGTTCAGTTAATGCACTCAATACTTGGTCGGGGCTCCTTTTGGATCAAATACTGCATCAATGTGGCGTGGCATGGAGGCAATCAGCATATGGCACTGCTGAAGTGTTATGGAAGCCCAGGTTGCTTTGATAGCAGCCTTCAGCTCATCAGTATTGTTGGGTCTGGTGTCTCTCATCTTCCTCTTGACAATACCCCATAGATTCTCTATGGGGTCAAGGTCAGGCATGCTTGCTGGCCAATCAAGCACAGTGATACTGTTGTTTTAAATCAGGTATTGGTACTTTTGGCAGTGTGGACAGGTGCCAAGTTCTGCTGGAGAATGAAATTTCCATCTCCAAAATACTTGTTGGCATAGGGAAGCATGAATTGCTCTAAAATTTCCTGGTAGATTGCTGCGCTGACTTTGGTCTTGGTAAAATACAGTGGACCTACAAAACAGATGACATTGCTTCCCAAACCATCACTGATTGTGGAAACATATTTTTTTTATGAAAGGATCATAATATGGTGCCCATAATACTGTATGGAGCACTATAGGGGGTAATTATATTACAATGGTGCAATATATGGGGCCCATTATACAGTATGGAGGACTATATGAGGCCCATTATACTGTATGGAGGACTATGTGGGCCCATTATGTTGTATGGAGGGCTATGTGGGGCCATTATACTGCATGAAACACAATGTGGGGTCCATTATACTGTACAGAGTAATATATGGTACATAATATGCTGTATGGAGCACTATGTGGGGCAATCATACTGTATGGAGTAATATATGGGGCCCATTATAGAAAAAGGAAAGGATATGTTCCCGGCATACTGACCAGTGAAAATGAAAAAAAGTTAATTTGGACATGATTAAAAATACAACAAAAAACAACCTAAGGTGGAGACTCCCTGTCACTATTCACTGCCCCATATGGGGGCCAATTTTACAGTATGAAATGATACATGGGGCCCATTATACTGAATGGTACAATATATGATTCCATTTATACTGTATGGAGCACAATGTGGTGCCCATTATACTGCATGGAGCAATATATGGGACCCATTATGCTGTATGGAGCACTATATAAGGTCATTATCCGGTATGGAGCAATATATGGGGTCCACTATACTGTATGGAGGACTATGTGGTGCCCATTGTAAGAAAAAGTCCTATTGAGAGCTGGAAGAGTCGGGAAGAAGTTCCACAGACGATCTCTTATCAAGCTGAGGTTGAAGGTTTATTCGGAGATACACGGCAAAACAGATACAGAATAACAGAGGAGTTGGAATATGCGGGCAAAAACAGGAATTCAGACAGGCAGAGATTCGCTAGGAAGTCTGGTGATGATAAGGCTCTGTGCCCTGGCCATGATGAGGCACAGTGGCATGATGGCGATGGAATGGCCCCGATCGACAGTAACAGGGGCTTCTTATACATTACCAGAACAAAGAAAGCTGCATTTTGCCGCAGAGGGCGTTAACATTATAATTCTAAGGCGTTTTCATGTAATCTACAGAAACGTGGTTTAGAACAGAGAATATAATGACATAATACAAAGATATTAATTAACATTTCTCCAAGCAACACTAAAACCCATAAGTCATTGGTATCTATGGCTACTGTCCTAAAATCTTATCATTGTCTCCAATCTATGTCCATAAATTCTTACATCCTGACATTTTAACTACTCCACACTTCGCTACCACACTATCACGTATAAGCATACTGACCATATATTTGGTGACCCTATTCCCCTATTGATCCAATCTTCCTCTACGCACATCGGCTGAGGTTGCTAGGAGACATGATCTCATTTTCCATCCTCCATTTAGTACATTTTATCAGCTCTTTTGTAAAAGTTGAATCTTCTCTAACTTTCAACAAAATGGCTGCTAGAGACAACATGGCCGTTCAGTATATTATGGCTGACCATTCTCTTACAAGTCCCCCTCTTGTACTCTATCCAGAGTACAACATACAGGACTGTAATATTCATTGGTGAATTACTGAAAATAAGAATATTGAGGTAATTCAGCACTTTATGCACGTGTGTGTGTAAGGCAAAAGTCCCTAAAAATAGAACAAACACATAATAAAAAAATAATTCAAATAGTCCCGAAAAAAATAAGTTGTACAATAGTCAAGTCTTTTGGTCTTTTTCTTCTCATTCTTTGTCTTCTGGATTTTCCTGATCTTCTCCCCCTCTCACACTATCAGAGTCCCACTGTATAGTGTGAAACATCTTCTCCTGATCATCCAATAGGTTCATGGTCCCAGGAGTCGAATATGAAAATCTTCAGCGGACCTGGAGAAAATAGAAAAAAAGAGTGGAGTATCAGTCCTTACCAGAAATTTCAGTAAAATAATTAAGAAGTCTACACTGATTGATATGAACCATTTTAATCACCTTTTTAGCTTGAAAATTTGAGCAAAGACTTAATCATTGTTGTTGGGATGTAAAGCACTAGTCTATCATTAACCCGTTTGTAGTACAAGCACTCCCCCTCAATGGGCAGGGACTCGAGGGAATAGAACAGAGATGAGTCTCCATCCTTCTCCTGTGCCTTTATGAGATCTTACAGAGGAGAAAAGACAAGGGGGGGGCTCTTAGGGTTTCTCAGTGACTGCAGAGATGACTTCTTGAGGATATTTGTCATCGCCTGTGAGTGCAGCCTCCTTGGCCGCGTGATCTACATATGCATTGCCAAGGATGTGGGGGTCAGGAATCAACCTCTGATGTCCCTTGATTTTACAGAAGGACCATAATTTTGGGAATTCTTTACCCCGTTGCTCAATTTGTTTTAGAATGTCTGCATGCTGCAAGGGCTTGTTCTGAGAATCAACCATCCCCCTAAGGGCCCATACATTAAGATATAGAGTGAGTGATGACACGACATATGCGCTATCACTGAAGATATTCATTGGCTCTGGACACACGAGAATGACCTGTAGAGCTGCTTCCAACTCAGCTCTTTGAGCGGAGAAATGACCTGGGAGTTTATACTGCAGCAGCAATGGCTTAGCTGGAAACCACACAGCGAAGCCTGTGACGTAATGCCCCTCATGCCAATAGCGAGCTCCGTCAATATAGGCACAGGGGATTCCCTCTTGAAAGTCTGCTCGGAAGGGAGAGGGAGTAACATTAGCCTGTTCAATTTGACAATCGTGACTTTTTCCTGCATATTGCATCATCTGGGCTAAGTGATATCTCTCACCTACTTCAACTTGTAAGTCTCTAGTCTCAAAATCAATGATCCATTGGGCCATTCTCTGTGAATTAATACCTGAAGCTTTTCCCTTCAGCAAAGTTTTTAAAGTGACATGCGGGGTTTGTAGAATTAAAGGAGCAAATCCCACTATATGCTTCACTTGATTCATAGTCCAGTGCACGCCCAGTAGGTGCTTCATGCACTGAGTGAATCCTTTTTCCACGGGGGTAAGCAACCTAGAGTAATAACCTAGGGCATACAACTGACTAGATACCTCTGGGCTTTCTTTGGGCCATTTTTGTAGAAGCACAGAAGAAATAGAGATATCACCAGTGTGAGCCTGAATGTAGAAAGGCTGGGAAGGGTCAGGGTTAATCAATGCAGCAGCTGCCGTAAGGGCGCGTTTCAATCCCTCAAAAGCCTGTAAGGCGGTTCCCTCTACATTAACAAGGTCAAAGTCATTATCAACATTTTTCAATAAATCATACAGTGGTTTAGCCAAATAAGCAAAATCTTCAATGAATTCTCTGGAAAAATTAATAAGACCCAAAAATTTTCTGAGTTCAGTAATATTAGTTGGTAGGGGAACAGCTTGAATAGCTTTAACCCTATCATGCATGGGCTTCTTTCCTTCTGCTGAGACAGACACACCCAGAAATTTAACCTCTGATTTCATCAATTGTACTTTATCTAGACTCATTTTGAGTCCTGCCTCTTGTAAAGCCTGACAAACATTTTCAAGGGTTTCTCTGTGTTCACCTTCATCGACAGTTTGAATCAATAAATCATCCACATACTGTAAGACTTTGTCTCCATACCCGAGGGGTTCTAACATCTGAGCCAATGCCTGATGGAAATACACAGGAGAACTGTGAAATCCCATGGGCAGCCGCGTGAACAAGTATTGCACATTTTCAAAAGTGAATGCGAAGCGGAGTGCAGATTCAGGTGTTAGGGGTACTGAGAAAAAGCCATTTGCAATATCCAAACAAGAAAATACTTTACAATCACTCCTCAGCTGCGACATAACTTCAGGGACAGATGCAACAAGGTGAGCAGCTGAGGGAGTGTACTTATTTACAAGTCTCAGGTCTACTACCATTCGAAAACTGCCATCTTCCTTTTTTACAGGTAGAATAGGACTGTTACATGGAGAATTACCTTTCACAACAACACCTTGTTTCTCCAATTCACTGACTGCTACCCTTATGTAAGGGATTGCGTCCTCCGGAATACGGTACTGACGCTGGAAAGGTGGCAGTTTTTCACCATCAATTTTAACCTGAGTTTGCATTAACCCACAATCAGTTTTCTTTGAGATCCACAATTCAGGGAACTTTTGCTTCCATTCATTCTTTAAAGCATCATTGTCAGTGTTTTCAACATTTTCATTAGCACCTAATCCGAAGCTAGCAATGGGTAATTTATGACTCTCCTCCTCCTCCTCCTCCACAGGGACAATTACAGAACAGATAGTGGCTTCTTTGTTCCGCCACAAGACTTTGTTACATAAATCAACAACAATTCCCATTGCTCCCAAAACATCAGTTCCCAAAATAGTGTACCGTAACTGTGGGTTTACCCAAAAAGCGCATCGAAGACCCCTTTGCTTCGATCCCCCTGTGTCCTGAAATCTCAGATTTACTGGACGACTTTTTACTGATTGAATACAGGAGTCCTCAAATCCTACCAAAGTGTAGTCTCAGGCAGTCCAGGGGGTGACTGCAATTTGTGTCGTGTTATTGAAACTGAGGCTCCTGTATCGATGAGGATGTCTTCCCAAGGCAGCCCCTCTATTCTCCCTCTGACATAAGGTCTACCGTCCCTGCCCAGGGAAAGGGGGGCAAGGAGGGTAAGGGGAACAGGGGGAGCACTCCATCAATCAGTGTTACCTGCCGTGGGAAGCCCGAAAAATCCATCATACCCATCTGGACACGGCTTCCGTCCAACAGCTGCCACCTCCGACCCAAAGAGATCCTTAGTCAGGGTCCGGTTCTCATGTTCCCGTAGCTCCTTAATCAGCGGAGCATAGGGATGAGGAGGAGTGACCCCACCCTGAATAGCATGGACCTCCGGGCGCGGATGAGTGAAAGCTATTGGGGAGGGAGCAGGAGCAGAAGGCTCCTGTGAGACTGGGTTAACCATTTGAAGACCGTTGTACTGCTGATACTGCCTAGGGTTATTCACTGCTGGATACGGAGGTCTAACTCCGAAAGGTGGTCTAGAGAACTCCCGGGGCCATTGGGGGTTAAAGTGCTCCCGGGGTTCTCGGGATATATGCCCTGGCACAAAGTTGGGACAAAAACGTTTAAAGTGTCCCAACTGTCCTCAAAAAATAACACAAGGGAGGACCTCTCATGGGATCCCGTGGGGGCTCTGCCGAATGGGACCTGCCCATTCTCGGTAGCTGCGCATACCCCCCGGAACTCCTGGCCTCCCTGAATCAACAGATACACCCCGAGTTGAATGGCACGCAAAAACATTGGACTCATCACCCTTCACCTCAGACTGCATCGTCCTAGAAAAACACTCCCTTACTTTCCTCCCAATTAGGCAAATTTTTAATAAATTTAAGATGGATCAGGAACATTTGGCCAGGGATTTTTTTTCTCGGGGTTGAAGCAGCATCACACCTAACCTAGGATCTGCATGTGCTGGAGCTGTTGGGACAATATATCTTTCCTCAACTGTGTCTGCATAAGCTGGAGCTGTTGGGACACTGTATCTTATGTACTACTTCACTCATTCTCCTAACTCTTCTCCATTCTACACCTGTATTTACATCAGCACTGTGTCTCGAAGCTGCAGTGTCCATCTGTGACATAACTGCTCTCAGCTGCTGCTGCTGCTCGCACCCCTCCTCTCTGTGCTTCCATGCTAGCTCCAGCATCTCACTCAGCTTTTCTAATCTCTCCCTATACGCTACCCCTCCCCGGGTGATCATGTTAACATATTGCTGTGTAGACTGTTTATCAAGAGCCTGATCAAAGGTTATGACTGTCTTACACAAAGCCACTACTTGACTATAATCTTACCCTAGCAAATTTTTTCTATCTAGTTCCCTGTTCTCTGTGGTAAACCATCGCATACAATTTAGCCATGTGGTTTCCACATTAACCCCCTCCAGCTGGGGTGTGCCAGCATATTTCTCTGCCTGCTTCCGTAACCACTCCATATTTACAGTGGTCTACAAGGACGAGTTTTACTCTGTTCTAGTATCAACAAATGCAATTTAAGCAACGTTAGATACTCACACCTCTCTCGAATGGAAGACCTCCTGCTGGCTGTTTGGGGGTCGACCAGATATCAAAAGAGGTGCAGCCGTGATTCCAGCCTCACTCGTTAGCTTGCCAGGCATCTCCCCACGCCCTTTTAAAGCTTCTTGCTACCGGGCACAAAAAAGTTCTCACGTCCTTGTAGATAGCTTCTTCTTAGTTACTTATCTTTTTATAGTCTTTTTCTTTGTCCGTGGTTTTCTTATAAAAAAAATCGGGCAGGCGGTCTCGGAGCGATCACGAGAGGTTCTCCTTCAGGCTGGCTTACTTTGATCGGTTTCACGTGTGGCCACACGCGTTTCTTTTATTTTTTCTCCTTTTCTTCCCACCTCCAAGCCCTCATCTGCAGCTTCTTCCGGTGGTTCTTCTGGAGGCAGCTCTCCGGAGCTGCTCCTCCTGGCTGGCAATCGCCACTTGTAAGAAAAAGTCCTATTGAGAGCTGGAAGAGTCGGGAAGAAGTTCCACAGACGATCTCTTATCAAGCTGAGGTTGAAGGTTTATTCGGAGATACACGGCAAAACAGATACAGAATAACAGAGGAGTTGGAATATGCGGGCAAAAACAGGAATTCAGACAGGCAGAGATTCGCTAGGAAGTCTGGCGATGATAAGGCTCTGTGCCCTGGCCATGATGAGGCACAGTGGCATGATGGCGATGGAATGGCCCCGATCGACAGTAACAGGGGCTTCTTATACATTACCAGAACAAAGAAAGCTGCATTTTGCCACAGAGGGCGTTAACATTATAATTCTAAGGCGTTTTCATGTAATCTACAGAAACGTGGTTTAGAACAGAGAATATAATGACATAATACAAAGGTATTAATTAACATTTCTCCAAGCAACAATAAAACCCATAAGTCATTGGTATCTATGGCTACTGTCCTAAAATCTTATCATTGTCTCCAATCTATGTCCATAAATTCTTACATCCTGACATTTTAACTACTCCACACTTCGCTACCACACTATCACGTATAAGCATACAGACCATATATTTGGTGACCCTATTCCCCTATTGATCCAATCTTCCTCTACGCACATCGGCTGAGGTTGCTAGGAGACATGATCTCATTTTCCATCCTCCATTTAGTACATTTTATCAGCTCTTTTGTAAAAGTTGAATCTTCTCTAACTTTCAACAAAATGGCTGCTAGAGACAACATGGCAGCTCAGTATATTATGGCTGACCATTCTCTTACACCCATAATATTGTATGATGGACTATGTGGTACCTATACTACTGCATGAAGGATTATATGATGTTCATTATATTAAATGGGCCCACTGAGACTCTTTCGCCAGGGCCAGGAAAACCTGGAGCCAGCCGTGACGGAGATGGCACTGTTTCTGTAAAAAGCATTATAAAGATGTGGCCTGCCAACAGTTACAACCATGCCATTTTCAATATGAGATTCTTTTACTAGTTAGATTTGTCCACAGTAATTTTAGCAGATAACCATATAGATGGAAACACACGGAAATAGCACTACAAGAACCATCATGAGTTTAGATGAGTACAGTGAAATTGTGAATATCATGTTGCCTTCTAGATGCTTTCACAGAAGATGTAATCTGAATCCAACAATGTGAAGTACTGGTCTGATAACTGCTGAATTGCTACTGTATGATTACATATGGTATGCTGAAAGTTCGGGTGAAATTATCTATGAAAGTTTCCATAGTAAACTAAACAATGTATTTCTTCAGACCATTTTGTAGAAATATTAGCAATACTCAGCGGTGGTACAGAAAATCATTTATTTCCAATATGTTGGATGCATTCTGTCTATGTTTTATCAGTAGAATTGTGTTTTCATGGCTGAGTAAACAATTGCATACTCAAGTGGATGTGCCACATCTTTTGAAGAGTAATGATTTCACTGATGCTGTAGAACAGGCTGCAAATGTATTAACTTATTAATATTGTGGTAGAGTAATATCCAAAAGTTAATCTAAATTATTCTGTGGTCATTTAACCCCTTCACACCCGAGCCTGTTTTTGCCTTCGTGATCGGGCCAATTTTTTCAATTCTGACCAGTGTCACTTTATGAGGTCATAACTCTAGAACGCTTCAACGGATCCTACTGATTCTGACATTGTTTTCTCATGACATATTGTACATCATGATGGTGGTAAATTTTTTTAGATATGAGCTGCGCTTATTTGTCAAAAAAATCAAAATTTGGCGAAAATTTTGCAATTTTCAAACTTTTAATTAATTTTTATGCCCTTAAATCAGAGAGTGATATCGCACAAAATAGTTAATGAATAACATTTCCCACATGTCTACTTTACATCTGCACAATTTTGGAAACATAATTTTTTTTTTAGGAAGTTATAAGGGTTAAAAGTTGACCAGCGATTTCTCATTTTTACAACAAAATTTGCAACACCATTTTTTTTACGGACCACCTCACATTTGAAGTGAGTTTGGGGGGTCAATATGACAGAAAATACCCAAAAGTGACACCATTCTAAAAACTGCACCTCTAAATGTACTCAAAACCACATTCAAGAAGTTTATTAACCCTTCAGGTGCTTCACATGAATGAATGGAATATGGAAGGAAAAAATAAACATTTAACTTTTTTTCACAAACATTTTACTTCAAAACCATTTTTTTTATTTTCACAAGTGTAAAAAGAGAAAATGAACCACAAAATTTTTTGTGCAATTTCTCCCGAATACGCAGATACCCCGTATGTGGGGCTAAACCACTGTTTGAGCACACGGCAGAGATCAGAACGGAAAGAGCGCCGTTTGACTTTTTCAATGCAGAATTGGCAGGAATTGAGATCGGATGCCATGTCGCATTTGGAGAGCCCCTGATGTACCTAAACAGTGGAAACCCCCCACAAGTGACCCCATTTTGGAAACTAGACCCCTTAAAGAACTTATCTAGATTTGTTGTGAACACTTTGAACCCCCAAGTGCTTCACAGAAGTTTATAACGTAGAGCCATGAAAATAAAAAAACACTTTTTTTTCCACAAAATGACCTTTTAGCCCCCAATTTTTATTTTCACAAGGGTAACAGGAGAAATTGGACCCCAAAAGTTGTTGTCCAATTTGTCCTGAGTATGCTGATACCCCAAATGTGGAAGAAAACTACTGTTTGGGCACACGGTGGGGCTCGGAAGGGAAGTAGAGACGTTCTGGAATGCAGACTTTGATGGAATGGTCTGCGGGTGTCATGTGCGTTTGCAGAGCCCCTGATGTACCTAAACAGTGGCAATCCCCCACAAGTGACCCCATTTTGGAAACTAGACCCCCCAAGGAACTTATCTAGATGTGTGGTGAGCATTTTGAACCCCCAAGTGTTTCTGTAAATTTTATAATGTAGAGGCGTGAAAATAAAAAAATAATTTTTTTCCCACAAAAATGATCTTTTAGCCCCCAATTTTTATTTTCACAAGGGTAACAGGAGAAATTGGACCCTAAGAGTTGTTGTCCAATTTGTCCTGAGTACGCTGGTACTCCATATGTGGGAGAAAACTACTGTTTGGGCACACGGTGGGGCTCGGAAGGGAAGTAGTGACGTTCTGAAATGCAGACTTTGATGGAATGGTCTGCGGGCGTCATATTGCATTTACAGAGCCCCTGATGTACCTAAACAGTGGAAACCCCCAATTCTAATTCCAAACCTAACCCCAACACACCCCTAACCCTAATCTCAGCCCTAACCATAACCCTAACCACAAACCTAACACCAACACACCCATAACCTTAATCCCAGCACTAGCCCTAACCCTAGCCCTAACCATAGCCCTAACCCTAGCCCTAACCCTAACCCTAGCCCTAACCCTAACCCTAACCCTAACCCTAACCCTAGCCCTAACCCTAACCCTAACCCTAACCCTAGTCCTAACCCTAGCCCTTGCCCTAGCCCTAGCCCTAACCTGTGTACCTGCTTTTTTCTTTTTTTTTTCTTTACTATTTTTTATTTTTGTGACAAAATCGCTGCACTGCGATCTGACTCATAGTAACGCCACTTCTCCTCTGATCTCACACTGACAGATGATCAGAGGAGAAGCAGCGTTACTATGTGACAAGATCGCTGCCTGGCACACAGTAACGTGACTTCTCCTCTGATCTCACAATGACAGATGATCAGAGGTGAAGCAGCGTTACTACGTGACAAGATCGCTGCCTGACACAGCTGTGCCAGGCAGCGATCAGCTGTGCCAGGCAGCGATCTAGTCACACAGTAACGCTGCTTCACCTCTGATCATCTGTCAGTGTTAGATCAGAGGAGAAGCCGCGTTACAATGAGTGAGATCGCCGGGAAACAAGCAGCTTTCCCAGCGATCGCTCCCATTGGCTGCTGTGACGCTGACGTCATCAGGACCTGAACCAATCAGGTCTCGATGACGTCGGGGGTCCCAGCATACATTGTGCACCGGGATCCCCGCGTTGTAAGGTATGTGGGGGTCCCGGGGGGCACAAAACCGCCGACAGTAGATAAACGTCGGCGCTGCACAAAGCCCAGCAAGCGCCAACGTTTATCTACTGTGGGCGGTCGGGAAGCGGTTAATTGATAGGAAAATTGTAATCTGACAACCATCAGGATGAGTAAAATTATTTGCATTGTGTGCTTATTTTTCTGTCTGAGAAAAAAGGACTGATTATGCTAATCAGACTCTGATCAGATTTTGATCGGTGTGTGATGAGAGTGTGATCCATTTTTGTTGGATGTGGAGAATAAAAAAATCTGATTTATTCTAGTCTGTGGATTAAATTTAATTCATGGACCCATAGACTTGAATGGCTGAGTGCAATCCAACAATAGGAGGCAAATTGTGCATCATGTGTTTTTTTTCCTCAGATCACTTGGTCCGAGGACAAAAATTCAGACATATCCACTGTCACGATCCATTTTTGGATCTGTGTCAGTTTGGGCTGCTCACATATAAACTTTTGTCCTTTCAGGCCATCGGGGGTTCAGGAGCCTTACTCTACTGCACTGTGCATTGACAGCAGACAAAGCTAAGTGTTGTTTTGTTTAACCCTGTCTGTTGTATCTCCCCTTGGTGTTTATTAGTGCAGCGGTGGGACCAGTGTCCACACTTAACAATTCCCTAGTGAGGGATAGTTGCAGGGTAAGTGAGGGACAAGGTATCCTGCTCGGCTACAGTTTGAAAGAAACCATATAGGGACATCAGGTTAGTCAAGGACTCAGCCGCAGCAGAGTGCAGGAGGTGTCCCTTTCCCCGTTCCCTATAGCAGGGCCCACCTTTGTAATTGTTTCCCCGATGTCCCCTTGTTTGTCTTGTGGTTTGGTGACTGACCGGTGGTCGGGTCGCGCCACGCAGGGCCAGTCACATATCGTGACATTATAACCAACCGCCCATTTTTTCTGGTGAGCCATGGCCCAAATGCAGACCTTTGTCCAATTGCTTCAGACCCTCACTGAGGAGCGTTGGGAGCTGCGTGGTGTGGTGGAGCAGCAGCTGCAGCAGTTTGTGGGGTTTGGGCCTCAGCTCAGGTTCAGGCTCAACCAGAACCCAACTTATCTCTCCCAGACAGATTTTCTGGAGGGAGAGATAATTTTTTGTTTTTTCAGGAGGCCTGCAAGCTACACTTCAGGCTCTGCCCTTGTTATTTAGAGAGTGTGGAACAGCGGGTGGGATTCATCATATCCCTCCTTAAAGGTGATTACCAATGCTGGGCCTTCTCCCTGCCGGCCGATTCACCATCTCTACGGTCGGTGGACGAGTTTTCTGCGGCTTTGGCGAATATTCCCCCTGTAGTCCTTGCTAGGGAGGAGGACTCACTGGTGCAGGTGACGAGCCCAGGCAGGTGAGAGGAGTTGGTTCCCCAGCGGTGTTGCCTGCGGTTTGTCGTGGTTTTGGGGGCATGTTTTTGCTGTGGGTAGAATTGCTGGTTGGCGGGGTACCTGAGGGTATACCGGTGTTTGTGGACAGTGGAGCGGGAGTCAATCTGGTGGATGCTCACTTTGTCCAGACCAATGGCCTGAGGTGTAGGACGATGGCCAAAGCCCTAAGCGTCCAGGCCATTAACTCTGTCCCACTGAGCCAGGGGAGGTTATAGAAAATATACATCTGCATATAGGTACCCATTATGAAGAGTCCCTGTCATGCTACATCTTGGGAGGTATGCATCACCTATCGTTTTAGGTCTCCCTTGGTTGGAAAGACACAACTTGGTAATAGATTGGTGATCTAGGGAAGTAGTCTGCTGGGATCAGACATGTGAGGGGTGTTGCCTGGGGGCTACTGTCTCTGCCGCCTTTCTACAACCGTCCCTTTCTTCTCCAGTGGGGGTAGCAGAGGTGCTGCCAGGGAGTAGGGGCAAGTCTCAACCCTCACCATTAGCCAAGCCTGAGAGGCGGAGTCCTCATAGGAGGAGGGGTCGGCGGAGGGTGGTGGTTCCCTCTCTGAATTGTGGGGGCCTGAGTGTGGTGACACAGGGGGGCTCCTCTGTTGTCAGTTTCTTAAAGAGTTCACCATCTTGTGGAAAACATGTGCATGGCAATAAACGTTCAGGTCCGGACCTGTGTATGAACGAGTATGTATGGGTGTCCACCAAAAACATCCAGTGGAAGTGTGCTGCTGGGGTCTGGAGTTCTCGGGTGATCAGGCCGTATCGGGTGTTGGCCATACTCGGCCTGGGGACTTACCAGCTGGAATTACCCCCAGTAATGCCCATACTCAACTCATTCCCCAGGTCGGCGCTCTGAAGATTTGTGGTGCCTCTGGAGCATAGGTTGTCATCTCCATCAGCCCATGTTTGCCATGAACCTGAGAGTCAGGTGGTTGCTGAGGTGAACTCTGGTGGATCTAGGTGTCCTCACTGTAGGTGGTTTTCCAGTGAGGTGTGGTGAGGGTCCAGAGGCCCCTCATTGTAAGGGGGGTACTGTCATGATCCAGTTTTGGATCTGTGTAAGTTTGGGCTGCTCACAGATAAACTTTTTTCCTTTCAGGCCATCGGGGTTTAAAATCAGTTTTTCTCCCCGGTGGCCACTGGTGTTACTACGTGTTTAGTTAGTCTGCGTGTGCTGGTGGTGACCACTCCCACCTTCCTATATAAGGTCACCTGGTGCATCAGCTGACTGTTGGTTATGACAGGTCCTTTTTGGATACCAACCATGGTGAAGACAGGAGCTTCCTGGTGCAGTGGTGGTTCAGCTTATCGGGAGCAGTGGTGGTTCTGCTGAAGCGAGGAGCTTTCTGGAGCAGTGGTGATTCTGCTGAAAGCTGAGTTCAGGAGCCTTACTCTGCTGCACAGTGCATTGGCAGCAGAGAAAGCTAAGTGTTTTATTTAACCCTGTCTGTTGTATCTCCCCTTGGTGTTTATTAGTGCAGCGGTGGGAACCAGTGTCCGCACTTACCAATTCCCTAGTGAGGGATAGGTGCAGGGTAAGTGAGGGACAAGGTATCCTGCTCGGTGTCAGTTTGAAAGAAACCATATAGGGATGTCAGGTTAGTCCAGGACTCAGCCGCAGCAGAGCGCAGGAGGTGTCCCTTTCCCCGTTCCCTATAGCAGGGCCCACCATTGTAATTGTTTCCCCTTGTTTGTCTTGTTGTTTGGTGACTGACCGGTTGTCGGGTCGCGCCACGCAGGGCCAGTCACATATCGTGACATCCATGGCCTCATTGAATTACATGGGTTCAAGAGCAATCTGATGTTTTGATGGACCACACTCAAACCCAAAATGACTATATGGTCGTATGCACAATCTCTTAGAGGGAAAATGTCAGCAGGATTGTAAAGCCACAAAAAGGCAATAACCTATAATCCAAGGTAATATTTTGTTGACAATTATGCCTTTGTATATTCTGGATAATGCAAAAAAAAAAACAAAAGTTTTAACTCCATTCCCGACATGCGGCATATATGTACGATGCTGCGTTCCCGCAAAGCGAAGTTTATATACTGCACCGCTATTTCTGGTCACTGCATGATGCATCCCTGCATGTCACCTTAGGGGTAAATCATTGTGACATGTGATTGGTGTGGTCTGAGACAGCCCCAATCACAGTAGTTACAATGGATGGGGTGATCGTGACTAAAGTTGAGGGAATTTGTTTGGGTTCCCTCTTATTCGGCAAGCTATACTGCTTACCGAATAAGCTGCAGAGGGAACTGGACTTCCTGGATCGTGTCGGCTGATCAGCTGATCGGCGCTGCAGCTGCATGTGTTGCGGCTATGTCACAGTCACAGCACATGCATGGAGAGCCCAACAAACAGGCTCTCCATGCATTTGCTGTGACTGTAACAAAAAAGGTGCAGAGTATGCTCCAAGAGAGGAATACGAAAAGACAAAATTTACCATTGTGAAATAGGCCCTGAGAAACCTGACCTTTGCATGAAGCATTGCATTAAAGAGCGTACCACACGTCCATAAATTAATAACATTTGCTTTTACCCTGTTGACACAATACAGTTTTATAATCTGATGTACTCAGGACAAGTTATACATACCACCACATTATAAATTCATACACCAGTAAAACCAAAAGCATAGTCATTACTATAAAATTATGCCTCTAGATAAATTGCTTGTTGCTTGAGGGGTATAGTTTCCAAAATGGAGTCACTTGTGGGGATTTCCGCCATTTAGGCACACCAGGGTCTCTCCAAATTTTTTGTTATTTTCACTGCTCAACAAATTTTGAGGTCCATTTTTTTCCTGTTACCCTTGAGGAAATAAAAAAAGTGGGGCTAAAGAACATTTTTGTGAAAAAAATTTGATTTCCTTTATTTTCACGGCTCAACGTTGAAAAATTCTGTGAAGTAGCTGGGGGTTCAAGGTGCTCACCACATATCTAAATAAATTCTTTTGTGGGGATGTAGTTTCCAAAATAGTGTCACGTGTGGTGGGGTTTTCACTGTTTAGGCACATCAGGGGCTCTCCCAATGTGACATGGTATGTGCACATCATTAGATCAAAGTCTGCGCTCCAATCCGTCACTCCTTTACTTCCGAGCTCTGCCATGCACCAAACAGTAGTTTCCCACCACACATGGGTGTACTCAGTAGAAATTACACAACAATATTTGAGGTCTATTTTCTCCAGTTACCCTTGTGAAACTGCAAATTTGGGACTAAAAGAACATTTTTGTGGAAAAGATTTGATTTTTTTTATTTTCATGACTCAATGTTATGATTTTCTGTGAAGCACCTGGGGGTTTGAAGTACTCACCACACATTTAGATAAATTGAGGGGTCTAGTTTCCAAAATGGGGTCACTTGGTCAAGATGCTAACCACACATCTAGATAAATTCCTTTGTGGGGGTATAGTTTCCAAAATATTGTTACATTTGGGAGGGTTTCTACTGATTAGACACATCGCGACATGATGTGCACAGATCATTCCAAAACGTCACTACTTCCCTTCTGAGCCCTGTTGTATGCCCAAAAAGTAGTTTTACACCACATTTGAGGTATCGGCGTACTCAGGAGAAGCTGCACAACAATTTTTGGGATCCATTTTCTCCTGTTAGAATATTTTTGTGAAAACAATGTAATTTTTTATTTTCATGACTCAACATTCTAAATTTCTATGAAGAACCTAGCGGTTCAAAGTTCTCACCACACATATAGATAAGTTCCTTGAGGGGTCTAGTTTCTAAAATAGGGTCACTTGTGGGGTGTTTCCACTGTTTAGGCACATCAGTGGCTCTCCAAACGCTACATGGCGTCCGTTCTTGATTCCAGCCAATTTTGCATTCAAAAAGTCAAACAGTGCTCCAAGCCCTGCAGTGCACACAAATAGTAGATTTTCTTTACATATGGGGTATCTGCGTACTCAGGAAAAATTGGACATTTTTTTGGGTCCATTTTCTTCTGCTTCCAATTTCTTCTGCTACCCTTGTGAAAATAAAAAAATTGGGGCTAAATTAATATTTCTGTGAAAAAAGTTAAATGTTAATTTTTTTCTTTCCACACTGATTCAGTTCCTGTGAAGCATCTGGATGTGGTTTTGATGGATGTGGTTTTGAGCACCTTGAGCGCTGCAATTTTTAGAATGGTGTCACTTTAGGGTATTTTCTGTCATATACATGTAGACCCCTCAAAGTCACTTCAAATGTGATGTGGTCCCTAAAATAGATGATTTTGTTGGAAAAATGAGAAATTGTTGGTTAACTTTTAACCCTTCTAACTTCCTATAAAAAAAAATTCTGTTTAAAAAATTGTGGTGATGTAAAGAAGAAATGTGGGAAATGGGAAGACACAGACATGATAAAACACCATTAAAAAACTACAATGACAATAACACGTCACCCAAGGTCCCGTGCTTATAACAGGTGGTGCATAAACCTGATCCTACATGACACTGACATATGTTTGATAAAATGACCAAAACACATGAATATATGAATTCGCTCCAATAAATGAACCTTATGTTAGCATATGAATAAATAATCCAAAATTGGACGTCGAATACTGGTTGGTTCACCTAGATTTATTTGCATACTCCTATTTATGTATTATATTGATGGCTGGATCATACACAACAAGCACTTTTTACCATTTGTGTCACCATTTCTAAGCGTGTGTGAGCAGGGTGCTCGCTCCTGTTGTGTAATAAATAAATAAATAAATATATACATATATATAATTGTTATTGAAGGTTGTGTCACCCCTCTAAAGAGTGATGGTGGTTTACCCATTCTTGATTTAATTGATGTCCAAAGGCGTATATAGTCCATAAATGCGCAGATCTGGGGTATCAGGTGCATACACAATCAGCAGATGTAGCCAAGGCCAAAGCACAAATTTTTACTGTAGAGGTATTTTGGTCTAAGGGATGTCAATTATACCAGCTAGGGGATCAGCTAGTGGTATTTTTCAGAGTAGCAGCTCCACCTCCATGACCTTGTAAAGGTAATTTGCCAACCACGTTTACTCAGCAATATTTTAAGAAATGTTCTTGAAATGAATGAAGAGTGCTGCACATGAGTAGCTGTCCATCCATTCCCAGTGGCACATGAATGGTCACCTTTATGTAAAAGGACTTGAATCCATCAGTCACTTATAAAATATTCTGTCCTACCACTAAAGAGCCTGTGGTGGAAACTAGTAAATAATAATTAACCACCCAGCATTTCCTCCAACTGTGACCAAAGGCTTGGGGGGCACCTTTGTTGGCAGAAAACCTTTTCAATAACACCGACTCCCAGGGACCCCAACCTGTAGAGACTCAAAATCCTCCAGGCATTTAACCAAAATCCAAACATACAGGGGAGGTTACCATCCACCTGATGTACAACCCCCACCACAATTTTGCCACCAACTCCAAGAGCCTCCTCACCACCGCTCGCCGAAATGACCCAATGATGTCATCATCTAATATTTTAATATTTTACCTTACTTGAACCCCCTAAATTAAAGGGCGGGAGGGTGGGATCTTTGCTTTTGGTGCTTCGTGCAGATTGCTAGCCCTCACCCCTTCTCAGACCGATAAACCCTGCTCAAATGTAAACACCTCTTCCTTACTGTCCAACCCCTCTAAACCTTTGACCCCACAGAGCCCCGGCTTCTACCTATATTTATTTTTAACCCCTTTTTGCCCTACAAATCAAGTCACGGGTCACTCCGCCGATGGCTTTGCTGAGGGCTACGTTTTTCCTGAAACGGATAGGAAACGCTTTTGCAGCATTTTCTTCATCCTCTTTCTTTTTTTATCTTAGGAAACATTAGATGCTGTAGGAAAAAGAACAAGAAGATAGTGTTACATTAATTGCAGATGCAATTCCTTCTTGACCATGGAAGGTACATTCAGTGAGCAGCATAACTATCAAATAAGGACCATAACGACTCCGAGATTTCTCTTCAAAATGTAACTGCTGAAAATGCACTCTAGAAATGTTCTGTTTCTACGCTAGAAAGATTGCAGAAAGGAAATAAGTACAAATATAGCAATCTGCAGTTATTACAGCATATAATGCACAATTCTCATGAAGATAATGGGATACATAATGATAGTCTATCATTTATGAAAACTGCTTAAACTAGTACATATATAACACTTGCAAAACTTATGAAATGGCCGGTGGTGCTTTATTAACATAACTTTGGCTAAATTAGTTACTGGCAGCTGGTAAACTGGTGCACATTAGACTAATTCTAAAAAAGTGTTTTGGAAAATGATATGTCTCAAACACATTGTACAAATCAGTTGGATTACAGCTGCCAGAAGAATAAAGAGATATGTCAGCACTAAACTAACACAGAGGCACTTTTAGTCTTTCATCAGTCAGTCACCAGTTTCTTGCCTGCAAACTGGAAGGCAGGGAGAAACACATACCTATGCAAAGAGGAAAAATGATAAAAAGGGTAGAGTTGAACGACTTTGGTCGGATCGGGTTTTGTGAAACCCGAATGAAACAAAATTTGAGTCGGATGAAACTGGTCCGACTAGGGCAAAAAAAGTTGGAGTTTTGTCCGAAACCCGACCCCAAAGCAAGTCAATGGGGAATAAAAGTCGGCATTGAGTGGATGAATGTCATCTGCTCAATGCCGACTTTTATTTCCCATTGACTTGCATTGGGGTCGGGTTTCGGATGAAACTCCGACTTTTTTTGCCCTAGTCGGACCAGTTTCTTCCGACTTAAATTTTGTTTCATTCGGGTTTCCCGAAACCCGATCCGACCAAAGTCGCTCAACTCTAAAAAGGGTCTTCAAAAGTGGCAACACAAAAAAATGAGAGCTCACACTTATAGAGCAAAAATTTTTAAAAAAACTATATTAACCACATGGGAGTCTGACACCATAAAGTTATCTCATAGTTCCTAAGAAGAGTAGCAATAGTGGTCACCACTCAAATAAAGAAGGGATCAACCTGACGAATGCAAAAAACAATATTATTATTATTAGTAATATTATTTATTTATATAGCACCATTAATTCGATAGTGCTGTTCATGAGAAGGCTTAAACCAAAATACAAATATCACTTGCAGTAAATGAACTAACAATGATAGACTTTTCCAGAGGGAAGAGGACCCTGCCCTTGCGGGCTTACATTCTACAGGATGGTGGGGAAGGAGACAGTAGGTTGTGAGTTGCAGTAGCTCCGATTGTGTTAAGGTGGCACTGTGGTCATTGCAGGTTGTAAGATGTTTTGAAGAGGTGGGCTTTCAGGTTCGTCTGAAGGATCCAAATGTGGTAGATAATTGGACGTGTTGGGGTGCAGAATTCCATAGGATGGGGGATATTTGGGAGAAGTGTTGGAGACGATTGGGTGAGGAACGCATAAGTGTGGAGAAGGGAAGGAGGTCTTGGGAGGACTGGAGATTATGTGAGGGAAGATATTGAGAGATTAGTTAGGAAATATATGGAGGAGAAAGGTTATGGATGGCTTTGTAGGTCAGTGTTAGTAGATTGAACTGGATATGCTGGGAAATTGGGAACCAGTGAAGGGATTTGCAAAGGGGGGAAGCAGGAGCGTAGCGATGAGAAAGTTTAATTAGTTGGGCAGCAGAGTTAAGGATGGATTGGAGAGGTGCGAGAGTGTTTCAAGGTAGGGCACAGAGGAGAATGTTGCAGTAGTCGAGGCGGGAGATGACTAGGGCATGCACAAGCATTTTGGTAGCCTGAGGGTTGAGGAAAGGACAGATTCTGGAGATATTTTTGAGCTGGAGGCAACAGGAGGTTTCAAGAGCTTGGATGTGAGGTTTGAAGGACAGAGCAGAGTCAAGGGTTACTCCAAAAATATGAAAAAAAGTAAAGAAAAAGAGATATGCAATAAAACAGGGATCACCAAAATAAAAATCAATTTATTGAAACATTATAATCAACACATAAAAAAGCCACAAATTTAAAAACATTTAAAATAGCCAAATGGCTACAAGAAAAAGAACCATAAATCAAATAACCTCCAATATCGTTCTATTGATCCCAATCAGGATTTAAGAGAGTATAAGATAGAGGCAAGTAATGTAGACAATAGTACAACAAGTGCAAAATTGCTAAGCAGAATGTAACCCGAATAGGTTTGAGATAAATTGAATATAAAAACTACCCTATATGAACACTGTATTCAATGGACAATACCTATGGTGAAATAAACATCTAAGCAATGATAAATGAATAACAACAGCTCATGCAAAGACCAAACCAATATAGGTATAAATCAGTGAGATAAAGAGTCAAAGAGCAGCATCAGTATACTTAGCACCCAGCAAATGAGCGCCCCTATTAATGCAGTATGAAATCCATCGATGAGTGCCCCGATTTACGCAATATGAAATCGATGGAGGGAGTGGAACCCCACACGTATCGGCACAAAGTGACTTCCTCAAGGGTTAGTGTCACAAGAGGTTGTTTCATGTGTTAATATACCTAATAAATAATGTTTGAATTCTTACCAGCTGGCAGGAGACGTGTGTGGTCAGTATCAGGAGTGTGGCGCATTTCTCCCGGAAGTTGAAAGCACACATGTGCCGAAATCATGCAAATTGTAGATCAGAGCTCCTGATACATATCAGGAGTTCAGCGCAGGTCTACAGGAAGTTAGAGTGCGCATATGCTGTATGAGATGGAAGTCAAAAGTGCTCAGTGCTTGTGACTTGTGCTGTGCGTATGTCAGTCAGGAGTCATAGAAAATCAAAGCACATGCGACATTCTGCTCAGGAGCCAGAAGTTATGAGTCTCCCATGTATGTTACAGATATATAAGGTTACCAGGAAGAAAGGTGTATATGCGCATGCATCACCAATGACATTGGCCAAAAGAGAGTAAGCATATTAGTCAAACATAAGGTTTAAATTGCCCTTGCGCAAACCTGATTAATACTGGAAAGTGGAAAATGATGCACAATGTGATAGTTATGTGGGTTGTGGGGAGGAGGACTCCCAGACAGTGAAACGACAGGTACCCAGGGGATGGCCATCAGGGTTCCTGAGGGAACGATACTGTGAGGACAGTAAAAGGAAAGACTTGACTGAAGTTTTCAGGGAAACAGGGGCGGGGCAAGCTTAACAGGAGCAGGGGGCACGCTGAAGTGGCAGTTGACAGAGAGCAGGACAACAGACAGGAAGCCGTGTGAGACAGAGAGGACCGAGGGAGCAGACGGTGTGTTGTGGAGAGACCGACAGGGGCCTGTGAAAGGAAAACTGCGGACTCACCGACTAGTGACACGTCAGAGACTTGCACCAGCGGCCGCACCACGCATACGGTCCCATACAGCCACTCCCGCTGCTTCCCACCCTGTTGTGACAAGGCGGCTACCTCAGGCGACCGCTGCAACGACAGACCATTCCTTTACAGCGGTCAGGACACTGCCCCCTGCCTTCTCCCACAGCTGCGGCCCTGTCATCACCGGCCCCAGGGGGCGCCACCTCGCTACAGGCGGTAGTAGAGGCCCCCATCCGGTTTGCTAAGGGACCCTGAGCAGAGGTTGGTGAATGGTTATATTTAGAGACTGCGTCATTACCGCGCCCCTTCAGCACCGTTTCTTCAGGGCCTGTTGCGCCCCACCGGCATCGCTTCTTCAGGGCCTGTTGCGCCCCACCGACACCGTTTCTTCAGGGCCTGTTGCGCCCCACATAGCCGCATCAACGACCTCTAAGCGGCCGCATCTGCAATCCTGAGCGACGCATGGAAGGATAAGTGGACTCTTGAAAATACGTGTTATAGTTTGGTCATAGTCTGGCTTCCGTTACCCGGACTAGCCGGGTTACTCGCAGTTACACAAAAAGTACCGTTTAGTTCAGTGAGTCCCTGCGAGGACAGATTGCTTGTTCCCCCGTTTTGTCTGTTTAGTATAGCCATAGTGGCTTCAATTTATAAAAGTTCATTATACAAGTCATACCCTGTCTCGTGTCTCATCACTGCATCCTGAGAACCTGCTAGAACCCTACAGGGTCATGCAGACCCTTAACAAAATGGCAAAGTGTATGCAGACATTTTGAGGGGCATGAGTTTGATCAGCATATAATCACCTGAGGATGAAGATTTAGAAAAGCTTAAGATAGGGAGTATACAAATCATTTTTTACATTTTTTTAATCTTTTTATAATTATTATATATTTTTATAAGGGTTACCCATCAAGATGAAAGTAAGCCAATCTTATTCAATCAAAAAATCACACACAAAAGTAGGAGGGAGTCAAAGACAATTTCTACTTATTAGTTTAAAAAGAGTAGTGGAAATGCTATTAGATTACTATTGTAACCATAAAGTGAAGAAAAACCTATACTTTGAAGTTCTTATATTTAATATGTAATTCCAAATATTAGTCATGAGCGAGTATACTCGCTGCTCGGGTTTTCCCGAGCATGCTCGAGTGTCCTCCGAGTATTTTGGCATGTTTTAGCTGCATGATTTGCGGCTGCTGGACAGCCTGAATATATGTGGGGGTTGCATGTTTGTTAGAGAATTCTCACATGTATTCAGGCTGTCTAGCAGCCGCAAATCATGCATCTGCGGCTACAGAAACTAAATCTCCGAGCACGCCAAAATACTCGGAGGACATCCAAGCATGCTCGGGAAAACCCGAGCAACGAGTATACTCACTCATCACTAGTAAATATATATATATATGTAAAGTACATGGCATTGTGCAATCAAAACAGTGAACCATAATAAGGCAAAAATATGGAAAACAATATATATGCATTAAAGTTAAGAATTAAAAAGTTGTTATAGATCTGTCATCAAGGACCTAACAAGCCACAAAAACATATAAATAGGTGGTACTATACCCCGACAAGGTTATCACATTTTAACACAGAATTATCTTCCTTGTGCTGGAGAGGCTGTGGACATCAAGGGAACCTCTACCATATATTTTGTGGTTGTTCAAAGTTCAAAAACCTCTGGTTCCAGGTCACACAGCACATTAACCTCATTGCTAAGGACTTCACAATTACGCCTGAAAGATCACTTCTTTCATTAGACATGGAACAGTTTGATGATTCGGTAAGATACATTATCATCCACATCCTCTTAGTGACTAAGACCATGTTAGCACAATGGTGGAAGAAAGTCGAGGTTCCTAAGTTTTCGGACATACTTGATAAAATAGGCCAACATAGTGATTTAGAACTCAGATTTGTGATTAACAACAATCACATCCACAAATATACAAAAAACTGGAAGACTTAGGCCATGTGCACACGATGCAGATTTGCAGCGTTTCCGCAGCGGATTTTACCGCGCAGAAACGTTGCATATCCGCATTGTGATGTACAGTATCTTTAAAATGAATGAAAAAAAAAAACCGCTGTGCAGACGCTGCGGATTTTTCCGCGCGGTTTTCCTGCGGTACAAAATCCGCAGCATGTTACTTCTTTTGTGCGGTTTTCTATCTCCCGTCACCAAATCCGCAGGGGGAAGACCGCAATGGAAAACCGCACAAAAACCGCATGAAAACCGCGTGAAAAAAGGAAGAAATCCGCAGGAAAAATGCAGGTCATTTGACCTGCGGTTTTCTTCCATTCTGCACGGAAAAATCCGCAGGGCTCAAAACCCCGTCTGCACTCAGCCTTAGGCTACTTTCACACATCAGGTTTTCGGCGTCAGGCGCGATCCGGCGTCGTGCCGGAATGCCGGATCCGGCAAATGTTTTGTAAAACCTGAAGTGCCGGATCCGGTTTTCTGCCGGATCCGTCTTGTTCTTGACAGACAAAACCGGATCCGTCTCATCCGGTTCATCCGTTTTTCTATCCGTTTTTCTATCCGTTTTTCGACGGATTACGCCGGATCCGGTTTTTAAAATTGACCCTTGTGGCCTTCCGAACGGGATTGGCTACTGGAAAACTAGATATAGCATGTTCCTACAGCCCTTCTTTGACAGGTTGTAGAGAAGAAAGTGCAGGTTGGAGAGAAGAGCAAGTTACTGGCGAAGATGGATGTTGTCATTGGAAATATTACCACTAGAAGTTCTGTGACGGTTTCAGGGACAATTTTCCACTATACTTTATGTCACCTCAAGGCAGAGTACACTGGGATGACAGAGTGTGAAAGATTTGTACCCTAAACTTGTGTACCTTCTGGACCAACAGTATATACCTTTGCCAACCAAAGTTGGCTATCTTGTCATGGTCTTACTACTTTTACCTTTAGGCCACAGGTGTGTACCTGGTTGTGTTTTATGCAAAGTATTTCACCTTTTAACAAAAGTTGTGTACATTGGTAGGAAATCACCAACAATAAACACAACTTTTTAGGTGAAATACTTTGCTTCAAACACAACCAGGAACACAACTGTGGCAAAAAGCTAAAATTTACCCACAGTTATATACCTGGTTTTGAATACCTTTTTACCTTTGAAATACCCTGTATTTAACCTTTTTTTAAAACATAGTTCGCCGCAGAAAGAAATGACAGACAACCATTGTGAAACGATAATTTAACTTTTATTTAAATTTTTTTTTTTTTTTGTAAAATGTTTTTAAAGTGCAAAAAACTTTTTTAATAAAGGTTTTAAACCCAATGGGCATTTTTATTACAAAAAACACACATTACAAATCTGTGTACTGTGGGGTGGAAATACTGCTGGAGGGGCTGCGGGACACTTCGACACTGGGTGTGTGGAGAGAGGACTGGGATCGTGGTGGGGAAGGAACAGTTAGAGGTGAAGGTGTGGAAAAAGCTACAGAATGGGTGGACATGTGGGAGGCAGAAGAGGTGGTGGGCGGTGGAGTGGAGGGTTGGGCAGGGACTGTAGGAGCAGATGATGTTGATGGAAAGTTGTATGGGGAAGGAGTTTGGTACGGGGAAGGAGTTTGGTACGGGGAATGAGTTTGGTACGGGGCAGGTTGCTGGAAGTGGGGAGATGTCTGGTACTGGGGAGGTTGCTGGTACTGGTGAGGTTGCTGGTATGTAATAGGAGGGGGAGGATGGAAAGTGGCTGGAGGGGGTGCAGATGTAATAGGAGGGGGAGGATGGAAAGTGGCTGGAGGGGGTGCAGATGTAATAGGAGGGGGAGGATGGAAAGTGGCTGGAGGGGGTGCAGGTGGAGGAACTACAGTGGTGGGAGGTGGAGGTTGGGAGGTAACCTGCTGTAGAGCACCGTGGCACGAATGCATTACATGCATCTGCTGGGTAGGAGATAGTGTTGCCATGCGCTCCACAACAGACCTGAAAAAGGTGTGGTTTGGCAAAGATCTTGCTTCTGAATGCATGGTTTGCAGAAGTGTCTTCACCTCCAGAATGCTGGAGTTGATCTGCTGAAAGCCTGCGGAGATTTGCTCTGACAAGACTTTGAGACAGTTCTGGAAAGATGCATTCAGATGCAAGAACTCTTGCGCATAACTCTTTTCCTGACCCCTCTGCCGCTGCCGCCCAGTACCCGCAGGTGTACTAGAGGTGGCAGGGGCAGAAGAGTGGGGTAAAGGGAAAGCGATCTCCTCACCAGCAGCTTCATGTAATGTAGGCGGCCACGATGCTCCTGTGCTGGTGGATGGGACAGATGGGTCGAATGTGTGGGAAGGCTGGGAAGGTGCAGATGTACCGGGGCGGTCGAAGTGTCCCTCGGTGCCGGTCTCCTCAGGGATCGCCTCAGAAGGGTCCAATCGTGCAGGCTCCTGAGTGCTGCTCACCGTGCTGTGTAATAAAGAGAAAAAAAAACAATTAAAATACTGACATGGTATGGCCCTGGCTGAAAAAAAAAAGTTACATCTAACATTTTTTTCACATGTGGTGTGTAATATTTACCTTCTGGTGAGCATTGTTTCCCGGAGGAACGACAGGGCTTGTGCGTACTTGTACTTGCTCCTGCGTCCTCCAGATCCACTCGGGGCCCGCATCTCTTTATTGAACTCCTTCTTGAAACGATCCCTCACAGACCGCCACCGATTCACAATTCTGTTCCCTGAAACGAGAAAGGAGTGGTTAGTATACAACATCAGTGTTTCACAAACTCCAGTCCTCATGGTCCCCAGGGGTCATGTTTTCAGGATTTCCATAGTAAATAGAAATCCTGAACACATGATCCGTGGGGACCACGAGGACTGGAGTTCGGGAAACACTGGTTTACATCAAGCAACCGGTACTGTATATACTTACGCTCTTTAATCTGGGCCCGAGCTTCGAGGTCCTCCCAGCGGCCCACAAGGAGAGAACAGATTTCCTCCCAGAGTCGTCAGGTAACGATCAGGTCAGCGTGGCGGCGGTCAGCCATATTCCAGAGCGGCTCCCTTTCTCTGACAAGATCGATGAGGCGGTCCACATCAATCCCTCCATCCTCACCGTCAGAGTCGGGAGCACGCTGTGAAGGCTGTTAAAGAAAAAGACAAAAATAACATAATTAGCCTCCACAAAAGAAATGAAATAAAAAGTGCAAAAAAACAAAGCAAAAATATTTATACTTACACGCTGGTGACCGCCGCGTTGCTGCCGCCGACGACCCTGGGAGGCACTGCGAGGACCTCTTGGCCGAGCACCAGATTGGGAAGACTAGAGAAGAAAACAAAAAATGTTATGTCTTTGGATGTAGGCATTTGTTTGCTGTGTGTGGTCTGCAGAACATTGTTTTCTATGTGTTGTGTGTAGTGTGATGTTGTGTTTCTGCGATTGATGCAAAAAACTTACCAATTGTGAGCCCACTCCAGGTGTCTGTCCACCCCTTCCTTCTTCTTCTGGGAGCTCCTCTTCATCTTGTGATTCCTGTTTTGAAATACAAGTCAATGAATAGACATATATTACAGAGATGATGGATTTTGGAAATAAAAACTTACCGTCAAACGCTGACGATGCGAGGGAGGGCTCCCAGAAGAAGATGTGCTGTCCTGTTGATGGCCAGACTCCATGGCTGTGGGTATTGCTGCTGCTGTTGCTGCTGCCAGTGATGCCATTTCTGCTGCTGCTGCTGCATCTCTTTGGCGGCTGTTGAATAAAGAGAAACAAAGGGCCAATGAATATCTTGATATTCCATGGCCCTAGTTTGGAGGAATGGGGGATTTGATAATTACCGTCTCTCATCTGCTTCTGGACTCCCCTCCTCAGCATGTTCCATTTGCTGCTCCATTTGGGGTGGTGGGGTGCTGATGGTGCTGCAGATGTCTGCTGCCTTCTCCTGGTTCTTGGCTTGGGTGGCATGTTGGGTGTGGCTGTGGGTCCCACTGTCTTGCTTTTATATATGTCTTGTGGGCAGAGCTACTGAGCATGCTCAGACCAAAAAAACCGGATCCGGCCACCGGATCCGGCTTTCGCCGGATCCGGCGCATTGCGGCGCTCATAGGCTTTCATTGTGTGAAAAAGCCGGACGCGCCGGAGACAAAAAACGTTACAGTAGACGTTTTTTCCAGACGCCGGATCGCGACACATTGCCGGATCCGGCGAAAACCGAATGAAACGCATGGCCATCCGGCGCGATCCGGCGCAAATGCAAGTCAATGGGGGGGAAACCGGATCCGGCATTGCATTTCGCCGGATCCGGTTTCTGTCAAAAGCGCCGGATCGCGCCTGACGGCGAAAACCTGATGTGTGAAAGAGGCCTTAGAACAACAAATTCCATATCAAATAGACCTATTAAGAGGTATTATATTTTGAGGCCTAAACATGGCCGTTGTAGTACCCGGATGTTGTATCTCCTTTCAAGAATGTTACCCCATAAAGGATTGGCGATTTTCTTTTCCTTTTATGTTGTTATTTGCTATATGCTATTTAATGCCTATTTGTGGGTTCTCTAGTTTCAAATTTTTTCCCTACCTGTACAAGGTTCTTTACTTCCCGTATATTTGTGTGATTCACCGCGCTATGCTGAGCATAGCGCGGTGAATCACACAAATATACGGTTCGCTCAGACTTTATAACAGGAGCCGACAGTCCTGTCTCTTTACCAGCTGCATCTGAGTTTTTTGGATAGGTAGCGCCCGTGTTACTTTACCGTAGTTCTTTACTTCCCATTCCCTTTCCTCCCTTCCTACCTTCCTTCCATTACCCTGTTTAATTACTGAAAACCAATAAAATTATTTGAAAAGAATTAAAAAGTTGTTAAAAAATAAAAATAAAAATAAAAAATAAAAAAATTATTAAAGAACTCTTTTTCTGCCATGGTAAGATTATGTGGATGAGACAAAGAGATCCCAAAAATGTGCATACGCTGACCTAAAAGGAATAAAAGTGAGAAAGAAAGGAAGAATTAATGAACAAAACAAATTAAACAAAAGAAACCTAGAGAGGTTCTGAGATCTTCAACGTAGCAGCAATGAATCCAAATGAGGCTGGGTGCATTGGAGTCACAGGTGGGTGCTGATCCTGCTGGAGAGCACAGCCACAAACATTAGAGGAAAGAAGGAGGATTGTCCTGGCATACCAGCCCGGTATGATAAAATCAAAAACTGTATTTGGGCATGTCAGCCATGGTTAAAAGTGCAAGAACTGATGCGTTTCTGGCAGGATATGCGCCCTTAGTCATAGGATCTAAAAAAATGTTGAGACCTGCAAACATATATAATGGGAATCAACCAATGAGAAATCAACAGCTTAATTGCATTAATGATGCACAAGAAGTGCACTGCGCCGACAGGACAAAACCAAATAATGACAGAGAAATTTAACAAGGGAATTAATGTATATATAAAAGAAAATCATTCCTGAACTTCACCCCTTTCTGGAACTTGGTGTCCAATTTTAAAATCCAAAAGGCTTAACTGATGGTAAATAATTTCTGTCTATTGCCTCCACGAACACGGTTACCCACTTTCTCAAATCCAAAAATCGCTAGTTATATAGTGTTTCGTTTGTGAACATTAACAAAATGTTTGGATGCTCCTTAATAAGACCTGTTTTTATTGTGAATATTTGTTAAATGTTCCGCTATTCTTCTTTTTAATTTGTGGGTGGTGCATCCAATACTGCATATTTGGGATGGCAGGAAAGGCAACAAATGCAATAAATGACATATTTTGTGTCACAATTAATAAAAGTTGTAATATTGTGAACTGCACCTGAAGCCAAAAGAATTGATTTAGTTCTGTCCAATGCATGCGTGCAAACATTGCACCTATTACTAGCACATTTGTGGAAACCTGCTGTAGACAACCAAGTTCCCGGATTGGTAGGTTGTTTCATGAGACTGGGAGATAAAGAATTGCCTCTCCGGGCCACATAATTGCAGCCATTATTTGTGATGTTGCGTAGGGTGTCATCCTGATTAATAACAGGTAGATATTTTTTTAAAATAGATTTAACTAGCTGAAAAGCCAGGCGCTGCCTGGGCATATTAACTAACTACGGTTACGGTTAGTTAGTGTGCAAAGCTGAGTGCATAGCCCCGCCCACGACGCATAGCCACATTCACTATTATATCCCACATCATCCCGTCAGCCAGAGCTACCATACTACTACCCCTAATATCCCATACCGTCCCGTCAGCCAGAGCCACCGGACTACAAATATCCTACATCATCCCGTCAGCCATAGCCACCGAACTACTACCCCTAATATCCCACATCATCCCGTCACAGCCGCTGGACTACTACCCCTAATATCCCACATCATCCCATCAGCCATAGCCACCGGACTACTACCCATAATTTCCCACATCGTTATAGATATAAAGCTGAGTGTAGAGCCCCGCCCACTCTGCATAGCCACATTCACTATAATATCCCACATTATCCTGTCAGCCAGACCTACCGGACTAATATCCCATATCATCCCTTCAAAGCCAGTAAAAGTAGAATAGTGAAATTGCACAGAAACATGGTTCACTAAGATCCCAGGTCAACTTGTAATTTGTCCGGCTGAGTTGCTCATGGATGTACAGCATCTGTATGCAGTATAGTATCATATTTAATGGGTTGTTATGGGAAAAGCATTACGTGTTATATGGGTATATTCAGGTAAATTATGGGGAAAGTAGCACTTTAAAAAAACTCACAGCATCAGAGCACAGTAACACATCAATAATGCATAAAAGTGTCTGTGAAAAAATATTAAATCCACCTGACATTTAATATGTGCACTTTCCTACATTCATGTGTGTCACTTAATGATACCACACGGGAGGGGGGATTCATTTCTGTCATGTGCTCTCTGCTCCTTTCTGGAGGACAGACAATGGCTGGAGCTTATGTTCCTGGGGATGCTAGATTTCTCCCACCATGTCAGTGTCTGCTGAGGTGTTGTCAAGTGGGAAAACTTGCGCATAGCAACCAATCACAGCTCAGCTACTTTTAAACAGCACTGGTGAAATGAGAGATGCTTAATGATTGGTTGCAAGGAAAACTGGTGGTCATAGCACCCAATCACAGCTTAGCTTCTTTTGAACAGCTCTGGTGAAATGAAAGATGCTTCGTGATTGTTTGGTGATACACACACACACACACATTGATTTTTATATATAGAGATGTCATTGAATTGTGGACTGTATGGTGCTGAAAAAGTGACCATGAATTGCATTTTACTATGGGAAGGAGAGGACTTTTGATGAGATGTAAAGGATCTAGGTTTTTTCGATACTTTATTGAGGGCATGTTTAATGTCACATTTGTTGTAATCCCTCTTGAACAACAAGTTTCATACACGGCCCCTACTAGACTATCCAATCATGGTCTCCCTAAAACACACAAAGGCATTTTCCATCCTCCTCTTCGACCCATTATTTCAGGTATCGGGTCCCTAAATGAAAATGTGAGTTTATGGGTTAATGAACACCTCCACCCTTTAGTTACCAGGATTCCAGGTTATTTAAAAGACACCTTTACAGTTCTCCAGGTTTTTGATCGATTTCAATGGGAAAGTCACTTTAGATTTATAACATGTGACGTAATTAATTTATATTCTACCATTCCCCATCACTTAACTATTCAATCTATTCGTCATCACCTGGATACATACAGCAATTATTCTTCTGATTTGAAATATTTAATCATTAAATCCCTTTCATATATTTTTTCTTTCATATCTTTTACATCACAATTTTTTTATGTTTGATTCCCAATTCTTTCTTCAGATAGTCGTAGATTATAGAAATCACAGGATTGATAGATTTGTTAATAAATTATAAAAAAAACCATTTTCATCTCAATTTATTGCATATCGAGCATGAATGCCATGTACAGAAATAGATGCAGTACTCGCCTTGACTTCTATCAATGAGATTAATAATGGTTGTCTGACTTTTGTACTGCCATGAATGCACTTGGGCAAATCATCAAGATCTGATGCTGGCAAGTTACTTTTATAGGTTTTCCTACCAGGCCTTGGTAGCACATTTAGACCACGCAGGCTGCTCACAGTAGCACGAGCAATGTGTAATCTATCGTTGTCATGTTTAAAAGCAGCTCCTTGGACACTTTGCAAAAATGGTCATTGGTTGAACAACCAAATCAATGTAACAACATGTTTTAAGTATACCTTAAATGAACACTTAAAGGGTTCTGGATACCATACATTATGACACCAAACCATAATCCCAGGAGAAGGATCAGTGTGAAGGTCTCTTCTTGATATTGCTAGTAAATGACCTAACAATATCATTCTCGAGAATAGCACAATTACAATAATCACAAACTTGTAAAAAAAAAATTTTAATGGTAAAAAAAAGTTGTGTTTTTTTTTCTTTTTCCATAATTGGAGTAGTGTGAGGGCTTGTTTTTCACATGATAAGCTGATGTTTTATGAACACTTTTTTGGGATTTTGGGGTATTGCAAAGTTTTTATTGTTTTTGGGGGGTTACAGCTATTTTGTTGTTTTCATGTTATTTGCTTTGCAGAATTTACCTTAAGCTTTTAATATCTTATACTGTATTTTGATAGGCTGGATTTTATAGAAGCAACAATACCAAATATCATACATTTTTATTTTTTTCTTTCCTTATTTTTAAAGAGGTGAAGATGGGATGATTAAAATTGTTATATCGTTTTAACATTTTTATATTTTTAAACTTTTTTTTAACTTCACTTCTTAGTCATCCTTGGGGAACTTCAACCTGCACACAACATGTGACATACCTGTACATCACACACTGGGAAGGAGATAAATGCTAGGATCATTTTGTTAGTCTGTAACAACTAAATCAAGCAACTAACTACCTAGATATTTCTGACCATTATTAGCAACTTGCTGATGTAAGATAGCTTATATCTCTGCTGTATCTGCACTGCTTGGAAATAATTGTGGTCCATCACTTCAAAAATTAGCATTCATTTCTTGCTCAGTAAACTGCACCAGTGGAGTAACATGAAGCTTGCGGGCCCCAATACTAGATCTCCATCGTGGCTCATGCTATTACTGGTCTTTAAAGCATCACTCCAGCCTTTTTTATTTTTATTTTTAGTGCTGGAGTGGTGCTTCTAACCTAAGGTCCTTGACTCTTGTCTTGTACTCACCTGTCACCTTTTTCATCTTGTATTATTGCTGCTCCCGGCAGTCACCGGCAGTTTGTGAGCAGTAGCGAGCCGGAGGTCACTCTTCATTGCAATTCTATGAGAGCCTCGTTGTGGCTGTCATAACCTTGAGATGAGAGCTTGTGACATAACTTCTGACTTTTGGCTGGACTGGAGCGGTGCCGAAAAAAGGCTAAGACACTGGAGGGTGAGAATAAAAGACAATAGGCATTCTTACATTAGAAGCACCGCTCCAGCGCTAATAGTAAAGTGGTGCTTTAATAGTATTGATCTCCTAATGTGGAACAAAGGGACCTTTTGGACTCCCATAGTCTCCAGGTTCTGGGAACAACTGCATCCCCTGCACTCACTGTAATTACATCCTTGAACTATATAATGTTTTCTGATTTTCCTTTCAGTCACTTGTATATTTGAATGACGTGTGGTTGAACTTTGTGAAGTACAGACTGTCTATGTACTTCACCTAGTGTCTTTACAAACCAATATAATCCAGCAATCTGCTATGCCACAGATAGAGATAGCAATTAGTTTTCTACAATATGTGAACACTGGGTGATAAGTAAGATTACCTGCTTAACCAATAGATCTTGTAAGGACAACACACTGTTCTTTCTCAATGCCCTAATTTCAAGATGTCTGTATGCCAGGGATGTCACGAACTGTAATTCTTTTCTGGTAATGTCACACAGCTCAGGAGAATAAAGAATGTGTTGAATGACTGAGATAGATTCTGTTTGCATCAACGAAAGGGGTTATGCCATCAACTTTGAAAAAAAAATTATTTAGAGAAGCAACTACACGTGCCTGCTTAAGCAAAAAAATAGTTGTTTTTACATATAAACAGTGAGGAAGTATTTGATACACTTATGATTTTGCAAGTTTGCCCACCTACAAAGAATGGAGAGGTCTGTAATTTTTATCGTATGTACACTTCCACTGTGAGAGACAGAATCTAAAAATATTGTATGATTTTTACATACCTAATTTGTGTTTTATTGCATGAAATAAGTATTTGATACTGTCACGATGTGACATGACCCAACGGGGGGGTCGGTCAGCGGTCGGCGCAACACACTCACAGTGGGATGGAAATGGGGGGAGGAAGTCCCTACCGAAAGGGAAATAGCTCAAACCTGAGCCTGTCCCTGCACTCCCCTAACTCCCTAAGTGGGTCCTTCCCCCCACTGCCGTCAGGAACCTCGTCCCTTATTGTCACCTAACACTGCCCTGGCTTGTACTCTGGCCGGCAAAGGGCGCTAGCCTCACCACTGCAGATAATACCACACAGGGGACATAGACAAACACAAAAGGGACGGGGTAATAACACAACTTAGCTTTAACTTCCTCTGCTGCAAAGCACCGCACAGCAGAATAAAGGCACCAGGATCATGAACTCACGAAACCAGTTGATACACCCCAGCAGCCAGCGAGCTCCTTTCTCCAGGCTTGGTTACTGTAGATTGCTCTATCATCGACTGTCAGCTGATGCATCAGGTGACCATTTAAAAGATGGTGGGAGTGGTCACCACCCACGTCAGCTGACCAAGCAACCCTGCAGTTATAACACGCTGTCTGCAAGGGAAACTGACATTAACCCCCACTGGCCTGAAAGCAAAAAAGCTACAAGCTATTAAATTATAGCAGAATCAGAGCTGCCACGCATTCAAAAATGGATCATGACAGATACAATAGAAAAACAAAACTTAATGTTTGGTACAGAAACCTTTGTTTGCAATTACCGAGGTTATGCGTTTCCTATAGTTCTTGAAAACTTTGCATATGACTTTGGCCCGCTCGTCCACACAGATCCTCTCCAGATCTTTTAGGTTTCGGGGCTGTCGCTGAGCTACATTTAAACTGGTTAGGCCACCCCAGGACCTTGAAATGCTTCTTACGGAGCCACTTCATAGTTGCCTGGCTGTGTGTTTTGGGTCATTGTCATGCTGAAAGAGACAGCCACGACCCATCTTCATTGCTTATACTGAGTGAAGGAAGATGTTGGCCAAAATCTCATTATACATAACCCCATTCATCCTCCCTTAGTACGGTGTAGTCGTCCTATTCCTTTTGCAGAAAAGCACCCTCAAAGTATGATGCTTCCCCAATCATGCTTCACAGCGGGGATGGTGTTCTTGGGTTGTACTCATCCTTTTTGTTCCTCCAAACTCTGCAAATGGAGTTGATACCAAAAAGTTCTCTTTTGGTCTCATCTGACCACATGACCTTCACCCATGCCTTCCTGGATAATTGGCGAACTTCAAACAGGCCTGGACATGTGCTGGTGTAAGCAGAGGGTCCTTGTGTGCCCTTCAGGATTTTAATCCATGATGGCGTACTGTGTTACTAACGGTAATGTTTGAGACTATGGTCCCAACTCCCTTCTGGTCACTAGCATATCCAAAACCAGACTCATAATTAACTGCACCGGGTGTGCCCACACCCAATAAGTGCACTCAGCCACTCCACTGAAGGATAATGGAAAACAAGAGGACAGCAGGAGTTTAAAATAAAAACATGCGCAATCTTTATTACTGTATACAAATATAAAACGGCATTACAAAAAATAGACAATGTATAAAAATCGACACCAAAAAATCCGGAATATATAGCTCCAAACTGTCAGGTAAAGCCAAAATACCTCTCCCTGGATAGTACACTACCCATGTCAAAGAGGGGTTAAATCCCATTCATTGCTGGTACAAAGCCCCATAACAGTAAACTGGGACTCGGCCAACCATATGACCTTACTAAATACCATATGTCTCGTCCATGGTCACACAGGACCATAGTAATAAACCCCACATGCAGGAGGAAAGAGAGTGAGTGAATACTCACATAATGGCACAGCGGCACCTGCCCGGGACACCCCGACGCGTGATTCGCTACTCTCAGGTAGCTTTCTGGAGGGGAAGTGAAAGAAAGCTAATTACAAATTACAAATCCTCAGAGAAAAAGACTTTGAAAAAGTCTATTTCTGTGGGGCCGATGGTATCAAATTGAATTCTTGATTGCATCACAAGCTCAGGAATCTGTGGCTCATAATCTTCGGAGGTGAAGTCCATACAGGGTCAATAATAGTGGCCTGTTGTGAGCTCATTTTTCGGTTTGCCTCTGGCTTCTGGTGAGGGTTATGGAGCTGGCTGTGCTGACAGAGGAGTAGTGAGTTCTCTATCTGGACTCCCTCTGTTGGTAAAGGGAGGTAACGAAGCCGATCTAAATGGCAGAGACCGGCCACCTGAGGAAGAGGACTGCGATTGGACATCAGGAGTTTCTAATTGGATTTAAGGCAGCCGACTCCCTAGTTTCTTGCTGGTGATTTTTCCTGACTGTGGCTTCTGGTTTCCAGTTTGGTTCCTGCCTTCCTAAAGCTAAGTTTTCTCTGCTATTGTTCTTAAGAGTTTTTGTCTGGTTTACTTAGTTTTTGTGTTCAGCCAGCCATGGCTGGGACTGGGCTGAATCCCCATTTTGTCTCTGATCAGTTGATCTCTTTTGCTCTGTCTTCAGAATATACCTGAGTGCTTATATAGTGCCTTTTTCTATCAGACGTGTTGGACATTTTTTTGGCAGGGTTTTTTGCGTGATTGCAGACAGCAGCTTTTCTTTCCTGTCCTTTCTAGTTAGTGAGGGCCCCATCGTTTGCTCAGCCTATCTTTCCATCTGTGTCTGTGTTTTCATCTTGTTTCACCGACAATACATGTTGGGGGCTGTCTATTGCTTTGGGGTCTGCTCTGGGGCAGTTTAGATTTTCCCTTTCTTTCTTTAGGCTTATTTAGTTCTCCGGCCGTGACGAGGCATATAGGACCACCGTAGGCACGCTCCACGGCTACTGCTAGTTGTTGTGGATAGGATCAGGGGTCTGCAATCCGCTAGTTACCAACCTCTCCGGTTTTCTAGGCTTAGCTTGCTTTTTGTTTTTTCCTCCTCGGTAACTCATTCATAACAGTGGCCCCTGGTTCATTTTTTACCCTTGGGAATCAAGAGGAAGAGGAGGAGGATGAAAAATAAAAGGAGGTGGCATCCTCTCCCTCACTATTAGTGTTCGAGGCAAGGAAAGCGTATGCCTCCTCCGCTGAATACCGTATTTGGGATGAGCAGAACAACATTTTGTCACATATAAGGTGTTTGTGTGTGTGTGTACAAAATTTTATTCAGGTGTGTGAGTGTTTGTTGGAAACTTTTTTATTTAGAATAGAAAATAAGATAAATAAATTCAGAAAGAAAAAGACAAAAATAGAATAAAAAAATAAAAAAATAGTAAATTAAAAAACAAACTTACTAAAAGTACGTCAGTAAAAAAAATAACTGACACTAACCCTGACTATATTCAATAAAAAAATACTGTAGTAGTCGCAGATTACTACATTATATTTCTAATATCCCTAATCTAGTCCTATCAACTAATCTAAATTATTTTTTGTTGTTTTCTCACAAAAAAACAACAATTGGAGGTTGATCAATGATGTGTTGATGATCAGCGATCGATGGCTGTAGGACACACACACTGATGTGATTCTTTTTTTACATGCTATCTGACACTAACCCTGACTATGCTAAGTAAAATATGCTGCAGTAGATGCTGATTACTACAGTACATTTTTACAGTCACTAATCTAGTCCTATCAACTAATGTAATTTTTTTTCACACAAAAATAACAACAACTGGAAAACCAATCAGTGATGTGTCATTGATCAGTGCTTTATGGCTGTAGAATGCACACATGGATGTGATTCTTTTTTATTCTATGCTATCTGACATGAACCCCTACTAAATTAAGTAAAGAATACTGTAGTAGAAGCTGATTTCTAGGGTATATTTTTACTGTCCCTAATCTAGTCCTATCAACTAATTATGTTTT
The DNA here is from genome assembly GCF_039654945.1 of Dendrobates tinctorius. Classification (NCBI taxonomy): domain Eukaryota; kingdom Metazoa; phylum Chordata; class Amphibia; order Anura; family Dendrobatidae; genus Dendrobates; species Dendrobates tinctorius. The sequence goes on along the minus strand of NW_027361743.1, from coordinate 38,220,136 downwards.
TACTTCTTTTTTCCTCTTTACTATCTGACACTAGCCCTAACCAAATTCAGCAAAAAATGTTGAAGTAGACACAGATTAATATAGTATATTTTTATTGACCCCCAATCTAGTAATATCAATTATTCTAAATAATGCTTGCCACTGATCAGCGCTGGGCGGCTACAGGAAGCACACACAGAGGAGGAGGTGGGGAAAATAGACAGGGACAAAAAAAGTCCTGGAAAAAAGCAAGCAAGGATGTTAATCTGTGACTTGTGTCACTGATTAAAGCTCAGCGGCTGCAGGATACACTAACAAAAAAAACTGCTAAAATTTGAGCAATCGAGTGCTGATCAGTGATCAAGTACTGATCAGCACTCGATGGGAGAAGGAAGTGTGGAGAGGAGGTTAGAAAGAGGATGAAAGGTGGAAATAAAAGGAGTAAAAAGGTGGAAAAGATGGAGAAGGGGGATGGGGTGGATTAGGATAGATCAGGGATCAGAAACATCTTTCTACAACAACAGCAGCAGCGCCAGCAGAAGTGATGGCAGAGGCTTGAAAAAGTCTGTGGCACCACAAGGCCAAGCACAGACAGAGCGACAGTATGACTGCCCTGCACACGTCAGAAGCTAGAATGAGGAAGATCGCCTCTGTGCACTCCAATAAGAGCTGGCCCTTGTGATGCTGCAGTTGCTAGGCTCCAGCCTACGATTGGTGCTGTTACAGTACTGGACATCAGTGTATCAGGCAATTTCAAGGCTACAGCTAAAGCAATTGTAATTGTGGAGAGGGGGCAATGTCGACATGTCCAGGTGCCCTGCTGTTAGAAAAAGCAGGCACCTCAATGTGATCACTGCAACTATGGTCGCAGTGCCTCATTTTAGCCCAGTACCAACAAATAAAGAAGCACTCTGTGTGCTATAGTATGCAAATATGAAAAATCAAATTTGAATTCTGTTACTGCATTAGAAAATATCAAGAACTGAAAATATGCTGTTTTGTCTTATAGCACTCGCCCATATTCTACGGTAGTGTGACACCGGCTTTATAGTGATGATGACGATGCTGGCTTTGATGAATAACCATTACACTGCAAAGTGGAGGGCAAAACAACTGGGTCCTCAATCATATCTGCAAGTATGACTAGCTGCATGCTTGGATGTTTGCAGGCTTCAAGCATATCATTAATGTCAAGCAAGGGGATGAATATTGGATTAGCCCTGCTTTTATGGCTTTGCTATAAATGCATAATGAAGCAATTCTTTTCCTGCTTCTGAAAGGAAAGCAAAATTTGGATATTATCAATATATGATCCGTACTCAATATACATAAATAAAAGTGGTGTTGCATCAATCCAAAATCCCAAGTAGGGTGATTAAAAAAAATAGAAAAGAGTCCCACGTTCCCAGATCCCGTACAGCGTATGAATACGACACTTAGGCCTAGTCCAAATTTATACCTGTAATGGTATTGACTCACCAATCCTTTAAAACCAGAGAAGACAAATTTCAATGAAAAATAAGCTAAAACTTTAGAGAGGTGTTTCGCTGATAAAGTAGTAACATGTATAGTATACATGGAATTCAAAAAATGCCAGAAAAATATGCTCAAGATCAGATGTGGTCCTTTGGAAAAAGTTCATAGTATAGAGTGTGAATTATACACAGTACATACACAAACCCTTTAAAGATATTGACATTATAGAGCCTTCCGAACAGTGAAAATAAATAAGTTTAAGAAAAATGTTGCACTTTTCAATACTGGGAATGCAAAGATTTTACCATCTAACTTTTCAAAAACTTAGTTTGGAAAAATAATAAGCTTGCTGTGTCAAGGCTGTTAAAAGAGGATGACCAAAGCACACTAGGGAAACAATATTTTTTAAGAAGCATAAAATCTCTGAAAGAAGTAAGAATCAGAAATGTTTCATCCAGGTTGGCCTGGTAGTTGTCTTTTGAAATTGCAGAATAACTGGTATTCACATTTTTACGAAACCACTTAGTGTAAATGTCTTTCACATTCAAGCACATCAGAAAAAATGTGAACTTTTTCGAAAGCATATCTCCAGCTTCACTCTTCACAACTGGATGGACTGTGCTCCCAATTAATTTAATTGTTGTGACACAAGGTCTGTCTGGGATAATAAGGACTAGAACAATATAATACAGAGAAGAGTATGTGCACTTTGAGAAAAATTTCTGCACCATTTCTGCATCTCTTAGTAGGAAAAACGCAGCTGCAAATACGGGTGTTTTTTTTTTGAGTCGTTTTTGGTGCGTTTTTGATGCATTATTGCCTGTGATTTTGATTAATTTTATTGAAGTCAATGGTGAAAAATGCAGGGCAAAAATGCACAGAGAACTCACAAGCTGCAGAATATTTTCAGCATCAAATCTGCAAGTCAAAATTTCTCAATGTGCTCATGACACTTCACATTTCTCATTCACTTTGCTGTCATTAGGTTTTGCTCCAGTTTTTGTCCCCAAATTGCTCCCCAAAAAGTTGCAAAAATGCACCAAATCCGCATCTTGTGCACTCAGCCTAAAAATTTGTATGAGTTTTTTGATGCTGATATAGCAACGAACATTACCCAAGAAGATGTAATACCCTATGGATGAGCAATATGTTACCAATAAAGTTTGAACAAATTTTTGATGGCTATATACCAAGGAAATGTACTCCAGACAACGTGATAGTCTATGGGTTAGCCATATAATATCAATAAATTATTGTGCAAGCTTTTTGAGGCTTATATAGCAATGAACTGTGCCCAAGAAGATGTAATACCCTATGGATGAGCAATATGTTACCAATAAAGTTTGAACAAATTTTTGATGGCTATATACCAAGGAAATGTACTCCAGACAACGTGATAGTCTATGGGTTAGCCATATAATATCAATAAATTATTGTGCAAGCTTTTTGAGGCTTATATAGCAATGAACTGTGCCCAAGAAGATGTAATACCCTATGGATGAGCAATATAATACCAATACATTTTAACAAGTTTTTTAAGTCTTACATACCACTAAAATCTACCCAAGAACATGTAAAAGATTATCGATGAGCAATATAATACCAACAAATTTTTGAACAAGTTTTTTGAGGCTGATATAGCAATGAAATGTACCCAAGAAGACGTAATACCCTATGGATGAGCAATATAATAATGATACATTTTTAAACAAGTTTTTTGAGTTATAGAGTATATGCCAAGGAAATATAACTCCCGACCGGGGAATAGTCTATAGGTGAGTAGCATATAATACCGATCCATTTTTGAACAAATTTTTTGAGGCTTATATAGCAAAATGTACCCAGAAATGTGTAAAAGTCTATGGATGAGCAATATATTATACCATTCAATTTTTTCATAATTTTTTAAAGTTTATATTCCAAGGAAATTTACCCAAGAACACATAATACTGTACATATGGGCAATATAATACTAATACATTTTTTTAAATGTTTTAGAGGCTTAGGTAGCAGCAAAATGCACCCAAGAAGACATAAAACTCATATGGGTGATCAATATAATACCAATTAAAGTTTTTTGAGGGCTATATACTAATTAAATGTACCTAAGTACATGTATTACTGTATGGATGAGAAATGGTATCCAGCAAAATTTAGAACATTTTTTGTGTTTTATATTACAAAAATGTACTCCAGTACACGGACTTTTGAGTAAGAAATGTAAACAAACTATCAACACTATTAAATGATTATTTGTAGCCTTATATGCCACAGAAAGCAGATAATACTATATGAATGAGTAATCTAATCCAGAAATTTTTATCTATGCTTTCTGTAGGTTTTACATCCCACCATAAAGCAACAATAACCATGATAAACTGTATAGATGAGTCATTGAATCCATAAAAAATTTTGAACTTAAATATTTTGAAAGTGTACTTTGTGTTCTTATACACTCATTATGATGAGGTTCATCCATAGACCCTGAAAGCAATAAATGGCAAGCCTCATTCAAATATTTTAAAAGTATACTTACTGTACTCCTTACTCCTATACTCATAGAGGCTTTTCACCAAGTACAAAGCTATGAAAAAATGCAAAGGATGGACGGTCATCCATTGAACCCTGAAAGGCAGAAACTGGCAGGCTTCATTCAAATATTTTTAAAGTGTACTTGCTGTACTTCTACACTCAAAAAAGGTTTTGCACAAAGTACAAAGCCATGAAAAATTATAAGCAGGGTGATACAGTAATCCTCTTCAGTTGTCTGCTTCTTCTTTGCCTTCCCCTTCAGGATGGAGAGACTACCTCCACCTGCTTCCTGGAGCCCAAGTCACAGGTGCCTGGGCTGCAAGAGACACGGCTTTAGGTAGTGCTGGAGCCCCTTTCATATAGAAATAGGTACAGCCCCCTGTGTCACTTGCATCATTGAAAACTCATGCACAGGTGGTGGGGAACCAAAGGACAGTATGATCTCTCAGGGGTGGTAGTAGTTTTGTCTCAAGCCACCTCAAGGAGCCTGTCCCAGGCCCGTTCATTCCTAAGACAGGTTCATCATGCTCCCTTCCTTCTGGGACCACACCCACTGCATACCAGCGATGTTGCCCCTCAGTTTTGAGGAAAGTGACCCTAGATCCAGCCATCAGCTCTTGTAGCCTTCGAGCCAAGTGTTCCATCTCTACTGACCGATGGTTGAATGAGTTGTGATGATGGGTCAGAAACTCTTCAATGAAACCCCTTCGTAAGTAACTAAGTTGGGATCCATGCCAATAGTAATGGGCGTGCATTAAAATGCTTGGGTACGTGACCCAAGCAATGAGCCCAATGTAAGTATATGGGAAACTCAAGCATTTTTCCGGTGGCCCCCAGCAGTCGGCAGAGGGACTAGAAATTGTGGAAAATCGATGGGAGCAGTGCTCAAATGTCATGGGAACAAAATGAGGAAGACCCCTGGAAACATTTCTGATTCCCAGGTCACTGCTGTGAGCAATGTTATCAGAGTCTTACGCAACTTTTACAGACTCACAATTAAACATACAAAAACAAAAACAAAATGGATTTTCCTGGGAAATATGTTACGGAACATCCTTTTCATGGTAATGACTTGTATATAAGGCAAAATAAATAACGAAAAACAAAAATGCTCCTCCACACCTTGGGCTATGTTCACACATAGCGTTTTTGATGCGTTTTTGAACTCTTTCAACCAAGACAAATGCATTCACTAGGAATGGCCATGTGGTGTATGACACATCATCAGACACATCCTGTTTCATTTATGAAGCATGGACTCTGAAAGTCACAAAGCCTATTTTTACAGGGCTATCAGGTGGCCTTTGCTATTCTTAAAGGGCCAGCAATCAGCCCTCACTATTCTTAGAGACCCATCAGCCGGCTATGCTTTGTTGTAACCATTATTAAACAGTGGGTGTCCTATACTTTTATTATGTATGCAGTGAGTGGCAGGGCTTCCCAAAATTTGGACACACCCCATACCCCTTTGAAGAGATGTACAGGAGCATCTCCTGAAAACAATGTTCCCATTATTAGGAAGTGGGTCTCCCATACTTTTTGCTTATGCAGTGAATGCAAGGGCTGACAAAAATTTGGAGGCACTCCAATGCCCCTTGGAAGAGACGTGGAGGAGGGCCTCATTAAAAAAAAGTTCCCATTAGAAAGGAGTGGGTATCCTATACTTGTAATGCCCATGCACTAAGTGTATGGGCTGACAAATATTTACCTCTGGGGGGGTATACATGAACATACTGTAAAACAATTTTTTTTACGAGCATCATAAACACCCTTTAAAAAAATTCTGTGGGTATTGCATCACAGACCACAGTCACCCTGGAGATAGGGTAGTGGAGGATGAGGATGAGGGGAAGGAGGAGGACAACAGCAAATAGTCAAAAAAAGGACGCGTATAACCATGTGTGGATGTGAAAAGGTGCATGGGAATAGACCTCCAAAAAAAAGACACTGGATTTGAGTTTATGTTACGCTGCTATCATTCGGTGGTAAGTCTGGCCCAATCCAGCCCTTGTTCATTTTTATAAAAGTCAGCCTGTCAGCATTTTCAGTTGACAGGCGGATGCGCTTATCAGTTATAATTAGTGTGGAGCATTCCGATACTGCAAATATCGGGTATCGGCCGATATTCGCTGTATCGGAATTCCGATACCGAGTACCGATATTTTTTCTATATCGGATACCGGAATCGGAAGGTCCCATAATGCAATGAGCCCGCTCGATTTGATTCAGCCAATGGGAATCCTCAGAAGTGTGGGCACATTCTGTTAGGCATGTAGGCATGTTAACCATTGGCATGGCTGTGATTGGCTGCTTGATGTCATCATGATGCGCGGTCTGTGCGCATCATGATGCGCGGTCAGTGCGGGCCTGCCGGTGGTCTGTACGGGCCTCTCGGGAGCCTGTGCCGGCTGTCGGTGGTCTGTGCCGGCTGCAGGTGGTCTGTACGGGCCTCTTGGGGGCCTGTGCGGGCTGTCGGTGGTCTGTGCCGGCTGCTGTGGGCCTGTGCCGGCTGCCGGTGGTCTGTGCGGACCTGCCGGTGGTCTTGTGTGTGTGCAGGCATCGTCCGATGGGACTACATACATACTACATACATACTTCATATATACTACATTCATGTAACATACATACAACATATAAACTACATACATACTACATTCATACAACATACATATATACTACATACTACATATATACTACATTCATACAACATACATGCATACTACATACAACATACATGCTACATACTACATATATACTGCATTCATACAACATACATACATACTACATACATGCTACATATATACTACATTCATACAACATACATATATACTACATACTACATACTACATACATATATACTACATTCATACAACATTTAAAAAAAATAGTCTCTAGTCTCACTTTATGGCAAAGGCTGCCTGTGAACTTTCTCACACAGCTTTTGCCAGTGAGACTAGGGACTATTTTTTTACAGTAGCGGAGGAATACATTGCTGAAGGATACCTACCTTCCGACATTGGATTATTGAAGCCCCTAGAGAGCGGTCGCATCAGCTGATGCTGCTGTTCTCCACGTGAGATCGGCGTGGGACAAGCGTGGATTTCTGTGGATCAGGGAGTATATTGCTTGTTTGTTATTTTCATATTTTTTCATAGATGACACTGGCTTCGGGGAACAATGTGACAAGTGATGGTGAGTATGTACTCTATGTTATATGTACTGTATGTCTATATGTATGTATTGTATGAATGTATGAATGTATTGTATGTAGTATGTATGTAGTATGTATTATGTTGTATGAATGTAGTATATATGTAGTATGTATGAAGTATGTAGTATATATGTATGTTGTATGAATGTAGTATATATGTAGCATGTATGTTGTATGTAGTATGTATGTATGTTGTATGTAGTATGTAGTATATATGTATGTTGTATGAATGTAGTATATATGTAGCATGTATGTAGTATGTAGCATGTATGTATGTATGTTGTATGAATGTACTATGTAGCATGTATGTTGTATGTAGTATGTATGTATGTTGTATGCATGTAGTATATATGTAGTATGTAGTATATATGTATGTTGTATGAATGTAGTATATATGTAGCATGTATGTTGTATGTAGTATGTATGTATGTTGTATGAATGTAGTATGTAGCATGTATGTTGTATGAATGTAGTATATACTGTATGTAGTATGTATGTAGTATGTAGTATATATGTATGTTGTATGAATGTTGTATGTAGCATGTATGTTGTATGAATGTAGTATATATGTAGTATGTATGTAGTATGTAGTATATATGTATGTTGTATGAATGTAGTATATATGTAGCATGTATGCAGTATGTATGTATGTATGTTGTATGAATGTAGTATATATGTAGCATGTATGTAGTATGTAGTATATATGTATGTTGTATGAATGTAGTATGTATGTAGTATGTATATTTTTTTTTTACATTCAACACATTAGCCGGATGATGAGACTACTACTGTCCCATCATTGGCTAATGTGTCAATCACTGTCAGTGTAGCAGGCATCTCCCGATGGGACTTGTAGTCCCATCGGACGATGCCTGCACAGACACAAGACCCTTGGCAGGCCCGCACAGACCACCGACAGCCGGCACAGGCACCCGGCAGCCAGCACAGACCACCGACAGCCGGCACAGGCCCCCGAGAGGCCCGTACACACCACCGGCAGCCGGCACATACCCCCCGAGAGGGCCGTACAGACCACTAGCAGCCAGCACAGGCCCCCCGAGAGGGCCGTACAGACCACCGGCAGCCGGCACAGGCACCCGGCAGCCGGCACAGACCACCAACAGCCGGCACAGGCCCCCGAGAGGCCCATACAGACCACCGACAGCCGGCACAGGCCCCCCGAGAGGGCCGTACAGACCACCGGCAGCCGGCACAGGCCCCCCGAGAGGCCTGTACAGACCACCGATAGCCCGCACAGGCCCCACCCGCACACACAGACACGCACAGTGTCCGCCCACGCACCGCCCACACTCTTCCCCCCTCCCGAAAGGGTTTTTTTTAATTCCGATATTTCTGTCCCATTGACTTTAATGGGACTTCCGGGATCGGAATCGGCGATACCCGATACTTTTTTTAGATCGGCCGATCCGATCCGATGTTTTTCAATATCGGGTGGAATCGCTCAAAACTAGTTATAATTCCACCAGTGGCCTAAAAACCCGCTCTGACAAAATGCTAGCGGTGAGGCAAGCCAGGACCTCCAAGGCATAGAGAACAAGTTCATTCGACATGTCCAGCTTGGATACCCAATAATTATAAGGTACAGAGGAATCATGGAAGATGCTGGTACGATCAGCAAGGTACTCCCTCAGCATGTTCCTAAACTTTGCACTCCTTGTGAGAGTACCCCGCGCCTCAGGGCCTGTGCAATGGGAAGGTCTGGGAAAACTCTCCCAGAACTTTGACAATGTTCCCCTGCCTCTGCTGGATTGGAGTTGTCTCTCTTGCCTGTATAGATTCATAGAACCATAGAATCGTAGTGTTGGAAGGGACCTCTTGGGCCATCTGGTCCAAGCCCCTGCTCAAAGCAGGATTCGCTAAATCATCCCAGACAGTCTGTCCAACCTCTGTTTGAAGACTTCTATTGAAGGAGAACTCATCACCTCTCGTGGCAGCCTGTTCCACTCATTGATCACCCTCACTGTCAAAAAGTTTTTTCTAATATCTAATCTGTGTCTCCTCCCATTCAGTTTCATCCCATTGCTTCTAGTCTTTCCTTGTGCAAATGAGAATAAAGATGATCCTTCTACAATGTGACAGCCCTTGAGATATTTGTAGACAGCTATTAAGTCTCCTCTCAGTCTTCTCTTCTGCAAGCTAAACATTCCCAAATCCTGCAACCTTTCCTCATAAGACAGGGTTTGCAGACCGATCACCATTCTGGTCGCTCTTTTCTGAACTTGCTCCAGTTTGTTGATGTCTTTTTTAAAATGTGGTGCCCAAAACAGGACACAGTATTCCAGATGAGGTCTGACCAAAGAGGAGTAGAGGGCAATAATGACTTCACGTGAACTAGACTGTATGCTTCTGTTAATACATCCTAGAATTGCATTTGCCTTTTTTGCTGCTGCATCACACTGTTGACTCATATTCAGTCTGTGATCTATTAGTATACCCAAGTCTTTTTCACATGTGCTGTTGCTTAGCCCTATTCCTCCCATTCTGTATATGCTTTTTTCATTTTTATTACCCAGATGTAGTACTTTGAATTTTTCCCTGTCAAAAACCATTCTGTTAGTTGCTACCCACTGCTCCAGTTTATTTATATTTTTTTGAATCCTCTCTCTCTCTTCTTTAGTATTAGCTATCCCTCCTAGTTTTGTGTCATCAGCAAATTTAATCAGTTTACCCTCAATTCCTTCATCTAAATCGTTGATAAAGATGTTGAACAATACAGGGCCCAGGACCGAGCCCTGTTGTACCCCACTTGAGACATTCTTCCAACTGGATGTGCAGCCATTTACAACCACTCTTGTGGCCAGTTATGAATCCACCTAACAGTTGCTTTGTCCATTCCATACTTAGACATTTTTTCAATCTCCTTCAGTACTCTGGGGTATAATTCATTTGAACCTGGAGACTTGAATTAATTTAGGTTAGCTAAGTGTTTCCTCACTATCTTTCTGTTTATAGTTATCCTGGATTCTTCTATTCCCTTAATAGGACAGTGAAGAACAGTTGATGTTACATTTCCTTTCTGAGAGAAAACAGATGCAAAATAGGAATTTAAAAGTTCGGCCTTCTCAACATCCTGACTTACCATTTCATCATTTTCATCCTGTAAAAATCCTATTGAATCTTTGACTTTTCTTTTACTTTTGACATATCCCCAAAATCATTTATTATTGCTTTTGACGTCTCTTGCAAGCCTCAATTCATTGTCAGCTTTAGATAATCTGATTTGTGCAGTACAAGTTCTACAGACAGCATTATATTCTTCTTTAGATATGCCTCCCTCTTTCCATTTTATAAACATTTCTTTCTTCCTTTTTAGCATGTGCTTAAGTTCTGTGTTCATCCATCCTGGTTTCTGTAAATGCTTCCTATTCTTCCCTCTTTTCAGAATTGTTAAAAATTGAGAATTGAGAATTTCATTTTTCAAGATTTCCCATCCTTCCTGGACATTTTTGTCCTTAAGGATATCCAGCCATTGGATCCCTCCAATTTTCTTTCTGAATCCCTTAAAATCTGCCTTTCTGAAATGTAACCTTGACGTCTGAGTCTTCACAGGTCTTCCTCTTCTAGTTATCCAAAATTCTAAAATAGCATGGTCGCTTCCTCCTAGGGTCCCAGCCACTTTTACCTCCTCAACCATTTCCTCCCTATTTATAAGGATTAGATCCAAGGTACCAGTTCCCCTTGTTTTCTCCCCTACCTTTTGGAAGATAAAGTTGTCAGCAAGAGAGGATAAAAATTTCCTTGACCTGTTAGTTTTGCCTGAGAAATTCCCAACAAATGTCAGGATAGTTGAAATCTCCCATGACAACTATGTCATATTTTTTGGAGAACTTGGCCATTTGATGCATAAAGAGTTCATCCATATCTTCAGCTTGCACAGGCGGCCTGTAGTAAATGCCTACAATTGTATCCTTTCCATTGTTCTGTCCTTGTATTCTTACCCAGTTTTCACAGAACTCCCAGTCTCTGAAGCTTCAATCTGTGCAGATTAGTCTTTTCTAACATAAAATGCGACACCTCCTCCTCGTTTATCAAGTCTGTTTCTAACAAATAAGTTGTATCCTTCTAGCCTTGTATTCCAATCATGTGTATTGTCCCACCAAGATTCAGTGATTCCAATGACATCATATTTCTTTTCCTGCGTTAATAGTTCCAATTCTCCTTGTTTGTTGCCCATGCTTTGTGCATTAGTAAAGAAACATTTTAGTTTGTGATTGGTTTCTCTTTCTCCAATATTTTTTATTATTTAGATTCTTTTGTCTTTGTTCTTCCTTTCCACTTCTAATAGCAGAGTTCTCGATAGCATTTGTCAGGTGTATGGCTTTTTCTGGCCTTTTGATGAGTGTAGCAAGGCAACTTCCAAATACATGTTTTCCAGTCTTTGTAAGGTGCACCCCATCTCTAGCAAGTAGTCCATCGTATAGGTAATTCACTCCGTGATCCAGAAATCCAAATCCTTGCTGACGGCACCATCGACGTAGCCAGTTGTTCACCTGCAGAATCTTATTTCACCTCCTTGTTCCATGGCCATCCACAGGGAGGATGGAAGAGAAGACCACCTGCGCTCCCAGTTCTTGCTGTGTCATTTGTCCCCACTTGTATTAGCAGGAATGGGTCGTCATCTGTAGGTCTGAAGAGTCCTGATATCCTGTCAGACACATCTTTAATTTTTGCACCTGGAAGAAAGCACATTTCTCTTGAGGTTATATCCGGTCTGCAGATAGCGGCCTCTGTTCCTCTCAACAGGGAATCCCCCATGACCATCACTCTCCGTTTCTTCTTCACAACATTTTCTTTCGCCATCCAGGAGGATTCTGAAGGCGTACAAGGTTGCTGTTTGTGGACAAAGTCTTATCCTGATGTATTTCTTCATTGTTCTCCTGGGTAAGAGCCTGGTACTGGTTCCTTAGCAGTATGGGTGCTGACTGCCTTCCGATCCTCCTTCTTCTCTGGGTCACATTTTTCCATTCCTCTGTTTCTTCAGGTGCACTTCAAATTTCTTCTCTTTCTGTAACATGAAGAGATAATTCTGCTCTGTCTAACAACTCTTCACCTTCCTTAATGATCTTCAATGTAGCTAACCTCTCTTCGAGATTTTGCAACTTTTCCTCCAACAGGGACACAAGCTTGCATTTGTGGCATGTGAAGTTTAACTTTTCCACTGGTAAGTCTGTGAGCATATAGCAAGAAATGCAGCTCACCAAATGGCTCCTGGCCTCTTCCATATTATTATTGTTAAAGAGATTTCAAAGCGATGAAAAATAAGCCAAAATCAGCACGCGGTTAACCGATTTCCTCTTTTCAGCTGCAATGGTCAAAATCCAGTGATCGTTGAGCTCGCGGAGACTCTTCACTTATCCGAGAAGGCACTGGGAATATGCAAATTCTTTCTTCAAGACTCTTCTTTCCTGGTTGTCCAACGAACTGTGACCTCTGCCACCAATATTTTCAGGTACTGGTACTGCCACATTTTTTAGACGTGTCCACCTCATGAATAAGAGATAAAAAAATTCTCCTTGTAGCGTGGGTCTAGAAGTGTCACCAACCAGTAATCAGAAAGCGAGGGTCACGGGAAAGGCAGCGTAACATAAACTCAGCCATGTGTGGCAGACTGCTAACAGGCAAGACTTCCGTGTCCTTTCCAAGAGGATGACTGACCATGCTCTCCTCTTCCCCCTCATCCTCCCTGTCCTCAGGCCATCCACCCTAAACAGGCAGTATGACAGTTGTGCAGGTAGTACCATCCATAGCGCAGGAAAGTAGCTCCTGTTCTTCCTCCTCATCCTCTTCCTCGTTGTCACCTAATCCACATTGGGATGAGATGAGGCTAGGCTGTGTGCAATCACCCTTTATGGTTCCTTGCTCCATCTCATTGTGCTCCACCTTCAATGCTTCCTCTTTGATTGAGAGCAGAGGGTTTCAGAAAACAGAGAAGCAGAATGGTGACACTAATTATGGCATCATCGCTTCTCACCATCATGGTGGACTCCTAAAAGTTTTGTAGGATGGTACATAGGTCCGACATCCATGTCCACTCCTGAGGTCTTAAGTGTTGAGTCTGAACTGAATACCGATGGTCTTGTTGATGCTGGTAGTCAACAACTGCCCTCTTCTGCTCACAAATCCTTCCCAACATCTGCAGTGTAGAGTTTCAATGTGTTGGGACATCACACACCAGTCGGTGAGCCAGAAGCTACAAATGCTGATGAAACATGGCAACGGTGGCAAAAGCTGTAGCTGACTTTCTTAAATGGGCACACAGGCGGCGTACTTTTAGCAAGCAGGTCAGGCAGCTCCGGGTAGGTTTTGAGAAACCAATGAACCACGAGATTAAGCACATGGGCCAGGCATGTAACGTGTGTGAGCTCCTCTAGCCTCAGAGCCGCCATCAGGTTCTGGCCATTGTCACACATGACCATGCCTGGCTGTAGACTCAGCGGTGTCAGCCACAGATCTCCCAGCTCTTTCAGAACTGTCCACAACTCTTCAACATTGTGTGGTTTGTCACCTAAGCATATTAGCTTCAGCACAGCCTGTTGCCGCTTGGCTGAGGCAGTGCTGCAGTGCTTTCAGCTTGTGACTGATGTGGTCATTTCCGAGATGGAGGCTGAAGAGGAGGAGGAGGAATAGGAGGTGCAGGGGCTATTCAAAATAGTTACCTACAGGCCAACTACTTAAAACTGTGGTTTGTTTGTCCCACGGATCACATATAAGTTTGCTTAGGGCCCACAATCCTCGGCGTCAGGAGGATGTGTTCTACCCCAAGGTCTGACTGGGTCCCAGCTTCCACTATGTTAACCCAGTGTGTCATCAGTGAGATGTACCGTCCCTGCCCACAAGCACTTGCCCACCGAGGGACAGGCGCCACCATCAGATTGCAGAAAGCTTCCATCTCCGCTTGCGTTACAAGGACTTGGTTATGGGCAACTGAACGCTGTGCTGGGACAAGTACGTGAATGTGCTTGCTGATGGTGCTAGTTGAGTTTGTGCAATGACAGGTGCAGGGCAGAAGGCATTTTTGCATTCACCATGAACAGGGTACTGGCTTGCATGCACAAAATCGGAAGAAGCAGTGGTGTTACCAGCAGACACTGTTCCTGGAGCCTGTGGTTCAGCCCACAAAGTCGGGTGCTTTGCTTCCATGTGCCTGATCATGCTGGTGGTGGTCAGGCTGTTAGTTTTGCTACCCCTGCTCATGCGTTCATGGTAGGTGGTGCAAATGGCCTGTTTGGGGTTATCAGCAGAGTCTTTAAAAAACAACCAGACTTGGGTAGACCTAACAGTTGTACTGTCAACTTCCATCATGTTGGTGTTACGAGGAATGGTTGCCCACCTTCTGTCTGCGGCCACCACATTGCTTCTTCCTGCCCGCTGGGGTGCTATGCCTCCCTCCCCCTGTCTGCTGCTGTCCTCGCTCTGCATGTCCTCCTGCCAGGTTGGGTCAGTTACTATATCATCCACCACCTCGGCTTCCAATTGTGCACCCTGGTCCTCCTCCTGACTTGCTGGCAATTGTGGCTCTTCGTCCATCTCTTGTGACACATTCCCACCGTTGCCTTCATATGACCATGGCTGCTCAAATATTTGGGTATCACTGCATGCGATCTCATCTTGCCCTGCTTCAAGAGGACTGGGCGAGAGGCCCGAATCAATAAATGGAAAAGTGAACAGCTCTTCGGAATGTCCAAGTGTAGGATCAGTTGTCTCCGGGTACTTGGCATGGTGGGAAGGAGAATCAGGGTGAGGAACATGCGGTCCAGACTCATAGCTACTCAGACTTGACCATGTGGAAGACAGGGTGGTAGTGGTGGCAAATTGCCCGGAACCATTATCCGCTAATCAACCAACAACCATTTCACACTGCTCTGGTTTCAATAGTGATGTCCAGCTTCAGGCTCCTAGTAATTGGGCCATGAAGGTCGGGCGAGAAGATGTCGGTGTTTGTTGTGGCACAATTTCACCTTGCACCATCACCATCACATCCATTCCCCATCCCTTGCCACGCGCCTTGCCCATTTGAAATGCTATCAAACTAGTGTCAGTAACTAGGGTAATACATAGCAAAAACAGTAGAATGTAGGCCTGAAATGCCACAATTTGTTGCCCACAGATAGATCAGGCGTCTGACGGAGATACCACACTGTTCAATACGTGGCCTGTATTTACTGTATTTATTTCTTACCCCAAAATAGTGTATAGACCTAGGGTAACAGACAGCAAATACAGTAGAATAGAGGTCTGAAATGCCACAATTTGTTGCCCACACTGCTCAATATGTGGCCTGTGTGTTTATTTTTTTACAGAAAAATACTGTATACAATTGTGTTAAGACACAGCCAAAAAAGGAGAATGGAGGCCTGAAATGCCATAATTTGTTGCCCACAGATAGATCAGGAGTCTGATGGAGATACCAGACTGTTCAGTACGTGGTATATAAACATACCAGAACTGATTGCATAGAAAAAACATATTTTCAAAAAAGAGGGGGATACTCTCACAAAGAGCTATATTAAATACACAAGAACAGTAGAGAGTTTAATAATCCCAAATGCTCATATATAATAATAAGAATTAAATATTTGCCATTTCAAATTAATGCAAAAATATTTTTATTCATAACCCAGTACAAAACAGGCAAACTGGTGCAGATCATAACAAATTCAAACAGCGAAAGTCATTAAATATTGGAAAAATCAGCAGGCAATAATACAACCAAGCAAAGGCAGGCAATCAATCTGACTGAATGGGAGAACTCAGGACTCACAATAAACATAAGTTAATAATAAATGTATTTTACGCAATTATAAAAATACATATGTGTGCACCAAAGTGTCCCCATAAAAGGATATATAAAAGGTAAGAGGAGATGTTTAACAATCATCATATTAACTGTTTGTGAACCCAGTGTATATATTTGATATGACGTCATCGCCAAACATGCTGGGTACCATCAATAAGGTGCCATGTGTGCATGCAAGTCAAAGGTATATAAGCCTCTTACCCAATGATGCCAAAACCGATGCGCAGGTACCCCTGCGCATTGGTTTTGGCATCACTGGGTAAGAGACTTATATACCTTTGACTTGCATGCATGCATAGAACATTATTAATGGTTCCCAGCATGTTGCACCTGTGCATCAGTTCTTAAAAGGACTGTTGGTTTAGCTGGATATGTGGATTCAATGATGGATGATGGTATACCCAAACTAAATTAAAAAAAAGTACAAATCTCTCCCTATCTCAGCAGAAGCTCTCCCTACACTAATTCCGGAGGTGACTGGGCCGAGCATGGTGGCGCTAGGTCTGATATAGACCTGATGACGCTGTGCGGCCAGCCAATCACTGTAATACCACAACAAAGATGGCTGTGGCACTACAGTGTGTGGCAGACAATCCCTGGATGTTGATTGGCGCTCTAAAGAGTGGCAAACTTGCAGGGCGGAGACCAGAGCTCCCGCCGAATAATCCCGGAAATACTCCGTGCTCGCCGAGTACCGTGAATACAGTGATACTTGGCGAGTACAGCGTAGTGGCGAACATGCTTGCTCATCACTAGAGTTGAGCGATTTTTGTTTTTTTATGGTCGAGTTTCGTTTCGTGAAACCCGACTTTTCCAAAAGTCGGGTCGAGCAAGATCGGCCGATTATAGGGAAAAGTCGGGGTCGTCCAGAAACACGAAACCCAATGTAAGTCAATGGGGAATAAAAGTCGGCAGTGAGAGGAGGACAGGAAACACACCTACAGTGCTCATTTGAATGCCAAAAGCATCAATTCTTCTTACTTAAGCTGGTCAACCTTAATTAACTTCATAATACAAGTTACGCACTGAAAAATGGGGGTTATTTGGCTAAAGTTGTGGGGGGGAGGGCTGGCTCCAGGTTTTCATGTGCCCTGGGCGAAAGAGCGCCCCTTTAACACATAATACCACAACTCATCATGCTCCGATACAGCAGAGAAATAGCGGTATAGTACAATGAAAAATACTTCACTTTTTACATCTCATGACGAGGCCCATCTATTTCTCCATACAGAATCATTGGTCCCATATAATGTTTGAAACAGTATATGATGAGCTCCACATAATGCTACAGTATATGTTGGTCCCCATGGATGAAGCTCCAGTGTCTTATGGGCCCAAATAATGCTCCAAACATAATGGGCCCCATTTCTAATGCTCTAGTGTATAATGGGCCCTGTAAATGCTGCTCCAGTGTCTGATGTCCACCTTTGGAATGTTCCAGTGTATGGTGGGCCCCATCTATCATTCTCCAGAGTATAGTGCTCCCCAAAAATTGCTGTCCCAACATTGAAAACAATGAAATAAGTCTCCTCGCTAGGGAATCCCTGTACTAGTCTGGACTCCTCGTCATCCCCATCTTCCATCTCACTGCACAGTATTTCAACCTTGCAAGTGCTGTGATCCTGAGCAAGCAGGGGGGGCCCACTCGTTGGCGACGGCACTGGCACAGGGCCCCTGATAGTACGGTGGTGTGTCTGATGGCGGGTGGGCCGAACCTGCACTTTCATCTGCAGCTTCCTCTTTGTCACCGTGTAAGATGGAACTGTATATGGGAAGGGTAACCTGAGTTTCATCAGGGTCAGATTCAGGCCGGGTAGCGTGCGAGGGGAATGTAGTGGTCTGGGTCAATGTACCAGCAGATTCATCGAGCAGTGGCTGGGCATCAGTGCACTTGTGTCGCCCCCAGGAGTACGGTCGCCACAGTGGCATTACCTTCCTCCTAGGGAGTGTGATGTCATGCTTGGGAGCAACGAAGGATCTCTCTAGCAGGTTAACTGATTGGGCGGCGTTATTCCCACGAGTCATGACCCTCCAAACAGCGTTCATGAAGGCAAAGTGTTTGTTTTACGTGGGCAGTATGGTTGCAAAGCTGAACCTTAAAGGAATGTCCAGAAGGGCACCACCAGGAGTGGAGCCTACGGCGTAATTTGACTCAACACGGGCAACCTCAACCATGCCAGCTACAGAACAGATGCACACATTGCAAGCTTAATTCCGTTAACGAACGAGACTCCGTCATGCCCCGCGGTCCGAGTCTGGCTTACTAGAGGGACACGTGAGGCTCTGGCACATGAGATTGGCCAATAACTGGTGTGTCATGCCCTTACATGTCCGTGGCTGCATGTGCGCTACACTGAAAAGGCCAGCGTTTGTCGCTTACAGGTGCAGATAACCCGCTGAACAACGTTAGTGATGGGGATCACTGATTACAATTATTACTCGCGAACGATGATTTCCCAGTAAGTGCAGGTCAACCGCAGTTCCGGAATTAGGCCTAACCATCATTCCTGAAAAAAAAGAAAAACTTACGTGTGCAAACCACAGGTGCTGTAGCTTGCTTAACAGCTCGCCAGCCGTTCTCACGCCCAGTATGGGTTACACGTGATTGCACAAAGGTGAGAAAGGGTACCGTATCCCCGGATAACATGTATGGATAGCGTACACATTCAAAAGATATGTCTATACATCAGGAGTCAGGCTCAGACGGTGTTAGGCCCAGTATGGCTTGCACGTGATTGCACAAAGGTGAGAAAGGGTACCGCATCCCCGGATAACATGTATGGATAGCGTACACATTCAAAAGATATGTCTATAC
Source organism: Dendrobates tinctorius (assembly GCF_039654945.1). Classification (NCBI taxonomy): domain Eukaryota; kingdom Metazoa; phylum Chordata; class Amphibia; order Anura; family Dendrobatidae; genus Dendrobates; species Dendrobates tinctorius. The sequence goes on along the minus strand of NW_027361743.1, from coordinate 38,201,305 downwards.
ATCAGGAGGCAGGCTCAGATGGTGTAAGGCCCAGTATGGCTTGCAAGTGATTGCACAAAGGTGAGAAAGGGTACCGTATCCCCGGATAACATGTATGGATAGCGTACACAGTCAAAAGATATGTCTATACATCAGGAGGCAGGCTCAGATGGTGTAAGGCCCAGTATGGCTTGCAAGTGATTGCACAAAGGTGAGAAAGGGTACCGTATCCCCGGATAACATGTATGGATAGCGTACGCATTCAAAAGATATGTCTATACATCAGGAGGCAGGCTCAGATGGTGTTAGGCCCAGTATGGCTTACAAGTGTTTGCACAAAGGTGAGAAAGGGTACCGTATCCCCGGATAACATGTATGGATAGCGTACACATTCAAAAGATATGTCTATACATCAGGAGGCAGGCTCAGACGGTGTCAGGCACAGTATGGATTTGACGGCCCAGACTACACAGCGGAGGAGCAGGGAGAGGTAAAGATTGCAAATGCTGGGGCCCTGCCCAAGCAAGGGGGGCCCACTCGTGGGCGTCGGTACTGGCACTGGGCCCCTCATAGTACGGCGGTGTGTCTGACGGCGGGTGTGCACCACCACCGTCAGAGACACTTGATTGCACTATGAGGGACCCTGTGCCAGTGCCTGCGCCCAAGAGTCGGCCTACCCACCTGTCCAGGGCACCGGCACTCGCACGGTGTCGTGCGCTAGGTGGTGACCCCGGCCATGGGAGAGGGAGCCAGCACAGTTAGGGAGTTTTAGAAAGTGGCATATGTTGATGTTGGACATTCAGCTGATGCAAAAGGCGAAATAGGTCAAGTCCCAGGAAGAGGTGGACCAAAGCAAGCCATTTTTCTGTCACCCTATGTGTCATCAGGGGAAGGTGGGACAAAATCCTTGGAAACCCATGCATGGTTCATTTTAATGAAGGTTAGATCATCCACATTTTGGGTTGACAGACGGGTCCTTTTTTCTGTCAGGATTGATCCAGCTGCACTGAAGACTCTTTCCGATAGCACACTTGCAGCTGGGCAAGCGAGCTCCTGTAAGGCATATTGTGCCAATTCAGGCCAGGTGTCCAGTTTAGCAGCCCAATAGTCAAAGGGGAATGACCTGTGTGGGAGAACATTGATATGGGAGGAAAAGTAGTTTGTAATCATAGTTGACAACTGCTGTCTCCTGTCACTTTCCATCGATGCTGTATTACCAGTTGTGTGAGCGGTACTTGAAAAATCAGTCCACAACATTGTCATGAAACCCCTGTCTCCAACGCCACTTCTGCTGTGTGCACCATGAACACCTCTGCCAAGCTGCCCCTGGCCCGTACGGCTCGTGTGAGAACCATCACCGCTGCTGTGTGCTGGGAATGCCTCAAGCAACCGATTTACCAGAGTTGCTTGTTTATTAGCCAATATTAGGTCAAGGTTCTCCTGTGGCATGATGTTTTGTAATTTGCCTTTATAGCGTGGATCCAGGATGCTGGCCAACCAGTAGTCGTCATCGTTCTTCATTTTGGCAATGCGGGGGTCCCTTTTTAGGATCCGCAAGGCATAATCTGACATGTGGGCCAATGTTCCCAGTGTCAATGATGCACTGCGAGTGCTGGTTGGAGGAGCACTTTCTGGCAAATCCACATCCCTCCAGTCACGCACAAACCCTGTACCAGACCTTGCCGCGCCAACATTTTCACTTGCCCCACGAGATGCATCCTCCTCCCCTAAGTAATCATCCCCATCATCATCCTCCTCCTCCTCTTCTTCCTCCAACTCGTCCAGGAGAGGTCCCTGAGCAGACAATGGCTGAATGTCATCAAGGATTCCCTCCACCTCTTCCTCCTCGTCAACATTGGCTGCAGACGCCTGCTCCTTAAGGTGCGTCAAAGTTTGCATGAGCAGACGCATAAGTGGGATGCTCATGCTTAGGATGGCGTCGTCTGCGCTTACCAGCCGTGTGCATTCCTCAAAACACTGAAGGACTTTACAGAGGTCTTACAGCTTTGACCACTGCACACCTGTCAACTCCATGTCTGCTCTCAAAGTGCCTGGCCGTGTATCCTCCCACAAATGCATTATGGCCTGCCTCTGCTCGCACAGCCGCTCCACCATGTGCAGGGTGGAGTTCCACCTTGTTGCAATGTCGATAATGAGGCGGTGGTTGGGAAGGTGGAGCAATCGCTGCAGCTTCTGCATACGAACGGAGTGTACAGGCGACCGGCGGATGTGCGCGCACAGTCTTCGCACCTTATGGAGCAGGGCTGTTAACTCCGGATAATTTTTGAGGAAGCACTGCACCACCAGGTTCAAGGTGTGAGCCAAGCAAGGTATGTGGCTGAGTTTTGAAAGGGCTATGGCTGCCACAAAATTACGGCTGTTATCACTAACTACCTTGCCTGCCTCAAGATGTACACTGCCCAGCCATGACTCAGTTTGTCGCTTCAAGTACTCGGCCAGCACCTCGGCGGTGTGTCTGTCGCCCAAACACATCATCTGCAACACAGCCTGCTGACGCTTTCCACTAGCTGCTCGATAGGGGGACACCTCGTGTGCAACAGTGGCAGCTGCAGATGGAGTGCTCGTACGACTGCGCTCTGTGGACGAGCTTTCGCTTCTGGAGGAGGAGGAGGAGGAGGAGGGTGGAACGCCTACAGCCAACTGTTTCCTATACCGTGGGCTAGGCAGCACTGTCCCACCACCGCTGTCCCCTGTGGACCCTGCATCCACCACATTAATCCAGTGCGCAGTGATGGACACGTAACGGCCCTGGCCATGCCGACTGGACCATGCATCAGTTGTGAGGTGCACCTTTCCGCTCACTGACTGCTTGAGTGCATGGACAATGCGGTCTTTCACATGATGGTGGAGGGCTGGGATGGCTTTGCGAGAGAAGAAGTGGTGACTGGGTAGGTCATAGCGTGGTACTGCATAGGCCATGAGTTCGCGGAAAGCTGCGCTTTCCACCAACCGATAGGGCATCATCTCAAACAAGATTAGTTTGGCAATGTGGGCGTTCAAACCCAGTGTACGCGGATGAGAGACTGAGTACTTTCTTGACCTACTCATAGTGTCTTGGAGGGTGAGCTGGACTTGAGAGCTGCATATGGTGGAAGTAGCGGTGGACAGGGCGGACTGAGAGAGGGTTGATGATGGTGATGGAGTTGGTGTTCTTTCTGATGGCCTAGATTCAGTATTTCGTTGATATAACAGTGGGATTCCCTGACTGCTGTGGCCTTGCAACGACACCTCAACATTTGCTGCTGTGCTAACCGGTGGGCTTACAGTGGGGGAAACAATGTAGCGTTGCTTACTACCTTCTTTGTGATCAGTTGCACATGTGGCACTTGAGGTTTGGTGTTGTGTCCACGCTTGCAAGTGCATGCTGGTTAAATTTCTAAGCATGCAACTGGTATTCAAATTTTTCAGATTTTTCCCTCGGCTAAAGGTCTTTGCGCACTTCTTACAGATAACCTTGGCCTGATCATGAGGATTTTGTTCAAAAAAGTGCCACACTGCACTCTTCCTACTTTGGCAGACATTTTGCGGCCTAGCACGCTGTGATGTTTTGACCCTCTGGACAAGCTGTCCAGCAACTCTTTTAATTTTTGGAACCTGTCTTTGGAGTGCTCCGGGCCTGCCAGATAACAGCTGTTGCGATGTTGATGTCTGCTGTGGATGCTCCTCATCTGAGCTATTGGAAGCAGCACCCTCTTCCCCCAATGGATGCCAATCTGGGTCAACAACTGGGTCATCCATCACCTCCTCTTCAATGTCATGTGCACCTTCCTCTGTGTCACCGTGTATGGTGGTATAGTGTGCGGGAAGGGGCACCTGAGTCTCATCAGGGTCAGAATCTGACTCTGTACACTGCGAGGACAATGTAGTGCTCTGAGTGAATGTACCAGCAGAATCATCTATCAGCGGCTGTGCATCAGTGCACTCCATGTCAGATTCATCTTGGCCTGGGTAATTCACCATTTCACTTGATAATCCAGGCATGGTATGTGAAAACAGCTCCATGGAGTAATCAGTAGCATGGCCTGCGTCATCCTTCAATCTTGTTTGTGGTGAAGGACACAAGGAAAGGTGTGGTTCATGAACATGAGCCTCCAATGACGACTCAGTGCTTTTACTTTTTACAACTTCAGAAGAGGAGGCGATAGAGCTGGAGGCTGAGTCAGCAATGTAAGACAAAACCTTTTCCTGATGCTCTGGCGTTAAAAGCGGTTTGCCAACTCCTAGAAAACTAAGCCTTCGAAGCCTTATGGAGCCAGACGATGACGCAGGCTCAACACCTCCTGCATTCGGTCCTATTTTGCTTTTGCCACTACCATCAGATCCACCACCAACACCATCATTACCAGCTGCCAAGCCCCGCCCAATTCCACGGCCTCTTCCACCAGCCTTCCTCATTTTTGGTAGAAATGTAGACAAAATCCTACAAACTATATAGGAATGTAAAACAAGGTACAAGGTGTCTATAGGACAGGGGAGATTTAGATTTTCTGCAGACACTTGTGGACACTGGACACTTGGATTGTGTGAGGCCCACTGAATATCACAGCGCTATGTCACAGGCTCGATGGCACAGGTGTGAAAAAAGTGACTACAGGATAAGGGAGATTTTGAATTTCTGCAGACACTTGTGGACACTGGACACTTGGATTGTGTGAGGCCCACTGAATATCACAGTGCTATGTCACAGGCTCGATGGCACAGGTGTGAAAAAAGTGACTACAGGATAAGGGAGATTTTGAATTTCTGGGAGATTTTGAATTTCTGCAGACACTTGTGGACACTGGACACTTGGATTGTGTGAGGCCCACTGAATATCACAGCGCTATGTCATAGGCTCGATGGCACAGGTGTGAAAAAAGTGACTACAGGATAAGGGAGATTTTAAATTTCTGCAGACACTTGTGGACACTGGACACTAGGATTGTGTGAGGCCCACTGAATATCACAGCGCTATGTCACAGGCTCGATGGCACAGGTGTGAAAAAAGTGACTACAGGATAAGGGAGATTTTGAATTTCTGCAGACACTTGTGGACACTGGACACTTTTGGATTGTGTGAGGCCCAATGAATATCAGAGCGCTATGTCACAGGCTCGATGCAGCAGGTGTGAAAAAAGTGACTACAGGATAAGGGAGATTTTTTAATTTCTGCAGACACTGGACACTTTTGGATTGTGTGAGGCCCAATGAATATCAGAGCGCTATGTCACAGGCTCGATGGCACAGGTGTGAAAAAAGTGACTACAGGATAAGGGAGATTTTGAATTTCTGGGAGATTTTGAATTTCTGCAGACACTTGTGGACACTGGACACTTGGATTGTGTGAGGCCCACTGAATATCACAGCGCTATGTCACAGGCTCGATGGCACAGGTGTGAAAAAAGTGACTACAGGATAAGGGAGATTTTGAATTTCTGGGAGATTTTGAATTTCTGCAGACACTTGTGGACACTGGACACTTGGATTGTGTGAGGCCCACTGAATATCATAGCGCTATGTCACAGGCTCGATGGCACAGGTGTGAAAAAAGTGACTACAGGATAAGTGAGATTTTGAATTTCTGGGAGATTTTGAATTTCTGCAGACACTTGTGGACACTGGACACTTGGATTGTGTGAGGCCCACTGAATATCACAGTGCTATGTCACAGGCTCGATGGCACAGGTGTGAAAAAAGTGACTACAGGATAAGGGAGATTTTGAATTTCTGCAGACACTTGTGGACACTGGACACTTGGATTGTGTGAGGCCCACTGAATATCACAGTGCTATGTCACAGGCTCGATGGCACAGGTGTGAAAAAAGTGACTACATGATAAGTGAGATTTTGAATTTCTGCAGACACTTGTGGACACTGGACACTTGGATTGTGTGAGGCCCACTGAATATCACAGTGCTATGTCACAGGCTCGATGGCACAGGTGTGAAAAAAGTAACTACAGGATAAGGGAGATTTTGAATTTCTGGGAGATTTTGAATTTCTGCAGACACTTGTGGACACTGGACACTTGGATTGTGTGAGGCCCATTGAATATCACAGCGCTATGTCACAGGCTCGATGGCACAGGTGTGAAAAAAGTGACTACAGGATAAGGGAGATTTTGAATTTCTGCAGACACTTGTGGACACTGGACACTTGGATTGTGTGAGGCCCACTGAATATCACAGTGCTATGTCACAGGCTCGATGGCACAGGTGTGAAAAAAGTGACTACAGGATAAGGGAGATTTTGCATTTCTGGGAGATTTTGAATTTTTGCAGACACTTGTGGACACTGGACATTTGGATTGTGTGAGGCCCACTGAATATCACAGCGCTATGTCACAGGCTCGATGGCACAGGTGTGAAAAAAGTGGCTACAGGATAAGGGAGATTTTAAATTTCTGCAGACACTTGTGGACACTGGACACTTGGATTGTGTGAGGCCCACTGAATATCACAGCGCTATATCACAGGCTCGATGGCACAGGTGTGAAAAAAGTGACTACAGGATAAGGGAGATTTTGAATTTCTGCAGACACTTGTGGACACTGGACACTTTTGGATTGTGTGAGGCCCAATGAATATCAGAGCGCTATGTCACAGGCTCGATGCAGCAGGTGTGAAAAAAGTGACTACAGGATAAGGGAGATTTTGAATTTCTGCAGACACTGGACACTTTTGGATTGTGTGAGGCCCAATGAATATCAGAGCGCTATGTCACAGGCTCGATGCAGCAGGTGTGAAAAAAGTGACTACAGGATAAGGGAGATTTTGAATTTCTGCAGACACTTGTGGACACTGGACACTTTTGGATTGTGTGAGGCCCATTGAATATCAGAGCGCTATGTCACAGGCTCGATGGCACAGGTGTGAAAAAAGTGAATTGTAGAATTGGGCAGAATAGGAATCTCCCTAGAGTGTAGGTCTGTAAGAACGGAACAAGTCCTCCACTTATCCTTCCACAGTGACACACAGATAGCTTCACTGTGGCTGTGATAACAGCCGTTACACGGTACTGTGTGAGGAGCGTACACCGCTGTATGGTGTGAATAAATGCACGCTCAGTACCTTAGCAGGACAAAAAAAAAATTGTGATTGCTTTTAAAAAAGCAGTTTGCAGAGCAGTGGGGAAACAGCAATGCAGCTGTCAGGAAGCCTTAGAAGGCAGCCTAACAACCAACACCGCTGATCCACCACAATATAGCCTCCCCTTGCACTGCACACACAGTGACTGGTGTGTTGCACAGGCAAAATCGCTAGCAGCAGAAGCAGTTTTTTTGTCTTCTTCCCTGCCTAACGCTCTCTCTACAGAATCAGCAACCTCTCCCTATGCTAAGATCGGCAGAAGTAAGATGGCGGTCGGCGTGCACGCCCTTTTATAACCCCTGTGACGCCCACCAAAGCAAGCCAATCACTTGCATGTCCTTCTGAAAGATGGTGGCGACCCCTGCCTATGTCATCACGTTGCCCACAGTGTCCGTGGATCCTGATTGGCTGAAAAAGAGCGCTAAACAAACTTTTGAAATGCGACTTTGGCGAGTAAGTGGCCGACCTCATCCTAGGGTCGGGTTTCGTTTCATGAAACCCGACTTTGCCAAAAGTCGGCGACTTTTGAAATTGTTCGACCCGTTTCGCTCAACTCTACTCATCACTATTCAATAGTGGTGTGCTGTGGTCCCCTGTTAATTGGGACAGAAAGGTTGGAAAAGAAGATGTGAGTGATTGTTGTGGCACAATTTTAGTTTGCCCATGGCCTTGGCCTCGGCCTCTGCATTCACCATCACCATCACCAAAACGTCCCTTGCCACGCTCCTTACCCATTTTAAATGGAGGACAATATTTTCCACGTTTACTACAATTGGCTGAATTTGGAGCAAACTTATATGTGATTTGTGTGACAGACAAACCACTGTTTTAAATAGCTGGCCTGTAGGTAACTATTTTTAACAGCAAACTGGTGTCAATAACTTCGCTAACACACTGCAACAAAATTTAAATGGAGGCAGAAATAGCATAATTTTGAGCGCACTTATATGTGATCCATGTGAGGGACAAACCACTGTTTAAAATATATGGATTTTTAGCTCTGTAATATGGAAAGGATCTGGCTGTATTCTGCAGTGCCAACAAGCACATTGAGCAGAAAAACAGTGCCCTCTGGATTGCTTTTTAAGCAAATAATCAGGATTAAGATCCAAAAAAAATTATTCCTGGCCTCAGATATCTGGGGCTATGTCTAGAAATATCTGTAAAAGCTGCAGGAGCAGACAGAACTGGAATGGACCCTCTTGCTATATGCACTGCAGTCTGCCACATACACTGCCAAAATAATGGCTCTTGAGATAAGAGGAGGAAAAAACGAAAATGAGAAAATGAAAAATTGCCAAGTAGTGAAGGGGTCAATGTATTGTTTAAAGTAACATTTGCTCTGGTGACGGCACCTGTCCTCAGGTCAAAGTTGGTTTCTTATACTGTGTTCTTAAATTTCTTGTGATTGTAATACGGGGGGAAACACTAGACTTGTAGAAGATTGAAGGTTGCAGAAGGTTTTACAATTTTTCACAGAAAACATACTTTAAATGGAACCTGTCATGTGAAAAAAGTCTAGTAACCTGCAGATATTGGGTTAATCTGAACGTTAATAGCATTCTGAAAGTGCCTGGCACCGGCACTGAATGCCCCACTGCCAGTAGGAAATTAACTTTATTCTTCCAAGCAGATTTCAGAGTTCGGTCAAAGGGCCACTTAGTGTATAGAGCGCGGCGGCTGTGACTGCACCCTGGCACCAACTGACAGCCAGCCCTAATCAAGATCAAGCTGTAAGTCATTGCAGAGGGCACGTTTACAGCCGGCAGAGTTACAGCCGCCTGTGTATATACACACTAAACTCCGAACGCTGCCCGAAGGAATAAAGTTAATTTCCTCCTAGCCACAGGGTCTAAGTGCCAGCACGAGGCAGGTTCAGAACACTATTAACCTGGAGATTAACCTCATATCTGCAGGATAAGTGTGTTTTTTTCATGTTACAGGTTGACTTTAAATTGAAGGCCATGGACAAGGTGACTCAGATGACGAGTCATGGAGATAAGTCTCTGCAGGCTTCTTCCCTGCTGATTCTCCATGATTGACATGTTTCTCCCTATGATTATGTGTATAGTGAGAGTCTTGTCACTCTAAGGCTACTTTCACACATCAGGTTTTCGGCGTCAGGCGCGATCCGGCGTCGTGCCGGAGCGCCGGATCCGGCAAATGTTTCGTAAAACCGGATGTGACGGATCCGTTTTTCTGCCGGATCCGTTTTGCTCTTGACAGACAAAACCGGATCCGTCTCATCCGGTTCATCCGGTTTTCGATCCGTTTTTCGACGGATTACGCCGGATCCGGTTTTTAAAATCGCCCCTTGTGGCCTTCCGAACGGGATTGGCTACTGAAAAACTATATATAGCGTGTTCCTACAACCCTTCTTTGACAGGTTGTGGAGGAGAAAGTGCAGGTTGGAGAGACGAGCAAGTTACTGGCGAAGATGGATGTTGTGATTGGAAATATTTTGAAGAATTTGGCGGATTTTACAGCGGAGGCGAATCGTTTGAGGGTGATTGTTCTGGAGAAGGAGAGAGCGAGACAGCAGCGCATCAGGCATTGTAGACGACGTTTGTGGATCCACCCCATCACAGCCAAGTGAATGACGCGTGGGGTCTATTCTACACTCTGCATGGACCTTAGATGAAACCCGGATAAATTTTTTGGATATGTTCGGATGAAAATGGAGAATTTTGATTACTTGGTGGAACGCATTGCACACCTCATAAGAAAAGCGGACACCTATTGCCGCTTCTCTGTTTCACCCGCAGAGCGTCTGATGGTGACTTTAAGGTAAGCCACATTTATTGGATATGCTCGCATCAGAGCACACTTTCACTGCAATCTTGTTGGTGGTAGTTTGTATCTCCAAGTGTTATAGCTGAGTTTTGGTATGTAATGCTGTGATTTTAAACTAATTGATTGTTTTTTAATTCCCCACAGATTTCTTGCAACTGGAGAATCCCTTTTGTCACTGCATTTCCAGTACAGACTCGGGATTTCCACCATATCTGGAATAGTGAAGTACACATGCCGTGCACTGTGGGACTCCTTAGCTGAAGAGTTTTTACCAGAGCCCACAACAGAGAGGTGGATTGAAATTTCAGAAAAGTTTCAACAGATATGTCAGTTTCCGAACTGTTTGGGCGCTGTGGACGGGAAACATATCCGCATTGTAAAGCCAGCCGGATCGGGATCGGAATATTTCAATTACAAGAAATATTTTTCAATTGTCCTCATGGCCATCGCTGACGCGGAATACAAATTTATTGCTGTTGATATTGGGGCCTATGGCCACTCCAATGACTCTCAAGTTTTCAAACTGTCTGCCATGGGGCATAAACTGTATGGAAACACCTTCCAGTTCCCACCCCCTAGACCGCTGCCGCAAACATCTGGTCCACCTATGCCATTTGTCTGTGTAGGGGATGAAGCCTTCCAGCTGTCAGAACACCTTTTGAAACCGTACGGTAGCAGAGGATTGTCAAGAACAAAACGCATTTTCAATTACCGCCTCACAAGAGCAAGAAGAATGGTTGAATGTACCTTTGGTATTCTGACAGCCAAATGGCGGGTCCTATTGACTGCGATCAACCTCAAGACAGAAACTGTGGATGAGGTGATCAAAGCTTGCGTGGTACTCCACAATTTTGTTATCTGCAAGGAACCCATTTCCATTGAGGACACCTCTGAAGAAACACCTTGCAAGATTACCATGACATTACCACTAGAAGTTCTGTGACGGTTTCAGTAATGAGGGACAATTTTGCACTATACTTTATGTCACCTCAAGGCAGAGTACACTGGCAGGATGACAGAGTGTGAAAGATTTGTGCCCTTAACCAAACTTGTGTACCTTCTGTACCAACAGTATATACCTTTGCCAACCAAAGTTGGCTATCTTGTCATGGTCTTACTATTTTTACCTTTAGGCCACAGGTGTGTACCTGGTTGTGTTTTATGCAAAGTATTTCACCTTTTAACAAAAGTTGTGTACATTGTTAGGAAATCACCAACAATAAACACAACTTTTTAGGTGAAATACTTTGCTTCAAACACAACCAGGAACACAACTGTGGCAAAAAGCTAAAATTTACCCACAGTTATATACCTGGTTTTGAATACCTTTTTACCTTTGAAATACCCTGTATTTAACCTTTTTTTTAAACATAGTTCGCCGCAAAAAGAAATGACAGACAACCATTGTGAAACAATAATTTAACTTTTATTTAAAATATTTTTTTTTATGTAAAATGTTTTTAAAGTGCAAAAAACTTTTTTAATAAAGGTTTTAAACCCAATGGGCATTTTTATTAAAAAACACACATTACAAATCTGTGTAGTGTGGGGTGGAAATACTGCTGGAGGGGCTGCGGGACACTTCGACACTGGGAGTGTGGAGAGAGGACTGGGATCGTGGTGGGGAAGGAACAGTTAGAGGTGAAGGTGTGGAAAAAGCTACAGAATGGGTGGACATGTGGGAGGCAGAAGAGGTGGTGGGCGGTGGAGTGGAGGGTTGGGCAGGGACTGTAGGAGCAGATGATGTTGATGGCAAGTTGTATGGGGAAGGAGTTTGGTACAGGGAAGAAGTTTGGTACGGGGCAGGTTGCTGGAAGTGGGGAGATGTCTGGTACTGGGGAGGTTGCTGGTACTGGGGAGGTTGCTGGTACTGGGGAGGTGGCTGGTTTGTAATAGGAGGGGGAGGATGGAAAGTGGCTGGAGGGGGTGCAGGTGGAGGAACTACTTGGGTGGGAGGAGGAGGTTGGGAGGTAACGTGCTGGAGAGCACCGTGGCATGAATGCATTACATGCATCTGCTGGGTAGGAGAGAGCGTTTCCATGCGCTCCACAACAGACCTGAAAAAGGTGTGGTTTGGCGAAGATCTTGCTTCTGAATGCATGGTTTGCAGAAGTGTCTTCACCTCCAGAATGCTGGAGTTGATCTGCTGAAAGCCTGCGGAGATTTGCTCTGACAAGACTTTTAGACAGTTCTGGAAAGATGCATTCAGATGCAAGAACTCTGGCGCATAAGTCTTTTCCTGACCCCTCTGCCACTGCCGCCCAGTACCCGCAGGTGTACTAGAGGTGGCAGGGGCAGAAGGGTGGGGTAAAGGGAAAGCGATCTCCTCACCAGCAGCTTCATGTAATGTAGGCGGTCACGATGCTCCTGTGCTGGTGGATGGGACAGATGGGTCGAATGTGTGGGAAGGCTGGGAAGGTGCAGATGTACCGGGGCGGTCGAAGTGTCCCTCGGTGCTGGTCTCCTCAGGGATCGCCTCAGAAGGGTCCAATCGTGCAGGCTCCCGAGTGCTGCTCACCGTGCTGTGGAATAAAGAGAAAAAAAAACAATTAAAATAGTGACATGGCATGGCCCTGGCTGAAAAAAAATTGTTACATCTAAACATTTTTTTTTCACATGAGGTGTGTAATATTTACCTTCTGGTGACCATTGTATCCCGGAGGAACGACAGGGCTCGTGCATACTTGTACTTGCTCCTGCGTCCTCCAGATCCACTCGGGGCCCGCATCTCTTTATTGCACTCCTTCTTGAAACGATCCCTCACAGACCGCCACCGCTTCACAATTCTGTCCCCTGAAACGAGAAAGGACAAAGTGGTTAGTATACAACATCAGTGTTTCCCAAACTCCAGTCCTCATGGTCCCCAGGGGTCATGTTTTCAGGATTTCCATAGTAAATAGAAATCCTGAACACATGATCCGTGGGGACCACGAGGACTGGAGTTCGGGAAACATTGGTTTACATCAAGCAACCAGTACTGTATATACTTACGCTCTTTAATCTGGGCCCGAGCATCGAGGTCCTCCCAGCGGTCCACAAGGAGCGAACAGATTTCCTCCCAGAGTCGTCGGGTAACGATCAGGTCAGCATGGCAGCGGTCAGCCATATTCCATAGCGGCTCCCTTTCTCTGACGAGATCGATGAGGTGGTCCACATCAATTCCTCCATCCTCACCGTCTGAGTCGGGAGCACGCTGTGATGGCTGTTAAAGTAAAAGAGAAAAATAGCTAAATTAGTCACCACACTTAAGACATGAAATAAAAAGTGTACCAAAATTTCACTTTAATATTATACTTACACGCTGGTGACCGCCGCGTTGCTGTCGCCGACGACCCTGGGAGGCACTGTGAGGACCTCTTGGCCGAGCACCAGATTGGGAAGACTAGAGAAGAAAAGAAAAAAATTTATGTGTTTGGATGTAGGCATTTGTTTGCTGTGTGTGGTCTGCAGAACATTGTTTTCTATGTGTTGTGTGTAGTGTGATGTTGTGTTTCTGCATTTGATGCAAAAAAACTTACCAATTGTGAGCCTACTACAGGTGTCTGTCCACCCCTTCCTTCTTCTTCTGGGAGCTCCTCTTCAGCTTGTGATTCCTGTTTTGAAATAAAAGGCAATGAATACACATATATTACAGAGATGATGGATTTTGGAAATAAAAACTTACCGTCAAACGCTGACGATGCGAGGGAGGGCTCCCAGAAGAAGATGTGCTGTCTTCCTGCTGGCCAGACTCCATGCCTGTGGGTGGTGCTGCTGCTGCAAGTGCTGCCAGTGTTGCCACTGCTGCTGCTGCTGCATCTCTTGGGCGGCTGTTGAATAAAGAGAAACAAAGGGCCAATGAATATCTTGATATTCCATGGCCCTAGTTTGAAGGAATGGGGGATTTGATAATTACCGTCTCTCATCTGCTGCTGGACTCCCCTCCCGTTGTTCAGCATGCTGCTCCATTTGGGGTGGTGGTGGTGCTGATGGTGCTGCTGCAGTGGTCTCCTGCCTTCTCCTGCGCCTGGTTGCAGACTTGGGTGGCATGTTGGGTGTGGCTGAGGGTCCCACTGTCATGCTTTTATATATGTGTCTTGTGGGCAGAGCTACTGAGCATGCTCAGACAAAAAAAAATCGGATCCGGCGCATTGCGGCGCTCATAGGCTTTCATTGTGTGAAAAAGCCGGACACGCCGGATCCGGCGTGTCCGGCTTTTTTGCCGGAGACAAAAAACGTTACAGTAGCCGTTTTTTCCAGACGCCGGATTGCGACACATTGCCGGATCCGGCGAAAACCGGATGAAACGCATGGCCATCCGGCACGATCCGGCGCTAATGCAAGTCAATGGGGGGGAAACAGGATCCGGCATTGCATTTCGCCGGATCCGGTTTTTGTCAAAAGTGCCGGATCGCACCTGAAGGCGAAAACCTGATGTGTGAAAGAGGCCTAAAGCCCCCTTCACATATAGCGAGATCGCTAGCGATCTCGCTAAAGCGTCAACAATTTTGTGACGCAACAGCGATATCGGTAGCGATCTCGCTACATGTGACACTTACCTCCGACCCGGCTCCCCGCTGGATATCGCTGATCGCACGAGAATAGGATGGTCCATTTCTCGTCGTCGGCTACCTGCTGGCGCCAATGAGCGACTCCATGGACGCGGGCGGAAGATGTCACCCTTGCTGTGTGTGACATGTGAGTGACGACCCCCGACCGCTGCTGCATCGCTTGTGAGATCTGCCTGTTTGGCAGCTCACTAGCGACCATTTAGCGATGCACCAGTGATCCTGACCGGGTCATATCGTTGTCGGGATCGCTGGTGCATCTCTAAATGTAACGGGACCCTAAGTAGGGCAGGGAGAAACCCATTGGGGACATACCTCTGTAACTAGTCATCCTTGACTCCTTGTCCTTGGATCCCATGTTAAAGTATGTTTTTTTTCATAAGTATCAATGAGAGATATATACATTTGCAATACTTAAGGTTTGGACAGTATATGCTGTATATCATCTGAAAGGTTTCCTTCGAGACAACTGAATTATTTATTAATTATGTTCATATTAGACATACGGTAAATTCTAAATCTCTAATAAAAATTACATTTTATTTCTGCCTCCGAAGTGACGGTAATAATTCCCATTGATATAAAGCTTCTTAGAATTCCATGATGGATTTTTCCTCTGGTCAAACTTATTTTGATTATGCTCTTTTTGAACAAGATGACCTCATCTGTTCTCTGCTGGTCTTCTGGCATTGATCCAGTAATGGATGCGTTATTAAATACAATAAATAATGGCATAACTGTTCCACATAATTGTTCTTCTTGAAAACTTGAGTAGGTACCATATAGGCTCTATCTATATTGTTATTCGACTGGATTTCATCCAAAATTAAACCAGTAATGTACATGATTTATTGCTTTGCATATTTCCTAGCACTGTTATTTGCTTTGTGGAATAAACAGTCAAATAGTACTTGTCAGCAAATTTTTGCATCTGGAAGTATTGGCCGTAAAGGTGCTTGTCTGCCCGTGAAAATTATACCTTTTTTTGTAGACATTTAATCTGCCAGTCTCAAGAAATCCAGAAAAGAAACTATTCAAATCAAACTGGGAGTGCACTGAACGTATTTGGAAGAAGCAGTACTAGTACGCTGACACGACCCCAGTGCACTTCCAGCCTAATTTGCACATGGCTTCTATATCGCTTCTACACTAGATTCCTCATGATTGGCAAATCAGACATCTACAAAAAAAATGCATAACAAAAGTCCATCTAAAGTATGAAACTAACTTCATATGAATCATAATAAAAAAAATCCAATTTATATTTAAAGGGGATAAAGAGGCATAAGCAAAAATGTACTAAAAGGTAATATTTTATCCAAAAATATTTAAAATAATATAATCTCTATATATAAATCTGAATGTGTGTGTGTGTGTGTGTGTGTGTGTGTGTGTGTGTGTATCACCAACCAATCATGAAGCAGCAGAGTGGGACACCAACCAATCACGAAGCAGCAGAGTGGGACGCAGTTAGAGAGCAAGGCTGAGGACGGATACAGCAGGACAGTGCAAGGAGAGCGGGGCTGTGAAGAAGACAGTCTTCAGGACAGGGGCCGAATAGTGCCGGCACCCTCCCAGCCCTCTCCCGGATTAGTTGGCAATCCCTGTCACCAACTGCATTATCCCCCCTTTCCCCTGCAACTTCCTGGCCTAAATTTAGTCCCTGGCTTCTACTGCGGCCTACTTCAGCGCAAGGCCACGCCCCTGCAGGCTGCCAAATCACACGCGCTGCAGCTCCGCTCTAGCTCTGCCCACTCCGACAAGCTCCGCCCACTCTGGCCGCCTGCGCTAGGCCACGCCCCCCACAGGCCGCCCAATCGCATGCGTTACAGCTCCGCTCTACCTCCGCCCAGCTCTGCCCACTCCGGCCGAACGAACAATCTGCACACCTCTCTCTCCTGGTCCCGGCGTTACCGCGTGTGGTGCATGGAGAGTGGGGCTGTGGAGGAAAGAAGACAGCGGGGCTGTAGAGCAGGGGTCTCAATCACTCGGCCCGTGGGCTGCATGCGGCCCCTGAGGCAGGCATCTGCGGCCTGCGGTGCACCACATGTCTCACTCCCTGAGGCAGGGGGAAGGCACGCATTCAGGAGCAGCGATGGCATTGGCTGTTCTGTGTGCACACACTGCACAGGACCTGTGATGAGGTCACAGGAGGGGGAAGTGTTGTGAACTCTCTCTCTGGCTTCCCTCTGGTGATTACTGAAGATAGTGGAGCTGGTCAGATTGAGAGTTCTCTTTCTGGGCTCCCTCTGGTGGTTACTGGAGGTAGTGGAGCTGATCTGATTGACAGAGGCTTGCCACCTGATAATGAGGAAGACGATTGGAGATCTGGGGTTTCTGATTGAGATTTAAGACAGCTGACTCCCGCTATCCCTGCTGGTGATTTTCTTCCTGTGCCTCGTGAGGTCTGATGTCTCCTGCTCTTTCCCTGCATGTTCAGCTAAGTGGTTCATTTGCTATTCTGTTTGCATTTGATCTTGTTTTGTTTATCTCTGCTTTGTGCGGGTAAGCTAGCTCGGGCTGGGGCTGCTTTGGTTTCAGAATATACCAGAGTGCTGATATAGTGGGGGCGAAGTCGTGCGACTTCAGTGTTTTTGTGCATCAGACGTGTTGGACTTTTTGCAGGGTTTTTTGCGTGGTTGCAGACAGTGTCTTTCCTTTCCTGTCCTATCTAGCCAGTGTGGGCCCCATCGTTTGCTCAGTCTATTTTTCTGCCTGCGTTTGTGTTTTCATCTTGTCTCACCGACAATATATGTTTGGGGGCTATCTACTCCTCTGGGGTCTGCTCCGGGGCAGTTTAGATTTCCCCTTTCTTGCTTTAGGCTTAGTTAGCTCTCCAGCTGTGCCGAGGCATCTAGGATCATCGTAGATACGCTCCACGGCTACTGCTAGTTGTGTGGACAGGATCAGGGGTCTGCATCCGCTTAGTTACCAACCTCTCTTGTTTTCTGTGGCTTAGCCTGTGCCTGCTATCCTCCTCGGTGATCCATTCATAACAGGGAGGAGTCAGGGGTCACATGATCAGGGGCCTCAGTGTGTGCAGGACGGACGCTGCTGTCTGTGTGCTGGTTGTCATGGTACTGGATGAAGGTAAGTTTATGAGTGGGGTCAGGAGGGGTTTACAGGGTGGATGGAGCAGAGCCCTGTGTGTTCGAGGTGTATGGAGCGGAGCCCTGTGTGTACGAGGTGTATGGCGCGGAGCCCTATGTGTATGGAGCGGAGCTGTGTGTGCACGAGGTGTACGGAGCCCTGTGTGCATGAGGTGTACGGAGCGGAGCCCTGTGTGTGCGAGGTGTATGGAGCGGAGCCGTGTGTGTACAAGGTGTACGGAGCCCTGTGTGTATGAGGTGTACGGAGCGGAGCCCTGTGTGTTCGAGGTGTACAGAGCGGAGCCCTGTGTGTTCGAGGTGTACGGAGCGGAGCCCTGTGAGTACGAGGTGTACGGAGCGGAGTCCTGTGTGTACGAGGTGTATGGAGTGGAGCCCTGTGTGTACGAGGTGTATGAAGCCCTGTGTGTATGAGGTGTACAGAGCGGAGCCCTGTGTGTACGAGGTGTATGGAGCGGAGCCGTGTGTGTACAAGGTGTACGGAGCCTTGTATGAGGTGTACAGAGCGGAGCCCTGTGTGTTCAAGGTGTACGGAGCAGAGCCCTGTGTGTACGAGGTGTACGGAGCGGAGCCACGTGTTTACGAGGTGTGCGGAGCGGAGCCACGTGTTCGGGTTGTATTAAGTTTGAAAGGAATGCGGCCCCCAGCTGAAATTTTTTTTTTATGTGTGGCCCATTTACTCTGCCGAGCTTGAGACCCCTGCTGTAGAGGGAGAGAGCGGGAGAGCAGGGCTGTGAAGGAAGAGAACGGGGCTGTGGACAGAGAGAGGGAGAGCAGGGCTGCGAAGGAAGAGAACGGGGCTGTGGACAGAGAGAACGGAAGAGCAGGGCTGTGAAGGAAGAGAACGGGGCTGTAGAGGGACACCGAGACATAGATGTAGAGCGCGGCTGCGGAGGGATAGAACGGGACGGCAGTAGGAGAGCGGGGATGTTAAGGAAGACAGCGGGACCCACAGTTAGGTGCTGTGGCCGGGCAACGCCGGGCTCTTCAGCTAGTATAAAATAAGCAAAGGGATACTCTCAAAATAGCCAGGTGAAAAACAGACTGTGGCAAAAGACATTAAATTAAGGCAGCAAATAATCACAAACACTCATTCAAAATTGCATAATATGAAATAATGTGTCATTGGTGGCAGCATTCACAAGAACCCTATAAAGTGCAAAGTGCTAATATACATTAAGGAATGCTATCATCCATAACAAAGCAATCAAGATTCTACCACAGTAAATATGAGCTCATTAGACCATAAAGTGCATAAGTCCATATATTGTAGGGCTGCTAAATAAGTCAGACATTGCTATTTAACTTAAATTTGTACAAGCCCCACCAACAGGCACACCTCAGCTACACCCCTACAGCACCGTTTTGCCTGACTGGCTTCCTCACATACCTCCATTTTTGCCTATGCCTCTTTATACCCTTCAAATTAAAATGAGATTTTATATCTACAAAGAAAAGTGTTAGGCTAACAAGGTTAGGCCAGAGACACACTGGAGATTTTAAAATCGGTCCATTATTGTTCTTGAAAAGTCGGACGAGTGTCATGCGCTTATAGCTTGTGAAGGGGGTAACACCCATAGAGGTTCACAGGCTATTACTATCAGATCACATCTGTATGCTTACACTTTCCTGGTTATTAAAATGGGGACACCCACCCATAAGAAAATATCATAGGGTCCCCCTATAATTAATAACCAGCAAAGGCTAGGCAGACAGCTGCAGGCTGATATTAATAGCCTAGGAAGGGGCCATGGATATTGCCCCCCAGACTAAAAACATCAGATTTCTACTGCCCCAGAAAAGTCGCATCTACAAGATGTGCCAATTCTGGCACTTAGCCTCACTCTTCCCAATTGCCCTGGTGTGGTGGCAAGTGGGTTTGAGTTGGGGGGTTGATGTCAACATTGTATTGTCAGGTAACATCAAGCCCAGATGCTAGTAACAGAGAGGTGTCTATAAGAAGCCCCCATTACTAACACCATAGTCATATTATATAAACAAACACACTCAGAATAAAGTCCTTTAATTGAAATAAGGACACAGACTCCTCTTAATCAATCTTAATAAAATCATACTCATGTCATCGCCCATTCCAGTGAAGCCACTGTCCCCTGTAAGAGAATTAAAGTAATAAACAACAATATTCCTCACCTGTCTGCTGAGAAGATAATAATCCATTTGTCCCATGAAAGGTCTAGCACAGCTACATTGAAATGGCAGGCTGCATTGTTGCATGATGCGACTATGCAGCCTGCCATCCAACAGAGAAACTGAGCAGCATATGTTATTGTTGATCAGGATCTCGCGGTGATCTTGTATGACCTGACTGATGTCACTGTGAGCGTGAAAAAGTTCACACACTCGTGGTGCCATCAGAAAAGTCCTGGGAGTTCACAGACAAAGAACTCGCTTTACCTAACTGACATCAGTGGGAAAATTTCTAACGGAGCTCAAGCTCATGTCAGTTAGGTGAAGTGAGTTCATTGGCCGTGAACTCATAGAACTTTTCTGATGGCGCCGTGAGCGTATGAACTTTCTCATGCTCATGGTGATGTCAGTCAGGTCATATGAGTAGACCTGCCAGACACTGAGCAGGTGTAACACATGCTGCTCAGTGTCTCTGCTGCATGGCAGGCTGTATAGCCGCATCATGCAACAGTGCAGCCTGTAAGTATGATTTAATTAAGATTAATTAAACGAGTCTGTGTGTATTTTTATGCAATATTACTATGAGGTTAAGTAAAGGTGGCGTCTTATAGACGCCTCTCTATTACTAACCTTGGGGCTTGATGTCACCTGACAACACAAAGGTGACATCAACTCCCCCAACTATCACCCCACTTGCAAATAGGGCATGTGGGAAGAGCAAGGCTAAGTGCCAGATTAGGTGAATCTTATGGATGCGTCTTTTCTGGAGCGGCTCAGAGCTGATGTTTTTAGTCTCACCTGGGAGCAAATATCCATCCTTTCCAAGGCTATTCATGTCAGCCCACAGCCCTCTGCCTATATTAAAAGCCTATTAAGCTCCATAGGTATTACCACCCTTTCCAGGCTATAAACATCTGGCCCCAGCTGTCCACTTTTTCTCTTCTGGTTATGAAAATTACACGGGAGCCCACGCCATTTTTTTCAGAAGATAATTTATTTAGTAATAAAATACATGTACAGTAAGGTACACAAGCACTGTACTAATTAAATATGTGACTGACATATTTATATCTATCTATATTATGTGTATTTATCTATTCTATCGAGTCACGCTGTCATTGTACATTGCAGATGAATTGCCGGCTTCTCAAAGGACACCGGTGTATACAAATCAGATGGCACTTGCATGACTCCAAGTGCTGTACGATTTTTTTTCTCACACTCTTTGACGTCTATTGCCAAATGTGATCTGATTTCCTAATACAATCTCAGCATGCTGCGATTTTTTTCCAGTCCAATTTTGATCCAATCCGAGCTGGGAAAAAATTTGCAGATGAACACATATTCGTCTGGCAAGTGGCAAATGAGCACTTAGGAGAAGGTTGGCACATTGGCCATGGGTGTTAGAGCAGCAACTAGGTGGAGCGCACATAACACGGACAGCTGGAAACTACAGGGAGATAAGCAGAATGCTGGAGACCACAGGGAGGTGGAAAATGTCCAGGAGACTGCAGGCAGGATGATGGAAACCTTAGGCAGGCAGATGACATCTAGGAGACCACAGGTAAGCAGGCAGGATGCTACAAACGGCCGTCAGGTGGGAGGCGTCCAGGAGACTGTAGACAGCAGCTGAGCAGATCAAATTGTACCAAACAAGCCAAAGTGTTAGCAATACTCAAGTCTTAATACCTAGACACATGGTTGTGTCTTGTTGAGCCTGTGAGGGATCGTCTCTGAAGTAGATGCTGGTTTACGCACAGGACTTAGTTCAGTGGTTCCAAACAAACGGATGGTTTATTAAAAGGAGTTCATAAACCATCATGGTTACAAAGTAAAACAGGCTCATCCAGGTAAACAAAAGTATCACAACAAAATGGAAAATAAGAAGGCCATATAATACCTGGATTCAACCATTTTAATCTGAGTCTTTTCCTCTCAGACTCCAGCCAGGTCTGAGCAGCACATGCAAAGCCTCCTCATCTTGCAAAACACACAGACCAAGGGAGACAACCCCTGCTGCTTTAAATCAGACTATCCAAGACCTAGACTGGCTTTAAGTAAGCAGCTGATCCCACCCCCTCTTTCAGCTCATAAAACCCGGATCCATAATCTGGGCTCATAAAAACACCTCTTCGCACTATATGTGCTGGAGCCTGCTTCTCCGGGTCCTACATCACCGAGGTTTGGCACCTGGCGGAAACATACCTCCCATCCATGACCTGTCCAGCTGCCACCTTACAAGCCTTATAGGCCCAGATGAATGCTCACAAGGGATCACTGAGGGGCAATTTGCAAAACCTAACGTGGAGCACAGCAGAGTTCAGTGGACCAAAGTGAGGGGAACAATAAGCATGCATTCTACTAGGGAAGGACAAACAGCTATGCAAACATTCCAATATTTGCATAAGGATAGATTCCCTTTATTCCTCCCAAGCGCACTAGTTCTTCATCACAATCATATTTAAAATGTGGCTAAATACTGCATTTAAGTGGCTTTGTCCTTTTGGCTGGTATTGTAAAAAGTACTGTATGTATTTGAATAGACTTTTTAAAATAGGCAAATCCAGAATATTTTTTGCTGTCTGACATATTTTTCCTGTTTACTGTGCATGAGATTTTATAAGGGAACTCATCATCCTTCTTTGGGCTCATGCAGACGTCCATAGAGTATCTAATCCGATAATGCAAATGACACTCTGATCAAACTCTTCACCAATGGCCACGTTCACGTGATCAGTATTTGGTCAGTATTTTACATCAGTATTTGTAAGTTAAAATCAGAAGAGATACAATCTGAAGAGAAGTATAATAGAAATACATCACCACTTCTGCATTTTTCACGCACTCCTGGTTTTGGTTTACAAATACTGATGTAAAATACTGACCAAATACTGAATGTATGCATAATGTGAGTCCATGGAAATCGGACTGCACTCAGATATTACGTGAGTGCAGTCTGATCATTTGCACGCACTCATTAACTTGTCTGAGTGCGATATGAATATCTAATCAAACTCTGGCATGCAGTGATTTTTGTCCTCGGACAGATTCTGTCCAAGGAAAAAATTGAACACATGCTTGCTTTGTCGGCGTGTACTCGGGTCAATAAGGTTATCTGCCGTCAGCCCTAAACATAAAAAAAAAATCACATAAATTAGTGCAAAGAGTATTGGAAAAAACCTATGACTTTAAGCCCATTTGCATCACCCCTATCACTTTTTTGTTTAGGGGATGTGGTCATCAGCCATAGGATAAATTTACTATAATATATGCTAGAAAATTGCTGTAATTTGGACAGTAGCTAATATTTATGCAAGTAAAGAGGTTATTGATTTTCCCCTTCTGTTTTGTTTCTCTCCTAGAATTATGGGAAAAAAAGTTGATTACTCATAAAGGCTTTTACTCATATATTTATAAAGAATACGTGTGTCACACTGTGATGGTCTTCAGTAAGGAGGGGGGTCTCCAACTATCCCTGGAACTGGGACCCTAACTATCCCTGTCCCAGGGATACTTTTGATGGTAGAGAGGCCTGAGCTTCTAACCTTTCTATGCTCCTGTTAAACCCAGATTTGACCCCTACCCCACCCCATGAGGCATAGGACAGAATGTTATGTAAACAAGACACAAAGACAAAACAGGGATAAGAGAAAACCTGTGTTATACAAAAGCACTAACCAACAATAGGGAGGAGGATAGGGACAGGGAGGAATAAACTAAATGGGTGCAGGAAACAGGAGATAAACACACACGTGCTACAGCAAACCACAGAATACTTCTACAACTCTACTTCAACAAAATAGCTTTAGCACACAGCACAGGAAGAAGAATCTTTCACCAGCAGGTACAAGAAGTTCTGACCAGTATATATAGGAAGAGGTAATGACCTGATCAGAAGCAGCTGAAATGGAGCATGTTTCTGGCCAGCATAGAAAGGGTCGCTAACCTCTTCAGCACCAGGGGAAACTAAATGCATTTAATATGAGACACAAATCATGCCATCTCTAAAGAAGACCTCTGATTCATTACCCGACGTGACCATCTAACTGCAGGTCTTCCAGGGAGAAGTGACACCCTCATGACAAAATGGGATAAGGCTTCTAGGGAAGAAGACAATATCACATGTAGACACATAAGGTTGCACCCTGGGTGGTTATACTGTATGTATGAAATACAGACTTGTTGGAATGCTGTGTACCAATGTACAATGTTCGTGCATGGTTACTGCTTTGCCCTTGAATTCTTAATCTCTCATAATAAGAACTTGAATTTATATTGTTGACTTTGCATGTGCTATAAGTTTGGATTTTATTTCACGGATTTACAGACTCAAATATATTGAAAAATATAATTCTATCTGACACCGATGGGAATATTTTCGCCATCTTCATGTTTATTTTCCTTTCCACAGTTTATCCATATTTTCATGAGACATCTTGGAAGTTTCTGGGGGTTCTTCACTCCTGGAATCATACCCAAAGTCAATCTTTCTGTACATGTTATCGTGGTACACGGAATCAGCGTGAAAGCAGAATAAGTCACCTGAAAATTAGGGAACTATCTAGTGATAGCTATTAGGGTTGATCGAATAGCTTCAGATAATTGATAATCCGAATAACTATAGGGCTTAGCGAATAGCTGCATCGGCAACCTGGATACCTGGAGCGCTCCCGATGACCTGCTGTTTGGTGCCGCAGCTGCAGGTGTCAAGGCTGTGTGACAGTCAATACACATGCATGGAGAGCTTGTTTGTTGTGACTGTCACACAGCCGCGACACATGCAGCCATGGCGCTGAACAGCTGATTTTCGGGAGCGATCCAGGTATCCAGGTTACCAAGGCAGCTATTGCTATAGCTATTCGGATAACCTCTTATACGAAGCTATACGATCAACCCTAGTATCTATCACTACTATACAAGGCAGTTGCAGTCTTTATAGATTAAAACTAATCTACTGTGCTACTTTCGGTTCCGGCGCCAACGTGGCTGCAGCGGGGTGAGGGAGCTCCCCATTTCAGCCTGACAAAGAGCGACTTAATTAGACCAACGGCCCGCACTCCTCACAGGAAAGGTGACCGCTGACATCACTACATACCGGAGGCACCGTGGACCACTGGCTCTGAAGCACGGACAGCGAGAACAGAGCCGCAGGAGCACGTGAGACGGCAGGAGAAATCACCAAGATGGCGGTGGCCGCAGCAGTGCCACAAAGCGGGAAGCACAGGGGTAAGGGAAACCCGGAGGCGCAGTTGAAAACAACCAGATCAGAGTGGGGAGAGACAGGGGGAACCTGTATTAGCCCCAAAGGAGATCGCCAGCCGGAATCACAGGGCGGGGAAGGCCCTGTGACAGGAACGCAGGGAGACTGCAGGGAGCTGGCAAGAGAGGTGGCCGAATATCTCACGGGGGGACATAAGAATCGCAGTGAAGGAGGCAGTAAAAGGCGCTTTGGAAGAGATTCATGAAATATCAGCGCAGCATGCCAGTAAGCTGGAACACTTGGAGCAGAGGGTGTCAGACATGGAAGATAGGACATTTCAGCTTGAACAGGGAATGGAAGCGTCCAAAAACAAAGTGCATGGCTGAGGGACAAACTTGAGGACCTAGAAAATAGGTCCCGAAGAAATAACTTGCGGTTAGTGGGGCTGCCCGAATCTGTCACATATCAACAACTCAATGACATTTTTGAAAAAGAACTGCCTACAGCCCTAGGTGTACAAGATAAGTGCAGGGTTGAAAGAGCACACAGAGTGGGCCCGCCTGGAGGGAACCCGGCAAGAGACACGCGTCTAAGTGGAGCGGGATGCAATGATCAACGCACCCAGAAGCCGCGCCAGGCTATTGCAAAATATTTGGACTTTAAGGA
This sequence comes from Dendrobates tinctorius, assembly GCF_039654945.1. Taxonomy (NCBI): domain Eukaryota; kingdom Metazoa; phylum Chordata; class Amphibia; order Anura; family Dendrobatidae; genus Dendrobates; species Dendrobates tinctorius. The sequence goes on along the minus strand of NW_027361743.1, from coordinate 38,175,777 downwards.
TAAGGATAAAATTATGCGCCTTTTTAGAGCCAGGCAACAACCACTCATACTCCAAGGGCATAAGGTTGTTATCTTTGAGAACTTTTCACTCGAAGTCACGAAAAAACACGGGGCCTTCAGTGAGGTCTGCAACTTTCTTTACAAGAAAGACATCCAGTTCCAGATACTTTACCCTGCTGTCCTCAAAACGAGGCGCACGGATGGCTCCTTTAAAATTTGGAGGGACTCCAGCGAAGCCATGGGGGAGCTCATGCCATCTTCCACGAGATCTCCCAATGGACACCGCGATGAGGATAGAGAAAGTGAGGAAGAGAGTTTCACTGGGAAGACTTTTCTACAAGGACATCTCCAGGCAGGAGGATCTCACTGGCGTTGTCTGCTGATGTTGCACTTTAAACGCTGCGTGATTACTCGAAAGAGAAGAAGGTCTCACGAACTATGAGAGTTGTTACAGCACGCTCATCAGGACACGTAGATATACGTTGATTGCTCTCTATTTGTTTCCAATTTTCATGGCTTTCATATTTCCAAAGTTTCTGAGGCTTTTTTTTCCTGCTCTTTTTATAACCAGCCAGTACTGCAATTCTGTCAAGTTGGTCAGGATGAGGAGAAGGTAGTGGAGGGTCACGTTGGAAAAAATGAAAGTACTAGTGATATACATGGCAAGGGGGGAGGGGGAGGGATGGGTGGGGAAGGGAGGGGTGGAAGTAGCTCTAACATGGGGGGGAGCTCTCCTCTGTGCAATTTTGCAACTGACCTAATGACCAGAGATGTATGGAGGCAACAACACCCGGTTGAGCGGCAATACACCCACTATTCACACCCGCACAACTCATGGTCCCGTATTGACATGTTCCTGGTTAGTGAGAGCCTAAATGCCAAGGTTAAAGAGGCTGAGATAGGTGATCTATTCATTTCTGATCATGCCCCAGTTGTCCTGACTTTATTCGATATGCACCCAAAAAGCTTGGACATAATATTGAGGTTCCCTCATTTCTTAAAAAAAGACAAAGACTTCACCAAACTGTTGGGAGAGTGGTGGTCAGAGCACTTGCACCACAACCACCAATCTACAACAGACCACACACTACTCTGGGAGGCAGCTAAAGCTGCTCTCAGAGGTAAAATCATAGCACACACTTTAGTGATTAAGAGGAGAGTGACTGACCAATATATAAAGACAAGTAACTTTGTCAGACAAGCGTACAATAAATTCCAAGAGCATTGAGGTCAATAAAAGAGCTTTGTTGGAAGCGAAGTCAGAATTTGACACGTGGGCTAGAAAGAAGGAGATGTTGGGGAAGTAATTGAGGGATGCTGAGTTCCATAGGCTTGGTGACAAAGCTGGCTAACTTAGCCAAAGGTAGACGCCCAGGGACTCAAATAGCAGCACTTAAAAGGTGGGATGACTCCATAACGACTAACCCGCGAGAAATAAACAGCATTTTGGGGAGGTTTTACGCTTCTCTGTACAAGCCCCGACGGTCTGATCAGGTGCAAGGAAGGAGATGGCTGGAGGGTATTGAACTCCCGTCGATCTCTGAAACTGATCTATCAGAGTTAAATAGGGAAATAATGGAGGAAGAGATTTCTAGGGTTATCGGGGATCTTAATATCCATAAGGCCCCTGGGCCGGACGGGTTTGAAGCCAACCTCTATAAAATTTTGAAGGACCAGATTGCCCCGCATTTGAAAAATCTATACAATGATTTTCTAAGAGGCCGAACCATTTCTGATCATATGAACACAGCTTATATTAAACTCATCCCAAAGGGCGATAAACCCACGGATAACCCGGCCAACTTTCGCCCTATCTATTTGATCAACCAGGATCTAAAAATCGTGGCAAAATGATGGCAGACAGACTGGCGGGGATTCTTCCTAAACTATTGGGACCTGAACAAGCGGGATTTGTGAGAGGAAAATCGGCGGTAGGGAACATAAGACGCTCAATGATGGTGCTGGAGGCAGTGAGGTTGGGAGACCAACAGTGAGGAGCTCCAGCCATGGTCATGCTAGATGCAGAGAAAGCATTTGATAGTTTGGGGTGGCCATGGTTGGAGCAGGTGCTGTACAAGTTTGGCATGCAGGGAGGTTTCAGAAATTTCTTGTCATCGATCTACTCTAATCCAAAAGCTAGAGTTCACACACCGGGGTTTCTGTCAGACACAATATCATTGGGGAGAGGCACGAGACAGGGCTGCCCCCTTTCGCCACTACTGTTTATTTTGGCCATTGAACCACTTGCCAAGTTTATTAATGCGGGCCCCAGCTTCCAGGGGATTAAAGTGGGCGAAAGAGAGATTAAATCTAGTTTCTTTGCGGACGATATTGTCCTTTATATGGCAGACCAAGACCCTATATCTCTGAACTTCCTAGATTGATGAGTGAGCTGGATACCTTCGGAGAGATATTGGGGTTTAGGCTTAATATAACTAAGTGTGAAGCTTTGTTTCTTACTCATAGGCCTCAAGGAGTTGGCGAACTAGAACGGGGCCATGCTTCCATACATGGCATACCAATAGCAATCAGGATGATAAAATATTTGGGGAACATTTTGGAAAAAGACACTAGAGACATCTATAGACTCACCTTTGCCCCATTATAAATAAAATAATATAAGAACTAACAAGATGGAAAGATTTGCCACTGTCGCTCTTGGGAAGGAACTATTTGATCAAGATGATCAGCTTTTCCCGCCTACTATATCCCCTGCAAACACTGCCCCTCCTTTTACGACACGTAGATATAAATAAGCTCAACAAAGCCTTTCCGGCTTTCCATGGAGAGGGAGAAAAAGCAGAATTAGCAAACGTACATTGATGCTACCGAGGGAGGAGGGGGGGATAGCATTGCCCAACATTAGAGGGTACAATCTGGCCTGCATCGCCAGGCACATTCTTGATTGGATAAGACACACTAGCAAACATTCAGACTACACATTGGAGTCCGACTGGTGTAAGCCATGGGACCTCACAGCGATTTTGCACTCCTCAAGTGGGTGAGGAACTCAGTGATCTTTCGGGACACTCGGGTGGCTTGGAGAGCCATAAGATGCAAACTAGGCATGTCATCGAGGACATCTAAATATTTGACACCTTGGGGACATCCTGACTTTCGTCAGGGAAAAGATAATGCTCTGTTTAAAATATGGAGGGAAAAAGGAATTAGAACTATGGGGGACCTGATGCAGATTCCAGAGAATAGATGGTTAACGGCAGATGAGATTTTTTCCGGGTGGGGACTTGACCTTTCCCATATCTTACAATATGCTCAGCTGCGACATCACTTATTTCCCAAATTATGGGACATACATAAAGAATGTTGTTCTTCTGAACTTGACAATCTTCTCTCAAGACACATATCTGAAGTGAATATCTCAACCATCTACTGGACCATGGGGAGGACCTTACTGCCATCGGGCCCACAAGAGCTTTTCAAGAGTTGGGAAAATAGACTGCAGGAATCAGGGGGGTGGGGGAATCAATTCTGTCTGGATGGAATGAACTGCGTAAGCATGTAAGCAAAGAAAGATGGAGGGATACTCACTTCCGAATGATGCACCGAACCATATTAGGATTCAATCTACCGGTTACACAAACTCACAAGGAGAGGCGACAGGCTTGCCCAAAATGTGAGCCCCCAGGACAGATATGTTCCACGGTATATGGGAATGCGATCTTGTACACACTCAGTGGGAGGAAGTTAGGAATTGGGCGGGTGGCTTGATGAACATACACTTCCCACTAGACAAATCGTTGTGGATTTTTCATAAGAGCACTGATTTAAGGCTGACCAAGTCAAACACTCAGCTATTGCATACGGTTGCAATCTTGTTCAAAAGACTTATTTTAAGGCAATGGGTGGAGGGGAGCACACCGTGTCTCCGTCAGCTGTCGGTGTAATTAAAGAGGGTAATGACTCTAGAGAAAGTAGAAGCAGAGAGCGACAAAGACAGCAAGACGACAAAATTTTTTTCAAAATGGAAGGATTTCATTCTTCAGCAACTCTCCAGAGAGGACATTCATGCCCTGGTTTCACCCTTCAGGAACACTTCCTGGTACAACTTAGAGGACCTGCAGGGCACGTTGGGTGGCTTGAGACTGGGGGTAGATCCGCAGTAATGAAACAGGGGGCAGAAAAAGTAGAGGGAGAACCAGGTCGAGATATGCAAAGTTCAATTATGATTCAGAAAGCATTACATGATTAAACTAGAGGGAAGGGGGAGGAGGTGGGAGTTACACTGTTATGATATTTGGCAATATCTACCAGCAATTCTGTAGTGTTCATATTAAGCGGGTATTTGTAAAGCTACTTATGAGATGCACTACTAATGTTTGATTTTTGTACTTATATGTTTTGTCTTTATTTGAAAACTTAATAAAAAGGATTTATGAAAAAAACTAATCTACTGTACTACTGTAGTGAATGCAATACCTAAATGACAGTAATGTTTCACAGATTTCTGTTCCTGGATTAATGGATTGACTTTATTATGTTTATGGCGCTGGATGAAAAGAAAAGGGGAAGGATTGCTTCTTTTTTTAGTTTAATTTTTAAGGGAACCTATCACCATGAAAATTCCATCAACTATACAGACACTCTCGGATTACAAAGCAGAAGGAGCTGATCAAATAGATAGTTTTGGGATAAGATATTCAGTATAATTCCATTCTCACATGTTAACTATTTGATTAGTAAAGCCAAATCCAGGGTGGGTGAAAAAGTTCTTTTTATCAAAGTAATGTAAAAGTCTGAAAGAGATGCATGAGATTGGGAATGAAACCAAATAGGGTAAATCAACCAGGGGCGTAGTGACTGTGGTCTTGGATGTTGCGACTGGGCCATTGCAGGTGAGTGAGGGGCCCTCCGACACCAGCACAGTTGAAGTTTATTGCAGCACACAGATCCATCTAGTCCATGTGTGGCAATACATGCTGCCGGCCACCTAGAGGCCAGCAGCTGACGTTGGCATGCATGGGGCATGGCAGTGACACCATGCGCTCCTGTCGCATGCATGCTGAAGTCAGCTGCCACCTTTAGAGTGAATATTTACATTTTTTAAAAATATTTACTTTTTTTTTAAATCAGTGGGTACAAGTGGCAATCAATACTACTACATGGATTACTATCAGCTGTGCATTATATTATATTGATGACTATGGGCTGTCCATTATATTACATGGATGAGTTTTGACTATGCATTATTCTACAGTATATGGATTACCATGCATTTTACTATATGGAGGACTATGTGCTGTAAATTATATTGTATGGAGGATATGAACTGTGTATTATGCTAATATGGAGGACTATGACCCATTCATTATATTATATGAAGGATATGGGCTGTGTATTATACTAATATGGAGGTATATTATACTGTATAGAAGACTAATTAGAGTTCATTATTTTATATGGAGGACTATGGGGAGTGCGCTACACTATATGGAGGATTATGGGCTGTTCAGTATATTATATGGAGGACTATGGACTGTGCATTATACTATATGAAGGACTATGAGCTGTTCATTATATTATATGAAAAATATAAGACCTCACTAAGGCTAACTTCACACTAGCGCTTTGGTCCGCAGCGCACGGACGCCGCTAAGCCCTGCCCGCCCCCTCCGGTCATCTCCGTCTAGTATCACACACGGCTGCATGCGATCTGCACACCCTATCTTTAGCATAGGGTGCACACACCGTGCGCTGACCGTGCGCTAGTAGAATTTTACGTGCGCTGTGCCCTTTTGACGGGGCGCCGTTGTGCACCGAACGCACCATGTTGCGTTTTGGTGCGCTCAGGGCACCGTCAAAATGGCGCAGCGCACGCAAAATTCTACTAGCGCCCAGTCAGCGCATGGTCTGCGCACACTATGCTAAAGATAGGGTGTGCTGATCGCATGCAGCCGTGTGCGATACTAGGCGGAGATGACCGGAAGGGGCGGGCAGGTGGCGGGGCTTAGCGGCGGCCGTGCGCTGCTGCCCAAAACGCTAGTGTGAAGCTAGCCTAACATGATCATTCCAGTCCTAACCCATCTTTTCAACCTATCCCTATCTTCTGGTGCCTTCCCCTCTGCCTTCAAACATGCCACCATACCACCCATCAACTGCTATACCCAGCTATCGCCCCATATCACTGCTCCCGTTTGCTTCCAAACTCCTTGAACAGCATGTCCATGCTCAACTTTCCTCCCACCTCACATCTAACTCCCTCCTTGACATCCTCCAATCTGGCTTCTGCCCCCACCACTCCACTGAAACTGCCCTGACCAAAATTACTAATGACTTACAGCCAAAGCTAACAGTCAGTTCTCCATCCTCCTCCTTCTCTACCTGTCCTCTGCCTTCGACACAGTCGACCACTGCTTACTGCTACAGATTCTTTCTTCCCTTGGCATCAAAGAACTTGCCCTGTCCTGGATTGCCTCATACCTTTCTGACCGCACATTCAGCGTTTCCCACTCCCACATGACCTCCTCATCCCGCCCTCTCTCTGTTGGAGTCCCCCAAGGCTCTGTCCTGGAGCCCCTACTTTTTTCCATTTATACTTTTCGCCTAGGACAACTCATAAAGTTCCATGGCTTCCAGTACCACCTGTATGCGGACGACACTCAGATCTATCTCTCTGGCCCAGATGTCACCTCTCTGCTGTTCAGAATCCCGGAGTGTCTATCAGCCATATCCTCCTTTTTCACCTCTCGCTTCCTAAAACTCAAAGCAGACAAAACTGAACTCATTATCTTTCCTCCATCTCATGTATCTTCCCTACCCGATCTATCTATTATGGTGAACGGCATCACTCTCTCTCCGGCACCTGAAATCCGCTACCTCGGAGTAACTCTCGACTCTGCCCTGTCCTTCAAACCACACGTCCAAACTCTTGCCACCTCCTGTCGTCTCCAACTCAAAAATATTTCCAGAATCCTTCCCTTCCTCAGCCCTCAATCTACTAAAACTCTTAAACATGCCCTCATTATCTCCAGCCTTGACTACTGCAACACTCTCCTCTGTGGCCTCCATGCTAACTCTCTTGCACCACTCCAATCTGTCCTCAATTCTGCTGCCCGACTAATCCACCTCTCTCCTCGCTACGCTCCTGTCTCTCCCCTCTGCAAATCCCTCCACTGGCTCCCAATTCATCAACGAATCCAGTTCAAACTACTAACACTGACCTACAAAGACATCCACAACCTACCCCCTCCCTATATCTCTGAACTAATCTCCCAATATCTTCCCTCACGTAATCTTCGATCCTCCCAAGACCTCCTACTCTCCTCCACACTTAGTCGTTCCTCACACAACCGCCTCCAAGATTTCTCCTGAATATCCCCTATCCTCTGGAATTCCATGCCTCAACACGTCCGATTATCCACCACCCTCGGATCCTTCAAACGGAACCTGAAAACCCATCTTTTCAGGAACGCTTACAGCCTGCAATAACCATTCTGCCGCCTCACCACCACATGAGCTGCTGCCTCATCACCACCAGAGCTGCTGCACCCCCTACTTTCTGTCTCTTCCCCACTATCCCATAGAATATAAGTCCACAAGGACAGGGTCCTCTCCCCTCTGTACCAGTCTGTCATTGTAAATTTGTTTAATGATGTCTATAACTTTGTATGTAACCCCCTTCTCATGTACAGCACCATGGAATTAATGGTGCTATATAAATAAATAATAATAATATGGGCTGTGTATTATACTAATATGGAGGACTGTGAACTGTACATTATATATGGAAGTGCATTATACTATATGGAGGAATGTGGGGGTGCATTATATATATAGGACTATATGGTGCATTATACCATATGGAGGACCTTTGACTGTTTATTATACTGTGTGGAGAACTATGCGCTGTACATTATATAGAGAGGAATATGGGAAGCATTATATTATATGGAGGACTGTAAGGGCTGCATAATATTATATGACTGACAATCGGGGTGCATTTCACTATATGAAGGACTGTGGGGAGTGCATTATACTTCTGCTACGGGGTCCAATGACTTCTGTGTTTGCTCTTTGTGAGTATGTTTTTTTTTCAACATTAAAAAAAAGAGGCAGGGCGGGGGGACATATATCAGGATAGATACGCTGGGGTCCTGGGTTCAAATCCCACAACATCAGCAAGGAGTTTGTATGCTCTCCCCGTGTTTACTAGGGTTTCCTCTGGGTACTCCGGTTTCCTCCCACATTCCAACATTCCAAAGACATACTGATAGGGAATTTAGATTGTGAACCCCATTGGGGACAGTGCCAATAATGGCGCTATATAAATGAGAAAAATAAATAAATAAATAAAATGTCCAGAGAGACCACAGTATAGACAGAGTCCGAGATCTTGTCTCTGTCTTCTCTCCGCAACACGAAGACTGTCAACTCTAACCTCGGCTAATTGGACTTGCTCTGGGGAAGTATAACACGCCGCCTGCTGTTCACCATGTCTCTCACGGATTCTGTGGTCCATTCGTATGGCCTGAGTTATGGCCTCCATCAGAGAACAAGGGGTGTCATGGAGGACCAGAGCATCCTTGAGTGTCTCGGAAAGGCCTGTTTGGAACTGTCACCTGAGAGCAGCATCGCACCATAGAATTTTGGTGGACCACTGCCGGAACTCAGTACAGTAACCCTCAGCTATGCGACCCCCCCCCTTAGCCAGGTTCATGATCTTAGCTTCCGCAACCTGAATTCTGTCGAGTATATCATATATCAGACCTAAACTGTCAAAAAAGGTGTCAACGGAAAACCATTCTGGGGCTTGTGGGGGCAAAGAAAATGCCCACGTCTGAGGACCCCCTCGCAGTCGGGACATGATTATTCCCACCTGCTGGAACTTGTCACAGCCCCTGTCACGCCACTGTATACTCACCTCCCTGCTCCCGCGCCGCAGCCTCTCACCACCCGACAGCTGCGGCGTCCTCCTCTGACTGGTCCGCAGCTGACGGCATCACTGCACGCTATGCGCATGCGCCGAAGGCCGCAGCCGCGTCTCTCTATTCCTCCTTGTGCTCCAGCGGTGCCCTGACCTGGAAGCACTGCCGGACCAATGGAAGGCTATACCTGGGTATTTCAGGCCGCCCTCCTGTAATGGAGGCGCCTGATCTTCGTGTTACGATAGCACATTAGGCCCGCTACTCTAGTTAGTCTCTGGTGATCTCTCTCCCTTGCTTGTGTCCCTGAAGTCCCTGCTCGGTCCTCTCCTGTGTCCCTGCTTCATCCTGCCTTCTGTTGTCCAGTGGTCCACTCCTGCCGTCCTACTCCGGTCCTGCTTCCTGTGTTGTCCAGTGGTCCACTCCTGCTGTCCTACTCCGGTCCCGCTTCCTGTGGTGTTCCGTGGTCCTCTCCTCCAGTCCTGCTCCAATCCTATCTCCCGTGTCCTGCTCCGTACTGTTGCTCCGTGGTTCGCACCTGCAGTCCTACTCCGGTCCTGTTCTCCTGTTGTGTCGTGGTCCACTCCTGCAGTCCCACCCCAGTCCTGTCTCCTGTTGTGTTATGGACCACTCCTGCAGTCCTACTCCAGTCCTGCTTCCCATGCCCTGCACCGTCCTGTTGTTCCGTGGTCCTTGCACACAGTCCTACTCCAGTCCTTTCAGAACCGCCCCTCTTGGTACCAGCTATCGTGGTACTAAAACCTCTGGGCCTGCTCCTAACCATCTCTGTATAGGGGTCGGCTTCACCTGGCTGCTTGCCCAGGGGCCCCTCGGTGCCACGGTCCAGAGGGTCCACTCCTGGAGGCTTGCCTCATCCCGCCAGGATGCTTACAGAACTCCTCCCCTGCTGACTTAAAAATAACTTACAGCTCTCCCTGAATACCCTAAACTGGTCTTTCTCTCCTGAAAATTTATCAGAGAGGGATATGACAGGTTCAGGAGAGATCAACTGTACATCAGAGGGTACTGACATCACAGTCACTGCCGGCAGTGGCGGGCTATGGGAGGACTTCATCAAGTTATTTATCTGACCCTGCAATTGATATTGCAATGACTCCAGACTTTGGCAATCCTTTGCCAGATCCTGATTCATCTGCATCAAATTCGCCACCTTGTCTCAAAGTGTGTGAACAGGATCCATACTGGTGAAAAAGAAAAACGTAGCGGCCAGATGTAATATGATGCTAGTCACTTCTCACAGCCAAGCCATGAGTCAGAGTGGTCAAGGAGTCCAAGGTCAAAAGCCAGTCGGGTATGTCATAAACAGAAGGAAATGAAGAGGAGGATGAATGAACTCATGGAGATCAACATCCGACACTGAGGAGACACCATCACGTGTTTCTCAACGCAGTGATTCTAGAGCACTGCCCCCATCCCTTATGGGAAATATGTAAAACATGCAAAACAGAAGCCGCGGAGACACCATCACGTGTTTCTCAACGCAAGCAATGACCAGCCAGGTCTTTGCCCGGGAAGGAACAACCACGGGAAGGGCAGCCTCCATTGAAGGAAACCACCTATGCCAAAACATGGTATCCATCCACATACAGCTGTTTCGGGGTATTGCCCCTCATCAGTGTGGAGTAGGAAACTGGCTGGTAGGAGCAATGCCTAGTAAAAAGACCATGAAGAGGAGGATGAATGAACTCATGGAGATCAACATCCGACACTGCGGAGACACCATCACGTGTTTCTCAATGCAGTGATTCTAGAGCACTGCCCCCATCCCTTATGGGAAATATGTAAAATATGCAAAATAGAAGCCGCGGAGACACCATCACGTGTTTCTCAACGCAAGCAATGACTAGCCAGGTCTTTGCCCGGGAAGGAACAACCACGGGAAGGGCAGCCTCCAATGAAGGAAACCACCTATGCCAAAACATGGTATCCATCCACATACAGCTGTTTCGGGGTATTGCCCCTCATCAGTGTGGAGTAGGAAACTGGCTGGTAGGAGCAATGCCTAGTAAAAAGACCATGAAGAGGAGGATGAATGAACTCATGGAGATCAACATCCGACACTGCGGAGACACCATCACGTGTTTCTCAACGCAGTGATTCTAGAGCACTGCCCCCATCCCTTATGGGAAATATGTAAAACATGCAAAACAGAAGCCGCGGAGACACCATCACGTGTTTCTCAACGCAAGCAATGGCCAGCCAGGTCTTTGTACGGGAAGGAACAACCACGGGAAGGGCAGCCTCCAATGAAGGAAACCACCTATGCCAAAATATGGTATCCATCCACATACAGCAAATCATGCAGCTGCGGCAACACAAACTAAATCTCCGAGCATGCCCAAAATACTCGGAGAACACCCAAGCATGCTTGGAAAACTCGAGTAACGAGCATACTTGCTCATCACTATTTGGGAGTCATTGGCCTACTGAAAGACTCAATACCTAGGATGCAAACCCAGCTTTCTGACACTGGGCACTACATTGCAACCCAAAATCCTTTGGTAATCTTCAGATTTCTTGATGGCTTGCACACAGTCAAGGCACCCAGTGCCAGAGGCAGCAAAACAACTCCAAAACATCTTTGAACCTCCATCATATTTGACTGTGGGTACTGTGTTCTTTTATTTGTAAGCCTCATTCCCTTTTGGGAAAACAGAACAATGAAGTGCTTTACCAAAAAACTTTATCTTGGTGTCATCTGTCCGCTAGATGCTTTCCCTGAAAGATTTTGGCTTACTCACTTACAGTTTTGAAAACTGCTGTCTAGCTTTTTATGTCACTGTGTTAGCAGTTGGGACCTCCTGGACTCCTGCCATAATGTTTAATTTTATTCAAATGTCGACAGATACATCACGCTCACACTGAGGCTCGCTGAGCCTGCAGGACAGCTCAAATATCTTTGGAACTTGATTGGGGCTGCTTGTCTATCATCTGGACTATCCTGCATTGCAATCAAATTTTTCTCTGCCATCCATGTCCAGGGAGATTGGGTACAATACTATGTGTTGTAAACTTCTTGATTACGTTGCGCACCATGGACAAAGATACATCAAGATCTCTGGAGATGGACTTTTAACCTTGAGATTGTTGATATTTTTCAACAATTCTGGTTCTCAAGTCCTCAGACAATTCTTTTCTACTCTTTCTGTTCTAGATGCTTAATATGGTACACCCAGACAAATAATGCAAAGTTTGAATCAACTTGTAACAATGTTTTGAACTTTTGACTTCCAGGCTCCATATCTCACCATCCACTACTTCTTTGAACGTGAGACCACCGTCATTTTGTAGACAATCCTCTTGGCTATCTCATACATAAATTTGACTTACTTTGACTTACAACTACTTAGCATATGTTTAATTGTGCAGATTTTTGTCATGTCCTTGCATTGTTACTGTTTTGCTGCTTAAAAACTAAATTTTAGTTTTTATTGTTTTGTTAATACCTCAGCGTGTGAACTACCCATTTGATGGCATTTCTCTATGATGGCATAGTTTCTTTTCATACTCAGGACTGGATATTCGTCCCCATCTACTACCTGGGACAACACAGGTTGGTTCACCCTCACATGCGGTTCCATCATGATTTCATGCTCTATGACCTACATACAACCTGGCAATTCCATAAACAGGTCCTGGTTCTGCTGAAGCAGCTCTTGGTACTGTTGCTTCTGGGCTGGTGAGAGTGTCTCTGCCACTGTAACATCCTCAACCCTGATTCAGGATTGGCCCGCAGGCACGTAGCTTCCACCAGTTCCCTGTCTCGCCAGTGTTTGAGCAGGTTAACGTGGTACACCTGCTACAGCCTTCTTCTCCCTGATTGGTGGACCATGTAGTTGCCACTTGGCCAGGAATTTATTTTCCACTTTGGGGATCAACACCAACACCTGGTCTCCAGGGCTAAACTGTCATAGTCTTACTGCCTGATTGTAGACTCTTGCCTGGGCCTCTTGTACTTGAAGAAGGCTCTACTTAATAATCTGCATCACCTTTGTGATCTGGTCCTGCATCTGGGCCACATGCTCTATGATGCTCCAGTGGGGTGTTACCACTGCTTTCCAGGTCTCCTTTGCAACATCCAGAAGTCAACAAAGTCAACGAACGTATAGCAGCTCCAACGGTGAGAACCCCGTAAAGGCCTGTGGGATCTCCCTGATAGAGAACAACAGACACTGAAGTATTCAATCTCAGTCTCATCCATCCTTCTACATGACCATATTAAGCATGGACTTCAAGGTCATGTTGAACCTCCCCACCAGGACATCCGTGTGCAGATGGTACACTGATGTCAAGGAGTTGTGTAATCTGGTGAGCCAGATACAATTCCATCATCACTTTGAACATAAACGGAGTTCCTTGGTCTGTCAGGATCTCCTTTGGCAGAACCATCCTGTTGAAAAGATGGACTCCTTCTCAGCCAATGCTCCTGACAGAGGAGTTTTTCATGGGTAGCGCCTCCTGGTGGACAACCTCCCACCTGCTCTATGGTTGTCCACAAAAACCCAGATCTTAAAATCGCTGAATAACCCCTCTCAACACATAGTGTGCTGGAGGAAACATCTGGGTTTCAAATCACTGAAGCTAATAGCATCAGTGAATCAAATCTCCCCTCCAGAACTTTGCCAGTACATTTGACACTGCATGCGCTCTATCAGTTTGAAACATATTTCAACCAAAATCTGATCCCATGTCTCTACTACACATTCCCAAAGTTGGTGCATGCTGGTCGACTCACTTGAGTATGAATACAGTTTTTTCTGCAACTCTACCAACAAGTGTTAAATTGGGTTGAAGTCTGGGGACTGTGGGGCCAATCTAGCACCTCTATTTCATTGTATGCTTCAGGCTGTTGTCCTTCTGGATCACTATGTCATCCTTTTCATACTCATAGTACTGGGGTGTAAGAATAATAATGATAATAAATTTTATTTCTAAAGCGCCGACATATTCCACAGCACTTTACATTTCAGAGGGGATTTGTACAGACAATAGACATTACAGCATAACAATAATCACATACAGCATAAAAATAATCACATAGATTATAACAAATACCAAGAGGAATGAGGGCCCTGCTCGCAAGCTTACAGTCTATGAGGAAAGAGGTAGACACGAAAGGTGGGTGGTAACAGTTGCCCTGAATTGTATTGACCAGCCATAATGTTAAGTGTGTAACAGTACAGACACAGAGGGCTAATGGAGGCATAAAGCATGTGGGAACATGCTTTATGCATCCATAAGCCCTCCATAAGAAGTAACTCATCCTGTTGGATACTCAGATATAGCTCACCATTGAGACCACCATTGATCCTGGTCAAGTATTCATCGACTTTGGCTGTGAAACAATCCCATATCATCAGGCTTCCTCCAATAAACTTGACTGTTCCTTCAATTTCTTGATCTGTTAGCCCCTTTCTCCCTTGTTTCTTCCAGATCCATTTGCACCCATCACAGTCTAGTCTATTGACTTTCATCCCAACTTTCCAAATGACCCGTTTTGGAATGTAATTTTTTTTTAAAAAAAATTTCCTTTAAAAAATTAATGTGTGCACATTCTGATAGCCAATCAGGGAGCAGAAACTATCCACAACATCATGACACAAGGTCTTCTGTGATTGGCTGACAAAGTCAGATGTCCCTGTCCATATAAAATATGGACATTTTGTTTTTCTGTTGCCATTTTCTCGGTGTCACAGTGCAAAAAGGCCACATCTGCTACTACTGCTGCTAAAAGAGAACGTGTTAGTTAGCTAGATAGGATCCTGTCATGTGTGAAATCAATTTTCCAGCATCTAACTTGTGCTAAAACTGTGTTGCAGTCTCAGGAGGCCCAATTTGCTAAGAAAAATCGTTTGGGCAAAAACTGTGTTGCAGTGAGATATCAGGAGGCCAAAATCCAAATTACTTTGGATAAAACTGTGATCCAGAGAGGAATCAGAAGGCCAGATTTCATCTTTAAATTCGTTAGGTCTAATATAGGGGTTCACCCAGGAGGCCCTATTTGCTAATCCAAATTGTTTGTGATAAAACTGTGTTGCAGTGAGGAATCAAAAAGTCTTGGAATCCCCAAGGCTTGTGAGAAAAACCTCTGTATCTAATACTTCCTCCACTACTCCTCTAGGGCTCCCACCTGTGCCCTCAACCTCTCTCTTAATGAAAATTCCCCCCACTTCACTACTGCGCAGCAAGGACTGCGGAAGTGATAACAATATCAGTAAGTTACATAGAACGAGGAAGAAGAAATGATGAACGGGCAACAGTCAGGAGATGAAGAGGATAATGATCCCCTCTCTGTTGTCCATAGTTAGCGGAAGGGGACAGGAGAAGCAACCTTGAGTGTTACCCCGCCACCAACACAACATGGACTTGGACCTCATGGAAGCACCCGAAACATGACCTTTTTGCGACACTACCTTCAACATGATGACTACTGGGTTCCCACTCTGTGTTTGATCCAATGTTTAAGAGTAAATTTTGCCAGCTGCTTCCTACCCTGAAAAGGGATGTGCGCATGCTGCAGTATCGAAACACACTTGTAATCAATCTTAATAGTGGTTCTCCTCAATACAGCAGTGAGGCACGCAGTGTGCATCGCAGTTCTAGACTTTTAACCATGGGAACATCAAGGTGTCATTGCAAAAATATTAGCAGCAGCAGTGTAAATGGCCCCTAGAACGCATGACCATAAAAATCTACACTTTCACATACCTGGGGCCTTTTAGGCCCGTGTGCAAATAACATGGAATAACTCAAACAAAAATAATTTTCAAAGTTTATTTGAAAATTGCAAAGTAAGGATGCATTCCCACTAGCACTGGTGTCTGCCAGGAATAGATCTGTAATGGATCTGACCTCCTGGTGACCCCAGCTAAGGCTGGCGGAATACCGGCATTCCAGCAGCCTTAACTGGAGTTACCAAGAGATCAGATCCATTACGGATCACCTCCTGGCAGACCCCAGCACCAGTGGGAACACAGCCTAAGATGTGAATAATTCAAAACATTACTATGTGCAAAAAAAAAACAAAAGAGTAACTGAACGGGCTTAAAACGCCCAATATACGCATTCCATATAACTCTTTATAATAATGTTTTTTTGTCTAAAAGTTTTTTATATAAAAGTTGCAGTAAACATGCTGCAGGAATATCTCTTTTCAAAGGTTCCTTTTCTACTTTACTAATGACCGCAACAACTTTCACACGTTATCTGTTCGGAAGAATGCTCCTTGCAGACATTTTGTCCACAAGTAGTACAGACACGCTCAAATTTCCTGTCATTCTTTGCGGGACAAATATAACATTGCTTTCTTTTTTATTCTCTTGGCTCTGGATGTTCCTGAAAATGTATACCACATCGGATCATAGCTTCTGTTGTTTGCCTTTGTAAGCATTTTGTTCTGCTTCTCTCCATCATGTTAGGCATTAAAAGTTCATAGCAAAGTTCTGTCAAGTATAGATGTCTCTTGTCCTTTCTGTTGGCATGGAATTCTGGATGAGTCTCACTATAAACAATATAGGTATTGAGGGCTGACACATCTAGCATATTATAAAAAAGAACTACAGGCCAACGTTTTGTCTGCCTCTTGCACGTATACTCTCCAATCATTTCGTCCATCTTGTCCACTCCTCCTTTGGTTTTATTATAATGCAAGATGATTTCGGGTTTCTGTTTCCTGTTATTGGTGTCTATACTTCAATCATGGTGCATTGTACTCAGTAATATCACAGATTTTTCTTTCTTAGCTTTATAAGACGCCATTGTCGCTTGATTGCAGAAACCAAATACACTATCATAAAGTTGTCGATGTTGATTGTGTTTCATGATTGGAGGAATTTCTCTGCGGTTTTGCTTCATTGTACCAACAAGTGTAAGTTGTTTGTGAAGCAAAAAATTGCCCAGTTCAAGATTGGTGAAGTACTTGTCCATTGTTATATTTTTTCCAGAATAGAAAATTGGTTTCGCAAGTGTTTTTACTACGTCAGAACATAGGTCTTTCTGGACTGGAGCGTCAACATCTTTGCCACAGTAAATCAGACCATTCATTCCATAATAGCTTGTAGAATCAGACATCCAGAAAATTTTAATACCATATTTAGCAGGTTTGCTGGGCATATACTGAATGAAATTGCAACGTCCCCTAAATACAAGAAGTTGCTCATCCACTGTCACATTGTCACTAGTATGGTAATGCTTAGTACAGTTCTTGATAAAAAGATTCCAGATGTAGCTAATGGAGGCTAATTTATCTGCTTCCAACCTGACAGGACGAGTTCTCTTGTCATCAAAACGAAGGCTTCTCCGAATATCCTCAAATCTATTGACTGACATTGTAGCTTTGTAATGTGGATCTGAAAAAGGGTTCATAAAGAGTTCTCTGATAGGAACATCGTATGATTTTGTACTCCCTGCCAGAAGAGTAAGGCCAATATAAGCATACAGTTCCTCTTTTGTTTTATTTTTCCATGTATTTTTTCTTCCTGAAGCGATACGTTTTCCTTCTAAGTTAGTACACAAAACTACCTCATTTACAATATCATCTGAAAAAAATTTACAGAACATATCTCTTTTGGGCAGGAATTGTGGAATCCCTACAGTTCCTTGAGCAACTCTTACAATATTATGTGATGGGGTTCGTCCAAGAACCTCAGCAGTACTGTTCCAAAAAACATTAGTTTTGGATGTTCTATTTCTACGTTCTGCTGGATCCATTACTTCTTCATCATCTGAAGAATCACTGGACGATGAAGTAGAGACATTAGCTGGTGGCATGTACTCTTCATCAGACAAAGAAAGTTCACTGTCTTCATCACTATCAAAAATGATTGCTTCGATTTCTTGGTCAGTCAAACCCCTGGATGTAGACTGTGCCATTGTAACCTTAGAAGTCAGTAAACTAAAATGAAAAAAAAAAAGATTACAATCAGGGTTGTACACTCTTTGTTAGTGTGTGTGTGCTAAGCGTAAAGTGCAGACCTCTCCTCTCACCTTCAGCAGGTCACCATTTTCTTTTAGGTGCAGTAGAAGCTTTTGGATTTTTGGAACTCAGAAAGTTTCTTTTTCAAGAAACAAGAAAGCTGACTCCTTCCTCCAAAGTCTCTTCAGCAAGTAGCACACAATGAACAGTGTTCAGGACCTATGATGATGTCAGAGACGCATGACGTTGTGAGGGAGCCTCCTTCCCAAGATCACATGACCATGTAGTCAGGCAGAATTCACACTCTTCATAGCAACAGCAGAGTCATAAAGACTGAGTCAAAGTCTTCCCCAGCAACAATGAAGACAAAAAGACTTAGGATCACATGTAAACCTAGTACGGGCCTAAAAGGCCCCAGGTATGTGAATATGGGGTATTCACAAAAAAGAGTTGTTATACCGAAATGCCTGTAACATAAAAATAAATGAAGAACTGGAAATGACAAACAACTATATACCTGAGGAATACCTAGAGTTTCAAAATTCTAACTAAAGTAATCTTGCAGAAAATAGAAAATTATTAACAGGGCGGGCCTGCGAGGCCCCAGATATGCGTTCTAGGGTTAAGCAATTTCTGCTAGTCAAGTCACACATTTTATAGACCAGACCATGCACCAGCAGAGAAGTCTGACACATTGTGAACGACTGGAAAGGATGGTGCAGGAGTATCTTGAACTGAATAGAAATGCCATCAGGGAGCATTTTGGTCTTCAAAAATGTAAGCGTGGCCTGAGCTCAAATGTCATCCCTTGGAGGTTTTGTCATGCCTGACAGCCAGCGTTTTCTCAGAACGTGTCTTCAGCGCTGCTGGTGGTGTCGTGATGGAAAAGTGCATCTGGATGTCCCCTGAAAGTGTAGACCACATAACTTTCATCAAAATGAACAAGTCATGGATTTACAGTGGGTACAGAAAGTATTCAGACCCCTTTAAATTTTTCACTTTGTTTCATTGCAGCCATTTGGTAAACTCAAAAAAGTTCTTTTTTTCTCATTAATGTACACTCTGCACCCCATCCTGACTGAAAAAAAACAGAAATGTAGAAATTTTTGCAAATTTATTAAGAAAGAAAAGCCAAATTATCACATGGTCATAAGTATTCAGCCCCTTTGCTCAGGCACTCACATTTAAGTCACATGCTATCCATTTCCTGGTGATTCTCCTTGAGATGGTTCTACTCCTTCATTGGAGTCCAGCTGTGTTTAATTAAACTGATAGGACTTGATTTGGAAAGGCACACACCTGTCTATATAAGACCTCACAGCTTACAGTGCATGTCAGGCCAAATGAGAATCATGAGGTCTAAGGAACTAGCCAAGGAGCTCGGAGACAGAATTGTGGCAAGGCACACATATGGCCAAGGTTACAAAAGAATTTCTTCAGTACTCAAGGTTCCTAAGAGCACAGTGGCCTCCATAATCCTTAAATGAAAGACGTTTGGGACCACCACAAGTCTTCCCAGACCTGGCCGTCCAGCCAAACTGAGCAATCATGGGAGAAGAGCCTTGGTGAGAGAGGTAAAGAAGAACACCAAGATCATTGTGGCTGAGCTCCAGAGATGCAGTAGGGAGATGGGAGAAAGTTCCACAAAGTCAACTATCACTGCAGTCCACCACCAGTCGGGCCTTTATGGCAGAGTGGCCAGACGGAAGCCTCTCCTCAGTGCAAGATATCTGAAAGCCCACATAGAGTGTGTTAAAAAAAAACACATGAAGGACTCCCAGACTATGAGAAATAAGATTTTCTGTTGTGATGAGATGAAGATAGACCTTTTTGGTGATAATTCTAAGCGGTATGTGTGGAGAAAACCAGGCACTGCTCATCACCTGCCCAATACAATCCCAAGAATGAAACATGGTGGTGGCAGCATCATAATATGAGGGTGTTTTTCAGCTGCAGGGACAGGACGACTGGTTGCCATTGAAGGAAATATGAAAGCGGCCAAGTGCAGAGATATCCTAGATGTAAACCTCTTCTAGAGAGCTCTGGACCTCAGACTTGGCCGAAGGTTCACCTTCCAACAAGACAATGACCCTAAGCACACAGCTAAAATAACAAAGGATTGGCTTTGGAACATCTCTGACCATTCTTGACTGGCCCAGCCATAGCCATGACCTAAACCCAATTGAGCATCTTTGGAGAGACCTGAAAATGGCTGTCCACCAATGTTCACCATCCAATCTGATGTAATTGGAGAGGACACCCAAATCCAGGTGTGAAAAACTTGTTGCATCATTCCCAAGAAGACTCATGGCTGTACTAGCTCAAAAGGGTGCTTCTACTCAATACTGAGGAAAGGGTCTGAATACTTATGACCATGTGATATATCAGTTTTCCTTTACATAAAAGTGCCAAAACATAAAAAATGATATAAATGAGGTATCGCTGTCATCGCACTGACCCGTAGAATAAAACTGCTTTATTAATTTTACCAAACGTGGAGCGGTATAAACACCCCCCAAAAGAATTTAATGAATTGCTGGTTTTTGTTCATTCTGCCTCCCAAAAAACGGGAGGCAGAATGAACAAAAAAAGTGATAAAAAAAGTCATGTGCCACAAAATGGTACCAATAAAAACGTCAACTCAGCCGGCAAAAAACAAGACTTCACATGACTCTGTGGGACAAAATATGGAAAAAATTATAGTTCTCAAAATGTGGTGATGCAAAAACTATTTTTTTCAATAAAAAGGGTCTTTTAGTGTGTGACAGCTGCCAAACATAAAAACTCGCTATAAAAATAGTAAATCAAATCCCCCTTTATCATCCCCTTAGTTAGGAAAAAATAATAAAATAAGAAAAGTATATATTTCCATTTTCCTGTTAGTTTTAGTTCTAAGGTTAGGGTTAGGGTTAGTTTTAGGGTTGGGGCTAAAGTTAGGGTTAGGGTTGGGGATAAAGTTAGGTTTAGGGGTGGGGCTAGAGTTAGGGTTGGGGCTAAAGTTAGAGTTAGGGTTGGAATTAAGGTTAGGGTTGCGATTAGGGGTGTGTTAGGGTTAGGTTTGTGGTTAGAGTTGTGGTTACTGTTGGGATTAGGGTTAGGGGTGTGTTGGGGTTAGGGTTGGAGTTAAAATTGGGGGTTTCCACTGTTTAGGCACATCAGGGGCTCTCCAAACACAACATGTGTATGATCTCAATTCCAGCCAATTCTGCTTTAAAAAAGTCAAACGGTGCTCCTTCCCTTCCGAGCTCTGCTATGCGCCCAAACAGTGGTTTCCCCCACATATGGGGTATCAGCATACTCAGGACAAACTGCAAAACAACTTTTGCGGTCCAATTTCTCCTGTTACCTGTCATGATACCAGTGCTGGGTGACCGGCACTTCTGGGGTTAATGTTCTGATCGCAGTGCAGACTCTCACCTGCACACCTGGGACCTATTAGGGTGGCCTCTCATTGGTTCTGGGGAGGCTTCTTATAGCCTCAGGAAGCTCCCATGCCCCGTCAGTTATACTTTCGCCCTTGGCATTGTGTGGTGACCCCTGAGTGTGTTAGTGCTGTGTTCTGGTTGCTTGCTTCCCTGTGTATGACTCAGTCTGTTCTCTGGATATCGCTTTGGATTCTGCTTGTTACCTTCTATGTCTGTTTGGTTTTTTATCTCTGCTTGGCCCTGACTGTTCGTTCTGTCTCATCCCTGGTACTGTATTGATATCTTGTGTATGACCTTTGGCTTT
Source organism: Dendrobates tinctorius (assembly GCF_039654945.1). Lineage (NCBI taxonomy): Eukaryota > Metazoa > Chordata > Amphibia > Anura > Dendrobatidae > Dendrobates > Dendrobates tinctorius. Next base: position 38,154,234 of record NW_027361743.1, on the reverse strand, counting down.
GTATGACCTCCCGTCTGTTTATCCCTCCTGTACCTCGCTTGCCTGTATTGTGCCTGACCTCTGCTTTGCCCGACTCTGAGCTTTCTTCCTCCTCTGAAAGCAGGACGCTAAGCCCCGCCCCCTTGCAGTCACATGACCGTTCACATGACCATAGGTCCTGTGCCGGCTTTCTAATCTTCTACATTCAGGTCCCGTGCATCTTTATTGTCCGGCTGTTCTGGTCTCCAGGGGTCCCTATGGTGCGTGTGAGTCCCTGCTTAGAGGAGGCTGTACGCCGGCGCTGTCAGGACCCTGACATTATAACTGACCATTAAGTTTTTTGGGGGTTTTTTATGCAGAGAGTTATGGATCCCATACAGTCTCTGGCTGACAGGATGAAAAGTCTGAGTCAGATGTTTCAGGGTTTATCTCTGGAGCAGCAAGCTCTGGCTCGTTCTCAGCAGCAGGTTTCTGAGACAGTGCGGGGAGCTCTAGCTGCTGGGTCTCTGGGGGCTGGGGCAAGTGATGTTGTTTTGGTGTCCCCAGAACCACCTGTTAAACTGCCTGACTTTTTTTCTGCAAACCAAAAGGAGTTCAGGGTCTTCATGGAGGGGTGCAAACTTTTTTTTAGTTTGAGACCACGGTCCTCTGGGGACAAAAGTCAGAAGGTCGGGGTTGTTATGTCTCTATTAAGAGGGTCCCCACAAGCTTGGGCTTTCTCCCTTTCTCCCACTGCCCCTGAGAGAGTGTCTGTGAATGCATTTTTTGAGGCCCTCGGGCACATTTATGATGAGCCTGACCGAGTGCGATTGGCAGAGGACATGGTGATGAGTGTCTGTCAGGGGAAACAATCAGCTGAGTGGTTTTGTACTGAGTTCCGCCACTGGGCCGCAGAGGTCTCTTGGAACGACACCGCACTCCGAGGTTTCTTTCGCAGAGGCTTGTCCGAGCAGCTGCAGGATGCTTTGGCGTTACATCCCCCACCTAACTCTCTCGAGGACGCCATGACCCAGGCCGTCCGGATGGACCGCAGGCTGCGGGCCAGAGGGGTGATGCAGGTGGAAACTCCATTGTTCCCCAGTGGAAAAGAGACTGCCCCTGATCTCATGGATGTAGGCGCCCTCTCCCTGAAGGATACGGAGAGGAAACGCCGGAAGGACAAGCAGTTATGCTTTTACTGCGATAAAACGGGACATTGGAAAAGGGAGTGTCCTGATTGCCCGTCTTCAAATCCGGTCGGCGGGAAACGACTAGGTCTGGGTAGTCAACGGGGAGACTGCTCAGACCCTCAGGTACCCTTTTCCTCGTTTTCTAAAGTGTTACTGCCTGTGGAACTGTTTGTAGATGGCAGTTTTTTTTCCTCTACAGCCTTCGTGGACTGCGGGTCATCGATTAATCTCATTGACTCCCAATTGGTCACACACTGCAAGATAGGGACAGTTAGGCTCAAGGTTCCGATCAAGGTGATGGCAATTGACTCCTCTCCCCTCACTAAGGAGGGAATTCGCTTTATGTCTGACTTGTTTTCGCTCAGAGTGGGCGTTACTCATGTGGAAAACCTAAGTTGTTTTGTGCTGGACTGTCTACCTGCAGGGTTGGTGTTGGGCATGCCCTGGTTACAACGCCATAACCCAGTTATTAACTGGAAAACGGGGGAGATTGTTCAGTGGGGTTTAATGATTTTGAGTTATGTGATAAATCTGCACTGCTGGTTGAACCTGTTAAATCTGTGTCTGTATCATCTGTCGAGCTGGAAGGTATTCCGGAATGCCTGAAGGACTTCGAAGATGTATTCTCCGAAAGCGAGGCCGAGACGTTACCGCCACATAGACCCTTTGACTGGGCTATTGAGCTGGTCCCAGGGGCTAAATTACCTAAAGCCCGTCTGTTTAATTTGTCCGGTCCTGAGCGCTTGGCTATGAAGGAGTACATTGCTGAAAGTCTGCGCCAAGGACACATACGTACTTCTGTCTCACCTGTGGCGGCAGGTTTCTTTTTTGAAAAGAAAAAAGATGGCGGGTTACGTCCCTGTCTCGACTTCCGGGAGCTTAATCAGATTACTGTACGGAATACGTACCCCCTTCCGTTGATTCCCGATTTATGTAACCAACTATCAGGGGCAAAGTGGTTTTCTAAACTGGATCTTTGGGGGGCATATAATTTGATAAGGGCCTGAGAGGGGGATGAATGGAAAACCGTGTTCCTCACGACCGAGGGACTATTTGAAAATTTAGTCATGCCGTTTGGTCTTACCAACGCCCCCGCCATATTTCAGAATTTCATCAACATGGTATTCTCGGATCTTATTGGTCATTTTGTCATTATCTATTTAGATGATATTTTGATATACTCCACCGACAAGCATTCTCATTTGGAACATGTACGAACAGTTCTCCAAAGACTGAGAGAAAATCATCTGTATGCCAAATTGGAGAAATGTGTATTCTGTGTGCAAGAATTGTCTTTTTTGGGGTTAATTGTATCCGGGGAGGGTTTTTGCATGGACCCCAAGAAGGTGCAGGCCATTGCGGATTGGGTGCAACCCCGAGATCTTAAGGGTCTTAAGCGCTTCTTGGGGTTCACCAATTATTACCGCAAATTTATCCGGGGGTTTTCACAAGTGGTCAAACCTCTCACGGATCTAACATGCAAAGGTGCGGATGTGAGAAATTGGTCCTCACTCGCAAAAGAGGCCTTTGCGACGCTGAAAAAATGTTTTATGTCTGCTCCTGTCTTGATACAGCCAGATCCTTCCAAGCCATTTGTGGTGGAGGTGGACGCCTCCGAGGTGGGGGTGGGGGTGGTGTTGTCTCAAGGGCCTGCCACTCTAACCAAACTCAGGCCATGTGCCTTCTTTTCCAAGAAGTTCTCTGCTGCTGAAAGAAATTATGATGTAGGCAAAAGAGAGCTTCTTGCGGTTAAGTTGGCGTTTGAGGAATGGCGGCACTTTTTGGAGGGGGAAGTCACCCAGTTACTGTGATCACTGATCACAAAAATTTGTCTTACATCGAGTCTGCTAAAAGATTAACGCCCAGACAAGCCCGTTGGTCACTTTTTTTTTCTCGTTTCCAGTTTACTATTACATTCCGTCCAGGGTCAAAGAATGTCAAGGCTGACGCCTTATCTCGTAGTTTTCACCCTGTGTCTGTCCCTGAGCCACCGTCCTCCATTCTGCACCCTGGGGTGGTGTTAGCAGGGATCTCGTCTGAATTGGAATGGGAAATTGAGGGGCCCAGTCGCTGGCTCCTGCGGCCAAACCAGGGGGCAAGTTGTTTGTCCCAGAACAACTTCGCCTTAAACTCTTGCAAGAGTTCCACAAATCCAAGTTGTGTGCTCACCCTGGTATATCAGCCACGTGACTGGCGGTGGTTAGGATCTTCTGGTGGCCTACTCTGGGTTCTGATATAAAGAAATTCATTTCTGGTTGTGGGGTCTGCGCTTGTTCTTAAAGCTCCCATAGCCGGCCGGCGGGGGAGCTGATGCCCTTGGAAGTTCCCGAAAGACCGTGGACCCATCTGTCCAGGGATTTTATTACCAATCTTCCCTCCTCCAGGGGTAATACGGTGGTATGGGTAGTGGTGGACAGATTTTCTAAGCAGGCTCATTTTGTACCCCTGTCCACATTACCTTCTGCTGAGATCTTATCTAGATTGTTTGTGCAGCATGTGGTCCGCTTGCATGGGGTACCCCTGAATGTGGTGTCTGATCGTGGTGTGCAGTTTGTGGCTAAGTTTTGGCGTGCTTTCTGTAAAAAATTAGGGATATCTCTGTCCTTTTCGTCTGCATACCATCCTGAGAGTAATGGTCAGACGGAACGCACTAATCAGTCTCTGGAACAGATTCTCAGATGTCTGACTTCTGCTAGACAAAATGACTGGTGTGATATACTGCCATTGGCTGAATTCGCCTTCAATAGTCGAGTGAGTCAATCCACTGGTATGTCCCCTTTCTTCATCAACTATGGGTTCAGTCCTTATTTTGGTGAGTTTTCTCGTCTGTATTCGGGGTGCCCCGGGGCTGAGGACTCTGTTCAGCGGTTAAAAGATACATGGGCAGAAGTCCAGCGGCGTATATCTAGGTCTCAAGGCAGGTATAAGTTTTTCGCGGACAGGAAACGAAAACCTGGTCCCATGTTTCAGGTGGGAGAGAAAGTTTGCCTCTCCACGCGAAACATTAAGTTAAAGGTTCCGTCAGGCATGTTGGGCCCCAAATTCATTGGCCCGTACAATATTGTGGAAAAAATCAACCCAGTAGTGTACAGGCTGTGCTTTCCACCCTCTTTCAAGATCCCTAACGTCTTCCATAGATCTCTACTGAAGCCGTTTGAAGCAGTCCGGGGAGAATCCGAGTCCGCTGCTCCTCCGGTTTCGGTTGAGGGACATGTGGAATATGAGATTGGTCACATTGTAGATTCTAGGTTGGTACTGCGGTCAGTACAGTACCTAGTTCATTGGAAGGGGTATGGGCCGGAGGACAGGTCCTGGGTGCCGGCCCGGTTGATGCATGCGGATTGTCTGGTTCGGGCTTTCCATGCTAGGTACCCGGGCAAGCCTGGGGGTCCAGAGGCCCCCGTTGAGAGGGGGGTACTGTCATGATACCAGTGCTGGGTGACCGGCACTTCTGGGGTTAATGTTTTGATCGCAGTGCAGACTCTCACCTGCACACCTGGGATCTATTAGGGTGACCTCTCATTGGTTCTGGGGAGGCTTTTTATAGCCTCAGGAAGCTCCCATCCCCCATCAGTTATACTTTCGCCCTTGGCATTGTGTGGTGACTAGAGTTGAGCGAAACGGGTCAAAAAATTTCAAAAGTCGCCAACTTTTGGCAAAGTCGGGTTTCATGAAACGAAACCCGACCCTAGGATGAGGTCGGCAACGAGGTCGGCGACTTATGCGCCAAAGTCGCGTTTCAAAAGTTTGTTTTGCGCTCTTTTTCAGCCAATCAGGATCCACGGACACTGTGGGCAACGTGATGACATAGACAGGGGTCACCACCATCTTTCAGAAGGGCATGCAAGTGATTGGCTTGCTTTGGTGGGCGTCACAGGGGTTATAAAAGGGCGTGCACGCCGACCGCCATCTTACTTCTGCCGATCTTAGCATAGGGAGAGGTTGCTGATTCTGTAGGGAGAGCGTTAGGCAGGGAAGAAGAAAAAAATACTGCTTCTGCTGCTAGCGATTTTGCCTGTACAACACACCAGTCACTGTGTGTGCAGTGCAAGGGGAGGCTATATTGTGGTGGATCAGCGGTGTTGGTTGTTAGGCTGCCTTCTAAGGCTTCCTGACAGCTGCATTGCTGTTTACCCACTGCTCTGCAAACTGCTTTTTTAAAAGCAATCCCAATTTTTTTTTTGTCCTGCTGAGGTACTGAGCGTGCATTTTTTCACACCATACAGCGTCAGTGGGCCTCACACAATCCAAAAGTGTCCAGTGTCCACTAGTGTCTGTAGAAATTCAAAATCTCCCTTATCCTGTAGTCACTTTTTTCACACCTGTGCCATCGAGCCTGTGACATAGCGCTCTGATATTCAGTGGGCCTCACACAATCCAAAAGTGTCCAGTGTCCACTAGTGTCTGCAGAAATTCAAAATCTCCCTTATCCTGTAGTCACTTTTTTCACACCTGTGCCATCGAGCCTGTGACATAGCGCTCTGATATTCAGTGGGCCTCACACAATCCAAAAGTGTCCAGTGTCCACTAGTGTCTGCAGAAATTCAAAATCTCCCTTATCCTGTAGTCACTTTTTTCACACCTGTGCCATCGAGCCTGTGACATAGCGCTCTGATATTCAGTGGGCCTCACACAATCCAAAAGTGTCCAGTGTCCACAAGTGTCTGCAGAAATTCAAAATCTCCCCTGTCCTATAGACACCTTGTACCTTGTTTTACATTACTATATAGTTTGTTGGATTTTGTCTACATTTCTACCAAAAATGAGGAAGGCTGGTGGAAGAGGCCGTGGAATTGGGCGGGGGTTGGCAGCTGGTAATGATGGTGTTGGTGATGGATCTGATGGTAGTGGCAAAAGCAAAATAGGACCGAATGCAGGAGGTGTTGAGCCTGCGTCATCGTCTGGCTCCACAAGGCCTCAAAGGCTTAGTTTTCTAGGAGTTGGCAAACCGCTTTTAAAGCCAGAGCTTCAGGAAAAAGTTTTGTCTTACATTGCTGACTCAGTCTCCAGCTCTATCGCCTCCTCTTCTGAAGTTGTAAAAAATAAAAGCACTGAGTCGTCATTGGAGGCTCATGTTCATGAACCACACCTTTCCTTGTGTCCTTCACCCCAACCAAGATTGAAGGATGACGCAGGCCATACTACTGATTACTCCATGGAGCTGTTTTCACATACCATGCCTGGATTATCAAGTGAAATGGTGAATTACCCAGGCCAAGATGAATCTGACATAGAGTGCACTGATGCACAGCCGCTGATAGATGATTCTGCTGGTACATTCACTCAGAGCACTACATTGTCCTCGCAGTGTACAGAGCCAGATTCTGACCCTGATGAGACTCAGGTGCCCCTTCCCGCACACTATACCACCATACACGGTGACACAGAGGAAGGTGCACATGGGCCCCAGCATTTGCAATCTTTACCTCTCCCTGCTCCTCCGCTGTGTAGTCAGGGCCGTCAAATCCATACTGTGCCTGACACCGTCTGAGCCTGCCTCCTGATGTATAGACATATATTTTGAATGTGTACGCTCTCCATACATGTTATCCGGGGATACGGTACCCTTTCTCACCTCTGTGCAATCACGTGCAAGCCATACTGGGCCTAACACCGTCTGAGCCTGCCTCCTGATGTATAGACATATATTTTGAATGTGTACGCTATCCATACATGTTATCCGGGGATAAGGTACCCTTTCTCACCTTTGTGCAATCACGTGCAAGCCATACTGGGCCTAACACCGTCTGAGCCTGCCTCCTGATGTATAGACATATATTTTGAATGTGTACGCTATCCATACATGTTATCCGGGGATACGGTACCCTTTCTCACCTTTGTGCAATCACGTGCAAGCCATACTGGGCCTAACACCGTCTGAGCCTGCCTCCTGATGTATAGACATATATTTTGAATGTGTATGCTATCCATACATGTTATCCTGGGATACGGTACCCTTTCTCATCTTTGTGCAATCACGTGCAAGCCATACTGGGCCTAACACCGTCTGAGCCTGCCTCCTGATGTATAGACATATATTTTGAATGTGTACGCTATCCATACATGTTATCCGGGGATACGGTACCCTTTCTCACCTTTGTGCAATCATGTGTAATCCATACTGGGCGTGAGAACGGCTGGTGACCTGTTAAGCAAGCTACAGCACCTGTGGTTTGCACACGTAAGTTTTTCATTTTTTCAGGAATGACGGTTAGGCCTAATTCCGGAACTGCGGTTGACCTGCACTTACTGGGAAATCATCGTTCGCGGGTAATAATTGTAATCAGTGATCCCCATCACTAACGTTGTTCAGCGGGTTATCTGCACCTGTAAGCGACAAACGCTGGCCTTTTCAGTGTAGCGCACATGCAGCCACGGACATGTAAGGGCATGACACACCAGTTATTGGCCAATCTCATGTGCCAGAGCCTCACGTGTCCCTCTAGTAAGCCGGACTCGGACCGCGGGGCATGACGGAGTCTTGTTTGTTAACGGAATTAAGCTTGCAATGTGTGCATCTGTTCTGTAGCTGGCATGGTTGAGGTTTCCCAGGTGGAGTCGAATTTAACCGTAGGCTCCACTCCTGGTGGTGCCCTTCTGGACATTCATTTAAGGTTCAGCTTTGCAACCATACTGCCCACGTAAAACAAACACTTTGCCTTCATGAACGCTGTTTGGAGGGTCATGACTCGTGGGAATAACGCCGCCCAATCAGTTAACCTGCTAGAGAGATCCTTCATTGCTCCCAAGCATGACATCACACTCCCTAGGAGGAAGGTAATGCCACTGTGGCGACCGTACTCCTGGGGGCGACACAAGTGCACTGATGCCCAGCCACTGCTCGATGAATCTGCTGGTACATTGACCCAGACCACTACATTCCCCTCGCACGCTACCCGGCCTGAATCTGACCCTGATGAAACTCAGGTTACCCTTCCCATATACAGTTCCATCTTACACGGTGACAAAGAGGAAGCTGCAGATGAAAGTGCAGGTTCGGCCCACCCGCCATCAGACACACCACCGTACTATCAGGGGCCCTGTGCCTGTGCCGTCGCCAACGAGTGGGCCCCCCCTGCTTGCTCAGGATCACAGCACTTGCAAGGTTGAAATACTGTGCAGTGAGATGGAAGATGGGGACGACGAGGAGTCCAGACTAGTACAGGGATTCCCTAGCGAGGAGACTTATTTGATTGTTTTCAATGTTGGGACAGCAATTTTTGGGGAGCACTATACTCTGGAGAATGATAGATGGGGCCCACCATACACTGGAACATTCCAAAGGTGGACATCAGACACTGGAGCAGCATTTACAGGGCCCATTATACACTAGAGCATTAGAAATGGGGCCCATTATGTTTGGAGCATTATTTGGGCCCATAAGACAGTGGAGTTTCATCCATGGGGACCAACATATACTGTAGCATTATGTGGAGCTCATCATATACTGTTTCAAACATTATATGGGACCAATGATTCTGTATGGAGAAATAGATGGGCCTCATCATGAGATGTAAAAAGTGAAGTTTTTTTTATTGTAGTATACCGCTATTTCTCTGCCGTATCGGAGCATGATGAGTTGTGGTATGTGTTAAAGGGGCGCTCTTTCGCCCAGGGCACATGAAAACCTGGAGCCAGCCCTCCCCCCCACAACTTTAGCCAAATAACCCCCATTTTTCAGTGCGTAACTTGTATTATGAAGTTAATTAAGGTTGACAAGCTTAAGTAAGAAGAATTGATGCCTTTGGCATTCAAATGGGCACTGTAGGTGTGTTTCCTGTCCTCCTCTCACTGCCGACTTTTATTCCCCATTGACTTACATTGGGTTTCGTGTTTTGAGACGACCCCGACTTTTCCCTATAATCGGCCGATCTTGCTCGACCCGACTTTTGGAAAAGTCGGGTTTCACGAAACGAAACTCGACCCTAAAAAACCAAAAGTCGCTCAACTCTAGTGGTGACCCCAGAGTGTGTTAGTGCTGTGTTCTGGTTGCTTGCTTCCCTGTGTATGACTCGGTCTGTTCTCTGGATATCGCTTTGGATTCTGCTTGGTACCTTCTATGTCCGTTTGGTTTTTGATCTCTGCTTGGCCCTGACTGTCCGTTCTGTCTCATCCCTGGTACTGTATTGATATCTTGTGTATGACCTTTGGCTTTGTCTGACCTCCCGTCTGTTTATCCCTCCTTTACCTCGCTTGCCTGTATTGTGCCTGACCTCTGCTTTGCCCGACTCTGAGTTTTCTTCCTCCTCTGAAAGCAGGATGCTAAGCCCTGCCCCCTTGCAGTCACATGACCGTTCACATGACCATAGGTCCTGTGCCGGCTTTCTAATCTTCTACATTCAGGTCCCGTGCATCTTTATTGTCTGGCTGTTCTGGTCTCCAGGGGTCCCTACAGTGCAGGTGAGTCCCTGCTTAGCGGAGACTGTACGCCGGCGCTGTCAGGACCCTGACATTACCCTTGGGAAAATAAAAAATTGGGGGTGAAAAGATCATTTTGTGAAAAAAATAAGATTTTTTATTTTCACGGCTCTACATTATAAACTTCTGTGAAGCACTTGGGGGTTCAAAGTGCTCACCACAAATCTAGATAAGTTCCTTAGGGGGTCTACTTTCCAGAATGATGTCACTTGTGGGGGGTTTCCACTGTTTCAGCACATCAGGGGCTCTCCAAACGCAACATGGCGTCCAATTTCAATTCCAGCCAATTTTGCATTGAAAAGTCAAACGGCGCTCCTTCCCTTCCGAGCTCTGCCATGCGCCCAAAACAGTGGTTTACCTGCAAATATGTGGTATCAGTGTACTCAGGACAAATTGTACAACAACTTTTGGGGTTCAATTTCTCCTGTTACCCTTGGTAAAATAAAACAAATTAGATCTGAATAAATGTTTTTGTGAAAAAAAGTTAAATGTTCATTTTTTTAAACATGCCAAAAATTCCTGTGAAGCACCTGAAGGGTTAATAAACTTCTTGAATGTGGTTTTGAGCACATTCAGGGGTGCAGTTTTTAGAATGGTGTCACTCTTGGGTATTTTCTATCATATAGACCTTCAAAATTGCTTCAAATGTGGTGTGGTCCCTAAAAAAAATGGTGTTGTAAAAATGAGAAATCGCTTGTCAACTTTTAACCCCTATAACTTCCTAACAAAAAAAATTTGGTTGGTTCCAAAATTGTGCTGATGTAAAGTAGACATGTGGGAAATGTTATTTATTAACTATTTTGTGTGACACATTTCTCTGTTTTAAGGGCATGAAAATCCAAAGTTGGAAAATTTTCAAAATTTTCGCCAAATTTCTGTTTTTTTTTCACAAATAAATACAAATCATATCAAAGAAATTTTACCACTATCATGAAGTACAATATGTCACTAGAAAAAAATGTCAAAATCAGCGGGATCCTTGGAAGCGTTACAGAGTGATTACCTCATAAATGGACAGTGGTCAGAATTGTAAAAATTGATCTGGTCATTAACATGCACACCACCCTCGGGGGTAAAGGGGTTAAAGAAGCTTCCGCCGGGAGGATGGCGGGCCCTTTTTCCTCTCCTCTGTTTGCCAATTTTAGAGTGTCACCCCTTGGTATTGTGCCAAAAAAGGAGGTTGGATCATTCTGCCTGATACATCATCTTTCCTACCCATATGGCCCTTCCCTTAATGATCAAGTGGATTCTACTTTTGCTTCTGTTCGTTATGCATCCTTTGACATGGCGGTGGACTTGTTGAGGCGCGTAGGCACACACGCCTGGTTGGCTAAAGCACATGTTAAACCAGCGTTTAGGCTGTTACCTGTTTATCCGTCTGGATTTAATTCTTTAGGTTTGTCTTTTAGGAACTTAGTTTTCATTGATAAGTCACTTCCCATGGGTTTTTCTCTTTCATGTTTTTATTTTGAAGGTTTTGATACGATTTTACAATGGTGCGTTCAGTAGGAATTCAACGATAGTTTTATGCAGCATTACCTAGATGACATTTTGTTTATTTCCCCTTTTCACTCTTCAGGCTGTCGTAGTTTGTTGGGCAGACTTTTTTCACTGATGGAGTTTTCTGGCGGACCATTGGCAGAGGATAAAACGGTATTGCTGTGTCATCAGTTGGAGTTTCTTGGAATCTTGATTGATTCTGACCATATGACTAGAAGTCTGCTGGATGGTAAGTTGCAAAAGTTAAAGGCTTCGATGCAATTTTTATTGTCTCAGTCAAAAGTGACATTGCCGCAAATACAGTCCGCTCTAGGCCTGTTTAACTTTGCAGTACCCATTATTCCGATGGGTAGGGTGTTCTTTGGGGAATGTATGATGCCACAGTTGGTGTTATCTCCCGGGTTCACATATCCGGTTGACAAGATCGTTGAAATCGGATCTTTTGGTTTGGTCTCATTTTCTAGACAATTACAACAGGATTTCTTGTTGGCAACACACCTTTCAAGATTCGTTTTCCATCTCTTTGTTTACTGCAGTCAGTGATTTTGGCTGTGGTGTTATTTTCTATCGTGAATGGTGTGCTGCTTTTTGGCCCCCGACTTGGCTTTTGAAAGGTATTACTGCAAACAACTTAGTTTCCGAGTTGCTCTGTATCTTGATATGTTTATTTCTTTGGTCTTCGAAATTGTCAAATTTAAGAATTTGCTTTCAGTCTCACAGTAAGGAGTTGGTTTTTGGTTTGGTCTCATTTTCTAGACAATTACAATAGGATTTCTTGTTGGCAACACACCTTTCCAGATTCGTTTTCCATCTCTTTGTTTACTGCAGTCAGTGATTTTGGCTTTGGTGTTATTTTCTATCGTGAATGGTGTGCTGCTTTTTGGCCCCCGACTTGGCTTTTGAAAGGTATTACTGCAAACAACTTAGTTTCCGAGTTGCTCTGTATCTTGATGTGTTTATTTCTTTGGTCTTCGAAATTGTCAAATTTAAGAATTTGTTTTCAGTCTCACAGTAAGGAGTTGGTTTTTGGTTTGGTCTCATTTTCTAGACAATTACAATAGGATTTCTTGTTGGCAACACACCTTTCCAGATTCGCTTTCCATCTCTTTGTTTACTGCAGTCAGTGATTTTGGCTTTGGTGTTATTTTCTATCGTGAATGGTGTGCTGCTTTTTGGCCCCCGACTTGGCTTTCGAAAGGTATTACTGCAAACAACTTAGTTTCCGAGTTGCTCTGTATCTTGATGTGTTTATTTCTTTGGTCTTCGAAATTGTCAAATTTAAGAATTTGTTTTCAGTCTCACAGTAAGGAGTTGGTTTTTGTCATTAACACTCAGACTTCTAAGAACACATGGGCCTCTGTTCTCCTTAGGCAAATTGTTTTACAGTGCTTGAAAGCTAATATTTGGTTGAAGGCTAGTTTCTGTGTTCAGAATCATCAATTACCTATTCAATTGTTGTCTCATCAGCATCTATCGGATTTTTGAGAGTCATTTCTGGGTGGCGCTCAGGAAGGTTGCCTCTTTCTGTCCCAATGGTGGTCGCTCACTTGACTAAGATACCCGAGTTGGTCACCGGTTCTGTGGCCGCTAATACTTGGGAGTCTTATTCTTCCTCCTGGAAAGGATGGGGCAACTTTTGTAAAAGGTATGGCTTTCCCATACTGAGGCGCACTCCTGAGTCAGTTTTATATTTTTTCAAATTCTTAATTGGCCAGAATCCGTCGGTTTCATATTTTCAGAAGACTTTAGCGGGGATTTCCATTTTTTTTTATGTCTTCAAGGTGAAGCCGAGTTGCTTGATTTATTTATAGTGAAACAGGCCATAAAAGGTTACAAGAGGTCTTGTTTTTCCCCTGATGGTCGTCGTTCTATTACAGAAGCCCTGTTAGTTAGGTTGTGCAGTGCTTTAGAGAAGGTATGCTGTGATGATTACAAAGTTGCTTTCTTTCACGCGGCTTTCGTCGTGGCGTTTTTTGCTGCACTCCGGGTCAGTGAATTGGTTTCAGTTTCCCGCACAGTTCGTTTGGGTTTGTGTTTGTTGGATGTCCAGGTTTCTGCATCTAATATGTTGATTTTTATACGAAAGTCCAAGACGGATCAGTGTGGTTGAGGTGCATCAGTAAGACTATGTACCCACGTATGCAGAAAACACGCTTTCTTCTGCGCGTTTTCCGCATGTTTTTTTGCGCGTTTTTTATGCGTTTTTTTCCGTAGCATCCCCAGTCTCATAGAATATAGTTAGAAATGCGGATTTTTCTGCAAAATTAATGAGCTGTGTTTTTTACAGCGATGGGTTTTTTTCACGGAAAAAAACGCATCAATATGCACAAAAAGTGCAGAATTCATTCAAATGAATGGGATGCTTCTTTTAAGCGTTTGTAAGCATTTTGCCAGTAAAAACGCTTAAAAAAACATGAAAAAAACGCTTACGTGTGCACAGACCCTTACTTTTTTTCGTTGTCCAGATTCTTTAGCTTGCTCAGTTAGCAATGTGGAGTCGTCCTTGGTCCTTTCTTTTGTCATAGCAACGGTTGCCCCACAACTGTTTATCAGTTACATTTTATTTTCAAGAAGTGCTGAAGTCTGCTTCACTTGGATAGTTTTGGGTTCACTTCCCATTCATTCAGGATTGGAGCTGCTACTACTGCTGCTCATTCAGGTTTATCTGATTCCTTAATTCAAAAAATTGGAAGATGGCAGTCTTAAAAAATTTAAGTTGTACATTTGCCCTCAATTACTTTTGCTGCAGTGAACTTTCTTTTTTCTATTTCCTTATTTCCTCAGGCTCAAAGGTTGTATGGCTGGTGGTTCACTCATTTATCCACTGGGCTCACCAGAGAGCTGAGAGTCGATGTTATTCCAAAAACCTGGCTTTTCAAACGAGTCCAGTGCAGGTATTTTGGCATGGTAAAAGGTGCCTTTGTTGGTCTGACCTGCCAGAGTTTTTAATTGCACTTTCTGTCGCTTTTCCTTCCCCGGACATTTTAGTTATTGATTTAGGAGGAAACGATATAGGTAAGATTCGTACCTGGAATTTATTTTCTCAAATGAAAAGAGACATTGCTTGGATCCAATGTCAAATTCAGTCTTGCTACTTGGTCTTTTCCGAAATGGTCCCGAGGTTGCTTTGGCGTTCTTCCGGATTATGTTTTTTTGGAAAAGAACAGGAAACGCATAAATAAAGATATGTGTAAGTTTATGTTAGCTATTAAGAGGAATTGCTATAGGCACGTTGACGTGGAGGGCTTCATGTCAGGTCTCTCTCGGACGGATTTGATTCATCTGTCCGATGTGTGACTTGATATATTTAATGTAGGACTCCAGAACATTTTGGAAAATTGGCTGAGGTGTGTGTTGTCGTGGGTGGTTATCAAATTCTTGAATCCCCCTCCCTTGTGGCAGATTGGTACTGGTATTTTATTAAATTGATTAATTATTTAATATTTATTATATTTATGGATTGATTAATTAAAACTCATAATAATTATTTCTCAGTTGAGTTAAGTGGGGTTGGTGCAATAGGTCTTGTGTCATCATGGGTTTTCTATTTTTTTACATAACTTCTATTTCTTTTGTATGTAGGTTTTCTACTTTGTCTTATTTTTGCACATATCATTTCACTATTGATGTGATGTTTTCTATATCACTTCTGTGTGTATTATAAACTATATAAGCAAACTCTTTTTACTATGCTTTGTCATGATTGGGAAAACCCTACTGGGTTTGAAATGCTTAGGCCAGGCGTTTTATGATCAATTTTGTTTTTACCTCTCTTTTTTAATGTCCCAATAAATCTGAAGTTTTAACTGCAATACTCTATTGCAGATGATAAATCACTTCATTATAAAATATTTCTGTTTTTCATACGATCATTCCAGCTTTTTAATAAGAATCCTTAGACGTTCTGCAGTGTTTGCACTTTTCTAGCTTCTTTCTGGACATAGGTGCTTGGGTCATACTGAAGAAATAGTAATTGTTAAAGGGGTTTTCCAGACCACTGCAAAATTTTCTCTTTATAGGCATACTAGATGGAGGCCCGATGCTATCGGGAGGGCGGTAATGTCATGATGGGGGCAGGCTTTGCAGCATTGAGAATCTCTCCCCCCATGTGCTCACCCACCTATCCACTCTCTCTTTCCCCATGTGCTGACTTCTCCTGTCTGTGCTCTCTTCTTTGACCTGTCTACCCCATGTGCTATCCCCCTTGTCTGCTGTCTCTCTCCTTCCTGTGCTGTGTTCTCCCCTCATGTGCTGTCCCATTTGAGCAGTCTCCCCCTGTGCTCTGTCTCTCTCACCCCTGTATCTGACCGTGTATAGAACATACCACAGCTCCTGGGCAGGGGAGGAAGCAAAAAACAATACTGACATTACAGCAGGAGATTGCAGAGGATACATTTTGTGAGGTAAAATATTGTTTAAAAACAGTCAGTGAAATATTTTACCTCACAAAATAAATCCTCTGTGATCCCCTGATGTAATGTCAGCATTGTCTTTTGCTTCCTCCCCTGCCCAGGAGATGTGGCATGCTCTGTACACGGTAAGACACAGACAATTTTTAAAATGAACTTTCATTCATGGCTTCCTCTGCCTGTAGACACATTGCACATCTGTCACTGGGATTAGCCGAGTGATTCACCGCACTTGCACGGAATTCGCGCAGGCGCAGTGCGACAGTGTTCCGCAGGAGGTACCATGCAAGAGGCTTCATGAACGTGAGTGAGTGTGTGTGAGTGTGTGAGTATGTGAGTGTGTGTGTGGTGCGTATGGCGTATAGAGTTTGTGTGTGGTGCGACGGTGTTCCGCTGGTGGTACTGCGCAATAGGTTGGTACCAACAGCAGTCTCCATATTGAGACACCCATCACTTGGGTGTCCCAATATGGTGGTCGGTGAACTTCCTCCGCTTGGAATTTTGGGATGCGGTGACATCTGGCCAGAACAGGAAATGAAAACATTACAAGGAAATTATATAAATAGATTTTTGAGTAAAATGTAAATTGCAATTTTATTCAATAAACTACTGAGAAGATGTCTTTGAATTTCCAAGCACTAAACTTTGTATATATTTTCAAAAAATGAGAAATGGTCAAAATAACAAAAAAATGCAGTGCTTGCAGACCTCAAATAATACTAAGATAGCAAGTTCATAATCATTTAGAAACAACAATACTAATGTTTTAACTCTGGAAGAGTTGAGAAATCAATATTTTGTGGAATAACCATGATTTTTAATCACAGCTTTCATGCATCTTGGCATGCTTTCCACCAGTCTTTCACACTGCTTTTGGGTGACCTTATGACACTGGTACAAAAATTTAAGCGGTTCTTCTTTGTTTGATGGCTTCTGACTATCCATCTTCCTCTTGATTACATTTCAGAGGTTTTCAATGGGGTTCAGGTCTGGAGATTGGGCTGGCCATGACAGGGATTTGCTGTGGTGGTCCTTCATTCACACATTGATTGACCTATCTGTGTGGCATGACGCATTGTCCTGCTGGAAAAAACAGTCCTCAGAGTTGGGGAACATTGCCTGAGCAGAAGGAATCAACTGTTTTTTCAGGATAATCTTGTATGCGGCTTGATTCATACGTGTTAGGGACGGCGGAACGCACTAAATATTAAATAATAGAAAGTGCGTTCGCCACCCGGGGTCCAAAGTGCAGAAGGTGTTAAAATCGCTGCTAGACAATGGCGGACGCTCTATATGGCGGTATAGCACACGCGGGTTATAACGTCTCCCGATGTGCGCTGGGCGTACTCTGTTGATTCACAGAGTCGCTAAAGACATGAACATAAATGCCGAGCCTGTTGACCTCACAGGACTCAGCGGAGTGCACGCACGGTATGTGGCAACAGGACTAACCCAAGACTCAGGGCGATGTCCGTCTAGACCTACCGTGCGTGTGGCATCACTACCTTCCAGATCTCTGAGATGGACCAATCAGATCAGGAGAAGGACCTGAGCACATTACTCCCAATCTCCGATGGGAGATAGTCTCGTGAGTGTGCCCAGTAGCGCGATGAGAGGACTTAGCCTCTGGAGTGGCTTGCTGCAGGACAGCCTGCGCTGCTATTGCTGACCCAGAGGTGGCAGCAACAGCCAGTCCTACAGAGCTGGTCTGAGCAGAGCATCTGGGATGCCGAGAATGCTGTGCAGGCTCCTGAGCGGTCAGTGGTGAATGGGAGACCGCTGGATGCAAGGCTCTGGATTCCTGCTGAGCAGCTGCAGGAACCCGACACCTAACATTACCCCCCTCCTAGGCCCCCTCCCCTCTAATCCTCGGTATGCTCAAACACCGCGATCAGGGGCGGGGAGTGGATGTTCTCCACTGGCTCCCAGGTCCGGGCCTCAGGACTATGACCCTTCCAGTCCACCAAATAAAATTTTTTGCCATGCACAATCCTGCGTCCCACAATGGCGTTGACCTCAAACTCATTCGAGGACAGGTCTGAGAAGGGACACGTGGAAGATGTCAGAGATGGCTAAGTGTGGTGGAAGAGCCAGATGGTAGACCACTGAGCTGATGCGCTCGAGGACTTTGAAGGGACCAATGTATCGTGGAGCGAACTTGGAGAACTTGGCCCGCAGCTTGATATTACGGGCAGAGAGCCACACCAAGTCGCCAGGGGCAAAAGTTGGAGCGGGACGCCGATGTGTGTCGGTGGACGCTCTCATTCTCTCTTTCGAGGCTCGAATAGCATCCTGGGTGTGATCCCAAATGTCGCGAGCCTCCACTGCCCAGTCTGCCACCTTGGAGTCAGTGGAAGACATTGGCATCGGGACGGGGATGCGTGGATGCTGACCGTAATTAAGAAGAAATGGCGTCTGACCAGTGGAATCAGCCACTGCATTATTCAGGGCAAATTCAGTCCACGGTAGTAAGGATGCCCAATCATCCTGCCTGGCAGAGACAAAATGTCGCAGGTACGTGACCAGAGTTTGAATGACTCTCTCAACCAACCCGTTCGTCTTGGGGTGATAGGCGGAGGATAAGTTTAGCTCGATACTGAGTAGACTGCAGAGCTCCCTCCAAAACCGAGACTCAAATTGGGGACCTCGGTCACTGACTATTTTGTCTGGCATACCGTGCAAACAAAAAACATGCTTTATGAACAGTGCGGCGAGACCGTGAGCGGAAGGCAGCCGTGTGAGTGGCCCAGATGCACCATTTTAGAAAAATGATCGTTAACCACCACCCAGATGACCGTGCTGCCACCGGATTTGGGCAAGCCGACCACAACATCCATGCCGGCCATCTCCCAGGGTCTGTCTGCCACCGGCAAGAGATACAGCAACCCAGTTGGCCTTTGCCTAGAGGACCTGTTCCCAGCACAAGAAACGCATGCTTGAATGTACTCTTTTGTGTCCTGAGCCATGTGCGGCCACCAATAAGACCTTGCCAGGAGTTCTGTGGCCCGCTTAATGCCAAAGTGACCACCCACCCTGGGCGCGTGTGCCCACGCGAGGACCTCCGGCTGCAGGTGAGGAGGGACAAAGGTCTTGCCCAGCACAACAGCCTCAAGAGCGACCGGAGCCATGGTCCTCAGGCTCTCCGTGGGGATGATTAGCCGAGGCTCAGCCTCCTCTTCCTCCGCTGAGACCACCGAGCGAGAGAGAGCATCCGCACGGATGTTCTTCTCTCCAGACAGATGCAAGGTGAAGCGGGAGAAGAAGAGCAACCACCTAGCTTGACGAGAGTTCAAGCACTGGGCCATTTGCAAATATACCAGGTTTTTATGGTCCGTGTACACCTGGAAGAGAAACCGGGCTCCCTCCAGGAGATGTCTCCACTCAGAAAATGCCAGTTTCATGGCCAGCAACTCCCTGTCCCCGATGGAGTAATTCCTCTCTGCCGGTGAGAAGGTCTTTGAGAAAAAGAAGCAGGGATGCTTCCGACCTTGAGCATCCTTCTAGAAAAGGACTGCTCCTGCACCGACAGATGATGCATCCACCTCTAGGATAAAGGGTTTATCCACATCGGGACAGTGGAGGATAGGAGTGCCAGCAAAAAGGGACTTCAGAGAAGAAAAGGCCGTGGAGACCTGCTCTGACCAAATCTTAGGATTAGCTCCTTTCTTGGTGAGAGCGACCAAAGAAGCTACCAGTGTGGAGAAATGGGGAATGAACTGACGATAATAATTAACGAACCCCAAAAAGCGCTGAACCGCTTTTAAAGAATGGGCCTCCTGCCAGTCCATTACTGCTTGAAATTTGGCAGGATCCATAGCCAACCCCTGGGCCGAGATGATGTAGCCCAGGAACGGCAAGGACTCTTGCTCAAACTGGCATTTCTCCAGCTTGGCGAAGAGAGAATTCGCCCGCAAACGGTCGAAGACCTTGCAGATGTCTCCCCGGTGAGAGGTCAAATCTGGAGAAAAGATGAGAATGTCATCCAGATAGACTACCACCGAGGTATAAAGCATATCACGAAAGACGTCATTTACGACGTCCTGGAAGGCAGCGGGCACATTACAGAGGCCGAAGGGCATGACCAAATACTCGTAGTGGCCATCCCTGGTATTAAAGGCTGTCTTCCACTCGTCTCCTTCGCGTTGGATTCTACTCGCTTAGGTGCGATGAGAGACAACCAGTAGGCACGTTCCTTTTAAAAGTTCACAGGGTTTATTGCTTCATAACCCATAAAGCAGCACATAACACAAGGAATAGCCTTTAGCTCAGGTGAAAGCAAGCATAAGTGTCCATGATTTCAGGCTCAGTCCTGGAGCCTCAGCAAACACAGGAGGCTTATCCATCCTCACATATAGCCAATATCCACAGGCGTCACCGGGTCAGCAGCCTCAGCACGTGGTCTTCAGGAACGTAGCATACCTTCCTCCACATAGGCCTGCCGGGACCTTCCACATGGCCCAATCAGATCCATGCGCTCTCTCTCATGTGACCTACTCCGGTTACCTTATATGGTCCGTAGCCACGCCCAGCGGGTCACATGGCTATGACCTCATCACAGGTCCTTCAAGCATTCATACACATATACTTTATTATGACACTCTTAAACACACCCCTGGGTGGATTTGTAGATAGCTCTCGCTGACACAGCGTAACAATAGCTCAGCAGTGCCTCTGCTGATCAGCACATAAGCAAGCCTTCATCTCAAGGCCACCTACCTTGAGATACATAACGATCCTTCAGCATCCTATACCCATTACCACAATGGATTTGACTGTAGACCCATCCTGGGACACCCACACAGCACCCCCTAGCGGATATAGTGGTCACTGCACCACATACCTCCCCCCTCAGTTCAAACCTGTGGGGTTGAACACATGACATCACCCAGGGATCTCGAGACCGGGCACCCATGTCACCTTGCCCTACAAGTCGAGAGGGCCATCTTCGTCTGTTTCGGTAGTCATACTGCATCATATTTACGTTAGGCCTCCCCCGCCCCCAGCGGTCAGTATCTCGGCCTTGGGCTTTGGCCTTCCCGTCAAAATCCGTCAGCGTGACCAGACACTCTTTAGTCTCCACCTGTCTGCAGTGCGCTCCGTCACCCGACCTTTCTCTCACTGGCCGGCTCTCCCGGTTCGTACGGTCATGAGTCCCACGTCCACCTCCAGGTCTCGTGCCTATGCTACTAAGATTAGAACTGCCACTTGCGGACTCTCAACGTTCTTGCCTTTGACTACTTGTCCTTTCATTATTTGGAGGATCCCTTCGGGTCCTTACACCTTGTGTTGGAGGTGGATGCCACCTGATGTTCTGTATCTGCTTATTCATCTGCAGTCGATCCTGTCTTAGCTGCTCTATCTCCTTCAGGTACGCTACCCGAAATTCCAGGAGCATGCAAAGCTTCCCAATGCTTTCCATCGAGCCAACCACAGTGACTGGAACCATGTCATCTTCAACAGCAACTTGGATTTCCCCAGCAGGTTGGATCCTCACTCTCTTCACACTGGATCGATTTACCATCTCCTGCATCACCTTTCCAAGTCTGCCAACGACTTTGCCCACCAGATTTCTGGGTAACTGAATTATGTCTTCCACAAAGCCCAGCCGACTTTGAGCTTCCCTCGCAAGCTCCAGATGTCGAGCGGCTTTCCTATTACGCACCACGAGCATCTGTTTCGTGCGGAGACATTGTAGGTGCATCTCCTTCAGGACAGCCACCCTTCTCTCTGTGTCTTCTGTTTCTGCCATTATCACCAACTGATCTGTCTCTGGTGCCCAGTTCACACTATAGGCCTTTACTGCCCTTTTAAAGGTCTCATGCACACCCTCGCTGGCACATGCTTCTCGCACGTCTTCGGGTACCTCCATCACGCACTTGAAGGTCATGGACTTGCTCTCATCCTGGACAGACGGCTCTGGGTTCCCCACAGACACTTCCCTTAAGATATCTGCCATGACCGGGTGACTATCTTGTGCAGCTCTTGGCTCACCATCTTCCTGAAATTTACAGTCTTCAGGACCCTTTTCCAAGATGGGCTTTGGCAGTTCTGCCTTGTTATCACTTGAGCACGGCTGCTGTACATCTTCGTCCCAGCTCTTCTCCCTCAGAAGACCTTTGACTACTCCTCTGAGTTCTTGGAGAACTTTATCCCGCTCCTCTGCCAGGTAGCGACGCTCATCCTCTCTCCGGAGAATCTCCTGTTGATGCTTCTCTTGCGCCTCTCTGAGCACCTCTATATCCTTCACTATAGCTTTGTTCATAGTTTGACACTCTGGCAGGTGACCTCTGAGCTTAGAGACTTCCTTCTCCAGCTCATCCACTCTGTGCTCAGCTGCTTGCCTTAGGACTCTTTCCCGTTCGAGATGTCCTTCCACTGTCTCCTTTATCAGCTGTATCTCATGATCCTGTTCTCTTTTGGCCAGCACCTGTCTCACCACTATCTCTTTAATTATATCGTCAAAGGGTACCACTGGGTTAGTCCCGTCAGTCTCATCTCCCAGCCCACCATCCGTCATGTCACGAGACATCAGGTCTGTAAGTTGGGCAGATGTACCTTTTCTTACAGTCGGTTCTACCTCTGACCTGTCCACTTTAGGAGGCGTCACCGTCTCAGTGTCCGCTGGCCCCACAGTCAAAACGTCTTCATCGTCCGACCATACGTCATCAAACACGACAAAGTCTCGACCCCTCTCAAAGGTATGCACTAAGTTTGGTGGCATACTACCACCTTGACACTTCCCCTTTGTCATCTCAATCATAACTCTGTCCACCGTATAATTCACAATGACCCCATGGTCGCAGCAAACCCTGACGTCTTTCTCGGTCAGAGATAAAACAAGAGGAGTTCCAGTCAGAGTCACTTGACTCTTTGAGTCCAGCCTACCAGGGACTCTTTCCCGGTGCAGCATCACGGTGCACACCTGTGGCTCATCGTTATCAGGAAAATACATGCCGCACTCCTCAAAACTGATACACACACAATGCGGTTCCCCAGACATACTCACTGAGGCAACCAGTGCTGCCATTTCCTGAACCACCCCAATTTGGGTCGCAGCCCCCTCCTGGGACTCCACCCCTTTTTGGGTTACCACGCCAATTTGGGTCACCGCCCCCTTCTGGGACTCCCACACCCTTTTGGGCTACCACCCCAATTTGGGTCACCACCCCCTTTTGGGACTCCACCCCCTTTTGGGCTACCACCCCAATTTGGGCCACCGCCCCCTTTCAGGATTTCCCCATGACCGTTCTGCAGAACTTCTTATGCCATAGTTCACACAGTACAGTTTATGTCTTTTTGGACTGGTACTGGCCCTTTCAGCATGACACCACACCAGTTCCTTCTGGCGCTGCCACAGCTCCTGCTGTCACAAATCACCAGCACCACCGGTTGCTGTTCACACGCAGCAGCTGGTGTCCTCTTCGAAACCCCGCCGAGTTACAGGAAGCCACTTGTCCCCTTCGTAACCCCGCCGAGTTACAGGAAGCCGCTTGTCCCCTTCATAACCCCGCCGAGTTACACCAAGCTGCTTGTCACCTTCTTGACTCCCACTGAGCCACCGCAGGCTGAGTTGAGAAAAGAAAAAACACCACAAAAAACTCACGTGTCCTGTCTGTGTGCTATTTAGGATGTACCGTCTCCGCCTGAGACCGTCCAACACACAGGGCGCACCGGGTGCTATTCAAGGAGCCGACCCTCCTCCCAGGGTTTCCCAACACACCGGCCTCACCAGGTCCAGAGGCTCAGCGGGTGCTCTTCAGGACATCCATCTCTGCCTGAGACTGCCCAACACTCACGCCTCACCAGGTCCAAGGTCATACCAAGTGCTCCAGGGAGACAATTCTTCTCCTAGAATCTCCCAACACTGACCCTCCAGGACCTTGCTCATTGAACCCTCTAGGTACACAGTCTTTCTCACTGACCCCGGCCAGTACAACACAGACTACTGTCTGTTACCTGCTGGTGTCAGCCACACAGGTTCCTGGACACCTCTTCTCCTCAGAGGTATCCCACAAATATCAACACAGTCACTTCCTCTGACCTTCGGTCAGTATTACTCACGATTTTCCAGACCGTCTGCTCTCCTGGCTCAGAGCCGCCAGTCCGGCAACATGTGCTTCTTGGAACCGCTGCCCGCATTCTCCACCAACTGTAGGGATTCTACTTGCTTAGGTGTGACGGGAGACAACCAGGAGGCATGTTCCTTTTAAAAGTTCACAGGGTCTATTGCTTCATAACCCAAAAAGCAGCACATAACACAAGGAATAGCCTTTAGCTCAGGTGAAAGCAAGCATAAGTGTCCATGATTTCAGGCTCAATCCTGGAGCCTCAGCAAACACAGGAGGCTTATCCATCCTCACATATAGGCAATATCCACAGGCGTCACCGGGTCAGCAGCCTCAGCACGTGGTCTTCAGGAAGGTAGCACACCTTCCTCCACATAGGCCTGCCGGGACCTTCCACATGGCCCAATCAGATCCATGCACTCTCTCTCATGTGACTTACTCTGGTTACCTTATATGGTCCGTAGCCACGCCCAGTGGGTCACATGGCTATGACCTCATCACAGGTCCTTCAAGCATTCATACACATATACTTTATTAAGACACTCTTAAACACACCCCTGGGTGGATTTGTAGATAGCTCTCGCTGACACAGCGTAACAACAGCTGAGCAGTGCCTCTGCTGATCAGCACATAAGCAAGCCTTCATCTCAAGGCCATCTACCTTGAGATACATAATGATCCTTCAGCATCCTATACTCATTACCACAATGGATTTGACTGTAGGCCCGTCCTGGGACACCCACACAGCGCCCCCTAGCGGACATAGTGGTCACTGCACCACAGCGTCTGCGGATCAGGTTGTATGCCCCCCGTAGATCCAATTTCGTAAAGATCCGGGCCCCTTACAACCTGTCAAACAACTCAGAGATCAAAGGAAGAGGGTATTTGTTTTTTACAGTAATGGCGTTGAGAACTTTGTAGTCAAAGCAGGGGCGCAACTCTCCATTCTTTTTCTGCATGAAGAAGAACCCTGCATCAGCCGGCGATACCGATTTTCTGATAAAACCTCTTGCCAGGTTCTCCCGGATATATTGTGACATAGCCTCCATCTCGGGGAGAGATAGCGGATATACGCGGCCTCTAGGAGGTTCTGCGCCTGGCAATAGGTCTATCGGGCAATCGTATGGACGGTGCGGCGGAAGCATCTCCGCAGACTTTTTGGAGAAAGCGTCCGCGTACTGCCGGTAGTGTGTAGGAAGCGCAGAAAGGTCCGTGGGTACTTCTGTGGAGGCTACTTGGACACTGCCCCTCAAGCACCTCCCCTCACAGTCCTTGCTCCACCCCAGTATATTCCCCGAAGACCAATCAATATGAGGGGAATGGTAACGGAGCCAGGGAACTCCGAGAAGCACCTGGTCGATGCCATCTGGCAAAATGAACAGGGACAAGATCTCGTGGTGAGATGGTGAGATAGAGAGACCAAGAGCTGCTGTCTGGTGGGTGATCTGAGATGGTAAAGGCGCACCATTAATCACCCTGATAGTCATGGGATGGGGCAGTAGCACCAGCGGGATAGCGTGCTTTTGGGCGAAGGATGAAGACATGGAATTCCCTTCTGCCCCGGAGTCCAACATGGCCTCTACCTCCTAAGTGGAAGCACCGCTATCTAACATCCCTCAGTATACCGGTTTGGGAGAAAAGGGTTTCATATGTGATAGACCCCCTCATACGACCATGGGGCGTGATCCTTTTTTGACCGCTGTGGACACGTGTTAGCCTAGTGACCAAACTGCCAGCACTGATAACAGCGTGCGGAGCTTCGCACCAGATGCGGCTTAGAGCTGGTGCGAGACACCTCCGTAGGTTCAAGAGGTACAGAGAAGGCAGGAGCCAACTTAACCCTCTGTCTGGATTGAGCTCGCTCCAACCCATGCTCAATATAACGGAGATCAATGCGGGTAGAGATTGTAATCAGCTCCTCCAGAGTTACGGGAACCTCCCTGGTAGCTAAAGCATCTTTGACATGCTCCGACAAACCCCTCCAGAACACAGGGACGAGCGCCTTATCAGGCCACGTCAACTCGGAAGCCAGTGTCCAAAAACAAACGGCGTAGTAGCTGACCGAGAGGGAGCCCTGTGTTAAAGCTAATAGCTGGAGAGAGGTGTCGTGAGTGACCCGTGGTCCCAAAAAGACCTGTTTTAGAGAGGTGAGGAACTGGCATGCCTCAGAACCACGGGGTCACCACGCTCCCACAGTGGCGTGGCCCATTCTAACGCCCTGCCCGACAAGGCAATCACGCAGCCAGTAACTTAAGCTGGCTAGAGCACTGGCTCACGAAACCCCTGCAGGCGCCGCTGTCGCCAGAAAATGTATCGGGCAACGGGAGGCGGGACATTGTCGGCACTGGTGTGGGTGTGGGCACACGCAAGACAGCCTCTGCGACTGTCTGGGCAGCGGCCACTGTAGCATTCGCAGCTGAGGTGGAGCTCTCAACAGCCGCCAACCTGCTCTCCAGCTGCCGAATGTACTGCCGTAGCTGCTGCAGGTCCGCCATTCCTAGCCAGACCCTGGCGCTAGTATAATGTTAGGGACGGCGGAACGCACTAAATATTAAATAATAGAAAGTGTGTTCGCCACCCGGGGTCCACAGTGCAGAAGGTGTTAAAACCACTGCTAGACAATGGCAGACGCACTATATGGCGGTATAGCACATGCGGGTTATAACGTCACCCGATGTGCGCTGGGCGTACTCTGTTGATTCACAGAGTCGCTAAAGGCATGAACATAAATGCCGAGCCTGTTGACCTCACAGGACTCAGCGGCGTCGCTACCGCGGACGCCAACTAGTGCTGCTACAGCAGCGTGGTGACTGAGCCAGCCGCAATGCGACAGTGCCCAAGAGGGGCGCACTGTCAGACGCTAGTTGTTACCTCCTCCGACGCCTCGCGCCGTCCCCTGTCTGGCTTTACAGGATCATGGCGCATCAGAGGCCCGCGCATACGCGCTCGCCCTTCCCCGGCCGCTGGGCATCCTGGGAGCACGTGACCCGGTGGCTCCGCCCCATCATGGCGGCGCCCACTGGGTATTTCTGCTTTTCGTCTTGGAAGGTAAGACGCCTGTTTGTCTTTGTCCGTGGCGCTTGCAGTCCCAGCGCAGTGTCACCCCCCGGCTCTCAGGTCCCTGCGCACCTCCGGTGCTGCACTCTGCTCCCTGCCCTGTCCGGTTTCTCCCTGCTATTTGTTCCTTCTCCGTTCTCTCGTCCTACCTTCCTCTCCTGGTTCCCTGTTCGCCATCCTGTATTCTCCTGTGCCTGCTTCCCGCCTGTACCGCTGCCTCTGTAATTGTCTGTCTCCTGCATATTGTGCTTCTTCCCCTATCTTGTTCTCTGCCAGAACCCCTAGCTCCAGTGTCTCCTAATCTCCTTGTGTCCTTCTTCCATTCCAGCTATTTGCCTCGGCTCCGTCCTGTTCCTTCCCGGTTCCACAGCCTGTTTCCTCCTGCCTTGTGTCTACTCAATCCCTCATATACCCTCCCACGCTCCGATCTGCTCTCCTGTATACCCCCCGGGTCGTCCCTTTGGTTCCGGCTGTCGTGGTTCCATCTCCCTTGGGCCTGCCTCTAACACTCCCTGTATAGGGGGTGGTCATCACCTGGTCCACTCGCCCTCGGGGGCTCTGGAGCCACGACCCAGAGGGTCCACTCTCGGGTTTCTATCTAGAACCCTAACACTAGTACTGTGGAGGATGTGCAGTGTGGCCAGTAACTTGCCACTGACTGGCGCTGACTCTATAACTAGATCCCTATACGCACTCGTAATATCAGAGGGAGGGGAATCTTAATGAGTCATTTGCAGTCCATACATCCATCACCATTCACACAGTAGCAATTAGAGTCTATACTAGAGCATGGCCGAGCGGCTATGTGGACCTTTTATAGCCGTGCGCTTCCGGGACCTTCCAGATCTCTGAGATGGACCAATCAGATCAGGAGAAGGACCTGAGCATGTGACTCCCGATCTCCAATGGGAGATTGTCTTGTGACCGTGCCCAGTAGCGCGACGAGAGGACTTATTCTCTGGAGTGGCTTGCTGCAGCACAGCTTGCGCTGCTATTGCTGACCCAAAGGTGGCAGCAACAACCAGTCCTACAGAGCTGGTCTGAGCAGAGCGTCTGGGACACCGAGATTGCTGTGCAGGCTCCTGAGCGGTCGGTGGAGAATGGGAGACCGCTGGATGCAAGGCTCTGGATTCCCGCTGTGCAGCTGCCGACACCTAACAATACGTGCTTCGCAAGGATTAACCTGCCCAATTTCAGCCTTGCTGAAGCATCCCCAGATCATCACTGATCCTTCACCAAATTCTTGCACCCACTGTGGCTTGTACGCTTCTCCAGGTCTCCATCTAACCATTAGATGATCAGGTGTTGGGAAAAGCTGAACATTAAACTCATCAGAGAAGATTACCTTACTTCAGTCTTCTATGGTCCAATCCTTATGGCCTTTGGCAAACTTCAGCCTGGCTCTCCTTTGCTACTCATTGATGAAAGGCTTTTTTCTAGCTTTACATGACTTAAGCCCTGCCTCTAGGAGCCTGTTATGAACTGTTCTTGCTGTGCACTCCACCCCAGCTGCCATTTGCCATTCCTTTAGGTCACTTGATGTCATCCTGCGGTTGCTGAGTGACATTCGAATAAGATGACGGTCATCCCGGTCAGTGGAGAGTCGTTTTTGCCCTCTGCTGGTCTGTAGCTTTGTTGTCCCCAATGTCTGCTGCTTGACCTTGTTGTAATGGATTGCTGTCTTAGAAATTTGAAATATCAAGGCAACATGACGCTCACTGCTAGTAAAGCCAGAATTGAGACCTTCTTTTCCTCACTCAAGACTTTTCAACTCTTTTGGCATGGTTAAAAGTAATTTTTTCATTCCTATTACTTTGGGATATTACTAGCACTTGTTTTGCCATCCAGCTTGTCCTATTGCAAGAGGATTGTGAACACCACAGCAGGGTTTTTATACTTTCCTACGTTAAATAAGATTTGGTTCAGGTGATCACCTAATCAGAAGCACATTAAGTAGAATGAAGTGTACTCTGGTTGGAATTCAACTGACACTGGAATGGAATGGGTGTCAGACATGTAGAGAAGCTGATTTTTATAAATCTGTGCAGTGGTCTCTTAATTTTTGCCAGAACTGTATGTGTATATCTAATATATAAAGCTCAATGTGTGTGTGTATATTTGTATGTATGTGTGTGTGTATGTCCAGGATTGGCATCCGCACCGTCACAGCTACAGCCTCAAAATTCGGCACAGTCACACGTCTGGACCCCGAGAGCGTCATAGGCTATGATGTGAGCTGAAATTTTAAGCCCGCGTGTTCCAATTCACCAAACAATTTTGCCCCTATCTACATAATGGGGAAAAAGTGTATGTATGTATTGGCATCTGCACCGTCGTAGCTACAGCCACAAAATTTTGCACAGTCACACGTCTGGACCTCGAGAGCATCATAGGCTATGCTGTGAGGTGAAATTTTAACCCAGCACATTCCAATTCACCAAACAATTTTGCCCCTATCTACATAATGGGGAAAAAGTGAAAGGAAAAGTGTTGGAGGCAAATTGACAGCTGCCAGATGTGAACAAGGGGGACTTAAAGAATGAGAGCGATGGCGCCAAAGAGTATATACCGCACAGTTGCTGAGGTGGGGCCCTGACATGGGATACTCACCACACACGGGGATATGAACACACACACAAAATGTGCCACATACTACCACGTGCTTCAACACATATACCACCCTCAGCACACATTTCACCACACATACACCAACCTCGCCACATAAAAGTCGAAACACAAAAGTTGCCACTCAAAACTCGCCACGTTGTCCCAGAGCTGTTTAAAAGATGAAAAATGAGTTGTGATTGGTTGCTATCAGCAACAGTTTTCTTTGTAGATTGTTGTGGTAACTGAGGCCTATTATTCTTATCATTTCTATGGTGTTATCGTCTATTAGATACACAGCTCAGCAGTCAGTATCACACATGATAGGATTAGGTACACGGCTCAGCAGTCAGTATCACACAGGATAGGATTAGATACACGGCTCAGCAGTCAGTATCACACATGATAGGATTAGGTACACGGCTCAGCAGTCAGTATCACACAGGATAGGGTTAGATACACAGCTCAGCAGATGGTATCACACAGGATAGGATTAGATACACTGCTCAGCAGTCAGTATCACACAGGATAGGATTAGTTTAGATACACGGTTGAGCAGTCAGTAACACACGATAGGATTAGATACACAGCTCAGCAGAAAGTATCACACAGGAGAGGATACTTGGGTAATCGTTTAGTTAATTTGTGTTGCAAATCTGAGTGTTGAATATATGATGTGAAATGTTTTTATGTGCAATATAATCATTATAATTTGTTATAACTAACCACAGTTGGTTACTATGCCCAGGCAACGCCGGGCTCTTCAGCTAGTATATATATATATACATATATCCTATCTGATAAAGAATATATATATATATATATATATATACATATCCTATCTGATAAAGTACTGGCAAGCCTCTAATTGCCCTGGCTATGGGTAAATGGATGATAACCAATACCACAATGACTTTTTATCTCTTTCTCCCCATTAATGAAATCTTCTTTACTACTATGCTGTCACACACTATTTGTAGGTGTTCTTCAGTGTTTTCTGACTTCTCCGCAGCTTTGTAAATAAAGTTGTAAGCTATAACGTCCTCTAACTGTCCAGATTCATCACAAAATGACTTTTATATACAATTACATGGGAGGGGTTGATGGATTGGCAAGGCAATGAGGAGCCTTATGAGGACCCCAATCCTTTCATGTTAATACTTCTATGAAAGGGGCATTTAATAAAGTGTTTTGGGGGGCTTTTTAATTGTAACAGTTTATTAATAATAAGAGACTTTTCAAATACTTGTGTTTAAAAATTATTAAGACTTTATCCCACATCTAAGGATCGGATGGATATTATAAAACTGCCCACTTATTCATGAAACAGTGGGTCCTAGCGGAGGTGTAAAGAAGCTTCTGGATCACAACCATATACTGCTGTCTTAGTTTATGGTTGGAACCAATGATCTAATGTCTATACTTGCATCCTCTCTGTCAGACCTATTTATACCTTCTCTGTACCAGCATTGAATTTTAAAGCCTCTGATTAATCTACACACGAAAAGGTTAGCATAATAATGAATACTAAAAAAAAATCACTAAATGCTTAGTTTGTAGCTTAGAACGCCTCCACTCAGCTGTATGTCTGAACATTTCTAATAAAGCTTCAGTTTTTATTGCCATTGTAATAGAACTTAGGAACTGAAAGCTGTGATCTATCTGTTACAAAGATTTCTGTAGTCTTTCTCTAATCTGACTCATTTTGGCATAATTATACTTATTTAGTTTTCTAAGGTCATCCGAACAGACAAATGACAAGAATCGACTTTTGTAAATATATACCTTGAATTCTCTAAAAAGACCTTACATGAATCCATTAGATGATACAAATTGATGCCATCACTTACAATGAAAACTTCCAAGGACAATAATTCAACACAAGTAAATGTTCAGTTATACAGCAGGAAAAGATTGTCTTTGTAGGCAGGCAGGTTTTGAAGAATTAGGGGAAAATGTGGCTACAATGAGAGAGAGAAAGCAGAACGTGACGACAAAAGTGAAGCGCGTCTGAAATCCACTTGCTCTTTCTTTGGCTTGAAATATATTACTGACCTGAAAAATCTGAAAAAAAAGGAAAAGAAGAGACGTTTACTCTGAAAAGAACACCCTGGCAAACCTCTTTCTTTCACCTTTTCTGATTCTTATGAAAACTATATGCAGATATCCTTGCTACAACATATGCCGAGGCAGAAGTTATTTATCCTGAGCTTTTGTCAATTTTAAAATCTGTTGTCATTCAGTTACAAACGCAAGTTGTAACTAAATGAGAACAGAGTTTTCTCGAAAGTTGTATTCAGATCAGTGCTGAAACAGCTTCCTGATTACTAGATCTCAACCTACCAACACCTAGATCAGTGGCACGCGCTATCTCCTCAGGACTAGATGATGGCCAGGGAGGGAGAGCGGCGGAGCAGCGGGTCACAGAGGCAGGAGCCTGTGGCTGTGGCTAACTCCTGTGCCCGCTGCTAAAGAAAAATGAATATTCACTACACTGGCAATTAATATTAATTTCTCTTATAGCGAGCACAGTTTCAGCCACAGCGGCCGGCTTCCAGCAGCTGCCGGGCTATCATGGGTGCCTCCTCAATAAGGTAATGAATATTCAACTCTCTCCACACCCATAGGCATGGAGAGAGGTGAATATTCATTACCTTAATGAGCAGGGGACACGTGATCGCTCAACTGCAGATGCTGCTGGCACAGGAACAAGATGCTGCGAGGGCGTGCAGGGAAGGTAAGCAGGATTTTTTTTAATGCTTTTCTCATGGGGACCATACATACAAGGATAGGGATGAGGAGCCATGCATACCATGATAGGGATGAGGAACCATGCAGAAAAGGATGGGGATAAGGAGCCATGCATACAAGGATAGGAAAAAAAAAGCCATGCAGACATGGATGGGGATAAGGAGCCATGCATGCAAAGATGGTGATAAGGAGCCATGTATACAAGGATAGGTATGAGGAACCATGCATGCAAGCATAGGAATAAGGAGCTATGCATACCAGGACAGGTATGAGGAGCCATGCAGACAAGGATGGGGATAAAAAGCCATGCAAACAAGGATGGGGATAAGGAGCCATGCAAACAAGGATGGGAATAGGGAGCCATGCATAAAAGGCTAGGGATGAGGAGTTATGTTTACCAGGATAGGGATGAGGGGACAATGCATACCCGGATTATACTCAAGTCAATACGAATACTCAGGTGGGCTTACACTCGAGTATATATGGTAAGTAAAATTCTTTCACCTTATACTGGGTTAGTTATCTAAGTTTAAAACCTTGGAGAAAGTATTTCTCAAGATTATTTCTCTTTTATATGTTTTTCATAGGTATTTTATACATTCAACTATCCAGAGGCTCTAACATAGCCGAATCAGATCTCATACTTTGCACAGATGAGGGGCGACACCCCAAAACAACATATCTGCAAATCGAGATTCTGCTTTGGCTTTTGTCCTGTCATATTGCAAGGCTCATTAAAAAGTCATTACTGACTTTCACGATCGCTGCTTCCAATAGGTGGAGCTAGAGCTCAAGTCCTCAACCTCTCTGAAGAGACAATGTTCATATTTATTTTCCCAGAGTAGCATGCATAGCTTAGAAGTCTCCTTACTCTGACGTGCCAGGCCTGGCTTGTCACTCTTCGCAAGGAGAAACGTTACTCCTTAGACCCCGGTCCAGAGCCTCTCAGCTAGCCAATCAGATGTCATAATTTGCAATTGATGAGGGGCAACACCTCAAAATACTGTGCTTGCAAATTGAGATTCTGGTTTGGCTTTTATTCTAAGTCATTTTGCAAGGCTCGCTAAAGAATCAATATTGACTTTTAGGATCGTTGCTTACAATAGATGGCACTAGAAATCAAGTCCTCTTCCTCTCTGAAGAGACAATTTGGATATGCATTCAACTATGTAACATGTAGATTATCTTGATTAAAAAAGGGGTTAATATATAGCTGCAGATTGCTACTTTGTTCTTTTAGGTTAGGGGAACAGTAATTGGAGTAATTTTCTTTTGCAATGTTAGAATGTTATTTTTCATGGAATGACATTATTAAAGTTCTATAAAAGAGGCAATCATAATGATGGAAACTTTATGGGCAGCTAGTTAGTTCAGGGCCACCAATAGTTCACAATCCAGCTAAGTGCAACATGTGCATGAGCCTTGGGTCTTAGGTTAATTGCTTTTTCTTGAAACTGAGTGTTTGAAAAAGGAATAATAATTTGGGAGTCCAGGGAGAGATGGCAAGCTCAGTACTGCAGTATGCTGACTCAGTGAATAAAACTCATACTCCTAAACCACATGGTTAGACGATAATCACTAGTAAAAACCTATATACGAACTATTAGCCATGTAAATGTAAATAAGGACTGACATGGCCCTATCGTCATGAAACATGGAGCAAAATCAAAGGAAAATAGGTTGTTGTGTCAGTCCAAAAATGATGAACAAGGTAAAGTTTATTAATTAAAAAGGATAACAGCAAGGTGTGGAGGGGAGGGAAATAACACATGTCACGTGATGTGCTATGAGACACTAAGGCGCACACAACATGAACACAGCTGCATATATCATAATATATATCATGACAATACTGACAACTAGAGTTGAGCGACTTTTGGTTTTTTAGGGTCGCGTTTCGTTTCGTGAAACCCGACTTTTCCAAAAGTCGGGTCGAGCAAGATCGTCCGATTATAGGGAAAAGTCTGGGTCGTCCCGAAACACGAAACCCAATGGAAGTCAATGGGGAATAAAAGTCGGCAGTGAGAGGAGGACAGGAAACACACCTACAGTGCCCATTTGAATGCCAAAAGCATCAATTCTTCTTACTTAAGCTTGTCAACCTTAATTAACTTCATAATACAAGTTACGCACTGAAAAATGGGGGTTATTTGGCTAAAGTTGCGGGGGGGAGGGCTGGCTGCAGGTTTTCATGTGCCCTGGGCGAAAGAGCGCCCCTTTAACACATGCCACAACTCATCATGCTCCGATACGGCAGAGAAATAGCGGTATAGTACAATGAAAAATACTTCACTTTTTACATCTCATGACGAGGCCCATCTATTTCTCCATACAGAATCATTGGTCCCATATAATGTTTGAAACAGTATATGATGAGCTCCACATAATGCTACAGTATATGTTGGTCCCCATGGATGAAGCTCCACTGTCTTATGGGCCCAAATAATGCTCCAAACATAATGGGCCCCATTTCTAATGCTCTAGTGTATAGTGGGCCCTGTAAATGCTGCTCCAGTGTCTGATGTCCACCTTTGGAATGTTCCAGTGTATGGTGGGCCCCATCTATCATTCTCCAGAGTATAGTGCTCCCCAAAAATTGCTGTCCCAACATTGAAAACAATCAAATAAGTCTCCTCGCTAGGGAATCCCTGTACTAGTCTAGACTCCTCGTCGTCCCCATCTTCCATCTCACTGTACAGTATTTCAACTTTGCAAGTGCTGTGATCCTGGGCAAGCAGGGGGGACCCACTCGTTGGCGACGGCACTGGCACAGGGCCCCTGATAGTACTGTGGTGTGTCTGATGGCGGGTGGGCCGAACCTGCACTTTCATCTGCAGCTTCCTCTTTGTCACCGTGTAAGATGGAACTGTATATGGGAAGGTTAACCTGAGTTTCATCAGGGTCAGATTCAGGCCGGGTAGCGTGCGAGGGTAATGTAGTGGTCTGGGTCAATGTACCAGCAGATTCATCGAGCAGTGGCTGGGCATCAGTGCACTTGTGTCGCCCCAGGAGTACGGTCGCCACAGTGGCATTACCTTCTTCCTAGGGAGTGTGATGTCATGCTTGGGAGCAACGAAGGATCTCTCTAGTAGGTTAACTGATTGGGCGGCGTTATTCCCACGAGTCATGACCCTCCAAACAGCGTTCATGAAGGCAAAGTGTTTGTTTTACGTGGGCAGTATGGTTGCAAAGCTGAACCTTAAAGGAATGTCCAGAAGGGCACCACCAGGAGTGGAGCCTACGGTTAAATTCGACTCCACCTGGGAAACCTCAACCATGCCAGCTACAAAACAGATGCACACATTGCAAGCTTAATTCCGTTAACGAACGAGACTCCGTCATGCCCCGCGGTCCGAGTCCGGCTTACTAGAGGGACACGTGAGGCTCTGGCACATGAGATTGGCCAATAACTGGTGTGTCATGCCCTTACATGTCCGTGGCTGCATGTGCGCTACACTGAAAAGGCCAGCGTTTGTCGCTTACAGGTGCAGATAACCCGCTGAACAACGTTAGTGATGGGGATCACTGATTACAATTATTACCCGCGAACAATGATTTCCCAGTAAGTGCAGGTCAACCGCAGTTCCGGAATTAGGCCTAACCGTCATTCCTGAAAAAATGAAAAACTTACGTGTGCAAACCACAGGTGCTGTAGCTTGCTTAACAGCTCGCCAGCCGTTCTCACGCCCAGTATGGATTACATGTGATTGCACAAAGGTGAGAAAGGGCACCGTATCCCCGGATAACATGTATGGATAGCGTACACATGCAAAATATATGTCTCAGGAGGCAGGCTCAGACGGTGTTAGGCCCAGTATGGATTGCACGTGATTGCACAAAGGTTAGAAAGGGTACCGTATCCCCAGATAACATGTATGGATAGCGTACACATTCAAAATATATGTCTCAGGAGGCAGGCTCAGACGGTGTTAGGCCCAGTATGGATTGCACGTGATTGCACAAAGGTTAGAAAGGGTACCGTTTCCCAGGATAACATGTATGGATAGCGTACACATTCAAAATATATGTCTCAGGAGGCAGGCTCAGACGGTGTTAGGCCCAGTATGGATTGCACGTGATTGCACAAAGGTTAGAAAGGGTACCGTTTCCCCGGATAACATGTATGGATAGCGTACACATTCAAAATATATGTCTCAGGAGGCAGGCTCAGACGGTGTTAGGCCCAGTATGGATTGCACGTGATTGCACAAAGGTTAGAAAGGGTACCGTATCCCCGGATAACATGTATGGATAGCGTACACATTCAAAATATATGTCTCAGGAGGCAGGCTCAGACGGTGTTAGGCCCAGTATGGATTGCACGTGATTGCACAAAGGTTAGAAAGGGTACCGTATCCCCGGATAACATGTATGGATAGCGTACACATTCAAAATATATGTCTCAGGAGGCAGGCTCAGACGGTGTTAGGCCCAGTATGGATTGCACGTGATTGCACAAAGGTTAGAAAGGGTACCGTATCCCCAGATAACATGTATGGATAGCGTACACATTCAAAATATATGTCTCAGGAGGCAGGCTCAGACGGTGTTAGGCCCAGTATGGATTGCACGTGATTGCACAAAGGTTAGAAAGGGTACCGTATCCCCGGATAACATGTATGGATAGCGTACACATTCAAAATATATGTCTCAGGAGGCAGGCTCAGATGGTGTTAGGCCCAGTATGGATTGCACGTGATTGCACAAAGGTTAAAAAGGGTACCGTTTCCCCGGATAACATGTATGGATAGCGTACACATTCAAAATATATGTCTCAGGAGGCAGGCTCAGACGGTGTTAGGCCCAGTATGGATTGCACGTGATTGCACAAAGGTTAGAAAGGGTACCGTATCCCCGGATAACATGTATGGATAGCGTACACATTCAAAATATATGTCTCAGGAGGCAGGCTCAGACGGTGTTAGGCCCAGTATGGATTGCACGTGATTGCACAAAGGTTAGAAAGGGTACCGTATCCCCGGATAACATGTATGGATAGCGTACACATTCAAAATATATGTCTCAGGAGGCAGGCTCAGACGGTGTTAGGCCCAGTATGGATTGCACGTGATTGCACAAAGGTTAGAAAGGGTACCGTTTCCCCGGATAACATGTATGGATAGCGTACACATTCAAAATATATGTCTCAGGAGGCAGGCTCAGACGGTGTTAGGCCCAGTATGGATTGCACGTGATTGCACAAAGGTTAGAAAGGGTACCGTATCCCCGGATAACATGTATGCATAGCGTACACATTCAAAATATATGTCTCAGGAGGCAGGCTCAGACGGTGTTAGGCCCAGTATGGATTGCACGTGATTGCACAAAGGTTAGAAAGGGTACCGTATCCCCGGATAACATGCATAGATAGCGTACACATTCAAAATATATGTCTCAGGAGGCAGGCTCAGACGGTGTTAGGCCCAGTATGGATTGTACGTGATTGCACAAAGGTTAGAAAGGGTACTGTATCCCCGGATAACATGTATGGATAGCGTACACATTCAAAATATATGTCTCAGGAGGCAGGCTCAGACGGTGTTAGGCCCAGTATGGATTGCACGTGATTGCACAAAGGTTAGAAAGGGTACCGTATCCCCAGATAACATGTATGGATAGCGTACACATTCAAAATATATGTCTCAAGAGGCAGGCTCAGACGGTGTTAGGCCCAGTATGGATTGCACGTGATTGCACAAAAGTTAGAAAGGGTACCGTTTCCCCGGATAACATGTATGGATAGCGTACACATTCAAAATATATGTCTATACATCAGGAGGCAGGCTCAGACGGTGTCAGGCACAGTATGGATTTGACGGCCCAGATTACACAGCGGAGGAGCAGGGAGAGGTAAAGATTGCAAATGCTGGGGCCCTGCCCAAGCAAGGGGGGCCCAGTCGTCGGCGTCGGTACTGGCACTGGGCCCCTCATAGTACAGCGGTGTGTCTGACGGCGGGTGTGCACCACCACCGTCAGAGACACTTGATTGCACTATGAGGGACCCTGTGCCAGTGCCCGCGCCCAAGAGTCGGCCTACCCACCTGTCCAGGGCAACGGCACTCGCACGGTGTCGTGCGCTAGGTGGTGACCCCGGCCATGGGGGGGGAGGCAGCACAGTTAGGGAGTTTTAGAAAGTGGCATATGTTGATGTTGGACATTCAGCTGATGCAAAAGGCGAAATAGGTCAAGTCCCAGGAAGAGGTGGACCAAAGCAAGCCATTTTTCTGTCACCCTATGTGTCATCAGGGGAAGGTGGGACAAAATCCTTGGAAACCCATGCATGGTTCATTTTAATGAAGGTTAGATCATCCACATTTTGGGTTGACAGACGGGTCCTTTTTTCTGTCAGGATTGATCCAGCTGCACTGAAGACTCTTTCCGATAGCACACTTGCAGCTGGGCAAGCGAGCTCCTGTAAGGCATATTGGGCCAATTCAGGCCAGGTGTCCAGTTTAGCGGCCCAATAGTCAAAGGGGAATGAGATGTGTGGGAGAACATCGATATGGGAGGAAAAGTAGTTTGTAACCATAGTTGACAACTGCTGTCTCCTGTCACTTTCCATCGATGCAGTATTACCAGTTGTGTGAGCGGTATTTGAAAAATCAGTCCACAACATTGTCATGAAACCCCTGTCTCCAACGCCACTTCTGCTGTGTGCACCACGAACACCTCTGCCAAGCTGCCCCCGGCCCGTACGGCTCGTGTGAGAACCATCACCGCTGCTGTGTGCTGGGAATGCCTCAAGCAACCGATTTACCAGAGTTGCTTGTTTATTAGCCAATATTAGGTCAAGGTTCTCCTGTGGCATGATGTTTTGTAATTTGCCTTTATAGTGTGGATCCAGGATGCTGGCCAACCAGTAGTCGTCATCGTTCATCATTTTGGCAATGCGGGGGTCCCTTTTTAGGATCTGCAAGGCATAATCTGACATGTGGGCCAATGTTCCCGGTGTCAATGATGCACTGCGAGTGCTGGTTGGAGGAGCACTTTCTGGCAAATCCACATCCCTCCAGTCACGCACAAACCCTGTACCAGACCTTGCCACGCCAACATTTTCACTTGCCCCACGAGATGCATCCTCCTCCCCTAAGTAATCATCCCCGTCATCATCCTCCTCCTCCTCTTCTTCCTCCACCTCGTCCAGGAGAGGTCCCTGAGCAGACAATGGCTGAATGTCATCAAGGATTCCCTCCTCCTCTTCCTCCTCATCAACATTGGCTGCAGACGCCTGCTCCTTAAGGTGCATCAAAGTTTGCATGAGCAGACGCATAAGTGGGATGCTCATGCTTAGGATGGCGTCCTCTGCGCTTACCAGCCGTGTGCATTCCTCAAAACACTGAAGGACTTTACAGAGGTCTTTCAGATTCGACCACTGCACACCTGTCAACTCCATGTCTGCTCTCAAAGTGCCTGGCCGTGTATCCTCCCACAAATACA
Organism: Dendrobates tinctorius; assembly: GCF_039654945.1. Lineage (NCBI taxonomy): Eukaryota > Metazoa > Chordata > Amphibia > Anura > Dendrobatidae > Dendrobates > Dendrobates tinctorius. The sequence goes on along the minus strand of NW_027361743.1, from coordinate 38,114,844 downwards.
TTATGGCCTGCCTCTGCTCGCACAGCCGCTCCACCATGTGCAGGGTGGAGTTCCACCTTGTTGCAATGTCGATAATGAGGCGGTGGTTGGGAAGGTGGAGCAATCGCTGCAGCTTCTGCATACGAACGGAGTGTACAGGCGACCGGCGGATGTGCGCGCACAGTCTTCGCACCTTCTGGAGCAGGGCTGTTAACTCCGGATAATTTTTGAGGAAGCACTGCACCACCAGGTTCAAGGTGTGAGCCAAGCAAGGTATGTGGCTGAGTTTTGAAAGGGCTATGGCTGCCACAAAATTACGGCCGTTATCACTAACTACCTTGCCTGCCTCAAGATGTACACTGCCCAGCCATGACTCAGTTTGTCGCTTCAAGTACTCGGCCAGCACCTCGGCGGTGTGTTTGTTGCCCAAACACATCATCTGCAACACAGCCTGCTGACGCTTTCCACTAGCTGCTCGATAGGGGGACACATCGTGTGCAACAGTGGCAGCTGCAGATGGAGTGCTCGTACGACTGCGCTCTGTGGACGAGCGTTCGCTTCTGGAGGAGGAGGAGGAAGGTCGAACGCCTACAGCCAACTGTTTCCTATACCGTGGGCTAGGCAGCACTGTCCCACCACCGCTGTCCCCTGTGGACCCTGCATCCACCACATTAACCCAGTGCGCAGTGATGGACACGTAACGGCCCTGGCCATGCCGACTGGACCATGCATCAGTTGTGAGGTGCACCTTTCCGCTCACTGACTGCTTGAGTGCATGGACAATGCGGTCTTTCACATGATGGTGGAGGGCTGGGATGGCTTTGCGAGAGAAGAAGTGGCGACTGGGTAGGTCATAGCGTGGTACTGCATAGGCCATGAGTTCGCGGAAAGCTGTGCTTTCCACCAACCGAAAGGGCATCATCTCACACGAGATTAGTTTGGCAATGTGGGCGTTCAAACCCAGTATACGCGGATGAGAGACTGAGTACTTTCTTGACCTACTCATAGTGTCTGGGAGGGTGAGCTGGACTTGAGAGCTGCATATGGTGGACAGGGCGGACTGAGAGAGGGTTGATGATGGTGATGGAGTTGGTGTTCTTTCTGATGGCCTAGAATCAGTCTTTCGTTGATATAACAGTGGGATTCCCTGACTGCTGTGGCCTTGCAACAACACCTCAACATTTGCTGCTGTGCTAACCGGTGGGCTTACAGTGGGGGAAACAATGTAGCGTTGCTGACTACCTTCGTTGTGATCAGTTGCACATGTGGCACTTGAGGTTTGGTGTTGTGTCCACGCTTGCAAGTGCATGCTGGTTAAATGTCTAAGCATGCAACTGGTATTCAAATTTTTCAGATTTTTCCCTCGGCTAAAGGTCTTTGCGCACTTCTTACAGATAACCTTGGCCTGATCATGAGGATTTTGTTCAAAAAAGTGCCACACTGCACTCTTCCTACTTTGGCAGACATTTTGCGGCCTAGCACGCTGTGATCTTTTGACCCTCTGGACAAGCTGTCCAGCAACTCTTTTGATGTTTGGAGCCTGTCTTTGGAGTGCTCCGGGCCTGCCAGATAACAGCTGTTGCGATGTCGATGTCTGCTGTGGATGCTCCTCATCTGAGCTATTGGAAGCAGCACCCTCTTCCCCCAATGGATGCCAATCTGGGTCAACAACTGGGTCATCCATCACCTCCTCTTCTATGTCATGTGCACCTTCCTCTGTGTCACCGTGTATGGTGGTATAGTGTGCGGGAAGGGGCACCTGAGTCTCATCAGGGTCAGAATCTGGCTCTGTACACTGCGAGGACAATGTAGTGCTCTGAGTGAATGTACCAGCAGAATCATCCATCAGCGGCTGTGCATCAGTGCACTCCATGTCAGATTCATCTTGGCCTGGGTAATTCACCATTTGACTTGATAATCCAGGCATGGTATGTGAAAACAGCTCCATGGAGTAATCAGTAGTATGGCCTGCGTCATCCTTCAATCTTGGTTGGGGTGAAGGACACAAGGAAAGGTGTGGTTCATGAACATGAGCCTCCAATGACGACTCAGTGCTTTTACTTTTTACAACTGAAGAAGAAGAGGTGATAGAGCTGGAGGCTGAGTCAGCAATGTAAGACAAAACTTTTTCCTGATGCTCTGGCTTTAAAAGCGGTTTGCCAACTCCTAGAAAACTAAGCGTTCGAGGCCTTATGTAGCCAGACGATGACGCAGGCTCAACACCTCCTGCATTCAGTCCTATTTTGCTCTTGCCACTACCATCAGATCCACCACCAACACCATCATTACCAGCTGCCAACCCCCGCCCAATTCCACGGCCTCTTCCACCAGCCTTCCTCATTTTTGGTAGAAATGTAGACAAAATCCAACAAACTATATAGTAATGTAAAACAAGGTACAAGGTGTCTATAGGACAGGGGAGATTTTGAATTTCTGCAGACACTTGTGGACACTGGACACTTTTGGATTGTGTGAGGCCCACTGATATCTGAGCGCTATGTGACAGGCTCGATGGCACAGCTGTGACCAAAGTGACTAGAGGATAAGGGAGATTTTGAATCTCTGCACACACTTTTGGACACTGGACACTTTTGGATTGTGTGAGGCCCAATGAATATCTGAGCGCTATGTAACAGGCTCGATGGCACAGCTGTGACCAAAGTGACTAGAGGATAAGGGAGATTTTGAATCTCTGCACACACTTTTGGACACTGGACACTTTTGGATTGTGTGAGGCCCAATGAATATCTGAGCGCTATGTGACAGGCTCGATGGCACAGCTGTGACAAAAGTGACTAGAGGATAAGGGAGATTTTGAATCTCTGCACACACTTTTGGACACTGGACACTTTTGGATTGTGTGAGGCCCAATGAATATCTGAGCGCTATGTGACAGGCTCGATGGCACAGCTGTGACAAAAGTGACTAGAGGATAAGGGAGATTTTGAATCTCTGCACACACTTTTGGACACTGGACACTTTTGGATTGTGTGAGGCCCAATGAATATCTGAGCGCTATGTGACAGGCTCGATGGCACAGCTGTGACAAAAGTGACTAGAGGATAGGGGAGATTTTGAATCTCTGCACACACTTTTGGACACTGGACATTTTTGGATTGTGTGAGGCCCAATGAATATCTGAGCGCTATGTGACAGGCTCGATGGCACAGCTGTGACAAAAGTGACTAGAGGATAAGGGAGATTTTGAATCTCTGCACACACTTTTGGACACTGGACACTTTTGGATTGTGTGAGGCCAAATGAATATCTGAGCGCTATGTGACAGGCTCGATGGCACAGCTGTGACAAAAGTGACTAGAGGATAAGGGAGATTTTGAATCTCTGCACACATTTTTGGACACTGGACACTTTTGGATTGTGTGAGGCCCAATGAATATCTGAGCGCTATGTGACAGGCTCGATGGCACAGCTGTGACAAAAGTGACTAGAGGATAAGGGAGATTTTGAATCTCTGCACACACTTTTGGACACTGGACACTTTTGGATTGTGTGAGGCCAAATGAATATCTGAGCGCTATGTGACAGGCTCGATGGCACAGCTGTGACAAAAGTGACTAGAGGATAAGGGAGATTTTGAATCTCTGCACACACTTTTGGACACTGGACACTTTTGGATTGTGTGAGGCCCAATGAATATCTGAGCGCTATGTGACAGGCTCGATGGCACAGCTGTGACAAAAGTGACTAGAGGATAAGGGAGATTTTGAATCTCTGCACACACTTTTGGACACTGGACACTTTTGGATTGTGTGAGGCCCAATGAATATCTGAGCGCTATGTGACAGGCTCGATGGCACAGCTGTGACAAAAGTGACTAGAGGATAAGGGAGATTTTGAATCTCTGCACACACTTTTGGACACTGGACACTTTTGGATTGTGTGAGGCCCAATGAATATCTGAGCGCTATGTGACAGGCTCGATGGCACAGCTGTGACAAAAGTGACTAGAGGATAAGGGAGATTGGATTGCTTTTAAAAAAGCAGTTTGCAGAGCAGTGGGTAAACAGCAATGCCAGCCTGTCAGGAAGTCTTAAAAGGCAGCCCAACAACCAACACCACTGATACACCACAATATAGCCTCCCCTTGCACTTCACACACAGTGACTGGTGTGTTGTGCAGGCCAAATTGCTAGCAGCAGAAGCAGTTTTTTTTTCTTCTCAGCAGGACAAAAAAAAAAAATTGGGATTGCTTTTAAAAAAGCAGTTTGCGGAGCAGTGGGTAAACAGCAATGCAGGAATGTCAGGAAGCCTTAGAAGGCAGCCCAACAACCAACACCACTGATACACCACTATATAGCCTCCCCTTGCACTGCACACACAGTGACTGGTGTGTTGTGCAGGCCAAATCGCTAGCAGCAGAAGCAGTTTTTTTGTCTTCTTCCCTGCCTAACGCTCTCCCTACAGAATCAGCAGCAACCTCTCCCTATACTGAGATCGGCAGAAGTAAGATGGCGGTCGGCGTGCACGCCCTTTTATACCCCCTGTGACGCCCACCAAAGCAAGCCAATCACTTGCATGCCCTTCTGAAAGATGGTGGTGACCCCTGCCTATGTCATCACGTTGCCCACAGTGTCCGTGGATCCTGATTGGCTGAAAAAGAGCGCAAAACAAACTTTTGAAACGTGACTTTGGCGCGTAAGTCGCCGACCTCGTGGCCGACCTCATCCTAGGGTCGGGTTTCGTTTCATGAAACCCGACTTTGCCAAAAGTCGGCGACTTTTGAAATTTTTCGACCCGTTTCGCTCAACTCTACTGACAACTATTATAATAAATGCATTAATCCAAAACAAGTGATGTCATGAGTCATAGTGACATAGCAAATCAATCCCTGCATAGGAGGCAATACTGAATAGCAATTTATATAGGGCCATATACAAATATATACAAACATGTAATAAATAACACTACCTATGCACGGAGCTTTAGAGATCCCTGGAGAGTGCGTCCCCGCACCGACGCGCGTTTTGGTCTTACCTTCGTCAGGGGGCATATGTGTACTGCGGGGTGCTGTGTATTTATAGAAAAATTTATACCACAGCAGTCTGGAAGCGGCACCGCACACTGGAAGTGGCGTCCCCGACCATAAATGATGCATTTTTTGTCATGGCAACCGCTATGCTGGCAAGCATCAGCGGCATGTGGTAGGAGGCATCAACACCACAGGATGAGGCAATGCCAATCACCACTTACTGATACTGAGAGCTAGTGGGGATAGCGGAGACAGGACAACACACATGTGTACAAAAGGAGGATGTTAGAGCCAACATACTGGCAAAAAATGCACAAAAATAGTATAATACAATCGCTGATAACAATCACAAGCTATGACAAGTGATGACAAGTACTGTATGTTAGGAGGCACTAAATATGGTGGTGTATCTACAGCACGATGCATAGATACAGAATGATCAAAAGACATATATATTAGAACATTGAAAACAACCCTTGTGTACATACATCACACATACTTTCCCATTACATGACAACAATATAATAAAACAAAAATTGTCAAGTGAATATACAGTGGTGGCCAAAAGTATTGGCACCCCTGCAATTCTGTCAGATAATACTCATTTTCTTCCTGAAAATGATTGCAATCACAAATTCTTTGGTATTATTATCTTCATTTAATTTGTCTTCAATGAAAAAACAAAAAAAGAATTGTCCTAAAGCCAAATTGGATATAATTCCACACCAAACATAAAAAGGGGGTGGACAAAAGTATTGGCACTGTTTGAAAAATCATGTGATGCTTCTCTAATTTGTTTAATTAACAGCACCTGTAACTTACCTGTGGCACCTAACAGGTGTTGGCAATAACTAAATCACACTTGCAGCCAGTAGACATGGATTAAAGTTAACTCAAGCTCTGTCCTGTGTCCTTGTGTGTACCACATTGAGCATGGAGAAAAGAAAGAAGACCAAAGAACTGTCTGAGGACTTGAGAAACCAAATTGTGAGGAAGCATGAACAATCTCAAGGCTACAAGTCCATCTCCAAAGACCTGAATGTTCCTGTGTCTACCGTGCACAGTGTCATCAAGAAGTTTAAAGCCCATGGCACTGTGGCTAACCTCCCTAGTTGTGGACAGAAAAGAAAAATTGATGAGAGATTTCAACGCAAGATTGTGCGGATGGTGGATAAAGAACCTCGACTAACATCCAAACAAGTTCAAGCTGCCCTGCAGTCCGAGGGTACAACAGTGTCAACCCGTACTATCCGTCGGCGTATGAATGAAAAGGGACTGTATGGTAGGATACCCAGGAAGACCCCACTTCTTACCCCGAGACATAAAAAAGGCAGGCTGGAGTTTGCCAAAACTTACCTGAGAAAGCCTAAAACGTTTTGGAAGAATGTTCTCTGGTCAGATGAGACAAAAGTTGAGCTTTTTGGGAAAAGACATCAACATAGAGTTTACAGGGAAAAAAAAGAGGCATTCAAAGAAAAGAACACGGTCCCTACAGTCAAACATGGCGGAGGTTCCCTGATGTTTTGGGGTTGCTTTGCTGCCTCTGGCACTGGACTGCTTGACCGTGTGCATGGCATTATGAAGTCTGAAGACTACCAACAAATTTTGCAGCAAAATGTAGGGCCCAGTGTGAGAAAGCTGGGTCTCCCTCAGAGGTCATGGGTCTTCCAGCAGGACAATGACCCAAAACACACTTCAAAAAGCACTAGAAAATGGTTTGAGAGAAAGCACTGGAGACTTCTAAGGTGGCCAGCAATGAGTCCCATAGAACACCTGTAGAGAGATCTCAAAATGGCAGTTTGGAGAAGGCACCCTTCAAATATCGGGGACCTGGAGCAGTTTGCCAAAGAAGAATGGTCTAAAATTCCAGCAGAGCATTGTAAGAAACTAATTGATGGTTACCGGAAGCGGTTGGTCGCAGTTATTTTGGCTAAAGGTTGTGCAACCAAGTATTAGGCTGAGGGTTCCAATACTTTTGTCTGGCCCATTTTTGGAGTTTTGTGTGAAATGTTCAATGATTTGATTTTTGCTTCATTCTCTTTTGTGTTTTTTCCTTGCAAGCAAATTAAATGAAGATAATAATACCAAAGAATTTGTGATTGCAATCATTTTCAGGAAGAAAATGAGTATTATCTGACAGAATTGCAGGGGTGCCAACACTTTTGGCCACCACTGTACATAATATCTATGAACTAGCTGAAGAGCCCGGTGCTGCCCGGGCATAGTAACTAACTGTGGTTAGTTATAACAAATTATAATTATCCTCCATCCCATAGTCCTGTGCCCATATACCCATCATAGACATCCATGATCCCATAGGCCCGTGCCCATATATCCATCATACATATCCTCCATCCCATAGTCGAGTGCCCATATACCCATCACACATCCTCCATCCCATAGTCCCATGCCCATATACCCATCATACATATTCTGCATCCCATAGTCCCATGCCCATATACCCATCATACATATTCACCATCCCACAGTCGAGTGCCCATATACCCATCACACATCCTTCATCTCATAGTCCCATGCCCATATACCCATCATACATATCCTCCATCCCATAGTCCCGTGCCCATATACCCATCATACATATCCTCCATCCCACAGTCGAGTGCCCATATACCCATCATACATATCCTCCATCCCATAGTCCCGTGCCCATATACCCATCATACATATCCGCCATCCCATAGTCCCGTGCCCATATACCCGTCATACATGTCCTCCATCCCATAGTCCAGTGCCCATATACCCATCACACATCCCCCATCCCATAGTCCCGTGCCCATATACCCGTCATTCATATCCTCCATCCCATAGTCCAGTGCCCATATACCCATCACACATCCTCCATCCCATAGTCAACCACACATCCTCCATCCCATAGTCAACCATTATGACATCATAATGAGCGGCGGGGCTTAATACACACACACTTTTTCCCCATTATGAAGATAGGGGCAAAATTGTTTGGTGAATTGGAACGCGCGGGGTTAAAATTTCGCCTCACAACATAGCCTAGGACACTCTCGGGGTCCAGACGTGTGACTGTGCTAAATTTTGTGGCTGTAGCTGCGACGGTGCGGATGCCTATCCCGGACATACACACACACATACACACCCACATTGAGCTTTATATATTAGATTAACAATAAACACTAAGACCACCAAAAAGAGAACGTATGTCACAAAAATGTGAAACAATATACATATAATAAAAGTTAGCGTTGCCATAAAACCGATAAAATCTTAAGTGATCAATGTGCATCCAGATGTTATAATTGTCATGCAGAAGAGACTATGTAAAAATGAAAATTGCCATGCGCGTGCGTCAACCGTAAGCTACTAAAATGAAAACCAAAAATTAAAATACATAAAAACGTACATAACATCAAATTATGTGAGAGGTGACAAATCCAGTGTTGTACTGAAAGGCCAGCAATCACAAAAATGGGGCATAACTGATATTATCGTTCAGACCAGATGGGTATAATGTCCCAAGCATCCAAATCCATCTAGATTCGAGTTGAGCAAGCCACTTGGAGACTCCCCCCCACAGATGTTAACGTCAATCATTTCCATTCCCCTGACTGAGCTCCCTGACATGCACCTTTAATTGGCGTGTTGTCAATCCAACATAGATCTTGGCGCATCGGCACTTTGCATAGTATATGACATTTCTACTAGTGCATGTGATACGCTTTTTTATTTCACAGTGCCGAGACTGATTAAAGTCAAAAAGCATATCACAATAATCAATATATTGACAAGCCATGCAATAACCACATGGGATGCATCCATTCCTCTCCTCAAAACCATCAAGAAATGTCAAGACCGGATCACTTACATAATGACTATGGACTAGATGGTCACATAGATTCTTAGCTGCAATGGCTGCCCTCTCAGTCAGGAATCTGGAGATGACCGGATCAGTTTTAAGGATAGGCCCGGGCTTAGGCTAGTTTCACACTTGCTTTTTTTTGCAGCGCGTTTTTCCCGCAAAAAAACGCATTGAAAAAACGCATACAAAAGCATACAACTGCTGCGTTTTTTTCAAGCATTTTTATGAGCATGCATGAAAAAAACGCAGCGTTTTTATGCGTTTGTATGCGTTTTTAGTGCGTTTTTACCGCGTTTGCGTTTTTTTCCAACATTAGGTGGCCCCTCACACTAACCCAAACCATGACTTTACTAACCCTAACCCTGACCCTAACCCTAATCCTAACCCTGACCCTAACCCTTAACCAAATCATACTTAACCCTAACCCAAACCCTAAACCCTAACTAACCCTAACCCTAACCCTGACCCTAACCCTAACCCTAACCCTGACCCTAACCCTAACCCTAACCCTAACCCTAACCCTGACCCTAACCCTAACCCTAACCCTGACCCTAACCCTTAACAAAACCATACTTAACCCTAACCCTGACCCTAACCCTAACCCTGACCCTAACCCTAACCCTAACCCTGACCCTAACCCTAACCCTAACCCTGACCCTAACCCTAACCCTAACCCTAACCCTGACCCTAACCCTTAACCAAACCATACTTAACCCTAATCCTGACCCTAACCCTGACCCTAACCCTTAACCAAACCATACTTAACCCTAACCCTGACCCTGACCCAAACCCTAACCCTGACCCTGACCCTAACCCTAACCCTAAACCCCCTTAACTAACCCTAACTCTAACCCAAACCCCTAAATTCCATGGTTAAAAAAAAAAACGCATATGCAAAAAAACGCATACATGAGCATGCCAGTGCGCACATATGCGCATCCATAGGCTATAATGGCCATTTTTAGCGCAAAACGTGCGCATATGTGAGCATGCGCTTTTTTGCAGGGCCAAAAAATGCAACATGCTGCGTCTGGAAAATACAAATGCACACCCCAAAAAAACGCAGCGCATGAAAATCGCATACATGCGCTTACAAGCGCGCATGTATGCGCACCCATGTTAAATATAGGGGAAAAAACCCATGCGCACATATGCGTTTTTTTCCAGCGCTAAAAAACGCAAATGTGAAACCAGCCTTAGTGCTTTTCTCATAAGTGGGAATTGGGAGTGGTAGTCGGTAATAAATCAAACAATATCGTTGGTTTCGTACAACTGCAGTTTATACAAAAGGGCGTGTCTGAATGAATGTCTTGCCCTGTTGTATGCTTTCTTGATCATACGGTTACTGTAACCACGCTTACATAGTCGCAACTTATGGTCCCCAGCTTGTTTCGCGAAGTTGGCTTCAGTAGAATATAGTTTACAAAGATGCAAAAATTGTCCCCTGGGGATGGATTGGATCATATGTCTGGGATGTGAGGAGGAGGCGTACAGCAACATATTTGTAGATGTAGATTTCAGGAATATATCAGTTTGCACCTCATCATTCAAATCTCTCCTGAATGTGACATCCAAAAATTCAATTGCATCATGATTATATTGATAAGTGATGTGAATGTTGTGGTCATTGATATTTAAGGATGCCATGACTTCCTGTAGGGATTCAATGGATCCCTGCCAGATCAGCAAGATGTCATCAATGTATTACGTCCATGAGAGGAGCGGTCCATTGATAATGGCTGATCTGACAGGAGGAGGTCCCTTTCCCACATCCCCAGGAACAGGTTGGCATATGAGGGGGCAAAGAATGTCCCCATAGTTGTTCCCTGGAGCTGCAGGAAAAATGACCCCTTAAAAATATTGCAAGGCTTGTTAAAGAGTCAGTATTGACATTTAGGATTGTTGCTTCCAATAGGCGGCACTAGAATTCAAGTCCCCTTCCTCTCTGAAGAGACATTTTGGATATGCATTGAACTATTAGATACAAATGCCTCAGTGACATCATACGTGTCATGAGAAAGGGGAGATAAATTGTGCTCCCCCTAAGAGAAGAGACACCCACTCCAACAAAATTGCATGCAAGAGAGAATCTGAGTCAACAGGTGAATAAGATAAAAAATCTTACAATCTTTATTGAAATATATAAGGTAACATCATATCAAAAAAATATAATAAATAAAATGACAGCACCACAGGGTAGAAACAGCTCACCCAGGGTAGTACCCACTCCACCATGCCTTATGAAATAGAATGTACATGCGGTGTATATATAAAGAAATAGACAGCAAGTGCAATTGTACACCGACATGTTATTAAATAATGCCCAGGGAGACACCATAGAATGCAAGTAAATACCGATCGCCTAAAAGCAGCATCAGTGACACGATATCTTACCCAGGCATAGGCAGGAGCGGGATGACCCCAGGGCCAGGTGAGGAAAAGCCCGACGCGCGTTTCGCGTGAAGAGACCACGCTTTCTCAAGGGAAGTCTGTGTGTGGTGGAGCGCAGGACCTTCTTATGTCCCATGTGATGCGGTCACATGGGAATCAGTGAGCCAATCAACGTGGTTCTAGACGGCGCGTGCGCGCTGGAGACCAGAGGCGTCAGCCGATGCAGGGGAAGGCGTCATACATTACCCCGGGCGCAAGGAGGAAGAGAACCTCCCAGAGCCCGGGGGAAGGCAAAAAGACGCCGCCCCCGATCGCCAACGCCAAGGAAAACAGCGCGCACGCGCACAACCACTACATCACCACCGGAACATAATATCAAAGTAGAGAGAAGAAAACCTCCACATTAGAGTAATATAATGTAGGACAAAAGTGTACCAAAAATATGCACCCTTACAATCGCAAATATGCAACAGTATATAGTCATATATAAAACATCCTATATCAAGAATATACTTTTGAGACATACATACAAGCACAATACAAAAGATCATATACGCATATAGTAGAGGAGCTTGATAGTACGGTAGATGATCAGAGGTGATGAGAATATATTTTCACTTCCAGATGATTTAGAAGGTCCCACGACAAACTAGAAAGATGAATTTAAAAATGAGAGAAAAAAAAATATTAAAAACACAAATAAAAACACGAGAAACCCCTCATCCTGAGAGAAAGGGGGGCCAAGGAAAAAATGAGAGGGAAAGAAAGGTAAGATGAAGGAATATTATACTAGGATAATGAGAATATCTAACTACTAAATAAAGGGTCCTACAAAAATCCTACAAAAAAGAGGAAAAAGATAGAGATTCATTAAGGCCCCTCGGGGCCAGGGTGTCCAACGTTACTATCCATTTGGCCTCAACTTGGGCCAATCTACGTTTATAGTTACCACCTCTTATGCCAAGATGGACCTGATCAATACCTCTAATCTTGAGCGAAAAGGACTCACTATTATGGTATTGCCAGAAATGGCGGGGTAATGTTTTAAGAAGTGATGGATCGGTCACTGTCTTTGACGCACAAATGTCCCGCACATGCTCTCGTACACGTGTTCTTAACTCCCTAGACGTTAGGCCAATATATATCTTGGAACAGCCACATGTGGCATAGTATATAACGTTTGTGCTACCACATGATATCCGATACCGGATATCATATTGTTTCTGTCCGTCAGAGGAAGTAAAGGTAGAGCAGCGCAGGACATTTGTGCATGCCAGACAGTGACCGCAAGGTATGGAACCAGTAACAGGGCCCCTCGTACCAAATGGATTGGCCACGGCAGGTACATAGTGACTATTAACCAGAAGGTCATTAAGATTTTTTGACCTCCTTGAAGTCATCAGAGGGTGCTTACCCAAACACAATCCCAGGGAAGGTTCAGTACTCAAAACAGGCCAATGTTTAGTGAGGGCACGTCTCATATTGTCCCACTGACTGTTAAAAGTGGAAATGAACCTAATAGGTCCATCATTGCTAGTCCGAGCATTCCGAATATGGGATTTGAGGAGACCAGATCGTGGAGTCGCCCTTGCCCTTAAATAACCGTTTTTTATGCATCTATTAGAATATCCACGGCTGGAAAATCGTGATTTTAAATCAGCCGATTGGGCTTCAAATTTCATATCCGATGAGCAGATCCGCCTCATCCGTAGGAACTGTCCGACCGGGACAGCCCTAATAGTAGATGGATAGTGAGCAGAGGACGAATGCACCAAAGAGTTAACAGATGTTGGTTTGCGATAGACGGTGGTGATGTAGTGGCTGTGCGCGTGCGCGCTGTTTTCCTTGGTGTTGGCGATCGGGGGCGGCGTCTTTTTGCCTTCCCCCGGGCTCTGGGAGGTTCTCTTCCTCCTTGCGCCCGGGGTAATGTATGACGCCTTCCCCTGCATCGGCTGACGCCTCTGGTCTCCAGCGCGCACGCGCCGTCTAGAACCACGTTGATTGGCTCACTGATTCCCATGTGACCGCATCACATGGGACATAAGAAGGTCCTGCGCTCCACCACACACAGACTTCCCTTGAGAAAGCGTGGTCTCTTCACGCGAAACGCGCGTCGGGCTTTTCCTCACCTGGCCCTGGGGTCATCCCGCTCCTGCCTATGCCTGGGTAAGATATCGTGTCACTGATGCTGCTTTTAGGCGATCGGTATTTACTTGCATTCTATGGTGTCTCCCTGGGCATTATTTAATAACATGTCGGTGTACAATTGCACTTGCTGTCTATTTCTTTATATATACACCGCATGTACATTCTATTTCATAAGGCATGGTGGAGTGGGTACTACCCTGGGTGAGCTGTTTCTACCCTGTGGTGCTGTCATTTTATTTATTATATTTTTTTGATTTGATGTTACCTTATATATTTCAATAAAGATTGTAAGATTTTTTATCTTATTCACCTGTTGACTCAGATTCTCTCTTGCATGCAATTTTTTTGGAGTGGGTGTCTCTTCTCTTAGGGGAAGCACAATTTATCTCCCCTTTCTCATGACACGTATGATGTCACTGAGGCATTTGTATCTAATATTTATTTCTGTGTTTTTCACAGTGTGCTTCAGTCCTAATATGGATTTCCGTGCACGTGATCAGATGTGGCGTGCACTTATTAATGACACACTACAGGATGATACGGGGGGGGCCCAGAGGGAGTGAGTAGGGAAATTCAGGATGTTATTCAACATTTTAGAGATTTGCTTCGTAAACGGACCCGCATTTGGTGGAACCATGCATTTCTTGAAAAATATCTACAGAAGGACCTCATACCGCGTGGCCTACGGATTCAGGTCTTTCCATCCTTTCCTGTAAATGACGATGTCTTTAAAAATAAATGGGAAACTCTGATTAACACATGTTCCAGGGGCTTCATGGAATTACTTAAACAGATGAACCATGAGTCCCTGGTATCTCTGGAATCAGAGATTGAAACCTTACAGGTTACTCTCTGCAAAGAAATGACCAGTGATTCCCTAAAAAAACTAAATGAGGAATTGGATGAGCTGTCCCAGAAATGGGCCCAAGAAATTCAGACTACTAAGGCTAAAAAATTCCAAAGAGACGTAGAAGATAAAAAATTGCTACGTGTCTATAGATGGCGGAATCCGCAGGATCGTTCGAGATCACAATTTAGGAGCTATTCACGTTCCAGGTCCAGATCTACTTCTATGAGGTCTAATTATTCGGGGGAGGATGAGCAGACCCCCAAAAATTCCACTAAAACGGGTTCCTCTGGGATTATTTCTACGAATAAACGGATTCTGACGAGACAGACGTTGAAAAATAAATCCAACAGTGGAAAGGCCTCGCAATCTCAGGGGGGGCTTCAGGTACTCAACTTATCATCACATGTATTGTCTGATACCCAATTGGAGGTTCTATCTCGGGGCCTCTCTTTTTGTCCCACTAACTCTTTCCATTTCTTCACAGCCATGAAAGACCTGCACTTATTTTCTCGTAAGCTTTTGCTACGTAAATTACATATGAAGAGAGACTCCAGCGAATCGATGTGTGAGGTCGAGAGAGAGGCTTTACGCAATTTGGAGGAGCTCTTAAATGAGCAAACAACTACTATCTCAAGTAGGTTTCCACTGTCTATTTTACCTAGGTCAACAAAATTCCCCCCCTTGTCGCTAAGTCCGGCAATTGAGGTTTTTACAAGGTTGGTACAGGAGGAATTCAAGGAGTTGACAACTAGGCGTCAACATGACAACCTTACTCATGCTCAACGCACTGCCATATCTGAACTTCAATCTTTGCCTGATGTTATTTTTAAACCGGCGGACAAGGGGGGGAATATTGTTATCTGGCCTCATGAGAAATATGAACGTGAGGCATTTCGTCAACTGAGAGATATGGATACCTATTCTCGTTTATCTTATAATCCTCTTGCGACCTTCTCTCTCGACCTACAACGCATTCTCATGGAGGCACTTGATAATAATATAATTACAAAGCAGGTCTTTGATGGTCTGGTTACTAAATATCCAAGAGTTCCCACTTTTTATTTGTTACCCAAAATCCACAAGGATGCCCTCGACCCTCCGGGACGTCCTATAGTGTCAGGCATAGATGGACTTTGTGATCCTGTATGCCGTTTTATTGATTTCTACTTAAAACCTCTAGTAGAAACCTTACCATCGTATATACGTGACACTACGGACGCCCTGGCTAGGGTCGATGGCATCTTTGTGGAAGATGGGACTTTGTTGGTGACTGCAGACGTGGAGAGCCTCTATACTTGCATTGAACATTCACATGGGATCGATGCGGTCCGCCTCTTCCTGGGTTCTTCCGACCTGGACGGCCCCTTACATGAGTTGATCCTCGAGCTGCTGCACTATATCCTTACCCACAATTTCTTGACATTCAAGGATCAGTTCTTTCTGCAGAAACGCGGCACGGCTATGGGCGCGGCCTGTGCGCCCGCGTACGCTAATCTCTTCCTCGGTTCGTGGGAGAGATCTGTTTTTGGCGACGCGGGCGCGCCGGCCGCTTCCCATGTCCTGTGCTGGCATCGGTATATTGATGATATCCTATTTTTGTGGGATGGGACTGTGCAGCAGCTCGGGGATTTTATGAGGACGCTTAATCAAAATGCATTTAATATTCATCTAACTTATATTTCTGACCCCCAAAAAATTAACTTTTTAGATGTCACTCTGAGTGTGGATTCTTCGGGCCACATTCAGACTGACGTCTATCACAAACCAACATCTGTTAACTCTTTGGTGCATGCGTCCTCTGCTCACTATCCATCTACTATTAGGGCTGTCCCGGTCGGACAGTTCCTACGGATGAGGCGGATCTGCTCATCGGATATGAAATTTGAAGCCCAATCGGCTGATTTAAAATCACGATTTTCCAGCCGTGGATATTCTAATAGATGCATAAAAAACGGTTATTTAAGGGCAAGGGCGACTCCACGATCTGGTCTCCTCAAATCCCATATTCGGAACTCTCGGACTAGCAATGATGGACCTATTAGGTTCATTTCCACTTTTAACAGTCAGTGGGACAATATGAGACGTGCCCTCACTAAACATTGGCCTGTTTTGAGTACTGAGCCTTCCCTGGGATTGTGTTTGGGTAAGCACCCTCTGAGGACTTCAAGGAGGTAAAAAAATCTTAATGACCTTCTGGTTAATAGTCACTATGTACCCGCCGTGGCCAATCCATTTGGTACGAGGGGCCCTGTTACTGGTTCCATACCTTGCGGTCACTGTCTGGCATGCACAAATGTCCTGCGCTGCTCTACCTTTACTTCCTCTGACGGACAGAAACAATATGATATCCGGTATCGGATATCATGTAGTAGCACAAACGTTATATACTATGCCACATGTGGCTGTTCCAAGATATATATTGGCCTAACGTCTAGGGAGTTAAGAACTCGGGTGCGAGAGCATGTGCGGGACATTTGTGCGTCAAAGACAGTGACCGATCCATCACTTCTTAAAACATTACCCCGCCATTTCCGGCAATACCATAATAGTGAGTCCTTTTCGCTCAAGATTAGAGGTATTGATCAGGTCCATCTTGGCATAAGAGGTGGTAACTATAAACGTAGATTGGCCCAAGTTGAGGCCAAATGGATAGTAACGTCGGACACCCTGGCCCCGAGGGGCCTTAATGAATCTCTATCTTTTTCCTCTTTTTTGTAGGATTTTTGTAGGACCCTTTATTTAGTAGTTAGATATTCTCATTATCCTAGTATAATATTCCTTCATCTTACCTTTCTTTCCCTCTCATTTTTTTCCTTGGCCCCCCTTTCTCTCAGGATGAGGGGTTTCTCGTGTTTTTATTTGTGTTTTTAATATTTTTTTTCTCTCATTTTTAAATTCATCTTTCTAGTTTGTCGTGGGACCTTCTAAATCATCTGGAAGTGAAAATATATTCTCATCACCTCTGATCATCTACCGTACTATCAAGCTCCTCTACTATATGCGTATATGATCTTTTGTATTGTGCTTGTATGTATGTCTGAAAGTATATTCTTGATATAGGATGTTTTATATATGACTATATACTGTTGCATATTCGCGATTGTAAGGGTGCATATTTTTGGTACACTTTTGTCCTACATTATATTACTCTAATGTGGAGGTTTTCTTCTCTCTACTTTGATATTATGTTCCGGTGGTGATGTAGTGGTTGTGCTCGTGCGCGCTGTTTTCCTTGGTGTTGGCGATCGGGGGCAGCGTCTTTTTGCCTTCCCCCGGGCTCTGGGAAGTTCTCTTCCTCCTTGCGCCCGGGGTAATGTATGACGCCTTCCCCTGCATCGGCTGACGCCTCTGGTCTCCAGCGCGCACGTGCCGTCTAGAACCACGTTGATTGGCTCACTGATTCCCATGTGACCGCATCACATGGGACATAAGAAGGTCCTGCGCTCCACCACACACAGACTTCCCTTGAGAAAGCGTGGTCTCTTCACGCGAAACGCGCGTCGGGCTTTTCATCACCTGGCCCTGGGGTCATCCCGCTCCTGCCTATGCCTGGGTAAGATATCGTGTCACTGATGCTGCTTTTAGGCGATCGGTATTTACTTGCATTCTATGGTGTCTCCCTGGGCATTATTTAATAACATGTCGGTGTACAATTGCACTTGCTGTCTATTTCTTTATATATACACCGCATGTACATTCTATTTCATAAGGCATGGTGGAGTGGGTACTACCCTGGGTGAGCTGTTTCTACCCTGTGGTGCTCTCATTTTATTTATTATATTTTTTTGATATGATGTTACCTTATATATTTCAATAAAGATTGTAAGATTTTTTATCTTATTCACCTGTTGACTCAGATTCTCTCTTGCATGCAATGCATTGAACTATGTAACACTTAACAGGTGTAGATGAACTCGATTAAAAAAAGGGGTTAAAATAAAACTGCAGATTGCTACTTTGTTCTTTTAGGTTAGAGGAACTGTAATTGGAGTAATTTTCTTTTGCAATGTTATAATGTTATTTTCCTTGGAATGACATTATTAAAGTTCTATAAAAGAGGCAATCATAATCATGGAAACTTTATGGGCAGCTAGTTAGCTCGGGGCTATCAATGGTTCAAAATCCAGCAACATGTGCTCAGACCCGGTGTCTTAGGTTAATTGCCTTTCCTTGAAATTGAGTGCTTGAAAAAGGAATATTGATTTGGGAGTCCAGGGAGAAATGGCAAGCTCAGTACTGCACTATGTTGACCCAAAAGGATCAAATTTCTATTGTGCCTGTTATTAGCAGAATATAAACCAGTTTATGGTAACCGCTGTCCTGTTAGAACAGCTTCTATGGTATCAGCACATAAACTTCAACACAACTTGATTTCATTAAAAGTATATTGAAGTTGTATTTTGCCCTTGAAATGGCATGTAATATGTGGAAAGGAGAGCATTAAGATGTTAGCATCTGTAGTTCAGATTTAGCATCTGTGGTTCCTCTTGGTCCATTATCTGATCTGATGCCAGTATTGTCGTTACTTCCATTAGTGTGGTCAGTATAGAATAGAAATTGACAATAAAATAAACCTATAAAACAAATATCTTTCAGCCTAACTTCTCCCAAAAGCCTAAAAATGCAGTTGCAGTTAGTCCTAGATCCTTCCAACCCCCTTCTGTGCTCCTTATTGTCCTCACTTGTCGCCAATTAAAAAAGTTCTGCTTTTCCCAAAACAGCACCCCTATTGTACATGGGTTTTGTCTGGTATAGCAAGTCAACCATATGAACTTTAAGGTGGATTAGCTGCAACCCTACTTACAAACCATGGACAAGAATGGAGGTGTTTAAAAAAAAAATCCCAAAGAGCTTTGTTATTGTAATCTCAACTTGGTTATTGTAGTCTCAATAATCTCAAATGACTCCTTCAAAATAATATAAAGATATGGAATTCATATTTGCACATTCAGGTTGTTTTTTTTAACATAAGCTGAATTTCTCGAAATGAGCGGCGAATGAATATCTGGGAAGGTGCTCAGTGCTCATTTACATTCACACAACAGGTCAGGTAGGGGCATTATACTGTGTACTAGATGGTGGCCCGATTCTATCGCATCGGGTATTCTAGAGTCTCTGTTAAAATAAAAAATAGTGATATACTCACCTCCCGACGGCCCCCAGACTCTTTCTCTCCTCTCGCCATGCTCCCGGCATCTTCCGGTCCCAGTAATGCTTAACGTGAAACACCGCTGATGACGTCGCACTCTCGCGAGAGTGATGTCATCTGCGGCCCTTCTCGCTAAGCATTACTGGGACCGGAAGATGCCGGGAGCGTGGTGAGAGGAGGGACAGAGTCCGGGGATCATCGGAAGGTGAGTATATAACTATTTTTTATTTTAACAGAGACTCTAGAATACCCGATGCGAATCGGGCCACCATCTAATGTATTATACTCCTGTTACACCCAGAGCTGCTGTCACTGTTCTGCTGTTACCTAATGTATTGTACTCCAGTTACACCCAGAGCTTCTGTCACTGTTCTGCTGTTATCTAATATATTGTACTCCAGCTAATCCCAGAGCTGCAGTCACTGTTCTGCTTTTACCTAATGTATTGTAGTCCAGTTACACCCAGAGCTGCAGTCACCGTTCTGCTCTTACCTAATGTATTATACTCCTGTTACAGCCAGAGCTGCAGTCACTGTTCAGATCTTACCAAATGTATTGTACTCAAGTTACACCAAGAGATGCAGTCACTGTTCTGCTGTTACCTAATGTATTGTACTCCAGTTACACCCAGAGCTGCTGTCACTGTTCTGCTGTTATCTAATGTATTGTACTCCAGTTAATCCCAGAGCTGCAGTCACTGTTCTGCTTTTACCTAATGTATTGTAGTCCAGTTACACCCAGAGCTGCAGTCACTGTTCTGCTGTTACCTAATGTATTGTGCTCCAGTTACACCCAGATCTGCAGTCACTGTTCTGCTGTTACCTAATGTACTCCTGTTACACCCAGAGCTGCAGTCACTGTTCTGCTGTTACCTAATGTAGTGTACTCCAGTTACACCCAGATCTGCAGTCACTGTTCTGCTGTTATCTAATGTATTGTACTCCAGTTACTCCCAGAGCTGCAGTCACTGTTCTGCTTTTACCTAATGTATTGTAGTCCAGTTACACCCAGAGCTGCAGTCACCGTTCTGCTCTTACCTAGTGTATTGTACTCCAGTTACAGCCAGATCTGCAGTCACTGTTCTGCTGTTACCTAATGTAGTGTACTCCAGTTATACCCAGAGCGGCAGACACCATTCTGCTCTTACCTAATGTATTGTACTCCAGTTACAGCCAGAGCTGCAGTCACTGTTTAGATCTTACCTAATCTATTGTACTCCAGTTACGCCCAGAGCTGCATTCACTTTTCTGCTGTCACCTAATGTATTGTACGCAAGTTACACCCAGAGCTGCAGTCACTGTTCTACTGTTAACTAATTACCTAATGTATTGTACTCCAAAATATGTACAGGACTGTGCCTGTGTAATGAGCACCGCAGCAGTGATGCCTTTAACGGCTGTAATGTGCCTGTACAATAGGCAATGCGGCCGTGTTGCCACGACAACTAAGCAACTGTCGCTGATTGGTCACGGCCTAACTGCCACGACTAGAGTTGAGCGATACCGTCCGATACTTCAAAGTATCGGATCGGAATGGATCGGCCGATATTAAAAAAAAGTATCGGTATCGCCGATTCCGATACCGGAAGTCCCATTCAAGTCTATGGGACTTCCGGTATCGGAATAAGAAAAATCCTGTTTTTCCCTTGTACAGCCTCTCTGGGGTCTGTACGGGCCTTTCGGGGGGCTGTGCCGGCCTGCCAGGGGGGCTGTGCAGGCTCCGGTGGTCTGTGCCGGCCTGCCGGGGGGCTGTGCCGGCCTGCCAGGGGGGCTGTGCAGGCTCCGGTGGTCTGTGCCGGCCTGCCGGGGGGCTGTGCCAGCCTGCCAGGGGGGCTGTGCAGGCTCCGGTGGGCTGTGCAGGCTTCGGGGGTCTGTGCAGGCATCGTCCGATGGGACTACAAGTCCCATCGGGCGATGCCTGCTACCATGACAGTGATTGACACATTAGCCAATGATGGGACAGTAGTAGTCCCATCATCCGGCTAATGTGTTGAATGTACAAAAAAAAAAAAATTACATGCTACATACATACAACATGCATACTACATACATGCTACATTCATACTACATACTACATACATGCTACATTCATACTACATATATACTACATGCAACATACATACTACATATATACTACATGCATGCAACATGCATACTACATATATACTACATGCATGCAACATGCATACTACATATATACTACATGCATGCTACATACATACTACATGCTACATACATACCACATATATACTACATACATACTACATGCATGCTACATGCTACATACATACCACATACATACTACATACATACTACATGCTACATACATACTACATATATACTACATGCATGCTACATACATACTGCATGCTACATGCATGCTACATACATACTACATACATACTACATGCTACATACATACCACATATATACTACATACATACTACATACAATACATTCATACAATACATACATAGACATACAGTACATATAACATAGAGTAACATACTTACCAATACTTGTCACATTGTTCCCCGAAGCCATTGTCTTTTACGGAATAAATATTAACATAACAAACCACAAAAATACTCACCCACGATCCGAAGCAGTCCACGAGTGTGTCCCACGACGATCTTGGGTAGAGAACTGCAGCATCAGCTGATGCTGCCGTTCTCTACGGGCTGCAGGAATCCAATGACGGAAGGTAGGTATCCTTCCACACTGTATTCCTCCGCCACTTAAAAAAAAAAAAAGTCCCTAGTCTCACTTTATGCCATTGCTGCGTGGGAATTTCCCACACAGCAATGGCATAAAGTGAGACTAGGGACTTTTTTTTTTTTTAAGTGGCGGAGGAATACAGTGCGGAAGGATACCTACCTTCCGTCATTGGATTCCTGCAGCCCGTAGAGAACGGCAGCAACAGCTGATGCTGCCGTTCTCTACCCAAGATCGTCGTGGGACACACTCGTGGACTGCTTCGGATCGTGGGTGAGTATTTTTGTGGTTTGTTATGTTAATATTTATTCCGTAGACGACAATGGCTTCGGGGAAAAATGTGACAAGTATTGGTAAGTATGTTACTCTATGTTATATGTACTGTATGTCTATGTATGTATTGTATGAATGTATTGTATGTAGTATGTATGTAGTATATATGTGGTATGTATGTAGCATGTAGTATGTATGTAGTATGTATGTAGCATGCATGTAGCATGCAGTATGTATGTAGCATGCATGTAGTATATATGTAGTATGTATGTAGCATGTAGTATGTATGTAGCATGCATGTAGTATGTATGTAGTATGTATGTAGTATGTATGTAGTATATATGTAGCATGTAGTATGTATGTAGTATGTAGCATGCATGTAGTATATATGTAGTATATATGTAGTATATATGTAGTATGTATGTAGTATGTATGTAGTATATATGTGTTATGTATGTAGTATGTATGTAGTATATATGTGGTATGTATGTAGTATGTATGTAGTATGTATGTAGTATGTATGTAGCATGTAGTATGTATGTAGCATGCATGTAGTATGTATGTAGTATGTATGTAGCATGCAGTATGTATGTAGCATGCATGTAGTATATATGTAGTATGTATGTAGCATGTATGTAGTATATATGTAGTATGTATGTAGTATGTATGTAGCATGTAGTATGTATGTAGCATGCATGTAGTATGTATGTAGTATTTTTTTTTTTTTTTTTTTAACATTTAACACATTAGCCGGATGATGGGACTACTACTGTCCCATCATTGGCTAATGTGTCAATCACTGTCATGGTAGCAGGCATCGCCAGATGGGACTTGTAGTCCCATCGGACGATGCTTGCACAGACCCCCGGACATCAGCACAGCCCCCCGGCAGGCCGGCACAGACCCCCACAGGGTGCACAGACCACCGGCAGGCCGGCACAGCCCCCCGGCAGGCCGGTACAGACCCCCACAGGGTGCACAGACCACCGGCAGGCCGGCACAGCCCCCCGGCAGGCCGGTACAGACCCCCACAGGGTGCACAGACCACCGGCAGGCCGGCACAGCCCTCCGGCAGGCCGGTACAGACCCCCACAGGGTGCACAGACCACCGGCAGGCCGGCACAGCCCCCCGGCAGGCCGGTACAGACCCCGGGCAGTCCACACAGCCCCCCGGCAGGCCGGCACAGCCCCCCGGCAGGCCGGCAGAGACCCCCGGAAGGCCCGAAATGACGGCGCATCATGATGCGCACACACCGCGCATCATGATGACGTCAGGCTGTCAATCAACTTTGAACTTCCGATTCCGATGCCGACTTCCGATATTGAAAAAATATCGGAAGTCGGTATCGGAATTCCGATACAGCAAGTATCGGCCGATACCCGATACTTGCGGTATCGGAATGCTCAACACTAGCCACGACCAATCAGCGAGGTGGGATTTCCATTACAGACAGACAGACAGACAGACAGAATTAGACTGTTATATAGTAGATAGGGGAACTGCAAGGAATGATAATGTATATAAGTACTGCAAGTCCGTCATACTGTACAAAGGGGTGTGTGAGGGCCATCTTACTGTATCTAGGAGCTATTATTACTGTATCTAGGAGCTATTATTACTTTTTAGGGGCACTCAGGGGAGCATATTAAGTGGGCACCTAAGAAGCATTATTACATTATAGGGACACTCAACATTATAACTGTCAAAGGGACATACACCTTCTAGGTAACTCACAGAAGGCATTAATATTTTATAGCGGGCTATTTTACCATTTAGAGGGCACTTTGTAAGTGGCAGCACAGTGGTGGCATTATTATGTGGGGCACTAAGAGGAGCACTGTTATCATGCCATGCAACAGGTTCAGTAATTATAAGGATGTGGACAAGAGAGATGAGTATAGTAGCTGAGTAACTGCAAGCAAACACCGTCATCAAATGCTCAAAGGTGAAAGTAAGAAAAAAATCACAGCAGAAGGATTCTAATAGTGGGAAAGTATGTCCCCACAGGAAAATTTTGAAGACGACAGCAGGTCAGGTGACCTGTATCTCAGTTACTAATTATAAAAAGGTCTGCAAGGCCAAGAAGTTAGTTGGTCTTAGAACCTGCACAAAGACAAATTGTGTGGCTGCTAGGTGGACTTACAGCCACCATCGCCACAGAAGGTTCTGAGAGTAATCAGATGCTGGAGACGGCCTGAGCTGTGAGGGACATTCATACCCCGCACCAGTAGAAGATCCATAAGCAGCACCAGTAGAAGATCTGTAAGCAGCACAAGTTGAAGATCTGTAAGCAGCACAAGAAGAAGATTTGTACCCTGTGCCAATAGAAAACCGTGACCAGATTGGAACCAGGCTTGGGACCATGTGGCTGTAGCAGAGGACCGTTCCTGTGGGCTTTTACTTCAGGGCAAACATAAGGTACAGGGTATGGGCTGGGGCCATGCTTCAGGGAATGGAGATGGCCAGGGTGATGAGTACACTGTGTACCCAGCCCATACCTAGGACTTGCGGTCTAGCGGGAAACACCTGTAACCCTCGTTAGGACCAGTGTCAGGATCAGAGGTGTTTATAGAGACTACAACAAGGATGGGCCTAGTACTGAGAGTGATGCCTGTAAAATTGAGACATAAAGGTTTTAACTGCTAGATAATAATGATAGTGTATGCAATAGAACATTGCAGAGATATTGTATTTAGCAGTTTTGCTATGTCATAATATACTTTATTAACCCGGTTACTGTTACCATCAACAATGGCTCAGTATTGAGGTTTCAGTAAGATAAGTTTTTACAGGTTGCAAATAGATGGGGTCGGTGCTTGAAATGTGAGATGCCAAATGTGTCTTTGTTATAAACTCTGCAAAAAGTCATGGCTGGAAGAAGTTGTCATGCTGGTCTGGGCCAGAAGAAAAAGACTAGAAAAATGAATGACTCTATTAGAAAGAACAACAGCTGTAAGTCACTATCTGTTAGGCTCCTGTCTCTGCACAGCAGGAATCCAGAGCCTTGCCGTCTTCGGTCTCCCATTCCTCTCCGGCAGCAGTGGAGCCTGCTCTGCAAAGACATCATTCTCGGCATCTTACTCAGTCTGCTGCTGTTGGTTTGGTTACTGCTGCTAATCAGGGTTCAGCTATTGTAACCTGCAATAGCCAGCAGCGAGCAGCTCCTGGGACTAAGTCCTTCTTTTGGTCCACTGAGCATGCCCGTGGAAAGTCCTCTCATTGGAGGTCTGAGGTCACATGCTCAGGTCCTATTGCTGCTCCCATTGGACCACTAGAAAGGTCCCAGAAGGACGCTGCTATAATAGAGTCGCATGGCCATGCTTTAGTATAGACACATAATGTTGTTGGTATGTGTGATGATGGATGCATGAATCTGGTGAATGACTCACTAAATACCCCCCTCCTTTAATACGCATGAGTTAGGGTCTTTGAGTCAGCACCAACAGGTGACTATGCTTCCGCCACCGTGCTCCTAGCACTCGCACACTAGCGTCCGATGGTGTCGTCCACTGCTGGGCACTATCGAACCGCAGCAAGTGACAGCAGCACTGTGCACACTTGCACGCGTTATAAATTGTAGTGACTCTTGCGGGACTGAAGTCGTGACGCCGAGCGCTAGCGGTCTAGAGGGACTCCAGTCCTGCGGTCTAAGGGTCGAGTCCTGGAGTCAACAGAGTTCGCCCCTGTGCACACCGGGTCAGTGGATAACCCGCCGGTAATCACTTACTACTCCACCATTACTAAGCAGCAGTTTTCCATCTCTTCACGGTGGACCCCGAGTTGCAATCGCACTTCCTTATATTTTATATTTAGTGCGATCCGCAACCCTAACACTATCTATGGCTAGTTTCACACTAGCGTACGGAGGAGCTGCGGAGAGATGCGGACTTCCTCCATGAAGCTCCGCACATTGCCGCGCCTCCTCCGTTCAGCTCCGCCTCCGTCAGCATACGGCCTGCGTACCCTATCTTTAGCATTGGGTACGCAGGCCTTGCCGATGTATGCGGATGCCTCCGCATGCGTAGTTTTGATGGTGCGGCGACCTGCACCAAATGCAATGTGTTGGAATTTGTTGCGGTCGCCACACCGTCAAAACACCGCATGCAGAGGCATCCGCATGCAGAGGCACGGCCTGCGTACCCAAGCAACACTCAATAAATAATCCTGTATACTTCCAATTTAAGAAGATATGTATTGCGAAGATTCAAATGATCAGGCAAACCAGTTTATATCAAAATAAATGTCCAGAGGTAAAAAATTCCTACAATAGACCAAGTCCATTCTGGCACAACTAGACAGTAAATGATTCCTATTATCAAATAAGATAAGATGATGGCAAATAATGTGGCGCTAAAATTTCTCCAAGAGATTTGACTTGCCCAAAAATGCACATATATTAAGAATCAAAATACCCATAATAATGTGACCGCTATCAGGACTGCCATGTATATTACCTTAAACGGTTGCCGCAAGTACAAAGGAATGAGCCGTCCGTGCCCCCTCGCCCCGACGCGCGTTTTGCCCGCAGCTTCTTCCGGGGGCGTGTCCAACAGGGGTTTGGGAGGGTTTCTTATACTACACGGTTGCCATTAGAGACAGTGGATGTGATTAGGAGGACGAACTGCCGCATTGACTTTTACGGCGCATGCGCCCGTCAGAATCCCTGCCAATTCACAATAGTACTTCCCAGAATAGCACCAACTGTATCGCAAGATAGCACACAAAGCAAGCCAGAAATAAGCGCTCTAGGAATTACATGGAGGGATGACGGTATCCGCAATGCTCAAGGTCGGAAGCACCCCTGCTTCTTCTTCTCTAAGACCTTTTCACCGGCGGAGAGGAACTATTCCATCGGGGACAGGGAGCTGCTGGCAATGAAGCTGGCCTTTTCTGAGTGGAGACACCTCCTGAAGGGAGCGCGGTTCCCCTTCCAGGTGTACACCAACCATAAAAACCTGGTATATCTGCAAACGGCCCAGCGGCTGAATTCTCGTCAGGCGAGATGGTCGCTGCTTTTCTCCCGCTTCCATTTCACCCTTGCTCTCTCTCGCTCCGTGGTGTCGTTGGAGGAGGAGGAGACTGAGCCTCGGTTAATCGTCTCATCCGAGAGCTTGAGGACTGTGGCTCCGGTCGCTCTTGAATCGGTGCCCCGGGCAAGACCTTTGTCCCCGCCCGTCTGCGACCAGAGGTTCTCTCTTGGGCCCACGCGTGGGAGGTCACTTTGGGACGAAGCGGACCACTGAATTCCTGGTGAGGACATATTGGTGGCCGCATATGGCTCAGGACTTGGGAGATTACATTTGGGCATGCGTCTCCTGCGCCCAGATCAGGCCTTCTCGTCAGAGGCCTGTCGGGCTACTTTACTGCCTGCCGGTGGCGGACAGACCTTGGGAGATGGTCGGCATGTACTTTGTGGTCGGTCTGCCCAAGTCCAGTGGCAGCACGGTCATCTGGATTGTCACCGATCATTTTTCTAAAATGGTGCACCTGGTGCCACTCTCGCGGCTACCTTCTGCAAGGGGTCTGGCAGCGTTGTTCATAAAACACGTCTTTCGCTTGCATGGTATGCCAGAACAGATAGTCAGTGACCGGGGTCCCCAGTTTGTGTCTCGGTTCTGGAGGAAGCTCTGTAGTCTGCTCAGTATTGAGCTAAATCTCTCCTCGGTCTATTACCCTGAGACGAACGGGTTGGTTGAAAAAGCCAATCAGACCCTGGTCTCATACCTATGACATTTTGTCTCGGCCAGGCAGGATGACTGGGCATCCTTGCTGCCATGGGCGGAATTTGCTTTGAACAACGCTGTGGCCGATTCCACCGGTCAAACCGCGTTCCTCCTTAACTACGGCCAGCATCTGCGTGTCCCTGTCCCTATGCCCGTGTCATCCACTGATTTCAGGGTGGCAGACTGGGCGGTGCAGGCTCGTGACATTTGGGACCGCACTCAGGATGCCATCCGGGCCTCTAAGGAGAGAATGAGGGCTTCCACCGACACACACCAGCGTCCTGCTCCGACTTTTGCTCCTGGCGACTTAGTGTGGCTCTCCGCTAGTAATATCAGGCTGCGGGTCGAGTCCACTAAGTTTGCACCTTGCTACATTGGCCCCTTCAAGATCTTTTAGCAGATCAATCTAGTGGTCTACCGCCTGGCCCTTCCACCACACTTGGCTATCTCTGACACCTTCCACGTGTCCCTCCTTAAGCCTGTTCACATGTCCTGGTTCTCCGAGTCATCTGCCGGGACATCAGACCTGTCTTCGGATGAGTTTGAGGTCAATTCCATCGTGGGATGCAGGGTGATGCGTGGTAAAAAGTTTTATTTGGTGGACTGGAAGGGTCATGGTCCAGAGGCTCGGACCTGGGAGGCAGTGGAGAACATCCACGCTTCACTTCACATTGCGGCATTTGAGCGTAGCAAGGCTCAGAGAGAAGGGGGCCCTAGGATGGGGGTAATGTTAGGCATTGGGTTTCTGTCACTGCACAGCAGGAATTCCGAGCCTTGCCTTCGGCGGTCTCCCATTCCTCTCCGGCCGCAAAGCAGCCTGCTCAGCAGACTTGTCGATCCCAGCGCTCTGCTCAGACTAGCTTTGTGGGTTTGGTTGCTGCTGCCACCTCTGCTCCAGCTTTAGCAACGCATGTTGGTTAACAGCGAACAACTCCAGGGACTAAGTCCTCCTTTCGCTCCTCTGAGCATGCCCGTGGGACAATCTCTCATTGGAGAGCAGAGGTCACATGCTCCGGTCCTTCTCCAGCTCGGATTGGACCATCAGGAAGGTCCCGGAAGGACACTAATATAAAAGGTTTGCATGGCCGCCCCGCCATGCGCTAAGATAGACATTGATTCTATATTGTTTAATGGTGTGTGTGATGACGGATGTAAGAGACTGGTGGTGACTGACTCATTAAGACTCCCTCCCTTTGATGCGCATGAGCTAGGGTCTTAGAGCCAGAGTTAGCATCTTGCACTAGCACTGCTTAGCGCCACAGTGTAGTCAGCTCTCCTTCCTGTAGCACCTGTGGGCATCAGCCAGTACAGGCTTCACATACCACTGATACCGCAGTGTCTGCCAGAGCGGCGCCGTGCGCTTTCCAGCACTGTTCTTATGCTGGTTAGTGGCGACCACCAGGATAGACATTGTACCAGCTCTGAGTGGTAGTTATACGCCAGCTAGCACGGACTCTGTGAAGTAGCAGAGTCTGCCCTTGCACACACCGGGTCTGAGGCTACCCGCCGGTGTCCGGCTACCTCCTGTTATATCCTATTCGTCATTGCCTAGCTGCAGTTTACATCTCTGCACAGTGGACCCCGGGCTGCGAACGCACCATATACCATCTTCATTATTTGGTGCGTTCCACCAGCCCTTAACAGGATTGGTGTCAGAAGCTGCACGTAGGCACTGACTCCACCCCTTCACACCAAAGGAATGGGGTTTACCGGGTGGTTCAAGAGTATTCAGCAAACACTTATACTTTGGGCAGGTAATACAGGTCCAACATAATATCCCCACTGGAACTCATCCGCCCATTAAAGAAAGGTATCGGCTTGTACCCCCAGCTCACTATCAATGTGCCAAGAGTATGTCATGGGAGATGAAGGAGGCTGAGGTGATCAGAGACAGTTGTAGCCCCTGGGCAGCTCCGCTAGTCCTCCTTAGAAAGAAAGATGGCACAATGAGGATGTATGTTGACTACAGGCGAATTAACAGCATTACCCACAAGGATTCCTATCCGTTACCTAGGAGAGAAGAATCACTAGCTGCACTGAGAACCGCTAACTATTTCTCTACCTTGGATCTCACCAGTGGGTATTGGCAGGTTCCCATGGCAGAGGCAGACAAAGAGAAGACCGCCTTTGTGACACCAATGGGCCTCTCAGAATTCAACTATATGCCGTTTGGGCTTTGCAGCAAGCCAGGAACGTTCCAGAGGTTGATGGAGTGTTGCCTCAGACACAAGATCTTCGAGACAGTTCTGTTGTACCTAGATGACGTCATTGTCTTCTCCAAGACCTACAAAGACCATTTGGAGCACCTGGCCGAGGTGTTCGAGGCCCTGTTCAACTTTATCCTGAAAGTGAAACCATCCAAATGCCACCTCCCGAAGCCCAAGGTGCAGTACCTAGGCCACAATGTGAGCATGGAAGGCATGGCACCAGACCCCGACAAAGTCACTGTTATCTGGGACTGACAGAGGCCCAGCAACATTCATGATGAAATGCGTCAGTTCCTCGGGTTGGTAGGCTACTACCGAAGGTTCATCAAGGGCTTCACTGAAATAGCAGCACCCCTGCAAAACCTTCTCATGGGCCAGCCCAAGAAGGCCAGGAAGAAGAGTCCTACTTTTGACTGGAATGACGAACTAGAAAGATCCTCCACCCAGTTGAAGTTGGCTCTTACGGGAGATGATGTCCAGACCTACCCAGACTATGACCAACCATTTATACTGTATACCGATGCCAGCAACCTGGATTTGGGAGCAGTGATGTCCCAAGTGCAGAAAGGCAGAGAAAGAGTAATTGCCTTCGCCAGCAGGAAGCTTTGTCCCACTGAAAGGAACCCTGACAACTACAGCTCCTTTAAGCTGGAGTTTCTCGCCATAGTCTGGGCTGTGACTGAGCAATTCAAACACTGCCTGGCTTCGGTGAAGTTAACCATTTTCACAGACAACAATCCGCCCCAGAGGCAGAGGATCTACATTGCAGCGTCGGTCCCCTGACTGAATACCACGGGTGGCGTTATGAACACTTTATTACAAACTTTATTATCCCTTTTTTTACTATCCCTTTTATTGGACACCCAGGGCCACACACCAGGTCACTGCTGCTGTGACACTTACCCTTTAAGAAGTGGCCCGATACCAAGCATCCCCACTGCCATGGCGAGCGATCCACATATACTTTATTCAAAATTTAATTCTAATGCTTTTGGTGTCTGGTAGAATCCAATTTACTTTCATTGAGCATACAGCTACCCCAAGTCCTGCATTATATTCACCTTACAGCAGCTTCACCTGCTATGACAGTGGCTCCATTGGGATCCGGTGGCAAAAATGAACTGTGGAGCTCACAAAACTCAGGTTTCACTGCATCTGCTGGCCCTCTGAAAATGTGAAGCAGGGGCTGTATAATGACATGGATGTGGTGGTGGTGGCTGGCGAAGCCCATTATTCAAATGGGCATGTTTTAGTTGGCATTGTGAATTTATGGGGAATATGCATTACATTATCTAGCTAACAATTTTGAATGAAGGAGGAACCACCTAAATCTAGGAGTAAGAGCCCTGCCAAATGTATGATACAGAGCAACCTGAGGGCCCTTCCTAAACTCAGGTTTCATGGCACCTGCTGGCCCTCTGAAAATGTCAAGCAAGGGCCACATAATGACATGGTGGTGGACGTGGTGGTGGCGGGCAAAGCCCAAAATTCAAATGGGCATGTTTTAGCTGGCATTGTAAAGTGAAGGGGAATATGTATTCCACCATCTAGCTAACATTTTTAATGAGGTAGGAAGCTCCCAAATGTAGGAGTGAGAGTGCTCCCAAATGTATGATACCAGACCACCTGAGGGCCCTTCTCAAACTCAGGTTTCACTGCCCCCGCTGGCCCTCTGAAAATGTCAAGCGGGGGCCACATAATGACATGGCGGAGGATGTGGTGATGGTGGCGGGCGAAGCCCATAATTCAAATGGGCATGTTTTAGCTGGCTTTGTAAAGTGATGGGGAATATGTATTGCACTATCTAGCTAACAATTTGGAATGAGCGAGGGACCTGCCAAATGTAGGAGTGAGAGCCCTCACAAATGTAAAAGGAAAAACTAAAGCCATAACGCTTCATATGAACATATGCTAAAAAGGAAGGTATATATATATATATATATATATATTTTTTTTTTTTTATTTTGCGTTATATACATGTAATTATGAAGGAAAAAATGTTTCTTAGCATTTTTCCCTTTTAAAAAAAAATTTAGGTTTAGTTTGGTAGGTCTTATTATAAATCCATAAAACCGGCGCAATAGTCTGACAACATTATTTCCAGATACCATATGTGAGTCAGAATGGCATGTGGGCAACTTCTCCATGCTGTTCCCATTTAGTTTTAGCTCTCTCCCATCCATTTCAGGTTTTTTTTCAGGCCCCCAGACCCGTTTGTTGGGTCCAACAGAAAAATATTTGGCTTTCCAATTGACTTGCATTGGATTCGTTATTCGGTACGAATACACGGATATTAGAAATTATTCTGGCAGATTTTCCCAAATCTGAATATTTCTCTATTCACTCATAGTAGATAGATTTCTATGAGGCCGAAAAATCGGCCTGCAAAAATTCCACTGTGCACCGTGTGCCGTACAAATGTGAGGGCCGTATTTGCGGCCGTGATAAAAGATCGAACTTACTCGATCTTTTTCATGGCGTACGGACACAGCCCCCATTGAACCAATGGGGCCGCAAAAACAAATGGAAGTTTGTTTTTGCGGCGCACCGTGACGTCCGGTTTTGCGGAATGCCGTTTTTTTTTCTAATACTATTTCCATAGTATTGGGGGGAAAAAAACGGCGATCCGCAAACTTTTTTGCGGTCCGTTATTGCGGCAGACCACGAAAAATGCAGCAATACGGCCCACAAATACGGGCTGCAATAATGGGCCGCAAAAAATGCGGTAAGTGTAAAAGTAGCCTTAGAAATTCATTTACTTGGAAAATTGGTGACTTGTTCAATACTTATTTCAAAAACTGTATGTGGCCAGGGCATCTGTTTTGGAATTAAAGTTTGTAGGATAAGCCATTAAATGTATTATTAACACTGTATGCGGTAAGAGATAAGCTCCCGTGGCAGTAGCTGTAGGCAGACAGAATTGTACCATTCAGTGTCTTAGGCTTTGTAGAGGATTTGAATCTCGATATAAATAATCAGCTTCCCTAATGTGTTTAAGCCGCATCTTTACTAACAGCAAAAATCTCACTGCTGATCTGAAACTTTAAACAGCTGCAATGAATTTAAGCGAAGTAAAACTTATAAAAGCGCTTTCTTTCATTCTGTAACCATCTGTTTATGTACACGCTTGTATATGTCACTCATACTGTTTGATATGTTGAATATTCAAATAAATTCCAAATTTTAAAGGTCAAAAAAATAGCGATGTAACATTTCTAATGTTCCCTTTGGAAATTCCAAGATTGAATAAGCCCATAACAGATCAGACAGCCAGCGGGAGATATCAGTGATGTGATGGCTGTCTGGTACAGAGATGAGAATTATGATGAAATCCCTGTGGCCACAGGCAGGGAAACACTACAATAATAAGGCTTCCTCAATTTTCATTGTAATGATATGCTAAACTGAGTCCGAGTGAAAAAAAGCACTTCTATAAAGGCCTTAAAAAAATTGGAAAAAATAAAAGATTCTTTTGACTTTGTAATTTAAAGGGAATCTGTCACCCCTTTCTTGACATATCACATAATGATATCATTCAATAGTGTGTCACATAAGGAGTCTCTTAGTACTTTTGCTTCCCCCTGACCCCGCACCTTTCATGCATAAATATCTTTTTTATATCGGTTCAGATGTATGTAAACTGCCACAGTCCGGTCCGATGGGTGGGGCTTATTCACCTGCTCCCCCCTCCTTGTCTTGCTCTACACAAGAAGAAATGCATAGAGCAAGACAGGGAGGGGGGGAGCAGGTGAATAAGCCCCGCCCAGCGGATCGGACAGCGGCAGTTTACATACATCTGAACCGATATAAAAAAGATATTTATGCATGAAAGGTGCGGGGTCAGGGGGAAGCAAAAGTACTAAGAGACTCCTTATGTGACACACAATTGAATGATATCATTATATGATATCTCAAAAAAGGGGTGACAGATTCCCTTTAGCACAGTTGTCATTTTAACGTAGAACATTATCTGTGGTTGTAATCCTAATCTGGTAGATTCAGTCACTCTAGACTTCAAGTGGCTATGCACATTATAAAGTCATCATGGGACAGCTAACTCTCCGGACTGCCCCACACATAGGAACACTTGGCTTTCCTACAGTGTTTTGCAAAAAATATTCAATCCTCCCCCCCCCCCACACACACACACGCAAATACACACACCATTGTCATTTTTTGTGTTTTGCTACCTCTACCTCACAACCTGGAATTTCACTAATTTTTTTTGAGGGTTTCATCAGTTCATGTAATGAACATGCCTATAACTGTGAACATTTGAATTTCTCTTTATATTGAAGGAAATAACAAATAGGACAAAATTACTGAAAACTTTAGTGTGTATAACTATTCACCCCCGTAAAGTCAGCACCCAGTAGAGCCTCCATTTGCTGTAATAATTACAGCTGCAAGTCACTTTGGAAAAGTCTCTGTGAGCTTTCCACATCTTGCCACTGGGTTTTTGCAGAAATTCAGTAATTTTTCTTCCAAATTGCAGGACTACATTGTACAAGTTGTTCAATTTTTGATGTCTCACAATTTTTTCGCATTTAATGGTGAATTTTATCTACAACAAACGGGTGTATCAATGGGAGCAAAATTTTCACCTTCTCTTGCCAACCTGGTAATGTCATTTTGGGAATCAGAATTCATATATTCTGCTTCCAATCCGTTTCTTGAGCACATCTATTGGTATGGTAGATACATTGATGATACCCTAATCATATGGGGTGGAGATGTATCTGCCATACCAAGTTTTGTTCACTATCTTGATTCCAACAATTATAACATCAAGTTTACCTACAAACATGATCCCAAAAATATTTCATTCCTGGATTTGAATTTAATTGGAGTAGATGGTCATATTATATCCACAAAAATGCATCACAAACCGCTTAGTGGGAACACCATCTTACATGAGCAGTCACAACAAGCACACTATTAAATCAATCCCAGTAGGGGAATACACCCGAATCAAACAAAATTGCAGTTCCGACAGCGATTTGAAGCAAGAATTTGATCTTGTTACCAATAAACTTAAAAATCGCAGGAATCCTCATTGGGCTCTAAATAGAGCGCAAAAAATTCTACAGCATAAGAATCGCTGTGAACTAATTACGACATCTAGTAGCACAACAGGAGTTCAAAATATAGAGAAAAAACCTTATATCTGCCTTCAGTACAGTCCACAATTTTCATGCATCAAAAAAATTATTAATAAATATCTACCAATTCTGTATGAAGATGACAAACTTGTACAGATTTTAGCATCAGGCATTAATGTAGTCTCAAGAAGAGCTCCTTCTTTGGCCAGTAGCTTGTCACCGAGTCTATTCACTTTGGATCATAACAAAAAAACTGGCTAATCTGCACTGGCTTCTATAAGTGTGACGCCAATAGTTGCAAAACATGCGAACGTGCACGCATTTCCAAAGAATTTAGTAAAAATGACGGTACATTAAAATTTAAAATCAAACACTACATTAATTGTAATTCCAAAAATGTAGTGTACAAAATAGATTGTACTATGTGCAATCTGTCCTATATAGGTTGCACTTCCAGGAATCTCAAAGTACGAGTCAGAGAGCATTTATATGATAAAATTAATACTAACAACTTTGGACGGAATGTTTCAGCAGCAGCCAAACATTTTATAACACATCATACCAGAAACACTTTATGTTTCCAAGTACAGGGAATTGAACATGTTAAATCATTACTTCGGGGAGGAGATGCCAGGCGGCGTCTTCTCACCCGAAAAGCTTTTTGGATCTTTCAATTGAACACTAGATCTCCCAGTGGCCTCAATAAACGGCATGATTTAATGTTACATTATTGTTCAATATGTTTGATGATTTTATATTTATTTTTTTATTTGTTTCCTTTTGTGTATGCACTTGCACGTTCAAATTTTTTTTTTTTTTTTTTTTTAGAAAGGACCTTTCGTAATGTGTCACATGACCTTGTAAAGTTTCCTCATTGGTGAGCCTTTCCTATATAGAAAATCATGCATAGAACTCAGTATGGCTTTGATAAAGCCCGTATAGGTCAAAACGCGTAGCCTCTGACTAACGTGTGGCTATAATGTGGAGAATCTTTTGAATTAACCGATTTTAAAATGGTATAATAAAGAAGAATTTTAAATGCAGCTGGAGCTATAAAGGTTTTTCATGACTGGGTTTTTTGCCCATTCCTCAAGGCAAAACTGCTCCAGCTCCTTTAAGTTATATGGTTTCCTCTGGTGAACAGCAATCTTCAAAGCTTGACCACAGATTCTCAATTGGATTAAGGACTGGGCTTTGACTAGACCACTCAGGGCCTCCATTAGGACATTACTGCCCTTACTGCTGTATGGGACCTGACGAGCCTGCTATATGGGACCTGATGAGCAGCAGTAGAGAAGGGAGCCCAAGTCCCCTCCTCTTGTGCTTCTCACTGGGCCCCATTGTCCACCAAAGTGCTGGGCACTGTGGCACAGAACAGATTTCCCGGAGCTCCATGGCCATCTAACCTGGAATTAAATGGGTGAGAAGGGGTGAAGGGACGCTGCAAATGATGAAGTGGGAGAGAGGGGGACTGCAAATGAAGTGCGGTGGAGGGGGACTGCAAATGATGAAGTGAGTGGGGGATGGGGGTTGTAAATGCTGAAATGAGTGAAGGAGGGAGACTGCAAATGATGAAGGGGGTGAGGCGCACTGCAAATGATGAAGTAAATGGGGGTATGGGGCTTCAAAGAATTAAGTGAGTGGGGGGAAGGGGACTGCAAATGATGAAGTGAGTGGG
Source organism: Dendrobates tinctorius (assembly GCF_039654945.1). Classification (NCBI taxonomy): domain Eukaryota; kingdom Metazoa; phylum Chordata; class Amphibia; order Anura; family Dendrobatidae; genus Dendrobates; species Dendrobates tinctorius. The sequence continues at coordinate 38,077,789 of NW_027361743.1, read as the reverse complement.
GAGAGGGGGATTGCACATGATGGAGTGAGGAGGGGACTGCAGACGATGAAGTAAAGGGGGGAGACAGGGCAACTTTCACCGCAATGGAGGGGCCGATGAAGCATGATTAGTACACGAGCATTGACCCTAAAATGAATAAGGGACTTGGATATCATTGTCTCTGGCTGCATAAGGCACCTAGACAAAGGAAAACTCTCTCTTTTGACACCCTCGTACACTGGAAATATCAGCTTGACCAAGCATTCCTCCAAATGATGAACTGAGGGTGAGGGACTGCAAATGATGAATTGAGGGTGGGGGATGGGGGCAGCAAATGATGAATTTAGGATGAGGGATGGGGACTGCAAATAATGAACTGAGGCTGGGGGGGAGAGCAAATGATGACTTGGGGATTGGGGAAGAGCAAATTATGATGAATTTTGAGGGTGGGAAGAGTAAATGATGATGTATTGAGACTGGGGAATGGGAGCAGTAAAGAGAAGTTGATAATTAATAGAGGGTTGAGGTGTGAAAGAGAGATGACATGACACTGTCACGGTCTCGCGTGGCTGGACACAGCGCCTCCAGCAGGGCAGATTTAGATGACATGCGTGACCCTGGATACACCGCCTCCAGTTGGGCAAATTTAAATAATAACACATGCAGCTGGATACGCCGCCTCCAACAGGCGAATTTAGGTAATACACGTAAGACTGGAAACCCCACCACCAGTAAGGCGAATTTAAACAATAAAGGGGAAATCTGGGTAAAAATAACAATGGTGGCCCTGTGATAGGGAATGGGGACGTGGAGACCTCCTGCACTCCCCTGAGTCAGTGTCTCTACACTTCTAGCGTTCCCTAGGCCGGTTCCGCACCAGGCGCCGCTCAGGATACCTTTAAACTCTAGCTCGCCCTGCACCTAAACCCTCACTAGGGAATTGGTCGGTGCGGAAACTAATCCCACCACTGCACTAAACACACATAAGGAAAAGTGACAAAACAGGGGAACACCACTTAGCTTTGCTCTGTTGCTTATGCTCCCAGCAACAGAGCCCACCACCTGCGTGCATCTTTTCCTCCGACCGGGTCCAACACCATAGTGCAGCCTTGGAGCAAACAGAGTCCACCACCTTTGTCCAGCATAAGAGTCCAGCTTTCCACCAAAGAGTCCAGCATATTGAGTCCAGCTTTCCAGCAACCGAATCCAGCATCATGAGTGCAGCTCTACACCATAGCTGCCACTCCACCAAGCCATGCAAGAACTCCTTGCTGACACCATAGCTGCAAAAAGGTTACTTTGTGCATTTAATCTGTCAGATCCAACCTGGATCATGACAGACACATTGCAACTAGTGATGAGTGAGTACTGAAGTATTCGGACTCGCTATACTCGTACCGAGTATACCCTAATACTCGGGTATTCGGTACGAATAGCGAGTCCAATGATAGTCAATGGAAAATGCGAGTAATTGTCTGCTGGACCCTTCAAAGCGGTCTGGGGGCTGAGGAAAACGCTAAAAAATGTGTAAATGTTAAAAAATGTATGCTGTAAACAGGTGCCCCCATGTTATATACATTTGTTTACAGCATACATTTTTTAACATTTACACGATTACTGCACGATTGTTTTTACACTACTGCTTCACTAGAATGTGCAGTCACTATTTTAAGCCGTTTGGTTTTTTGCCGGAAGTGCGGGACTCGTACGCCACTTACGCAGTGCCAGTCAGTGATATATCAGAAGTACCGTAAGAGCGAGTGATGCTGGAGGCAATCTACTGACAGCTAAGTGTGTAAGGGCCTCTGTCACACATAGCGATGCACCAGCGATCCCGACAACGATATTACCTTGTCAGGATCGCTTGTGTGTCGCTACATGATCACTGGTGAGCTGCCAAACAGGCAGCTTCACCAGCTATCAACACCAGCGACACGTGGGTAACTGTGTACCTTAGTCACCAGTGCGCTGGTGCAGGGAGCTGGTAACCAAGGTACACATCGGGTTTCTAAGCGACGCGCGGCACTTAGAAACCCGATGTGTACCTTTGGTTACCAGCTCCCTGCACCAGATCGCTGGTAACTAAGGTACACATCGGGTTTCTAAGCGCTGCACGCCGCTTAGAAACCCGATGTTTACCTTAGTTACCAGCGGCAGCTCGCTGATCGCTGGTCTCCCGCCTGTCACACACAGCGATGCGTGCTGGCCAGCGGGAGACCAGCGATCAAAAAAATGTCCTGGCCATTCCAGGACGATCAGCGATACCCGGCAGGGGGGGCGGTCGCTGAGAAGTGTCACACACAGCGATCTCGCTGGTGAGATCGCTGTTGCGTCACAAAACTTGTGACTCAGCAGCGATCTCGCTAGCGAGATCGCTATGTGTGACGGGGGCTTAAGTGGTGTAAGGATTGCAATCTGCCCTAGGGGTAGGGGCTGTGTTATGGTTAACGCCGGAAGAAGCCACCCATCATCATCATCACAAGGGATTCACAATTATAAAGCTTGGACTACTGTCCTTGTGCCACTGCCCAATGTGCAGGCATAGTTTTAGAGTCTTCAAAACATTAGCCCTAGGGACTGTATCATGGTTGATGAAGGAAGCAAGGCAGGTCTGAAGGGCCAAACCATTATGATAAAGCCAGGACTATGAGCATAGAGGTGGCCGTGCCCAGTGTCCAGGCATAGCAATAGTGTCTCCAAAAATTAGCCAAAGGGGCTGTATCATGGTTGATGAAGGAAGAAGGGTCTCACTCTCATCACAAGTGCCTCCGATGTGAAATATTAATTAACGTAACATTGTTTTTAGCTTATTGACCTTGAGGTACATGTGTCAGAAGCAGGTTTTGAAAACATGTGTAAGAAGAAAAGGGGCTTGTATGGAAAGGGATGGATGTGATCACCAATTTTTAAAAAACGTGTTGGGTGACTTTAGGTTGGGATACTGTCATCTGGAGGGCTTAAATACTGTTGCGAAATCCAGTCCTTTTTATCAGAGTCAGCCTGTCTGCATTCTCTGTAGTCAACCGTGTGCATGTATCTGTGATGATTGCCCTAGCGGCACTGAAAACACGCTCTGACATCACACTAGCAGCAGGGCAGGCCAGCACCTCCAAGGCATAGAAGGAGAGGTCGGGCCAACTATGCAGCTTGGATACCCAGTAATTAAACGGTACAGAAGCGTCAGGAAGGACGCAGGTATGGTCACTTAGATAGTCGTTGACCATCTTGTTCAACTTCTCCCTCCTTGACATTGCTACTGTTCCAGCTAGTCCTTGGTGATGAGCTGGTTTATTGAAGATGGCCCAGTTTGTGGACATTTAACCACCACCTCTTTTGGACCTGCTTGGCGTCTCTCTCCCCATTAATGCATGCTGTTGCACAGAGCTGGTATCTCTGCTAGCAGTGGTGTCTGAGGGTGCTGTTGCCATCAAATTATCGACAACAGCCTTCTTGAAGGATTCCATTGTGAAACCCCTTGGTGACTACAACAGTAGCGAAGGAAATTTGTCCTTGTACCGTGGGTCTAGAAAGGTGGCCAACCAGTATAGGCTGCTATTGAAAATGTGGATTATGCGAGGGTCTTGGCACAGACAATCAAATATGAAGTGTGCCATGTGTGCCAAGCGGCATAGAGGCAAATTTTCTGTGACCCCTGAAGGAGGAACAATACCCATCCTCTCCTCACAATGACTCTCCTCCTCCACCTCCTCCTCTTCAGCCCACCCATGCTGGACAGACATGAAGCTTGGGTTGGGATTCCCCTCTGTAGCATGAGGTGTCCCCTCGGTACCACTGAAAAAGAAGTCCTCTCCCTCCTCATTTTCATCATCCTCTTCATCCCCCAATGTTACCTGATGATATTGGCTGGGCTAAGTAGGATCACCCATTGTGAAATCTTGCTCCATACCCAGCTGCTGGGCATGCAAAGATTCCATTTTTCGATTCTGCAGCGATTTTTTTCAGCAGACATAGCATAGGGATGGTTACGCTGATAATAGCCTGATCACCGCTCACAATCTTGGTGCAGTACTCAAAGTTATCAAGCACCTCACAAATATCAGCGATCCACACCCACTCAACAGTTGTTATGTGTCTTGGCTGAGTCTCAGTGTGACGGGCATGTTTAAGCTGGTATTCAGAAAGTGCCCTCTGCTGCTCACTTACCCTTGCCAACATATGATATGTTGAGTTCCACCGTGTTGGCAGGTTGCAAATGAGTATGTAGTTTGGCAAATTAAATTGCTTTTGAAGCGCTGCAAGACCGGCAACAGTGGTTGAGGAATGGCGGAAATGGGCGCAAATACGGCGCACCTTCTCAAGTAGGTACGGCAAATGAGGGTATGTTTTTATAAATTTTTGCACCACCAGGTTCAGCACATGAGCCATGCATGACACGTGTACCAGCTTCCCGAGCTTTAAAGCTACCACCAGGTTACGCCCATTGTCGCAGACAACCAGACCAGGTTGGAGTTGCAGTGGGGAGAGCCACTGATTGGTCTGTTTTATTCCTTGCCAAAGCTCTGATACAGTGTGTGGTGTGTCACCTAAGCAGACCAGCTTCAGCATAGCATTTTGCTGCTTTGCCGATGCGCTGCTGCAGAGCTCCTAACTTGGGAGTGATGTTGAGGGTAATTCAGCATAGGATGACTAGGCGGAGGAGGAGGAAGAGGGGCGACTGGACGTATATGATGAGGCGGAAACCCTGATTGAGGTTGGGCCCGCTATTCGTGGCGTGGGTAGGATATGTGTTGATGATCCAGTTTGAGACTTTGTCCCACCTTCCACCAGGTTCAGCCAGTGTGCCGTGACAGAGATGTATCATCCCTGGCCACAAATACTTGTCCACGTGCCTGTTGTAAGATGGACCTTCCCGGTTACGGCGTTAGTGAGAGCACACTTTAGATTGTTTAACACGTGCTGGTGTAACGCGGGGACGGCACACCGGGAAAAATAGTGCCGGCTGGGAACCGAGTATCGTGGGGCAACCACAGCCAAAAGATCACAGAAAGACTCTGTCCCCACAAGCCTAAACAGCAACATCTCCATGGCTAGCAACTTGGCAATGTGCGCGTTCAGTATTTGTGCTTGAGGGTGCGTGGCTTGGTATTTATGCCTCCTTTCATACATCTGGGGCATGGACAATTGGACGCTTTCCTGGGACAAACAAGTGGATGAGCTTGTTGTGGCCTGTGTCTGTGCAACCGCAGCTTGTGAGCAAAAGGTATGATGATCACCTGCTTCCTGCCCAGCAGATTGGTGAGGCCGTATCACAGACAACATGGCAGTGGTTTGACCCACAGTCACAGACACTGATTTGGTACCCTGTTGTTCAGCCCACCGACTAGGGTGCTTGGCTGCCATGTGTTTCCGCATACTGGTGGTGCTTTGGTTGCCTTTGCCCTGGCCTCTGCTCAGCTTCCTATGGCAGATGCTACAGATGACAACATTTGGTTCAGAAGGACTATCGGAAAAAAATTTCCAGACAGCGGCTGAACGCACCCTTGCCTTGACTTGGGACACAGAGGGATTGCTCTTGGCAACAGTTGACACACTTCGCACTCTGCTCAAACCAGTAGCCCTTGGTGCCTTTGTTGGTGCTATGTATCCACCTTCATCCTCTATGCTGCTGTGCTGGCTATGCGTGCCAACGGCCCAGGTCGGATCGGTGGTCTCATCATCAACCACCTCGTCGTCCATGTCATCCTCCTTCCGTGTTGATATTGGTGACTGGACAGATGGCAACTGTGTGTCATCACCATCAGCCTCCACCTCTTCACCCGGTATATGGATGAAAGTGGCTTTCTTTTGGACGTGGGGTTTCAAATATTTTGCCATCTTCAACAGACGATACTCCCTCACGTTCCTCTTCAATGTCGCGCGGTGAGAGGCCAGAGGCAACGAAAGAAAATGGACCAAACAGATCCTCGGAGTGACCAAGGTTGGGGTCAAATGTTTCCTGTGACTCCTGACCGGGTGATGAACTAGGAACAGGTTGAGAATAGGATGACCCAGCGTTCTCTGTATGGACAGTAGACTGTTTTGTCATGGATGATTGGGTGCTGCTAGAACATTTCGTGGAGGCCTTATCAGCCATCCAAGACAGTATCTGCTCTTGTTCTTCTGGCTTCCAGGCCCGTTTAGGTTCCAGACCGGGAAATTTTGCCAGGAAACTAGATGCATCAACCTTCTTCAATCTCCCAGATTCTGTGCCTTGTTGGGCACCAACGACCCCACGTCCACGTCCCTGTCCCTTCACAACAGCCTTTTTAGGAATTTTGGATTTTTCTGCCATAGTTGCAGATGTTCAGATGCAGATATTGGGGAACAAGGAGCAGTTAGTGCTTTGTGGAAGGTAGCACTACAGCCTAGTACTGCATTGTGTTTTGCAAACGGTACCGCAGCAGCAGAAAAAAATTGCCCTGAGGTTTAAGGTGAGATTACGCACCCCAGTCATCACACAAGACAGCGGTGCTGCCACTAAAAAATTGCCCTGAGGGTTAAGGTGAGATTACGCACCCCAGTCACCACACAAGACAGCGATGCCCGCTGCGTGTCAGTTGTGCAGTACCGTGCGTGCTATTCGCTCTGAATGCAGCATGGCAGCAACACAAAAAACCTGCCCTGCAGGGGTAAATGTGACCTTAAAAAAAGCTGGGAAAACGGTCACTACTCGGTCCCTGACCTAATACTTTCAGCTCTGAAAAGAGCTTTTGGGTTCCACAGAGGATTTCGGGCTGATTTTAACTAAAAAACAACTCTTCCTAGCAGCTGCTCACACTCTCCCTACACTAGCTGTGTTCTGCATGCAATGTGCAGAAAATGGTGGCGGCAGGGCTTAGTGCCAGGCTATAATTGATGACGTATAGAAAGCTGGGGGGCCAGCCAATCATAGTAATGCAGCCCACATCCAAGAAGGGTGCGGCATTACTGTGATTGGCAACTGCTGGGCGGAAGAACCGAATAGCGAGGCGAGTAGTGAAATACTCGCTATGTTTCGAATACCGCGAGTACCGCATTACTCGCCGAGTACCGAATACCCACGAATATGCTCGCTCATCCCTAAATGCAACCAAAGAGCAAGAAACATACCAAACGCAGGGATCACCATAGACAATACCAAATTTTATTAGAACACACAAAACCACAAGAAGTTTTTAAAAACATTTAAAATACACCAATAGTTACACAAGGTGTAACAATTACATACAGGAAGCAACGGATAGCCCAGTAACACCTAAAGATAATATATGAAATTTCTAATTCTAGATGAAGTGAGAGATGCCATGTCTCTATATGCATGAACCACAATGATGTTATGAAAAAAATCTTCAAATGCACAAAAAAATGTTGGGAAGAAAATAGAGATTGGCAACAAATACAAAAGACAGCAGAAGGAGGTAGAAAAAAATATATATAGAGAGAGAGCAGTTAAATATAGATGTGGAGTTATTTAAATCCTTATATCTAAATATAGGCACCTAACACCACAATATGTAGGTGGAGGTGTAACAGTAGTACATCTAAAATATACAAGCTCAAGTAAAGTGAAACCCTCCTTATAGCCCATTAAAATTATAGTTTGTAAAATACATTACCAATCTACAAGGTGTAACCTAAATAGGCATGCTTACAGAAGGACACACATAACTGAATTCATTAAGGTGCAAGGCAAAGGACTGGCTCCTGTAAACCCGGCGTGTATCGTCATAACTGTGGATTCATCAGTTGAAAAAAGGAATGTGGTAGGTCCTGAGTCCTATTATTATATATACAATCAAATAATTAGCAACTCTCAATAGCTGTTAAGCTTACCGCATGGAGTACATGTGTAATGGCAGCGGTAACGTCAGCTGACCGGAAATAGTTCAGTGACGAGTACTGGCTCAAGTGCACATGTATAATAGTGGTGGCGCAGTGGTGGATTATAATTTATATTTGGAATGCTGAGTTGCATAACAATTAATTATGTATTAATGGTGGGTGCACATCTGTATTCAGCTGTGTAGTGTAGAAGAAAAGGAAAAAGTGGGGAATGTGCTCTGGAAGTGATGCTAAAGATAACTGTGTTATTTTATGCCAGAGATGAGTCCTGGCTGGAAGAAGTGATGGCAATCTGCACTGGATGAAGTAGAAAGAAAGGATGAAGAAAAAAGATGAAGGACTTCAACTAGAGATATCACTGGTAAGTCAGTGTATTACCTGTACACTTACAGTATACACTGTATAGTATGTACAGAGCTTCTGGGTATGTCAATCGTGATCACTGTATTACCTGTACACTGACACTATATACATAGCTCCTGTGTATAATGGCACTTAGGATTGTTTTTAATTTTTATTAATGATCAGTATTGTAGTATTCGGTCATTGTGAGGAGGTATTTGTTCCTTGTATGTGGTATTATTAGGTTACTATGTGGTGGTAATATGTGGTCCGTCCATGGTGTGGCAGTATTTGTCTCTTGTATGTGGTATTATCCGGTCACTATGTGGTTGTAATGTGTAGTCTGGTCACAATGTATGTGACTCATTTCATTAAAGAAAAATGAATAAAGATATGCTTAAAAAGAGTATTGGATATTTTAAGAAACATTTAATAGGTTAGATTAGAGTAGGGCCCTGCCAAAAGAGTCTACCTTGTCGTGGTGACAGCTTAAAAAGTCTTTTGGCCAAAGCAAAAGCTGCTGGTTATGTGTATGATATGATGTTCGATGGGAACTGGTAATGTGTGATTGGTGAGGACATGTGCAGAAGTGGAGGTTTTCCAAGAGTGGGCAATGGGACTGTGGAAGGTTCGAGGGGTGGAGGTGGAGCTGTGGTGGAGCCTGGGCGGAGTCTGAAGGGGCCCAAAAATGTTGCCAGTATGGGGTCCTTAAATTCCTAGTGGCATCCCTGAGGCCACTTCAATATATTTACACGTTTCCCCTTAAACCACTCGGGTGTTTTTGTGTATAAGTAAAGGATTTTTGCTGCCCACTCTTTCATAAAGGCCACCTCTAAGGAGTGTACATCTTATTGTGGTTTAACGGACAAATGCTCAAGTTTCTGCTTAGGAACTCTGCAGCTCCTTCAGGGTTATCTTTGGTCTCTATGCCGCCTCTCTGATTAATGCCCTCCTTGCCTGGGCTTTGAGTTTTGTGGGCAGCTTGTTGTGGAATTATGTTCTTTCCATTTGATTATAATGGATTTGATGGTGCTCCGGCGGATCATCAAAGTTAGAGATTTTTTTTTATAACCAAACCCTGACTTGTACTTCTCAGCAACTTTCTGCTTGACTTGTTTGGAGATCTCCTTGGACTTCATGGTGTTGTTTGGTTAGTGGTACCTCTTGCTTAATGGTGTCGCAACCTTTGTGGTCTTTCAGAAAAGGTAAAGTGTATATGCTGACAGACCTTGTGACAGCTAGATTGCACACAGGTGGACTTCCTTTCACTAAGCATGTGACTTATGAAGGCAATTGCTTGGACCAGAAATTTTAGGGGCTTCATCGCAACAGGGGTGAATACATATGCACTTGCCAATTTTTAGTTATTTGATCCCATAAATATAATTTATGTCTATATTTTTCTCACTTCACTTCACTAACTTAGACTATCTAGTGCTGATGCATCACACACAAATCTGATCACAACAAATATTTAAACACTGGTTTTAATGTAACAAATAGGTAAAAAGCCAAGGGAGTGAGTACTTTTGCAACTCACTGTATGTTCTCTATGAGAGACGCGCTCCCATTATCTGTAATGGGAGACTCTAGAGGCCCACATACATATTATATGGTCAATCAGTCCTGCCATAATCAGCAGCTTCAGACAATTTTAGACAAGATATATCAGTATCAAAGTAACATAGTAACATAGTTAGTAAGTTGAAGGAAGACTTTAAGTCCATCTGGTTCAATCCATATCCTATCCTAACATGTTGATCCAGAGGAAGGCAAAAAAAACCCATGTGGCAAACAGTATGCTTCACATTGGGGAAAAAAATTCCTTCCCAACTCCACATACGGCAATCAGACTAGCTCCCTGGATCAACGCAATATTAAGGAAAATAGTGTATATACCTTTTAATATTATACTTTTCAAGAAAGGCATCCAGTCCTTCTTAAATTTCAGTAGTGAATCACTCATTACAACATCATATGGCAGAGAGTTCCATAGTCTCACTGCTCTTACAGTAAAGAATCTGCGTCTGTGAGTATGCTTAAACCTTCTTTCCTCCAGACGTACAGGATGCCCCCTTTTCCCCGTCACAAGTCTAAGAGTAAAAGGATCATAAGAAAGGTCTTTGTACTGTCCCCGCATATATTTATACATTGTATTAAGATCACCCCTAAGCCTTTGATTTTCCAAGCTAAATAACCCCAAGTGTAATAACCTGTCTTGGTATTGCAGACCCCCCAGTTCCCTAATAACCTCGGTCGCTCTTCTCTGCACCCTCTCCAGTTCAGCTATGTCTTTCTTATACACCGGAGACCAGAACTGTACACAGTATTCTAAGTGTGGTCGCACTAGTGACTTATATAGAGGTAAAGTTATGTTCTCCTCATGAGCATCTATGCCTCTTTTAATGCATCCCATTATTTTATTTGCCTTTGCAGCAGCTACTTGACACTGGCCACTAAATGTGAGTTTGTCGTCCACCCATACACCCAGGGCTTTTTCAGTGACAGTTTTGCCCAGTGTTTTAAAATTAAGCACATAACTATACATCTTGTTTGTTCTACCCAAGTGCATGACCTTACATTTATCCCCATTAAAGCTCATTTGCCATTTATCACCCCAGGATTCTAGTTTACATAAATCCTCCTGTAATATAAAATTGTCCTCCTCTGTATTGATTACCCTGCAGAGTTTAGTGTCATCTGCAAATATTGAAATTCTACTCTCTATGCCCCCTATAAGGTCATTAATAAATATGTTAATAAGAAGCGGGCCCAATACTGACCCCTGTGGTACCCCACTGCTAACAGTGACCCAGTCGGAGTGTGCTCCATTAATAACCACCCTTTGTTTCCTATCCCTGAGCCAGCTCTTAACCCACTTAATAATAATAATATTAATAATAATAATAATAATAATACATTTTATTTCTATAGCGCCGACATATTCCGCAGCACTTTACATTTCAGAGGGGACATGTACAGACGATAGACATTACAGCATAACAATAATCCCATAGATCATAACAGATACCAAGAGGAATGAGGGCCCTGCTCGCAAGCTTACAAGCTATGAGGAAAAAGGTAGACACGAAAGGTGGGTGGTAACAATTGCCCTGATTGTATGGACCAGCCATAATGTTAAGTGTGTAACAGTACAGAGGGCTAATGGATGCATAAAGCATGTGGGAACATAATGCTGGGAACCTGGTTTTGGCAAAACTTTTGGCTGTGCCACACAGGGATAGATTAGGTCAATGTGCTGAGGCGGTAGGCCAGTCTGAATAAATGCGTGTTCAGGGCACGCTTAAAATTGTGGGGATTGGGGACTAATCGTATTGACCTGGGAAGTGCATTCCAAAGAATTGGCGCGGCACGTGTAAAGTCTTGGAGACGGGAGTGGGAGGTTCTTATTATTGAGGATGCTAACCTCAGGTCATCAGCAGAACGGAGGGTGCGGGTAGGGTGGTATACTGAAACAAGGGAGGAGATGTAGGGTGGTGTTGAGCCATGGAGGGTTTTGTGGGTGAGGGTAATAACTTTATACTGATTTCTGGAGTGGATGGGTAGCCAGTGTAATGACTGGCACAAGCTAGAGGCATCGGTGTAACGAGTGGTGAGGAATATGATCCTGGCTGCAGCATTCAAGACAGATTGGAGGGGGGAGAGTTTGGTAAGAGGGAGATCGATTAGAAGAGAGTTACAATAGTCGAGACGAGAATGAATAAGAGAAACAGTAAGAGTTTTTGCGGAGTCAAAAGTAAGAAAAGGTCAAATTCTAGAAATGTTTTTGAGGTGCAGATAACAAGAGCGAGCCAGTGATCGGATGTGGGGGGCAAAGGAAACCTTGGAGTCAAGTATGACCCCAAGACAGCAGGCATGTTGCTGGGGAGTAATAGTGGAACCACACACGGAAATGGCAAAGTCGGGTATAGGTACATTAGTAGCGGGAGGAAACACAAGGAGTTCAGTCTTTGACAGGTTTAGTTTCAGATATAGTGAGGACATAATGTTAGACACAGCGTTTAGACAATCACTGGTGTTTTCTAGAAAGGCTGGCGTGATGTCAAGAGAAGAAGCGTTTAATTGGGTGTCATCAGCATAGAGATGCTAATTATGCAAATTGTCTCTTCAGAGAGGAAGAGGACTAGAACTCTAGTGCCACCTATTAGAGGTAGCAATCCTAAAAGTCAATGTTGACCTTTAACGAGCCTAGTTACATGACTTAGGATAAAAGCCAAGCCAGAATCTCCATTTGCAGACACTGTGTTTCGGGGTACTGCCCCTCATCAGTGCAAAGTGGGAGATCTGGTTTGGCTGTGAGAGAGGCGTCTGACCGATATCCAAGAAGTATCATTTATCCTTGCGGAGAATGACATGCTAAGCATGTCGAGGTGAGGAGACTTAAAGCCGCAATGCTCCTCTGGGAAATATGCTAATTATGCAAATTGTCTCTTCAGAGAGGAAGAGGACTAGAACTCTACTGCAACCTATTGGAGGTAGCAATCCTATAGAGATGGTACTGGAAACCAAATCTACTGATTGTTTGACCAATAGGGACAGTGTACAAAGAGAAGAGGAGGGGGCCTAGAACCAATCCTTGAGGAACCCCAACAGTGAGGGGGAGAGGAAGAGGAGGAGCCAGCAAAAGATACAGTAAAGGAGTGGTCAGAGAGATAGGAGGAGAACCAGGAGAGAACGGTGTCCTTGAGGCCAGTGGAACGGAGCATAGTGAGGAGGAGCTGATGATCCACAGTGTCGTATGCTGCAGAGAGATCCAAGAAAATTAGCATGGAGTAATGACCATTTGATTTAGCTGTTAGTAGATCATTAGAGACTTTAGTGAGGGCAGTTTCAGTAGAGTGTAAAGAGCGGAAACCGGATTGGAGAGGGTCGAGAAGAGACTTAACAAAGAGACAGTGGATAAGATGGGAGTGGACCAGGCGTTCCAGGAGTTTAGAGATGAAGGGAAGATTAGAGACAAGTCTATAGTTAGCGCCACAGTTTTGGTCAAGGGATGGTTTTTTAAGTAGTGGATGTATAATGGCATGCTTAAATGAGGAAGGAAAGATACCAGAAGAGAGAGAGGTTAAAGATTTTAGTTAGGTGAGGGGTGACAGCAGGGGAAAGGGACTGGAGGAGATGTAACAGAAATGGGTCACTGGTGCAAGTGGTTGGGTGAGAAGATGCAAGGAGCCTGCTTACTTCTTCTTCTGTGACTAGTTCAAAATCAGAGAGTGAGCTAGATCCAGTGGGGGAGGGAGGACAGTGCATGGTATAAGGTGATTGGGAGATAATTTCCTGTCGGATCTGGTCTATTTTTTCTTTGAAGTAATTGGCCAGATCGTCAGCTCGAAGCTCCGTGGTGGGTGCCTGTACTCTTGGGTTGAGTAGAGAATGAAAAGTGTCAAAGAGACGTTTCTGGTTATTGGACAGTGAGGTGATGAGGGTGTTGAAATAGGTTTGCTTTGAGAGGTGAAGGGCAGTGTTGTATGTTCTAAGCATAAACTTATAATGGATGAAATCTTTGTGTAGATTGGATTTTCTCGACAGACGTTCGGCGCACCTGGAGCACCGCTGCAGGAAACGTGTTTGCAGGGTGTGCCAGGGTTGTCACTGTCTGTGTTGTGGTGTTCTATTTATAGGAGATGCAAATTCATCCAGGGCACTTTGAAGTGTTTCATTGTAATGCTTCAATGCAGAATCAGGACATGAGAGGGAGGAGATAGGGGCCAATGAAGACTGCAAGTTGTCACAGGAGAGAAAATGTGGAAGCCAAGTGGCAAAATGATCCAGGAACTGATGGGAGTGGCTGGGAGGATTATACACCACCGCCACTCGCATGGAGAAGGGGGTGTAGAGTCTGATGGCATGGACCTCAAAAGAAGGGAAGACAAGTGAAGGTAGTTGAGGGAAAACCTGAAAGGTACATTCGGTGATAGGAGCAGACCAAAGCCTCCACCTGCTCTATTGTCTGATCTTGGGATATGAGAAAAGTGTAGTCCATCATATGAAAGAGCAGCAGCAGCGGTAGTGTCTGACTGCTGGATCCAGGTTTCAGTAAGAGCCAGAAGGTTAAGAGAATTAGAAAGGAAAAAGTCATGAATAAAGGAGAGTTTGTTACACTCTGAGCGAGAATTCCAAAGGGCACAATTAAGAGACACAGATGGCATGCAGGGAATATTAATAAGATTAGAGGGGTTTCTGAGTGTAGCAGTTGGGGGGTTTGACTTTCTATAACATGGGGGACCTGGGTTGGGAGCAATGTTTCCTGCGACTAGGAGAAGGAGGATAGAAAGAGTGAGCAGATGGTTAAGTGATTTGTGAGAGCGTCTCTGATGTTGAATGGTGGGACTGAATGGATCTCTGCTGTGTAGCAATGTGAAAAGAGCGTGAGTGCTATACATAGGAGAGGAAAGGAGTGAGGGGCCAATATGGATGGAGTGTAGAGAGTTAATGCCAGGGCGGTGGATGTGTGTGAATGCAGCGGCCAGGATATATGCATATACAGGGAATAGATGTATATAAATGTCTTATCTGTCTCCTGCCCTGTCTAACTGCCATGTTATAACTGCCTCATACTTCGATTAAATGTGCATAAATGCCCCCTGCATAAATGCCTTCCCCAAGCTATGTCTGAATATATAGGAGTCTAAGGCTTAGATCTCCTTTTTTTTTTTTTGCTCGCTCTCTTCTCGTTAATCAATCAAACTAAATTGAGACAGCATGAGCCAATAAATGTTGTGGTCAGATAAACAAATGTCCAGCACTACATGGATCATAAAGCACTTTAAAACGTTTCTTGACCTCACAACATAAGGGGACAAGCAGAGTAAATTTAAATAACTATATACCAGATATAAGCTTGCATAGTTGAAAACACATATATAGCATTTAGGATTAACTGCTTGCTGACAATGAATGGAGTGGAGACACACAGGAGTTGATTCAGAGTAGTGATTGAAAAAGCTGGTTACCAGATATAAGCTTGCATAGTTGAAAACACATATATAGCATTCATGATTAACTGATTGCTGACATTGAATGGAGTGGAGACATACAGGAGTTGATTCAGAGCAGAGATTGAAAGAGCTGGTTACTACTTACCAGATATAAGCTTGCACAGTTGAAAACACATATATAGCATTCAAGATTAACTGCTTGCTGACATTGAATGGAGTGGAGACACACAGGAGTTGATTCAGAGCAGAGATTGAAAGAGCTGGTTACCTGTATGAAGAGAATAGAGATGTGTGTCACATTCATCCATGTTATATCTGCCTCATACTTTGATTAAATGTACTTCGATTAAATGTGCATAAATGCCCCCTGCCCCACTTACACATATTTTCCCCTATCCCCATTGTTCTCATTTTATGTATCAACCTTTTGTGTAGCACCGTATCAAAAGCTTTTGAAAAGTCCATGTATACAAAGTCCACTGCGTTCCATTGGTCCAGTCCGGAACTTACCTCTTCATAAAAGCTTATCAGATTAGTCTGACAGGAACGGTCCATTGTAAACCCATGTTGATAGCTTAAACTTACTGGCCTATAATTTCCAGGTTCAGTTTTTGTCCCCTTTTTGAATATTGGCACTACATTTGCCATACACCAGTCCTGTGTTACAGACCCTGTTATTATGGAATCTTTAAAGATTAAAAATAATGGTCTATCTGTGACTGTACTTAATTCCTGCAGTACTCGGGGGTGTATCCCATCCGGGCCCGGGGATTTGTCAATTTTAGTGATTTTTAGACGCCGCCGTACTTCCTGCTGGGTTAAGCAGGTGACATTTAATGTAGAATTTTTATCACTGATCGTGTTATCTGTCATGGGATTTTCTTGTGTAAATACTGTTGAAAAAAGCCCAAACTAATATAGCAAAGTATAGTGAAATGTTCTGGTAAATGTATTTTATTTATATACAGTGGAAAAAAAATCAGCCCAAAGCTTAGAGGATATTATGGATTTTGAAATTTGCCTTAATAAAAGAATCCTCCATTGGCAGCACTGCCAGCTGTCAGTCTATTGTTGCTGTTGGATTGGCGTGCTGGCTTTCACTTTTTCAAACTGCTCCCGAAACAGCTCAATAGGGTTGTGATATGAATATTCAGCTGACAGACAGAACACCATCTGACTATTTCCTAATTAAGTCGTACAGTTTGGAGCCATGCTTTTTGTCATTGTTTGGAATTAAGTTGGCTCCAATCTAGCACCAACCAGAAGGTATGACGTAACCTAATTATCATATTCTGCACACATACTTATTTTAGTCTGTACAAATTTCTCACTTTTCCTGCAGATAATAGTCCCAGAACATAGCATTTTGCCCGCTATTTTGGATAGTTATGGGCCGATACTTCAAACTCATAAATTTGCACTGTTTTACGCCACTCATATTTGAGTAAATTATTTTTTACTTTGTTGGTATAACTTGGGTCAAAAAGGAGCATGACCTCACTCACACATCTAATTCATGACCAGAAGAGTGACTGGAGAAACCCTTCTCACTAGAGATGAGCGAACATCGTCGGCTCCCTCCTTATTCATCAAGTTATAGTTCTTACCGAAGAAGCTGCAGAGGGAACCCGGATACCTGAAGTGCTCCCGATAATCAGGTGTCTGACGCCGCAGCTGCATGTGGTCATGGCTGTGTGACAGTCACAACACATGCATGGAGAGCCAGGATAGGATTAGATATACGGCTCAGCAGACTGTATCACAAAGGATAGGATTAGATACACGGCTCAGCAGACAGTATTGCACAGGATAGGATTGGATACACAGCTCAGCAGACAGTAACACACAGGATAGGATTAGATACACAGCTCAGCAACAGGATGTGCCAAAGGAGAGGACATTTTCATTCCAAGAATTCCACTCATTCCATCTGATTTGCCTTTTGATTTTAAATGCCTCCAGTTTCTACTTCGACTGGCATTTGCAATGTCCATTAACAAGGCTCAGGGACAGTCCTTGAAAGTAGTAGGGACCGATTTGCAGTCTACATGCTTTTTTCATGGTCAACTTTACGTGGCCTGTGCAAGAGTTGGAACTGCCAAAAATCTGTTTATCTTTGCACCGAAAGGAAAAACCAAAAAAGTTGTTTATCAAAAGGCTCTTGAAAGAGATGAAAATAAAATACTATCAATACTTAGGTAAACGTTTAGTTAATTTGCAAATCTGTAGTGTTGAATATATGATGTGAAATGTTTTTATGTGCAATATAATCATTATAAACCATGTCTTTTCTTGCGGTCTCCTATTCAGTCTCAGCAGATCCTGCTCAGCAGAGATGTTGGTCTCAGCGTATTGCTCAGGCCCGTGCTGTGTGATTTACTGCTGCTGTCTCTAGGTTCAGCTATAGCAATCAACAGCAAACAGCAGCAACCAGTCGTTCCTTAGACTAAGTCCGGGTTTCGCCCTACTGAGCATGCTCGTGAGGTGGCAACCTCTTATTTGTGGTCGGCGGTCAGCTGCTCAGGTCCTCAAGCGAACCCGGATTTGTCCACTAGCAAGGTCCTGGCAGACTGGGATCTATAGCCGTGCGCTAGTATAGACCATATGGTGTGTGTGTTGTATGCACGTATGATTGCCTCTAGTGATGGACTCATTATGAAACCCCTACCCTTGGTATGCTTGAGTTGCTCAGCCCTGCCAGCTAGTGCCTAGGCTGATAGTGCAGGCAGGAGGCAGAGTCAGCGCCAATTAGTGGCATCGCTAGTGTGACGCCGTGCGCATTGTGGGTCCTGTCAGACTCGAGTCCCCACTTTCTAGGGGTTGAGCCTAGAGACCTCACTCGTGCCATATCAGCTGAGCCCTGTGACATTTAACAGGGAACAGCGTTCTAGTTTCGTAGTTTCTGCGGCTCTGTGAAGTAACAGAGTTCACCGCTGTTCACACCGGGTGACATCTATTTCGCGTGTTTTTGGTGTTCAACCACCATCTTTTTCCGCCATTGCTTAGGAGCAGGTTCCATCTCTACACGGTGGACCGTGGGTTGTGAACGCTCCTTATTATTATAATATTTCATTTGGTGCGCTCCGCCAACCCTAACACCAGGCAACGCCAGGCTCCTCAGCTAGTATAATATAATGTGTGAAGTCCACACTGTATGTATACTATATAGTACATACATCTAATTCGTGTGTTTTTGGTGTTCAACCAAATATTGTAAAAATATTGCAATTTTGGCAAAAAATTTAGGAAATTTCAGAATTTTCACATTTTCATGCCCTTAAACCAGATAGTGATATCACAAAACATAGTTAATAAAGAACATTTCCCACATGTCTACTTTACATCAGCTTCATTTTTGAAACATTCATTTTTTTTGTTAGGAAGTTAGAAGGCTTAAAAGTTAATCAGCAAATTCTCAATTTTCCAACAAAATTTACAAAACCAATTTTTTTAGGGACCACATCACAATTGAAGCAACTTTGAGGGGCCTAAATGACAGAAAATACCAAAAAAACACACCATTTTAAAAACTGTACCCCCTCAAAGTGCTCAAAACCACACTCAATAAGTTTATTAACCCTTCAGGCGGTTCACAGGGATTAAAGCAATATGAAATGAAACAGTTAAAATTTATCTTTTTACCACAAAATGATTAATTTAGTTGATTTAACCCCAAATTTTAAATTTTCACACGGCTAACAGTGAAAAATGGACTATACATTTTGTTGTGCTCATATCACATATGTGATGGAAAACTACTGTTTGGTGGCACAACAGGGTTCAAGATACGGCAGAGCTTGGAAGTGAAGGAGCACCTTTTGAGTTTTGGAACACAAAATTGGCTGGAATCGATAGCGGACACTGTAAACAGTGGACATCCCCCACAAGTGACACTATTGTGAAATTGAGTTGGGGGTATAGTGAGCATTTTTAACTTTCAGGTGATTCACTGATATTCACTGGGAAAATAAGTATGTGATACAGTGCCAATTTTGCAAGTTTTCCCATTGTAATTTTTTATCATAACTACACTTTAATTCTGTGAGACAGAATCTAAAAAAATCCAGAAAATCACATTGTATGATTTTTACATAATTAATCTGCATTTTATGGCATGAAATAAGTATTTGAGACAACAGAAAGGCAGAATATTTGGTACATAAACCGCTGTTTGCAATTACATAGGTCATACATTTCCTCTATTTCTTGACCAAGTTTGCACACACTACAGCATGGATTTTGGCCCACTCTTCATATAGATCTTCTCCAGGTCTTTCAAGTTATGGGACTGTCACTGAGCAACATTGAGATTCAGTTCCATCCAAAAGATTTTCTATTGGGTTCAGGTCTGGAGACTGGCTAGGCCACTCCATAACCTTGAAATGCTTCTGAAGGAGCCACTCCTTATTTCCCCTGGCTGTGTGTTTTGGGTCATTGGCATGTTGGAAGACCCAGCCATGACCCATCTTCAATGCTCTTACTGAGCAGGCCTGTGAGAACCATAATTCTTGCTGGTTGGTAGGTGATCAAATACTTATGTAATGCAATAAAATGTAATTTAATTATTTAATAATCATACAATATGGTTTTATGGTTTTTATTCATAGATTCTGTCTCTCACAATTGAAGTGTACCTACAATAAAAATCATAGGTCTCTCCATTCTTTGTAGGTGGGAAAACTTGGAAAATCGGCTGTGCGTCAAATACTTATTTTCCCCACTGTAAGTATAACATTAGGATGAGAAAAAGGAACACATTTCATAAGATTAACAGGAGAAAATGGACCATACAATTTGTTGTTCAATTTCTCCTGAGTACACTGATACCCTATATATACTGTTTGGACACACAGCAGGGCTCAGAAGGGAAGGAGCACTATTTGACTTTTTTAATGCAAAATTGGCTGGAATTGATAGCGAACACATGTTGTGTTTGCAGAGCCCCTGATGTGCCTAAACAGTGAAAATCCACAACAAGTGACCCCATTTTGGAAACTACACCACTTAAGAACTTATCTAGAGTTATGGTGAGCACCTTAAGCCCACAGGTGCTTCACAAAAATTTTTAACATTGAGCCATGAAAATGAAAAACACATTTTTCCAGCAAAAATGTTACTTTTGCCCTAAATATTTCTTTTTATCAAAGGTAACAGGAAGAAATGGACAATGTAATTTGTTGTGCAATTGTTCCTGAGTACACCGATAACCCATATATAATAAAAGTTACCAAATTGAAAGTGTTTCTGTGCTCTCTGTATTTAAGACATAATTAGTAATAGATAAAACTGCAGGGTTAGTGACGTGTTTCAGAGTCCACTGACTTCTTGCTCAGAACAACCATGAAGAAGGAGTTGGTGGACTCTGAAACGCATCAATAAACCTGAAATTTTATCTATTACTAGCTGAAGAGCCTGGCGCTGTCCAGGTATAGTGACTAACTATGGTTAGTTATAACAAATTAGAATGCCCACTCCGCATAGCCACATTCACTATAATATCCCACATCATCCCGTCAGCCAGAGCTACCGGACTACTACCCCTAATATCCCACATTGTCCCATCAACCAGAGCTACTGGACTACTACCACTAATATCCCACATCGTCCCATCAGCCAGAGCCACCGGACTACTACCACTAATATCCCACTTCATCCCGTCAGCCAGAGCCACCGGACTACTACCCCTAATATCCCACATCATCCCATCAGCCAGAGCCACCGGACTACTACCCCTAATATCCCAAATCATCCCTTCAAAGGCACTGGACTACTACCCCTAATACCCCACATCATCCCGTCAGCCAGAGCCACCGGACTACTACCCCTAATATCCCACATCGTCCCGTCAGCCAGAGCCACCGGACTACTAATATCCCACATCATCCTGTCAGCCAGAGCTACTGGACTAGTACCCCTAATATCCCACATCATCCCATCAGCCACAGTCACCGGACTACCACCCCTAATATCCCACATCATCCCATCAGCCAGAGCCACCGGACTACTACCCCTAATATCCCACATCATCCTGTCAGCCAGAGCCACCAGAAAACTACCACTAATATCCCACATCTTCCCGTCAGCCAGAGCCACTGGACTACTACCCCTAATATCCCACATCATTCCGTCAGAGATACCGGACTACTACCCCTAATATCCCACATCATCCCGACAGCCAGAGCCACTGGACTACTACCCCTAATATCCCATATCATCCCATCAGCCTGGGGTCAGAACCAGAGCGCTGAGTGGAATTGCCCTAACTTCCATACCAATGATCCCTTTAAGAGAGACTGGGGTCAGAATCAGAGCACTGAGGGATTTACCCTAACTTCCATACCAGGGATCCCTTTAAGAGGGGCCTGGGATCAGAACCAGAGCGCTTAGTGGAATTGCCCTAACTTCCATACCAATGATCCCTTCAAGAGACCCTGGGGTCAGAACCACAGCACTGAATGGAACGGTCCTAACTTCCATACCGGGGATCCCATTAAGAGAGGTCTGGCGTCAGAACCAGAGCACTGAGTGGATTTGCCCTGACTTCCATACCAATAATCCCTTTAAGAGAGGCCTGGGGTCAGAACCACAGCGCTAAGGGATTTTCCCTAACTGCCATACCGGGGATCCCTTTAAGAGAGGCCTGGCGTCAGAACCAGAGCGCTGAGTGGATTTGCCCTGACTTCCATACCAATGATCCCTTCTATAGAAGCCTGGGGTGAGAATCAGAACACTGAGAGATTTACCCTAACTTCCGTACAGGAGATCCCTTTAAGAGAGCCTGGGGTCAGTACCAGAGCATTTGAAGGCAATTGCCCTAACTTCCATACCGGGGATCCTTTTTAAGAGAAGACCGGGGTCAGTACCAAAGTGCAGATTGGATTTGCCCTCACTTCCATACCGGGGATCCCTTTAAGAGAGGCCTTGGGTCAGAACCAGAGCGCTGAGTGGATTTGCCCTAACTTCCATACCAGGGATCCCTTTAAGAACGCCTGGGATCAGGACCAGAGCTCTGAGTGAATTTGCCCTGACTTCCATAGCAATAATCCCTTTAGTAGAACTCTGAGGTCAGAATCAGAGTGCTGAGGGATTTGCCCTAACTTCCGTACAGGAGATCCCTTTAAGAGAACCTGGGGTCTGTACCAGAGCATTTGAAGGCAATTGCCCTGACTTCCATACCAAGGATCCGTTTAAGAGAGCCTGGGGTCAGAACCAAAGAACTAGATGGATTTGCCCTGCCTTCCATACCAGAGATCCCTTTAAGAAAGGCCTGGGATCAGAAAAAAGCGCTGAGTGGATTTGCACTAACTTGCAAACATTACCAATGATCCACAGGAGGGGGGATTCATTTCTGTCATGTGCACTGTGCTCCTGTCTGGGGGGCAGACAATGGCTGGGAGCTTATGTTCCGTGGATGCTAGATTTCTCCCACCATGTCAGTGTCTGCTGAGGTGTTGTCAAGTGGGAAAACTTGCTCATAACAACCAATCACAGCTCAGCTTCTTTTAACCAGCTCTGGTGAAATGAGAGATGCTTAGTGATTGGTTGCAAGGAAAACTGTTGCTCATAGCAACCAATCACAGCTCAGCTTCTTTTGAACAGCTCTGGTGAAATGAAACATGCTTCGTGATTGGTTGGTGATACACACACACATATACATACATACATACATACATACATACATACATTCAGTTTTATATATAGAGATTACTTGTGTCTAATTCCAGAAAGCGCATAAACAGTTCCAATCTGGTTACCTTAAGTTTATATTCTATGGAAGCTACAGCATCTGGTCTTTAGGTTCTTTAAGTGTTGTGTGTCACACAACCTTAAAAGGTGAGCGGTTTTACCTTTATTCATCAAATTTTTAACCTGGATAAGACCTTATCGCACTCTTGCATCTCTTTACAGATACCCTATAAGTGGTGGAAAACTACAGTTTAGGCACACAGTAGGGCTCAGAAAGGAAGGAGCGCCAACTGAATTCTGGAGCTCAATTGTGGATGGAATAGCATGCGGATGCCATGACAAATTTGAAGAGCAAAAATAACAGAAAACCCCCACACGTGACCCCATTGTGGAAACTACACCTTTTGTGAAATTCATTTATGGGTGTAGTGAGCATTTCTAACCTTCAGGCAATTCACAGATATGTATAATATTAGACTGAGTAAATAGAAAATTACCATTTTTTACACTAAAATGTTGCCTTGGCCGAAAATTTTTAATTTTCAGAAGGGATAAGAGGAAAAATTGAAAGGTACATTTTGCTATGGAATATTTCCTGACTATGAAAATACCCCACATGTGGTCAAAAACTACTTTTGAGGCACAGTGCAAAGCTCAGAAGGAAAGAAACATCATATTGAAGTTCTGATTTTTCTGGAATGGTTTGATTGTGCCATGTCACATTGGGAGAATCCCTCGATAAGTGACCCCATTTTGCAAACTACACTCAACAATGAGATCATCTAGCAGTCCATTGAGCATATTGACACCACATGAGCCTCACAGAATTTTATACCATTGGGGGGTGAAGAAAGAATAATTACATTTTTAATAGTAAAATGTTGTTTTAGCCCTAAGGTTTTAAATTTTATAAGGGCTAATAGAAAAAAATGGACCTCTCAGTTTGTTGAGCAATTTCTCCTGAGTATGCCAATACTCTCCATGTAATTGGGAACTACGTTTCAGTCAAAGTGTAAAGCTCCGAAGGTAAGGAGCGCCATATTATAATGCAGATTTTGTTGTCAGGGTTGGCGGTGCCATGACACACTGAGAGAGCACTTGAGGTGCCAGAACAGCAGATTCCGTACAAAAATAACCTAATTTTACAAACTACACCTCTCAATGAATTCATCTAAGGGTGCAATGATCTTATTGACACCACAAGTGTGTCACAGAATTTTATATTATTGGGCAGTGAAGAAAAAATAATTACATTTCTACTACATAAATATTGTTTTGTCCCCAATTTTTTTATTTCAACATGAGGAAATGGGTAAAAATAGCACCCTAATTTGTCACACAATTTCTGCTGAATGTGGAAATACCCCATATGTGGCCTTATAGTACCTTCCTTACCATATAGGACTTGGGAAGGAAGGAGCACTATTTGACTCTTGGAGAACAAACTATAGTAGAATAGTTTGCGTACTCCATATACACAGCTCTAACATGTTACACCACTCTAGGAATTTATCTATAGGTGTAGTGACGATTTTGACTCCTTGGGTGTTTTCCAGAAACAAGCAGCAGTGATGTTGCTGAGTGAAAATTGCAAATCTGCCATTGTAGTGCCCAGTATATTATAGTGCCTATACAATGTGGCCAGCTCATGCTTCTGAAGACATGCACCCGTAAATTAAGCAGGCTCTTATCACTACAGAAATGCCAAACATATTGACGCTAAATGTGGTTTAGTCACATTGGGGGGTTCAGAAGGAACTTTATGCTAACAGTAACATGAAAGTCAAAGCTTCCACTTTTTTGTGGATTGAGTTGAAGATGACATTGGGAACATTCTACCTAACATTTTGGATCATGTTGATACTGTTCTCCACGCTGAGCACTTACATCAGGGTTTCCATCTAAATCTCCCTGAATGACACGATTCAGATGAAACCCACAATGGGTCAATTCAATGAAGCAGCAGAGTTACTATAGACTCCGTCTCGCCTCTGTTCTGTGGAGTCCTTCTTTTCAGAGTTGCACAAAACTGTGACTGACTGCACTTTTATGAACTCTTCAAAAGAAAGACAGCTGGATCATAGGCCATGGCCTCAATCTACCTCACTATAGGGAATCTTTAGTCACGAGTTCCATATGAATCACATATTTCAAAGATTTAAACAGAAACGCCAGTGTAAGCGCTCAGCATAGAGCACAGGATAAATGGGAGTGGAGCCTTACTGTGATTTTTGTAAGGCAGAATGAACAAATCAACAGCAGGTCAAGAATTGCTGCTATTTTTTTTTTACACCGTCTCTCGTGCAGTAAAAGTGATAAGACAATTTTATTTTTGGGTCTGTGAGATTACGACGAAATCAGATTTATATATTTTTTATGCTTGGTTTAGATACTATCACACACTAAAAGGTGCTTTTTTGCAAAAAAAAAAGTTTTTCCTTCTCCATATTTTGCCATGACAACCTCAGGTTGCCATGGCAATGATCGGGCCCTTGCAATGACATCAAGGGGGTGCTAATTATTGCATGGGAGAGGGAGCGACCTCCCTTTCCCAGCCTTCTAAATGCTGTCAGTGATATCGATCACAGCATTTAGGAGGTTACATGGGCCGGAGCGGTGTGAGCACCTCTCCTGGCCGTGATTGCCGGAGCACAGCTTTAACTTATGCCAAGCCCCTGGCAGCGATCATGCTAGCACAGATTTTGTGCTTGCATGATCGCCATGGCACAAATTTGCATAATTTTGCAGGAACCCCTTCCAGTGCATGACGTAAACTTACACCAAGTGTTGTGTAGAGGTTAACTGAGTCTGAAAAGTAAAAAAAAATGGTTAGAAGTTGTATAGAGAGATGAAGCACTCTTCAAACTGCTAAGATATTGGGATGTAATTACAGAACCATCAAATATTTTGTTGCAAATAGTCAAGAAAGTCACAAAAAAGTGTTGAAAATAAGACGCAGATTAACTGCCAAAGATTTGAGAAGAATCAATCGTGATGAGACCAGGAAGCCAATATCCTCCAGTGCTGTTGTGAGGGAGCGCTAGGGCCATAGCCGTGGCAAAGACTAATGGCTCTTGCGCACCCTGGTCTCCTGTCAGATACAAGAAATGTCCTCTTGTCAATGTTGTCATGATCCAGGACGGGGTTTCGCTTTGGCCCATCCTGATCAGACAGGGGGTTAATTGTTCCGCCTCTCTCTGGCAGAGGGCAGCTATTTAATGCTCACTGGACCTAGGTCCGGTGTCAGTTATACTCCTGCCCTCGTCTGAGTTAGTTGACCTTGTGCGTACGTGTGCCTTGTGCCTGATATCTTGCTTGCTTGTTTGGTTTTGATCCGGTTCTGTCCCTGTTACGAGTTCTGCCTGCCCCTCTTGTACTGCGCTACCTCTTGTGTATGACTCTCTGCTTGTGACCCGACTTCTCTCTGCTCGTCCCCTTGGGACCACGTCGCCCTCTTGTGTACGACCTTTGGCTTTGTCTGACTACCTGTCTGTTTGTCCCTCCTGTGCCTCGTTTGCCCGTACTGTTGTGACCTCCGTTTTGCCTGACTCTGAGTTGTTGTATGGTGTCCTGTCATATCTGAAAGCAGGACGCTAAGCCCCGCCCCCTTGCAGTCACGTGACCATAGGTCCTGTGCCAGCTTGCTAACTTCAGTGTCCGCAGGTCCTGTGCCTCTTTACTTTCCGGCGCTGACTGGACCCTGACACTAATAGTTTGAAGCACGCATTGTCACCTCTGCTGCCCTGCTACACAGGTATCTTTTAGCACTGTTTCTGTACTCAGGACACGCGCATTGGCTCTGTGAGTGAGTGTAGTGCGGTGTCTCTGAGAAGTGTACTTACCTCTCTGCACCTTCAGGATTTCCTCTAAGTTGCTGAAGACCCCCTCCATATGATTGCGCATAAACAGAGACACAGTCCATTTTCAACTGTAAATGAATAACTTTACTTCTTTCCTTTCGCAGCATGTCCTTATCAGATACAGCATCAGTATAGGGTTCCATACAGTTCACAACCTTCACTTTCCCAGTACTCTTCCTTACGTCTTTCAGTGGGTGCCTGGGTCGTACTGTTCCATCCGGTACCACAGCATCCTCCCATTCAGCTTTACTACGTTCAGGAGTTTCCTCATCTGTTTCATCCCAGACAAGAGGGCATCTGCCCATGAAGTAAGCTGCCACATGATGAGCAACCTGCGTTCCTGTCCATCTGTGGCTTTGGCTACAGCTTCTGTTCCCACTACTGCTGTGACTGCTGTCCTTCTGGCCCAAGGGCTCTAATGCCCTACTGCTCTAAACAGGGAAAACCCTCTACCTTATCCATGGTTGGCTCCTCCTAATTAACTATTCCTTGCAATAGTTTCCGATTCCTACAATGCTATGCACACTAATGTACCCCCATCTAGCGTAATAACTCAGGTACTGCACTCTACTTATTAATTTTGTACAAATAGCTAGATACAGCAATAAATCAAAAAAAGAGGGCAGCACTACCAAAATTATACAGTTGGTGCAAAACCTATTCAGCAGTATCCAAACAACCAAATTAATAAATCAAGAAAAATGGCTTGATAAAGACGGGTCACTGTCGAAACGTCGCCACCTGAGGATCAGTAAAGTATCCACTTTTTTCACATTTAATTTGGAGTGCTGCCTATTTTTCTTGATTTAGATACAGCAATAAATATGCAATCATACATACAAGGCAATATATGAAGAAAGGGAGTGGAGCATTACACGGTCCCGGTACACCCCTTACACTGTCATATTCCAAAACTGCAACCTCCCTGGAGTTCCCAGAAGTAGAAGATGTTCAGTGCTCAGAGACATGGCCGAGGTAAGGAGGGCTGAAACTGACCACCACTGAGCAAGACAGAAGTACAAGGTGCTCTGTGCTCAGAGACATGGCATAGGAAAGGAGGGCTGAAACTGACCACCACTGAACAAGACACAGAAGCTGTCAAGACTGGGGCAAGAAATATCTGAAGACAGATTTTTCAAAGCCTTTACGGACCGATGAGAATGGCTACTTCATGTATATGCATGATGATTTTACATCAATTTTGTTTTTTTTCATAGCAATGCTACACTAATTTTTATGTTTCTTGGACAATGACAAAAACAGTTATAACATAGAAGACAACTGGACCAGGTTTGGTGGGATAGAGGTGATACTTACACCTGTACACAGCAGACTGCAGAGCAATGAGACTATATATGAGACGGCTTTTTGTATTTACAGCTGAAAGATGCATGAGGATTTATCGAAACGATGAATGAAAAATTGCTATGGTATGTAAGTGGCTTATCACCAAAAGAAAAGCAGAAATTAATTTTCTTTTTCTTCAGCACATAGAAATCTTGAAATGAATGTCCAAAATTCAGAGTGACAAGCACAGAGCCCCTCAGCTATCACCGGTTCCCCGTGATTGTGGAGCAGGGAACGATAGAAGCACACACTGGCTGTGACAGTGGCTCAGCTCAGGAGGTGGGAGTTAGAGACAGATCAAATAAATATAAGTCCAGCTCAACGTAGAAGACATCCTTTGTTGTTCAGAGCACATAAACAGAAAAAAAAATCACAGAAAATAAAAAGCCTTAACAACATCAGGAGGTCACCTGTGCTGCCTCCCGCCTTTATTATGGGGGTCTGCTGTATCGTGCTAGTGCAATGGTAATTTGACCTGGTGGTGGTAAGGCTTTTTTTCTGTGATGTTTTTTGAATTTTTGTCCTTTTCGGTGAGTCAGTGTAAGCAGGTTGCCGGATGCAGTGACAGTCAGGAGGCAGATCAAGGGTTAACAAGTTTTTTACTTAACAGGGTATTATTCCACATAGGGAGATAGGGAAAACATGAGGTAAAATGCAGTCAGTACAGGGAATAGAAGGGTGTAGTAGGGAAAAAAATCAACGCAGGAATAACAAATAAAGTCGTTCTTAAAGAAGTCACTTATCAATCAGACGTTTTCCTGTCAGATGAGGTCCTGGAGCCGATGATGGCGCCAATAGCTGTAGGCACAACGTAGATCCGATGGGGTTCTGAAGAAGACGACGATACGTGCCTGGCTGGCAACTTTGAGTCTTTGAAATGTCCTGTGGAGTCCTCAGTAAGGAGACTCCGGTGGACTGCAAGGTATAGGCCACAGTCCTGTCAGAATTAGGTGAGGCTCGATGAATATGCACCGGGGCTTCAGGAATCAGCAGTACCCAGTCACAGTCACAGTCTCTGTAAGGCGGCCCACCCACAGCACTGACCTTTACAAAGTGATTGGCACCTCAAAGTCCGGGTGCCGACCTGCACATGACCGACTTCTCCTCAGAGTCCCAGCGGTCCGTCTCTGCCATGGCCGGGCGCCAAACTGCGCCACTAACTGTCACTCTCACGGCCGGGCACGCGCCTCAGCATCTAACTGCCCTGAAACAGCAGCTCTCACTCTCCTCAGCCGCACGCTGCACCTTCCTGCCAACTCGGTCTGTTCCCACACCCAGCTTTGCCCCTGGTAAGCCTTAACCATGCCCCCTCGGACAGGAGGAAGATCCAGTCGGCTCAAGCTTCCCCCTGGGAACAGGAGACGCAGCCTTATCCGTTCCGTAACACAGGTACCCGCGGTGCGGTCGTCCCCCTTACACTAGCACTCACATAATCAGGAGAAAAACCAGCTCAAAGTACTTGTGAGCAAACATATTCATTATTCACCAATATGCTCAGTAGAGAATAAATCTGAATCAGCGATGCAAGTTACATGATATGTGACATCCATGATCATTCTGTTTTATCCTCTACTGAGCACTTTGGTAAATGAAGAATAGGTTTGTTCACAAGTCCGTTGAGCTGGATTTTCTCTTGTTTATGTTAGAGACAGACACCTGTTATTAAAATATAGCTGGAATCAGCTACGTCCCACCCCATACAAGCACCGCAAGGCAGGGCATACAGCTACATCCTTTAACATTGAGAGGAAAAAGGTGCTGTTGACTTTGGACAACTCTTTGTGTAACAGTCCTACCGGCTACCATTAGTAGCTGCACATACGTTATCTCTCTCCATTGAGCCCCAGTGGTCAGCTACAGTCAGATGCATAATGGGGCTGCATGTGTTTAATTTTGTTGCAGTGCCACTTCAAAGGAAATGGAGCATCATACAATGTACATTGAAATTAGTGGGCTGCTCCCATCCAAGGGTCCTCCAGAGAGAGAGAAACTCCTAGTATCTAGAGATGAGCAACTTTGCCTTTTTTCGGGTCGAGTCGGGTTTCATGAAACCCAACTTTCTCAAAAGTCGGGTCGAACGCAATCGGACGATTATCGTGAAAAGTCGAAGGCCGACTGAAACACGAAACCCAATGCAAGTCAATGGGGAACCAAGGTCGGCAAGGAGTGGAGGACAGGAAACACACCTAAAGTGCCCATTTTAATGCCAAAAACATCTATTCTTATTACTTAAGCTTGTCAACCTTAATTTACTTTATAATAATAGTTAGGCAGTGAAAACTGGGGGTTATTTGGCTAAAGTTGTGGGGGGGGTAGGGCTGGCTCCAAATTTTCATGGGCCCTGGGCCAAAAAGTGCCACTGGGCTCCTTTAACACATGCCACAATTCATGATCCTCTGATACGGCAGAGAAATAGCGGTATAGTACAATGAAAAATACTTCACTTCTTACATCTCATGACTGATATCCATTTTAAATTCTCCAATAGCTCCAAAAACGGACAGTATATTACTCCATACAGTATTATGGCCACCGCATAGTGCGCTATACAGAGCAATGAGGCCCATATATTTCTCCATACAGAATCATTGGTCCCATATAATGTTTGAAACAGTATATGATGAGCTCCACATAATGCTACAGTATATGTTGGTCCCCATGGATGAAGCTCCACTGTCTTATGGGCCCAAATAATGCTCCATATATAATGGGCCCCATTTCTAATGCTCCAGTGTATAATGGGCCCTGTAAATGCTGCTCCAGTGTCTGAGGTCCACCTTTGGAATGCTTCAGTGTATGGTGGGCCTCATATATTAGTCTCCAGAGTATAGTGCTCCCCAAAATTGCTGTCCCAACATTGAAAACAATTAAATAAGTCTCCTCGCTAGGGAATCCCTGTACTAGTCTGGACACCTCGTCGTCCCCATCTTCCATCTCACTGCACTTGGACTGTTTAGACAGAGGGCGTACAGACGTGATGTCATCGCGCTCTCTGACCAGAATGTCACTGTCAGGAAACGTGGAAGACGTCACAGCAGTGGAGCAGGGAGAGGTAAGTATTTCAACTTTGCAAGTGCTGTGTTCCAGAGCAAGCAGGAGGGGCCCACTCATTGGCAACGGCACTGGCACAGGGCCCCTCATAGTACGGCGGTGTGTCTGACGGCGGGTGGGCGGTGGGCCCTCCCACCAGCAGAGACACTTTTGCGTACTATGAGGGGCCCTGTGCCAGTGCCGTCGCCATGAGTATGCCCCCCCACCTGCTCAAGGAACCTGAACTTTCATCTGCACCTTCCTCTTTGTCACCGTGTAAGGTGGTATATTATGCGGGAAGGGGAACCTGAGTTTCATCAGGGTCAGATTCTGGCTGTGTAGAGTGCGAGTGGAATGTAGTGGTCTGGGTCAATGTACCAGCAGAATCATCTAGCAGTGGCTGGGCATCAGTGCACTTGTGGCGCCCCCAGGAGTACGGTCACCACAGTGGCATTACCTTCCTCCTAGGGAGTGTGATATCATGCTTGGGAGCAACGAAGGATCTCTCTAGCAGTTAAACCAACACACAACACAGTTCCCACTCCAGGCCAGCAGGGAAACCTCTGAACCTGACTGCTGAGGAGCTGCTCTCTGTGGTCGGGAGGAGGTAAGTTAGGGCAGTCTGTGAAGGGAAGGGGAAGTGTGTGGACGTGAGAAGGGGAGCTGGAGGATGAGCAGAGTTAAGGCTCACTCCTAGCTGGAGCGCATGGTCTGGATTCCAGTCTCCGAGTTTGTAGGGACACTGACGGTCCTGCAGCAGAAACCGGAGGAAGTGGCAGCTGTAAATGCTCTGTTCCCAACTAAGGCTCAGAGGCCCCAACAGCGACGTGTGTGAGCCAGAAGGAAAAGGCTATGGCTGCCTGCCATACGAGAAAGTTCCAAAAGAGAGTCAACAGGGGGAACTTCAGTGAACTCAGAACTGCGAGTACCTCAGATAAGTGCTAGAACGGAGGCCACACTACCTATCTGCAGAGAGAGAATTCCAAATTTGCTTCCATGCTGACCAACTCCTCCATCTGTACTCTGGGTCCTGGACGGCACTTACCTAGTACAGGTAAAGGAACTGCACGACTGTGTCTGTCATCTTTCTCCTGGGCCTGGCGCACGACTCTGCTACATCCTGCACTGCACACCATCTACCAACTGTTTCATCTGCCCTGCGACTACGGCCCTACCTGTGCAGGGCTTCTACATTTAGCTGCACCACAACATCTGTCCTAGAGAAGCGACACTGCAGCGCTGGTCAAACTGATCAGAAACCACAGGTGGCATCACGTATCATTCACCTATAAATGTTATTCACCCCTTTGCATGGACGCCCAGGGCCATGGAACGGGTCATCACGACCAACGTGACACATCCCTCTGAGACACCGGCCCGGTACCGATTAACCCCACTGCCCTGGCTGGCCACCCACACTCCATGTCAGATTCATTTTGGACTGGGGAATTCACGATTTGACTTGATAACCCAGGCATAGTATGATAGAAAGAGCTACATGGACTAATGTGAAGCGTTCACTTTTGGTAGGGGTGAAGGACATAAGGAAAGGGGTTCTTCCTGACCAGGAGCCAGCACTTGACGACTCAGTGCTTGCATTTTTTGAAACTTTAGAAGAGGAGGCGAGAGAGCTGGAGACTGTGTTAGCAATGTAAGCCAAAACTTGTTCCTGAAGCTCCGGCTTTAAAAGCGGTTTACCAACTCCCAGAAAAGGGAGCCTTCGAGGCCTCGTGGAGCCAGATGATGACGCAGGCTCAACACCTCCTGCCTTAGGTGCTATTGTGCTTTTGCCACTACCAACAGATGTACCACCAACACCACCACCATCAGGACAAGCTGGCAACCCCAGCCCACTTCCACGGAGGCTTCCACCATACTTCCTCATTTTTGTGAAAATGTACCCAAAATACCACCAGCTATATGGTACTGTAAAACAAGGTAGAAGGTGTATATAGCATTGGTGAGAATTTGAATCTCACTAGAGATTTGAGGATGCTGAACTAGTATCTCAGGCCCAGTAGAGATTACACCTCAATGTAACAGGCTGAAATTGGATGGTGTATGACAAGGTGGAGGGTGTATATAGCATTGGTGACAATTTGAATCTCACTAGAGATTTGAGGACTCTGAACTAGTATCTCAGAGCCAGTAGAGATTACACCTCAATGTAACAGGCTGAAATTGGATGGTGTATGACAAGGTGGAGGGTGTATATAGTATTGGTGAGAATTTGAATCTCACTAGAGATTTGAGGACGCTGAACTAGTATCTCAGGGCCAGTAGAGATTATGTGGCGCCCGTGAGGCTCAGTAGTCACAGAGGTACTGCACCTTCTCCTAAGGTGTAGTGCCCCACCACTACATGAAAAATTGCACTTTTTGACTTGAAATTTAGATAGTTAAATAAGAATTGTTTGAAACGTTCAAGAACAAGTACCTCCTATACTAGGAAGTTTAGTATAAGAATTGTTTATGCAGCATTATAAAATTTTGTATGTTCCTGTACTGTCATCGTTGTTGTCTTGCAGCCCGCGGATGTGCTGTGTTTAACGGGGGGGTATGTGGTGCCCCTGAGGCACAGTCGCCACAGAGGTACTGCACCTTCTCCTAAGGTGTAGTGCCCCACCACCTAGGTAAGTTGGGAACTCCTTTGCACACTCCAACACTCGCACCCCACACAACAGGGTAGTTCAGTACAACCACAGTGAGTGTGTCTCTCTCCTCCTAGACATTAGAAGTGCCCTGGTGGTTCCCTGCTTGGAACACTGGATGTGCTGGGAGGTGGGTGGAGTTGAGATCCATATAAAAGGTTTGGAAGGTTTAGAATTAGAGGTCAGTCTGACGGGAGGTCAGGCGGGAGAAGGACAGTCAGTCAGGAGAGTCTGAGGATGGGTCCGAGGAGAAGGAGTGCTGCAGCTGCCTCAGTGATCTGAGCCAGCTGGCACGGGGAAAAGAACAGAAGGACAAAGACGTAGAACTGCAACCTAAGCTTCCATAGGAAAGAGGAGTAGAGAGAACAGAGAGGAGTTGTGGGTCGGAAGAGGAACCCTGCCTATAGGTTCTCAGCGCAAGGCCGGGGCCCGGTCTCTGAGGTTGTATTGACACTTATGGTTCTGCAGCAGACACCGGTGGAGTAGTTGGCTGTAAATGCACTACTCCCATTTAAGACTTGGGGCACAACAGCAACTGAATAGAGAGCCAGGACTCCGGAGAAGGGAGTCCCCGAGAGACCAGGACTCTGGAGAAGGGAGTCCCCGAGAGAGGCTACAGCTGTCTGCCATACAAGTGGAGTTGTTAGGAACATCTGATAGGAGGAACTTCAGAGTACCACGGTACTGGAGCTCTTCCCACCTTAAGGCGCAATAGAGGAGTCGTTTAGGAAAGTTACATGTTGGCGGAGTGTTGGAGAGGAGAATCCTGACTTGCCCGGGAGGTTGATTGAGTCTCTGCCCCAGAGGACACGGCACGGAGGCAGGCACCAGTGTGTACCATAGATTATGAGTAAAGCTTTGGAACTGCAAGCCCTGGTGTCTTCCATTCATTTGCGCGCTAACACCATCAGCACCACTACATCTGGGTACCAGCATGCCTCACACCACCTGCGCCTATTCTTATCTATTGCTACTACACTGCCCTGGGGTTACAGCTTCACCTGTGGGGAGCTACACCATCTATGCTGCAACACACCATCAGCCCCAGAGGATCTGCACGCAGCGTTGGCTTAACATCTTGCTTGCCAAACACCAAAGGTGGCATCACAAACTATTCCTATAAACTACATTAAAAACCACCATTGACTTGGGCACCCAGGGCCATGGACCGGGTCACAGCTGCCGTGACAAACCCCACTGACACCGGCCCAGTACGGTGTACCCCACAGCCCTGGGAGGGCGACCCAATTTTGGCGTCACAAACAGGATGACGAGACCCGATACCATCGGGTTCTGTGCGCCTGAAATTTGTGAGACTATGAACTTTTGAAAATGTGCGGAAGACCTGATTTAATAGACTGTAAAATGGACATTAGAAATGGCCGCTGGCGCGGAGATGAAGGGCGTGAAGAGATGGGAGGTCCTAGGAAAAGACCGAGAAGAGTATTGGGCCTTCCCTGCCTGAACTATTATGTGACAGCGACATGGCCCACCCCCCGAGGGGTTCGTATACTGGCTTGGTATGGAGGCGTGGGAAGAAGGCACCACCCCCGGAAGGAGGGGCAGAAGAAGCCAGTGGCGGGAAAGGGGCCGAGGCAGGAAGAAGAATGCCAGAACGCCATTTTGGAGAGTGAGGGAAGGAGGCCTGCGGAGCGCAGGGAAACGGATCTCCCTGGCACCATGGCTGAAGGCTCCGATCCGATCTCAGGGATGAATCACCAACAGCTGGAGGACGAGATTATCCAGTTGACACGCCGCCTGCGACTGAGGCGAGAGGCGCTATGGACATTGAACTTGCAGCGCGCCCGGGAGGGGCCTACACCTGCGGTACCAGCGACACCGGTACCCACCGCTGCTGCGTCGAACCTTTCCCTGGCAGACCCTGTGGAGCTTGGAGCAGCTGCCATGTCACCGGCAGCGTACTCTGTCCCCTCTTTGCCGCTAATACCGGAGGAGCTGTACACATCTCAGGGAGCTGAAGCGAAAGAGGAGAGGCTCCTGCCTGGACCTGACGCGGCTGCACAGGTCCCGCCAATGACCCCCGCGGAGCTGGAGCTGCCATGGGCTCCACTGCCATCCCCGGTGTCTCTCCGGGCAACACCCGCTGCCCCCATGCCTGCAGCGGAGCAGAGGCCGCACCGCCGGGAACTCCCAGGTATATATCCTGGCCTTCCTAATGGGTTGATGGGGAGGCAGAGGAGGTCCTTGCTGCTAGGGGTGCAGTTGGAACTGGCACGCCCGATCCGACGTCTTCAAGGAAGAGGGGGGTCTGGATCGTTTTGGGACGGTGATCTCGGGATCCCTTCACTGCCAAGTCCCCAGGTAGTTGATTATCAGCGCCGACAAGCTGCAGAAGCCCTAGGAGCTAGACCTCATACCTGAACAGCGGAACCACCTATCGAGGAGGAACAGTTGATGGGCATTGAAATACATCATGGGTTCCATTTGCCACAGCTTCAAGGCCCTTTAGTGAGGAACCAGAATCAGGATGAGGACAGTTCCAGTTCGGTTTCCAGAAACCCAGGAGGGGATCAGCAATAAGAACTTTACAAATCTTGCTACCCAGGAGGGTTTATTTGCACCAGTTGTGCCTTTTTGTTCGTATATCATGGCTTTCTTTTTCCCAAAGTTGCCTCGTTTTGATTGGCAGCGTTTTTTAAAGTGAACTAGCGATCATGAACTTGGAGTGATCCAAAAACTCTTACTTGTAAATAGTTGCACCTCTTTAGGTGCCCTCTCTTGGTCTTACATAAAAAGACACTTTGCGAAGATGGTGTTATACATAAAAAGACACTTTGCGAAGATGATGTTTTGCATGGACACTTTTTGAAGATAATGTCTACCTCCAAGGACACTGCAAGAAATCCCGGCTGGGAGCGGTGTCCAACACTTACAAGAATAATTGTTGAATGTTTTACTGTAAAGTATTTGATAATGTGTTTTATAAGAGTATTAGTAACTGAGAAATGGCTTTTAGATAGAGTGAGAAGTGTTTTTAATACAGAATTAAGAATAAAGAATTGAAAGTAGACAGGTGACGGACCAGGTACTTGCGGTCAGCATCTTGCGTCTAGAAGAGAGTAAAATGATGGGGAAAATGTGTACTAGAGAAGGAAAAGCTGAATAATACTGAAGAGATAGTGAGTCACAGATAATGGCACTTAGGATGAAAAATTGCACTTTTTGACTTGAAATTTAGATAGTTAAATAAGAATTGTTTGAAACGTTCAAGAACAAGTACCTCCTATACTAGGAAGTTTAGTATAAGAATTGTTTATGCAGCATTATAAAATTTTGTATGTTCCTGTACTGTCAACTTTGTTGTCTTGCAGCCCGCGGACGTGCTGTGTTTAACGGGGGGTATGTGGTGCCCCTGAGGCTCAGTCGCCACAGAGGTACTGCACCTTCTCCTAAGGTGTAGTGCCCCACCACCTAGGTAAGTTGGGAACTCCTTTGCACACTCCAACACTCGCACCCCACACAACAGGGTAGTTCAGTACAACCACAGTGAGTGTGTCTCTCTCCTCCTAGACATTAGGAGTGCCCTGGTGGTTCCCTGCTTGGAACACTGGATGTGCTGGGAGGTGGGTGGAGTTGAGATCCATATAAAAGGTTTGGAAGGTTTAGAATTAGAGGTCAGTCTGACGGGAGGTCAGGCGGGAGAAGGACAGTCAGTCAGGAGAGTCTGAGGACGGGTCCGAGGAGAAGGAGTGCTGCAGCTGCCTCAGTGATCTGAGCCAGCTGGCACGGGGAAAAGAACAGAAGGAGAAAGACGTAGAACTGCAACCTAAGCTTCCATAGGAAAGAGGAGTAGAGAGAACAGAGAGGAGTTGTGGGTCAGAAGAGGAACCCTGCCTATAGGTTCTCAGCGCAAGGCCGGGGCCCAGTCTCTGAGGTTGTATGGACACTTATGGTTCTGCAGCAGACACCGGTGGAGTAGTTGGCTGTAAATTCACTACTCCCATTTAAGACTTGGGGCACAACAGCAACTGAATAGAGAGCCAGGACTCCGGAGAAGGGAGTCCCCGAGAGAGGCTACAGCTGTCCGCCATACAAGTGGAGTTGTTAGGAACATCTGATAGGAGGAACTTCAGAGTACCACGGTACTGGAGCTCTTCCCACCTTAAAGTGCAATAGAGGAGTCGTTCAGGAAAGGTACATGTTGGCGGAGTGTTGGAGAGGAGAATCCTGACTTGCCCGGGAGGTTGATTGAGTCTCTGCCCCAGAGGACACGGCACGGAGGCAGGCACCAGTGTGTACCATGGACTTTGAGTAAAGCTTTGGAACTGCAAGCCCTGGTGTCTTCCATTCATTTGCGCGCTAGCACCATCAGCACCACTACATCTGGGTACCAGCATTCCTCACACCGCCTGCGCCTATTCTCATCTATTGCTACTACACTGCCCTGGGGTTACAGCTTCACCTGTGGGGAGCTACACCCTCTATGCTGCAACACACCATCAGCCCCAGAAGATCTGCACGCAGCGTTGGCTTAACATCTTGCTTGCCAAACACCACCCAATTACACCTCAATGTAACAGGCTGAAATTGGATGGTGTATGACAAGGTGGAGGGTGTATATAGTATTGGTGAGAATTTGAATCTCACTAGAGATTTGAGGATGCTGAACTAGTATCTCAGGGCCAGTAGAGATTACACCTCAATGTAACAGGCTGAAATTGGATGGTGTATGACAAGGTGGAGGGTGTATATAGTATTGGTGAGAATTTGAATCTCACTAGAGATTTGAGGACGCTGAACTTGTTTCTCAGGGCCAGTAGAGATTACACCTCAATTTAACAGGCTGAAATTGGATGGTGTATGACAAGGTGGAGGGTGTATATAGTATTGGTGAGAATTTGAATCTCCCTAGAGATTTGAGGACGCTGAACTATTGTCTCAGGCCCAGTAGAGATTACACCTCGATGTAACAGGTTGAAATTGGCTGGTGTATGACAAGGTACAAGGTGTGTATAGTATTGGGGAGAATTTGTATCTCACTAGAGATTTTAGGAGGCTGACAATGATGCTCTTAGTCCAAGTATGGCAGCAGGCAGCCTAATAAGCAGGACTGCTGCACAGAAAAGGGTGGAAAAATGAACGCTTGGTAACTGTGCAGAAACGAGGAAGAAAAGTATTTTTGCTTTTAAAAAAGCAGTTTGCACAGCAGTGTGCAAACAGCAATGCAGCTATCAGGTAACCTTATAAGGCAGCCTAATAACCAATAGAGCTGATGCACAAAAATATAGCCTCCCCTGTCACTGCACACAAAGTGTTGTGTTGTAAGTGGAAATCGCTAACAGCAGAAGCAGTTTTTTGGTTCTTCTTCCCTGCCTAACGCTCTCCCTTATTCAGAATCATCAGCAGCAACCGCTCCCTAATGCTAAGATCGGCAGAAGTAAGATGGCGGTTGGCGTGCACGCCCTTTTATAGCCCCTGTTATGCCACACAAAGCCAGCCAATCACTTGCATGCCCTTCTCAAAGATGGTGGTGATTGATGCCTATGTCATCGCGTTGCCCACAGTGTGCGTCCTCCATCATTGGCTGAAAAAGGGCGCTGGAAGCATCATTTGAAACGCGACTTTGGCGCTCTGGTCGCCGACCTCGTGGCCGACCTCACGCTATGGTCGGGTTTCGTTTCATGAAACCCGACTTCAGCGAAAGTCGCCGACTTTTGAATTTGACCGACCCGTTTCGCTCAACTCTACTAGTATCCATTCTATGCTTTGACAAATAGATGAGATTCCTAAACAAGGGTCCCCTCTTCTATTGACTGTAGAATTTCCTTTATAGGGTATTTGAAAATGGGTTTTGAAAATCCTATTAATATTCCTTTATAATATACTTTCAGAAATGTAATAAGAAAAATGTAAAAATACTGTATCTATAAATGTGGTTTCATTATTTCATCAGCTGCATTTGAAAGCAGAAAATCTATGAATACAGGTAAATCATTTCATCTAGCACTAGAAACTAAAAAATGATGTTCCCATTTGGATTAATAAATGAAATAAAATCGATATTTTTTCTCTCCCTGAATCAGTTCTTGGCCATGAATTTAAGGAGCTCATCTGAAGAGAAAGTTTGGAGCAGTTTATTCAAGAGATTCCAGCTGTCATTTATAATTTTGGTGTCCATATTGTGGCATCACTATCATTACTGAATGGGATAAAGAATATAAAAGAGAACACTCATTTCACCTGTCCCAAGACACTTTTGTGTCAACCTTCGCCAGGTCACCTCACCTGTCTCTACTTCATACTGCATTGATCATGTCCCACCATAGAGACATGTGACTGCTGCAACCAATCACTGACTTAGGAGGTTACTGCTGCAACCATTGATTGGCTCACATTTCCTGTGTGTCAAGAGGTATTTGGAAGTAAAGACCAGTGAGAGAGCTATGATGCATCAGCACTGGAGCATCAACAAAATGATTACCACTTAAATACTTTTTCTCTTGTATGACATTCTAAGTTTTTATTATTAAAGATGTCTAAGTGGATTTGCGCAAACTTTCCTACATCCATGATCTTTTCATTACTAACAAACTGTCCTTTCTCGCCATCACCGAAACCTGGCTCACCCCCTCTGACACAGCCTCACCTGCTGCACTTTCGTATGGTGGATTCCACCTTTCCCACACCCCCGCCCCAGCAGCAAGCATGGCGGAGGAGTTGGTTTTCTACTGTCGGATAACTGCTTCTTCACCCAAATCCCACTGCCACCCTCTGTTACCCTCCCTTCCTTTGAGGTGCACTCTGTGCGCATCTACTCCCCCTCCAACCTTCATCTTGGGCAACTTCATCATCCCCATTGACACTTCCCTCTCAGCTGCCACTAAGCTTCTATCTCTCACTTCCGCCTTCGGCCTCACTCAATGGTCTTCTGCAGCCACTCACAAAGATGGCCACACACTGGAACTTCACCCGCCTCTGCTCCCTATCTAACCTCTCTAACAAACCGCTACCTCTTTCTGACCACAACCTATTTACATTATCTTCCCTCTCCTCTCATGGTCCACAATTCCCACTCCATAAACTTGCACACCCTCACAGAAATCTTAAACAACTCAATCTACACTCACTGTTTGATTCCCTTCTCCATCTTACAGGCATAAGTTCCCTACACAATGCGGATGTCACTGCCACTCTATTTAACACCACACAATAGCTGCAGCTTTGGAATCGGTTGCTCCTCTCACACATACCAAAGCTTGCAAAATCAACAGACAGCCCTGGCACACCAGCCTGACCAAAGAACTGAGGCAGGCTTCCAGGGTTACTGAGCGGAGATGGAGAAGATCCCACTCCAACGAAGACTTCATCGCATTCAAACAGTCCCTCACTACTTTCAAGAACACAATTGCCACAGCTAAACAAACCTACTTCTCATCTCTCATATCCTCCCTGTCTCACAACCCTAAACAGCTATTCAACACCTTCAATTCTTTCCTTCCTCCCCCAGCACCTCCTCCCTCCACACTTATCACAGCTGAAGACTTTGCCTTATTCTTCAAACAGAAGAT
The DNA here is from genome assembly GCF_039654945.1 of Dendrobates tinctorius. Classification (NCBI taxonomy): domain Eukaryota; kingdom Metazoa; phylum Chordata; class Amphibia; order Anura; family Dendrobatidae; genus Dendrobates; species Dendrobates tinctorius. The sequence continues at coordinate 38,036,586 of NW_027361743.1, read as the reverse complement.
TGATAACATCAGAGACAGTTTTGGTCAACAACACCCAAAGCTCTTCCTCCTAACTGCCCAGCCCTCCTCCTCCAAAACCAACTTCTCTACAATTACAGAAGATCAACTCTCCGCTCTACTCTTAAGATCACATCTCACCACCTCTGCTCTTGACCTGATCTTAGTCTACTTCATTCCAGTCTTCATCCCAACCCAAACCTATCTCTTCAACTTATCACTAACAACTGGCATTTTCCCCTCAAGCTTCAAACATGCCTCAATCACACCTATCCTCAAAAAGCCCTTTCTTGACCCACCCTCTATATCTAGCCATCACCCTATATTACTTCTCCCCTATGCCTTAAAACTACTGGAACAACACGTCCATCTTGAACTGTCCGCCCACCTCTCTTCCTGCACCCTCTTCGACTGCTTACAATCTGGCTTCCGGCCACACCATTCCACTGAAACTGCCTTAGCTATGGTCACCAATGATCTATTAACCACCAAGGCCAAGCGACACTACTCCTGGACTTGTCCTCTGTCTTTGACACAGTGGACCATTTCCTATTGCTACAGACCGGACATTCATAGTCTCCCACTCGCACACCACCTCCTCACCTAGCCGCCTATCTTTCAGAGTCCCGCAAGTTTTAGTTTTAGGGCCCCTGCTCTTCTCCATTTACACCTTTGGCCTGGGACAGCTAATAGAATCTCACGGCTTTCAGTATCACCTCTATGCTGATGACACACAGATCTACATCTCTGGACCAGATATCACCTCTCTACTAACCAGAGTCCCACAATGTCTGTCTGCTGTTTCATCCTTCTTCTCCGCTAGATTTCTAAAACTTAATATGGACAAAACAGAGTTCATCATCTTTCCCCCATTTCACTCGACTCCCCCAATGGATCTATCCATTAAACTAAATAGCTGCTCACTCTCCCCAGTCCCACAAGCTCACTGCTTCGGAGTAATCCTTGACACTGATCTCTCTTTCAAACCACATATCCAAGCCCTTTCCGTTTCCTGCGACTTCGACTCAAAAATATTTAAAGGATCCTTACATTCCTCAACCAAGAATCTGAAGAAACCATACTCCATGCCCTCATCATCTCCTGCCTTTGACTACTGAAACTTCCTACTCTGTGGCCCCCCTCTAACACTCTCGCACCCCAATCTATTCTAAACTTTGCTGCCTTAGTAATCCACCTGTCCCCTTGCTATTCTCCAGCCTCTCCCCTCTGCCAATCTTTGCACTGGCTCCCAATTACCCAAAGACTCCAGTTCAAAACCCTAACCATGACATACAAAGCCATCCACAATCTGTGTCCTTAATACATCTTTCACCTCGTCTCCTGGTACTTACCTGCACACAACCTCCGATCCTCACAAGATCTCCTTCTCTACTCCCCTCTTATCTCCTCTTCCCACAATGGCATACAAGATTTCTCCCATGCATCACCCCTACTCTGGAACTCTCTACTACAACATATCAGACTCTCGCCTACCTTGGAAACTTTCAAAAAGAACCTGATGACCTACCTCTTCCAACAAGCCTACAACCTGCATTAACCACCAATCGACCAAGCCACTGCACGATCAGCTCTACCCTCGCCTACTGTATCCTCACCTATCCCTTGTAGATTGTGAGCCCTCACGGGCAGGGTCCTCTCTCCTCCTGTACCCATCATTACTTGCATTGTTTAAGATTACTGTACTTGATTTTATTATGTATACCCCTCCTCACATGTAAAGCGCCATGGAATAAATGGCGCTATAATAATAAATAATAATAATAATAACTCATGTAAAAGGAATCTGTCACCCCATCTGAGCCTTTTGAGCTATTAATATGATCATACAGGTTGTACACAGCTAAAACTAGTCATACCTGTATGCCTTGTGGATGATGCCTTGTTCTGTAAAAATCATCTTTTATCACTTTATATTAATTATATCTTCCAGACTATGGGGCGTATACTACCCGGAAGATAAGACTGCCTCCTCTCTTCTTTTTAGCCCATTTCTCCTCCCCTTTCTTCATGAGAACCTTTAGTTGGTGAGTGGTACAGCCGATGTATCTTAAGGTGCAGTGAGAGAACTCCATGACATACAAAACAAAATTTGATTGGCAATTGAAAGTTTTAACAGGAAATTTGGCTTTGTTTAAGGAATCAAAAACACTCTTACATTTCTCAGTATACAAACACATATTACAAGATTTCTTGCCACATTTAAAAATATCCTGTAATTGATAGCCAATTTTTTCTACTTTCTAGCTTACAGTTTTTTACTTCACTCGGTGCAAGAATTTGTCCCAAGGAAGGTGCTTTCCTTGGGACAACACAGTGGCGTTTTTTTTTTTATAACTGCAGCTGATGTCTCGTGTTTCCAATATGGAGTGATTTTTAATAAACAATTTCTTAATGATAGAAAACTGGTCACTGTATTTCAAAGATAAAGTATTGGGTGTGAGTTGTCTAACTGTGCATTCTTCATTACTAGAGGATTTAAACCTAGGATTTTTTTTATCAAAGATGTTTTTCGCTCTAGTGAGCTTCCACATTTATATCTACTGTCACTGAGGCTCCTATTAAGTTTCATTGATTAGCTAAACTACAATTTCTTTTTGCTCTTGTGAGCTCACCTATTGGTATCGATTTGATAGTATGCATGGGGTGGTCACTGCTGCATGCAGGATGGTGTTTCCCACTGTCTCTTTCCTAAAAGTTTCTGTAATAATTGTTTGACCATCGATACCTGTTAGTTTTAAATCCAAAAATTCAACGTTGGTTTTCTGTGCATTGAAAGTGAACTTTAGATTGACTATATGAATCTGAATCCATTCAATGAATAATATGGCAAGATTCTGGCCTATATATGTTCCAACCCCTCCCATTGTTTTGATTAAGGGTTTCACTACCTGAAACTAGTTGTTTTATTTACTACCATGGCATTTTAATTCATTGACTGGAGTGTTTTCTATTCACACCAATAAAGAAGACTTTATGGATGTTCGTGGAGCTAAATTTTTCTGTCCTTGCAATCATTCACGTCCAAGGCATGAACCGTTCCTTTGCTCCAGATCTCCAAACAATGCATGTGGGTGAGCTGGACTCAAGCTTTCCTTGACATTATATTCTGCACCTCTTCTTTTCACCTTCCCCTGTCGCATGCTTTCTCTTTGGCTGGCTTTACTCTACACAGGGTCTTCAGGCACTGGGGAGTCCTCTGATGTCACTGCATTACATGTTGCCACAGCGTACATCATGGCATCACTACATGCATTCCTCCAGGAGCTGAATATGCCTTGAGCGACGGACGTGATAACAGCGCGACGTCATGCTGTACAGCGCGCAGTGACGTCAGAGACCTCCTCGCTGCCAGAAAACCCAGCATAGAGTAAAGCAGACCAAATAGGATATGTGAGATGGTGGTAGATGAAAAGAAGAAATTTAGTCTTTTTGACTTTCATCAGAGCATCACATTGCTGCGGAATAGTGAGATGAATAACTCAGCTTAGAACAGGTAATGTGTCACTCTACGAACAACAGAGTAATCGACAAAACTCATCTCTGTATACCAGAGCACAGTTAGGATCCAAAACACTAAAATTATTTACTGTTGAATTGGTTTGTCTGTTCTTGCATTGAATGAATGAATGAATGGCATTAAACTTAGATAGTGCAAAGCTGTAGGTTAAGGACCTACTACTATTTTTGACCAACATTCAGAATATACTTAACTTCTCGATATGCAGTCAGATCACTTTCTTTCAAATTCAGAGATACCTGGTCAACCTTGTAACTGGAACTACAATTTCAAAGTTATGCCCTAGCTCTCAGTACCACATATTTGAAGAATATTGTACATAATAATACTTGTACAAAATGCCAAATAGTCATATATTATTAAACTGCACAAAGAAGATATTGCACCCCCACAGATGTCAAAACCTAACTAGTAATTGCCGGCAATAATTACATTTACTTTGATGAATTTATTTTGAGAAGCGTTTATACAGCAGTTCTCTTTTTTTTTTCCTGATGCATTTTAACTACACCCTGTTAAAATACTGCCTAGTTCATGCTATATTAATCCTTTCACACCCGATCTTGTATTCACCTTCATGACCAAGTTAAATTTTACAATTCTGACCAGTGTTACTTTATGTGCTAATAACTCTAGATCGCTTCAGTGGATCCCACTGATTTTAAGAATGTTTATTTCTGACATTTTGTACTTCATGTTAGTGGGAAAAAATCTTTGATATGTCTTGAATTTAATTGTGAAAAAATTGGAAATTTGGCAAAAAATGTGAACATTTTGAAATGAATGAACTCAAGACGCAACAGAAAAAAACAGGTGAACCTGAAGTTAGGAGATCAAACAAGAGTATACCAGCTAAACATCTGTCCTACTTTGCCAAAACACTACCTGAGTCAGAGCCACAGTCATGGGATAAGATGCTACAACTACCTGTCCATGAAAAACTGAAGTAGATTAATGGTAATATTGAGGAAAATGAAGTCCTTTCATCACCTTCAAACTTGGAAACTCACCATACTACCACAAGGCAAGAAAGCAATGAAATGTATTTTTTTAAGACCAAGTATGACTTTGAAGGCAAGGAAACTAAATACCTTGGAAATCTGACTTATTATCTAGGAATCCAGGTCAAAAGAGAAAAAATGATGGAAGCTTTCATCTAAACCAAAGTGCAAAAACCAACTCAATTCTGAATCAGTTTGAAATGTCAGACACCAAAGGTATATCAACTGCAATGAAACCATCCTAACTAGAGTTGGAAAGAGAAGATAATCTGTTACCTAACAATGAGAAATGCAGACAGGTAGTGTGTACTTCTATACAACTATGACTCGACTGGATGTCACAGCAACTATTGGAATTCTCTGCAGATATGTAGAAAAACCATGCCAAAAAGACTGGAATGCATTAAGATAGTATTTCGATATTTGAAAGAGACTCAAGACACATGTTTAAGGATATCTGCAACAGGAGATGTGCATGGAGACTGGGCTGATGAAAAGCGATCGTAAATCGACAAGCAGCAATTTTTTCAAGTTTGGAGAAAGTTCAGTTCCTTAGTCTAGCAGAAAACAGGTGTCTGTAGCCTTGTCACCTACAGAAGCAGAGTGTGTGTCTGCAGCCCACGCCAGTCAAGAGGTCATTTGGTTAAACCAATTATTAGGCGATCTTGGTAAGCCATCAACTCAACCAACGGTGATTTATGAAGACAACCAAGAATGCATTAAACTTACATGTAGTGAGAAAATCAATTTGCGATACAAGCACATTAATGTTAAATATCATCACCTGAGTGATTTCATAGAATGTGGCATAATTGAGTTTGATTATTGCGAGACTGACAAGATTAGAGCAGATGTTATGACAAAGCCACTTCCAAGATTCAAATTTGAAGAATTCAGAGCTACTATAGAACTAACAGGATAAGTAGTTGTTGTGTGGGGGTGTTGGACTAATACTTATTATTCCATATAATGCATCAACTATGATTTACCACTTCTTAATAGTGCATAAGCTTCTGTCTTCAGCAATAGTGTTATATTACAAAAATGAAGTTCCTGCTCACAGTGTGTGTATGTAAAGCACACTCTTCTTTCACTTTTCAAGCGGATAGACATAATAAGATCCTAGGCTATAAGAAATACCAGCTGTAAGCTATGTTACTTTTGTTCCTGAGTAAATATATATTCACTGTTGAACGGCTGAACCATGCAGAGATTAATCTGCAGCCAACAAAGAGATTCATATAATTAACAAGACATTGCTGCGACTATGCAAATTTCATTTTTAGACAACATGTTATTTCATTTGAAGAGACCAAATATGAACTAATGAGCCACGGGGGGGTATCTTATATGCAGTATCAAGTATTGTGGAACCAGTAGTGCTGTGACGTATGACATAGCCATAATACACCCACATTTAATTTGTAAATGATATGTAGAAAATCAAATAAAGTGAACTTGTCAATTAAATTTTAATCAGTGAATGCATTTTGTGAAATATTTATGTGATTTATTACGATCATAGTGTACCAAATAGGGCTCACAACACCTCCCAATAAGTTATTCATTGTAACATCTTCCCACATATCCCCATCCAATTTTTTTAATTTATCTGTGGCTAATATTTCTGTACATGAGCGATGTAATAAAGATTTCTGTTCCTGTTTTTTGTACTAGCAAAGCTGCAATTGTAAGAGGTGTAAACATGGCTCAGCAGTCTATCATATTCTCTGTATAACCTGAATTCCACTTTACGGTATATGAGCTGTGAATATACAGATGCGGAAGATGGCAGCTGGACCATTGCAGCCTTAGTTGCATATTGAACCACCCATTCAAACTGAGTTGTAATAGTCCCACTGTGCATATTGATCCTGGCAGCGGAAGAGCCAGTCATAGGGAGAATGCAGAGATTACATATGTGCTGGCCAGTACTGTGATGTGACAGATCTGCAGGAAAGGGAAATATGTGTGATGTATGTTTATATTTGTGTGTAATGTGTATGAATGTATGTGTGTAATTTGTGTATGTGTGTATTGCTTACATACTGTATGTGTATGTAAAGGGAGAATGCCGAGTATGCATCCTAGAGATACTCCCTTAACTCAACCTTTAGTCCAAGAAGGCCTTTCGGCTTTAGCATTCTCTTGTTTTATGTCCTTTTCCAGTTTCTACACACTTTTCAAAAATGGGACATAAAACTGTCTAAAATACAAAATACATTTTACGCATACCACATAATTGGCCCCGTTTGCAGAATTCTGGCATATTTCCTTAAAGACCTCCAATACGACTTTTTATTGATTTTAGATATAAGAGAACAATATTCCAAGATTACTGCCCCCCCAGTAGTTTAAATGTATTTCTGCATGTATTTTATTGTAATATATTTGATGGTATGGAAGACAGGGTTAACTGTAGGGCTGGCTCATAGCGGGGAGCCAGATTGGAGATTGTGGTTTAGATACAAGTTTAGTATGTTCAGTTAAGAATCTAGTTTTAGCAAGGAATGTAGGGATACCCTCTGTTCCAGGTAAACTTTTCTGGAGTGTGTGTGTGTGTGTGTGTAAGGGGTGTATCGGGACCGTGTAATACCCTTCCCTTCCTTAGTGTTGTAACAATGCTGCTATGCACATAATGTAATGTATATATTTGCTGTTTTGTGTACCTATTATTGGGGAAAGTGTAGTAACCATTTCTGGCCACTAGTATAGTAGATGTAATATAGTATAGTGAAACCAGTTAGAAAGGAGTTAAATACAGAAGGGGTCAGCTGCAGCTAAGAGAGGGAGAACTTCCTCAAAGTAGTCAGTCAGGCCACGGTGCCCAAACCGTTTGGACGGGCCATAGAGCCCGGAATAGAAGCCGTGACCACGTAACGTTTTTAAGAGAGAAGCCCAGCCATCCACAGCAACAGCAATAAAAACTATAGGAATAAAGAAGTGCAGATAGGGTCCTATCCCACAAACTCAGAAGTCATTTTTACAAAAACTGCTCACCTGGTGTTGTAATGAAAGCATATTTGTGTCGGCTGCCGCAGATCCACGGGTCAACAAGCGACCATATCACAAATAGTATAAATTAAATTTATGGATAATGTCCACGCTACTAAACAGTACAAATCCAGATGTATTTATAAGACAAGATGGTTTATTCTACACATTTCAAAGTCTATCTGACTTCTTCAGGAATACCACAAAAAATATTGCCACATAATTTGACATGTCAGATTTTACAAATTTGGCTTGGTCACTAAGAGGTTAAATGAATCTTTTTGCTGACACTAACATTAGTCCTGGGTGTTTCAGATACTTTTCACTGGGGGCATGTATTTCTTTTCCCTGTATGAGTTGCTATCACTGGGGGAGTGTACTTCTCCTTTTATGAGTTGCTATCACAGAGAGTGCACACTTCTCCCTGTAAGAGTTGCTATCACTGGGGTGTGAACTTCTTCTCCCTGTATGAGTTACTAACACTGGGGTGTGAACTTCTTCTCCATGTACAGTTTGAGTTGCTGTCAATAGGGGAGTGTACTTCTTTTCCCATTGTGAATTTCTATCACAAGGGGCATGTACTTCTTGTCCCTGCATGAGTTGCTGTCACTGGGGGTGTATACTTCTTCTCTCTGTATGAGTTGCTTTCACTGGGGGTGTATACTTCTCCCTGTATGAGTTGCTTTCACTGGGGGTGTATACTTCTTTTCCCTGTATGAGTTGCTGTCATTGGTTCTTCTCCCTATATGAGTTGCTATTACTTGGGGTATATATTTTTTCTCCCTGTTTGAGTTGCTATCACTAGAGGTGTGTACTTCTTCTCCCTGTATGAGTTGCTATCACTGGGGGTATGTAGTTCTCCCTGTATGAGTTGCTGAAACTGAGGGCATGCACTTCTTCTCCCTTTATGAATTGCTATCACTGGGGGCATGTTTTTCTTCTTCCTGTATGAGTTGTTATCACTGGGGGTGTGTACTTCTTCTCCATGTATGAGTTGCTACCACTGGTGGTGTGTACTTCTTTTCCCTGTATGAGTTGCTATCACTGGGGGCTTGTACTTCTCCCAGTATGAGTTGCTATCACTGGATTTGTGTACTTCTCCCTGTATGAGTTGCTATCTTTGGGGGGGGTGGACTTCTCCCAGTATGAGTGGCTGTCGCTGGGGGTGTGTACTTCTTCTCCCTGTATGAGTTGCTCTCACTGGGTTTGCATACTTATTCTCCCTGTATGAGTTGCTAACACTGAGGGCAAGTAATTCTTCTCCTTGCATGAGTTGCTATCTGATAACACTCACTTGTACTTATGAAAAGTTTACTTATTAGGTGCCAAATACTTTGATTGCTAATGTGTCTACAACACACAACTTAAAAAAAATTGCTTTATTCTGCTCTGCAGCCGCTATTATATTGTGTGTCCAGTTCAAACTAAACAAAGTGTTGAAAGGTCCTCTTTAAGGATTAAATACAAATCCTTTGTAGAACAGCAGAACTGATGATGAACCTCCAGACCCCAAAAGGTTCAGTCTATCGGATGCATCTTTCTGACAGCTATCCCTGTGTTAATGTATAGTACTAGCAGGAACACGGGATGCAGTGACGGGACGTAGGCAGAGCAAGGGTTAACAGGTTTATTTACAGGGGAATACTCCACGCAGGGAGGTGAAGGGTTAAACAGGGGAGACAAACAGTACATAAAGACAAAGGATAACTTGAGGTGAAATACAATGGTTCAAGTATCGGCAATTCGTTAGACCAGGAGTAAGGACGTTCCTGTACAGCAGCTCCTGCTACAAACTCAATGGCGCTGTGTCCTTAAAAATGGAGTCCAGAACACAACAATATCCCATATTCTGGTGACAGTGGTCGGTCTCCGGGACCTTCCACTGCCCATAGTCCATATAACATGGCGGCTAAACAATGGTGAGGGCTACAGTCCTATACAAGCCCAAAGTGGCTCTGCAAGTATACAATGGTCAAGTCAAGTCGCAAGTGTCTGGGGCCGAGATTTATTAGCACAGTCAGGGTGTAGGTTACGGTCTCGCTCCCTGTCTCTTTCAGGCGGCACACGCATCGTACTCACGATCCTGAAGCATCTGGCACCTGGCTTTATGTCGGTCACCGGGCACACACTGCCCGTCTCTCTCTCTCTGGTCCACGAGGTGAGCAGAGGGCGACAGCGATCGCTGGTCTGTATAGGGATGGTGCTCCCTGGACGGAGCACTCCTCTCTTTCGCTGCTGCAACAACCTGTTCAGCTCCACTCTGTGTGCACGGCTCCGCTCGGCTCTGCACTGCTCTCTCTGCAGGTGACGGGGGCTCCTTCTATATGGCCTGTCGCCACACCGGTCCTCTCTGGTGGGGGAAGCAGAGTGCGCTGCTCACCGCTCTGCATGCTGCTTTCTGCACTGCTCTCTGCCTGCGCCAGACTGCCCTGCTTCACGCGCTTTTTCCTTTTATGCCTCTGCTGCTGCACGCCCTTTTCTGGCTGTCCCCGCCCCCTCCTGTTGTCAGGAAGGTTCTCCTCACTTGGGCTTCCCCCAGACAGCCGGGGAAGGTCCGCCCAACTCAGGCTTCCCCCCAGGAACAGAGGATGCAGCCCTCCTAGTTCGGGACCCGGCATACAGGTACCCACGGTCCGGTCTATCTCCTTACATTAACATCACTTCTGAGCCCTATTATGGACACCAAACGTATATATTGGGTGCTATGCTTGTGTCCTTCATTTGACTGGATTACATTGGTATGTCATTTTTCCTGCACAAAAAAGTGTAGTCGACAACATTTTTCTATGCAAAGGCTTCCTACAAAAAATATACTCTGCCTATGGGTGATTGACCCCACTATATACTTTTAGAGTGGCATATGACAGAGTTTTGTGAGGTTGGTATATGTTTGGCATTACTTTTGATGCGCATGTCTAACAGATACTCCATACCATTTTGTGTTTGGCTAGTTTATCAATCACTCAGCTAGCACTTATTAATGTCCTTCCTCTATGAAAGGAAAACTCCTTCCTCAATGTGCAAAAACATGCTTGATGACTGGAGTTATGCTTGTAGATTGTGAACCGCCATTGTCCATCATGAGTATGTCAGGCAGAGCTTTTTCACCAATTTATTTTCCTTACCTGTATAGCATCATGAATTCCACTGCGCTTTACAGATGTCACTATAACTGTCTCCGTTGGAGCTCTCAATCTACATTTCAAATAATTATTCAGACCTTCACCGACAAACAGCTTTATGTTACAGCCAAATATTTAAAATTTTGACTCATCAGTCCAGAACAATTGCTGACATTTTCCTTGTTCCTATGTTTTCATACACAGTTGAGTCACTTGTCATTGTTTCCATGTTTGGCTGCAAGCCTTCCATGAAAATTATCAGAAGAGATAATCAATTCTTCCATGAAAATAACTGGATGTAGTTGGTTCCCACTGGTTGCCGACAGTTCTTAACTGATAGCACTGCTGGTCATCTGCCGATTTTAAAGGGAAGTAAGCATGATGTGTCTTTCATTCGCTGCACTTGGCTGACCACTACATCACATTTTCTTAACTTATATAGAGTCATTAATTCCACAGCACTTTACAGACATTATCACGTCTGTCTAGTTTGGAGCGCACAATAAAAATTCCCTGTTAGTATGTTTTTGAAGTGTGGGAGGAAAACGGAAAACACAGAGGAAACCAACGCAAACTTGGCTAGAATATTCAAACTCCTTGCAAATGCTATCCCTGGTCGGATTTGAACCTAGGACCTAGCACTGCAAAGGCTCCAGTGCTAACCACTGAGCCACCGATTTAAAACCCAAAAGAATATACCATTAAATCACATAAAGCATTATTCATGTGTTATTTATTTTGTAGCTACCAGAAATCTGATATTATGCTAAATTATCTTATACAGCATCGGGTTTTATCTTCTTGCTTGACAAGAGCGTTCACGTTCCGTACATAATTCTAAAGAATCTTGGTTCAATGCCTCCTGCACCTCTCCCGTAGTTTATAGTTCAAGTGTTTGCCACATCTAAAAATCTAAGAACATGTTTAGTGTAAGTAGCCGCTTTATGAACATTCCTAATTGACTCTAGGATAAGACATTGACTGTAGTTCTTTCATATTTCTTTTCAGAGATTTTATCATATTCATTACTCTTCTCTCATACTATTACTGTCAGCTGACAAATGATAACAGCAGTAATTACTGAATGCATAGGGTAAAAGAAGGTTAAAAATGATCCTCAATGTCAGTTGGCAAAGTGCTTCACAAGTTGAGTAGTCCTTTTCCAAACTTCATTGTAATAATTTAGACAGATCACTTTTCTTAGAATTTAGTTTGAAATGTTAAAATCTATATTATGCCCCTTACATATCCAGATGTGTCAAAATATACTTTACACATGACAAATGAACATATTGGATGCCAATCGAGTACAAAAGTATGGCAGAAGTGCAACACTACATTTCATGGTTAAGTGCTTAGATAAAATACGGATTTATTTTATTAAAACAAAATGCTAAAAGTTATTCAAACAATTGCCAAAGTACAGCATAAGGTACAAAACGTCACTTTACTGACTTCCATTACAAAATAAAAAAACAAATAGATATGATTTATTTGTGTAAAAAATAAAACTTCACTTAAAGGCTATGCACACTATTGTTTATTTATTATTATTCATTTGCCTCCTAAATGCAAAGTGTTGCAGCCTTCTAAATAGTGTTCATTCAAAATTGTCTGGTATTTTTGGTGATGTTGATTGTCTTTAAGTCCTTTATCCAGCTAAGTGCATTTATGAAAGTGCAGGACAGAGGCTGATATATGAACAGGGAATACTGCAAGACCATGGCTACACACAGGCCTCACATCCAGCCTACATTACTGGGATAAAGAGTCTCATAAGAGAAAAATCTGAATCTTAGATTGAGCTTCAGACAGCATAGCAGGAATTTAAAATTGATGAAGGAATGTTAATTGCAGACTGAATCTTAGCACAATTTTGTTTTAATTCCAAAAAAACAAAAATATGTAAACATTTTCTCTTCCATGTCAAAAGTGTCCATAATCTTTAAAATACTTAAAAAATCATGACCGGTGTTACATCACGACAACATTATGTGAGCGCCACCATGGTAATAAATGTGTATCAGAGGAAAATCATCCATAGACAATGAAAAATATGAAAATGAGTGATATATACAGTTAGGTCCATATATATTTGGACAGAGACAACATTTTTCTAATTTTGGTTCTAGACATTACCACATTGAATTTTAAACAAAACAATTCAGATGCAGTTGAAGTTCAGACTTTCAGCTTTCATTTGAGGGTATCCACATTAAAATTGGATGAAGGGTTTAGGAGTTTCAGCTCCTTAACATGTGCCACCCTGTTTTTAAAGGGACCAAAAGTAATGGGACAGATTAAATAATTGTAAACAAAATGTTCATTTCTAGTACTTGGTTGAAAACCCTTTGTTGGCAATGACTGCCTGTAGTCTTGAACTCATAGACATCACCAGATGCTGGGTTTCCTTCTTATTGATGCTCTGCCAGGCCTTCATAGAATCATAGAATCATAGAATCATAGAATCGTAGAGTTGGAAGGGACCTCCTGGGCCATCTGGTCCAACCCCCTGCTCAAAGCAGGATTCGCTAAATCATCCCAGTCAGATGTCTGTCCAGCCTCTGTTTGAAGACTTCCATTGAAGGAGAACTCACCACTTCTCGTGGCAGCCTGTTCCACTCATTGATCACTCTAACTGTCAAAAAGTTTTTTCTAATATCTAATCTGTGTCTCCTCCCATTCAGTTTCATCCCATTGCTTCTAGTCTTTCCTTGTGCAAATGAGAATAAAGTTGATCCTTCTACAATGTGACAGCCCTTTAGATATTTGTAGACAGCTATTAAGTCTCCTCTCAGTCTTCTCTTTTGCAAACTAAACATTCCCAAATCCTGCAACCTTTCCTCATAAGACAGGGTTTGCAGACCGGTCACCATTCTGGTCGCTCTTTTCTGAACTTGCTCCAGTTTGTTGATGTCTTTTTTAAAATGTGGTGCCCAAAACTGGACACAATATTCCAGATGAGGTCTGACCAAAGAGGAGTAGAGGGAAATAATGACTTCACGTGATCTAGACTGTATGCTTCTGTTAATACATCCTAAAATTGCATTTGCCTTTTTTGCTGCTGCATCACACTGTTGACTCATATTCAGTCTGTGATCTATTAGTATACCCAAGTCTTTTTCACATGTGCTGTCACTTAGCCCTATTCCTCCCATTCTATATATGCTTTTTTCATTTTTATTGCCCAGTTGTAGTACTTTGCATTTCTCCCTGTTAAAAACCATTCTGTTAGTTGCTGCCCACTTCTCCAGTTTATTTAAATCTTTTTGAATCCTCTCTCTCTCTTCTCTAGTATTAGCTATCCCTCCTAGCTTTGTGTCATCAGCAAATTTAATCAGTTTACCCTCAATTCCTTCATCTAAATTGTTGATAAAGATGTTGAACAATACAGGGCCCAGGACAGAGCCCTGTGGTACCCCACTTGTACCCCACTTGAGACATTCTTCCAACTGGATGTGCAGCCATTTACGACCACTCTTTGGGTCCGATCACTAAGCCAGTTATGAATCCACCTAACAGTTGCCTTGTCCATTCCATACATTTTTTCAATAAGGATTGTATGAGAGACTTTGTCAAATGCTTTGCTGAAGTCAAGATATACTATATCTACAGCATTTCCTTGATCCACCCAATCAGTGATACCATCATAGAAGGAAATTAAGTTAGTCTGACATGACTTATTAGTTACAAACCCATGCTGACTCTGTTTAATCACTTCATTCTTATCCAGGTATTGACATACATGTTGTTTAATAATTTGTTCAAAGATCTTTCCTGGTATAGAAGTCAGACTCACCGGCCTATAGTTGCCTGGGTCCACCTTCTTCCCCTTTTTGAAGATAGGAACAACATTTGCTCTTCTCCAGTCTTCTGGCACTTCTCCTGTTCTCCAAGAATTTTCAAAGATTATGGAGAGGGGTTCAAAAATTTCTTCTGCTATCTCCTTCAGTACTCTGGGGTGTAATTCATCTGGACCTGGAGACTTGAATTCATTTAGGTTAGCTAAGTGTTTCCTCACTATCTTTCTGTTTATAGATATCCTGGATTCTTCTATTCCCTTAATAGGACAGTGAATAACAGTTGATCTTGCATTTCCTTTCTGAGAGAAAACAGATGCAAAATAGGAATTTAAAAGTTCAGCCTTCTCAACATCCTGTCTTACCATTTCATCATTTTCATCCTGTAAAAATCCTATAGCATCTTTGACTTTTCTTTTACTTTTGACATATCCCCAAAATCCTTTATTATTGCTTTTGACATCTCTTGCAAGCCTCAGTTCATTTTCAGCTTTAGATAATCTGATTGTGCCCTGCAGGTTCTGCAGACAGCATTATATTCTTCTTTAGATATGCCTCCCTCTTTCCATTTTATAAACATTTTTTTCTTCCTTTTTAGCATGTGCTTAAGTTCTGTGTTCATCCATCCTGGTTTCCTTAAATGCTTCCTATTCTTCCCTCTTTTCGGAATTGTTAACAACTGTGCTTTGAGAATTTCATTTTTCAAGATTTCCCATCCTTCCTGGACATTTTTGTCTTTAAGGAAATCCAGCCATTGGATCCCTCCAATTCTCTTTCTGAATCCCTTAAAATCTGCCTTTCTGAAATCTAACCTTGACGTCTGAGTCTTCACAGGTCTTCCGCCTCTAGTTATCCAAAATTCTAAAATAGCATGGTCGCTACCTCCTAGGGTCCCAGCCACTTTTACCTCCTCAACCATTTCCTCCCTGTTTATAAGGATTAGATCCAAGGTAGCAGTTCCCCTTGTTTTCTCCCTTACCTTTTGGAAGATAAAGTTGTCAGCAAGAGAGGATAAGAATTTCCTTGACCTGTTAGTTTTGCCTGAGAGAGATTCCCAACAAATGTCTGGATAGTTGAAATCTCCCATGACAACTATGTCATATTTTTTGGAGAACTTGGCCATCTGATGCATAAAGAGTTCATCCATATCTTCGGCTTGCACAGGCGGCCTGTAGTAAATGCCTACAATGGTGTCCTTTCCATTGTTCTGTCCTTGTATTCTTACCCAAACAGTTTCCACAGAACTCCCAGTCTCTGAAGCTTCAATCTCTGTGCAGATATACGCGTTTCGAACATACAATGCGACACCCCCTCCTCGTTTATCAAGTCTGTTTCTTGCAAATAAGTTGTATCCTTCTAGTCTTGTATTCCAATCATGTGTATTGTCCCACCAAGTTTCAGTGATTCCAATGACATCATATTTCTTTTCCTGTGTTAGTAGTTCCAATTCTCCTTGTTTGTTGCCCATGCTTTGTGCATTAGTATAGAAACATTTTAGTTTGTGATTGGTTTCTCTTTCTCCAATATTTTTATTAATTAGATTCTTTCGTCTTTGTTCTTCCTTTCCACTTCTAATAGCAGAGTTCTCAATAGCATTTGTCAGGTGTATGGCTTTTTCTGGTCTTTTGCTTCCCTTCCCATGTTGTTCTAGTTTAAAGCTCTCCTTACAAGTGTAGCAAGGCGACTTCCAAATACATGCTTTCCAGTCTTCGTAAGGTGCACCCCATCTCTAGCAAGTAGTCCATCGTATAAGTAGTTCACTCCGTGATCCAGAAATCCAAATCGTTGCTGATGGCACCATCGACGTAGCCAGTTGTTCACCTGCAGAATCTTATTCCACCTCCTTGTTCCATGGCCATCCACTGGGAGGATGGAAGAGAAGACCACCTGCGCTCCCAGTTCTTTCACTTTCTTGCCTAAGTCTTCAAAGTCTCTGCAGATGGTTTCCAGGTTGTTTCTTGCGGTGTCATTTGTCCCCACATGTAGTAGCAGGAATGGGTAGTTATCTGTAGGTCTGAAGAGTCCTGATATCCTGTCAGACACATCTTTAATTTTTGCACCTGGAAGACAGCACATTTCTCTTGAAGTTATATCCGGTCTGCAGATAGCGGCCTCTGTTCCTCTCAGCAGGGAATCCCCCATGACCACCACTCTCCGTTTCTTCTTCACAACATTTTTCTTTCTCCATCCAGGAGGACTCTGAGGGCGTACAAGGTTGCTGTTTGTTGGCAAAGTCTTATCCTGATGTATTTCTTCATCGTTTTCCTGCGTGAGAGCCTGGTACTGGTTTCTGAGCAGTTATGGGTGCTGACTGCCTCCTGATCCTCCTGCTTCTCTGGGTCACATGTCTCCATTCCTCTGTTTCTTCAGGTGCACTTCGAATTTCTTCTCTTTCTGTAACATGAAGAGATAATTCTGCTCTGTCCAAGAACTCTTCACCTTCCTTAATGATCTTCAACGTAGCTAACCTCTCTTCGAGATTTTGCAACTTTTCCTCCAACAGGGACACAAGCTTGCATTTGTGGCATGTGAAGTTTGGCTTTTCCACTGGTAAATCTGTGAACATGTAGCAAGAAATGCAGCTCACCAAATGGCTCCTGGCCTCTTCCATCTTGAGATTTCTTAAAAACGATGAAAGACGAGCCAAGTTTTTCCGATTTCCTCTTTTCAGCTGCAACGGCCAAAACCCAGTGATCGTTGAGCTCGCGGAGACTCTTCACTTATCCCAGAAGGCACTGGGAATATGCAAATGATCTCCTCAAGACTCTTCCCTTGGTTTTCCGATTTCCTCTTTTCAGCTGCAACGGCCAAAACCCAGTGATCGTTGAGCTCGCGGAGACTCTTCACTTATCCCAGAAGGCACTGGGAATATGCAAATGATCTCCTCAAGACTCTTCCCCTGGTATTCCGATTTCCTCTTTTCAGCTGCAACGGCCAAAACCCAGTGATCGTTGAGCTCGCGGAGACTCTTCACTTATCCCAGAAGGCACTGGGAATATGCAAATGATCTCCTCAAGACTCTTCCCCTGGTTTTCCGATTTCCTCTTTTCAGCTGCAACGGCCAAAACCCAGTGATCGTTGAGCTCGCGGAGACTCTTCACTTATCCCAGAAGGCACTGGGAATATGCAAATGATCTCCTCAAGACTCTTCTCCTGTTTTTCCGATTTCCTCTTTTCAGCTGCAACGGCCAAACCCCAGTGATCGTTGAGCTCGCGGAGACTCTTCACTTATCCCAGAAGGCACTGGGAATATGCAAATGATCTCCTCAAGACTCTTCCCCTGGTTTTCCGATTTCCTCTTTTCAGCTGCAACGGCCAAAACCCAGTGATCGTTGAGCTCGCGGAGACTCTTCACTTATCCCAGAAGGCACTGGGAATATGCAAATGATCTCCTCAAGACTCTTCCCCTGGTTTTCAGTTGCTGTGGTGGTTTTCAGTTGCTGTTTGTTTGTGGGCCTTTCTGTCTGAAGTTTAGTCTTTAACAAGTGAAATGCATGCTCAATTGGGTTGAGATCAGGTGACTGACTTGGCCATTCAAGAATATTCCACTTCTTTGCTTTAATAAACTCCTGGATTAGTTTGGCTTTATGTTTTGGGTCATTGTCCATCTGTAGTATGAAACAACGACAGGGCCGGACTGGGACTAAATTCGGCCCTGGCATTTGAAGTTACACAGGCCCACTAGTCACATGGTGACTATATAATATCTTTGTACACTTGTAGGTTACAAGAAGTGAGAGGAGATTAACACGACTAAATAACATGTAGTCACAGCTGTGCCCAGTATTTCAGCTCAGTCCTATTTATTGCTTTTAGGTACAGTACTCCTCCCAAAGCTCTGTCCCCTTTTGTACGCACGGTGACAGAATTCCTGGCAGAACTGCTATCCATTGGGCAACCAGACCCCCTGGTCACAGCCGCCCCTATCATACCTCCCAACTTTTGAAGAAGGGAAATTTTAGGCCACATCCATTTCGCAACTAGTCACACCCATGTCCACGCCCAACCACACCCATTTAGCACTGCTGATCACACTGACTGGTACTGAGGGCACAGTGTCTGGCATTATGGGCATACTGACTGGCACTAAGGAAGAGAGAAAACAGAGAGAGAGAGAAAAAAGAAAAATGAGAAAGAAAGGAGAGTGAGAGAGAAAGAACAGAGAGAGAAAGAAAGAGGGAAAAGAAAGAAAGAACAGAGAGAGACAGAGAAAGAACAAAGAGAGAAAGAAAGAAGTAAAGAAAGAAAGAACAGTGAGAAAGAAAGAGAGGAAAGAAAAAGAAAGAAAGAGAGGAAAGAAAGAACAGAGAGAGTGAAAGAAAAAGGAAAGATTAGAGAGAGAGAGAAAGAAAGAACAGAGAGAGAAAGAAAATGAGGGAAAGACAGAACAGAGAATGAGAAAGAAATAGAGAAAGAGAGAAAAAGAGAGAAAGAAAGAAAGATTCTATAAAGATACTATAGCAGCCCGGCTCCCATTGTAGTGCCAACCTGAGCCTCCCGATGCAGGACATATCATGATCCGCTCACATGGCCGGCATCCCCGATTCCAAGGTGATCCTGCTGTCTGTGCTGTCGGAGGAGGACATGGTGATGGAACTGAAGCATTCCTAGTTCCGTCACAATCTCTTCATGAAATTATCTCATTTCCGGTCAGCTTCCAGCATATCACTTCCGGTGGAACGTCATGTGTGAGTTTTAAAATGCTCCTCGGGGCTCCGCCGTGTACTCCTGTGTCCGTGGGAAAAGCCCGCTTTGTATGCTTCGTACACACTTGGCTCCACTCCGTACATCCCGTACACATATGGCTCCACTCCGTACACACGCGGCTCCTCTCCATACACCTCGTACACACACGGCTCCGCTCTATACACCTCGTACACGCGGCTCCGTTCTGTACACCTCGTACACACGGCTCTATTCTGTACACCTCATACACATACGGCTCCGCTCCGTACACCTCGTACACACGCGGCTCCGCTCCATACACCTCGTACACACGCGGCTCCACTCCGTACACCTCATACACACAGCTCTGCTACATCTATCCTGTAAACCCCTCCTGACCCCACACATATCAGGCACATTGCGGCCCCCCAGCCAGCCTCACCTCAGGGCCTCAGGCAGACTGCGGCCCCCCAGCCAGCCTCAGCTCAGGGCCTCAGGCAGATTGTGGCCCCCAGCCAGCCTCAGCTAAGGGCCTCAGGCAGATTGCGGCCCCCCAGCCAGCCTCAGCTCAGGGCCTCAGGCAGATTGCGGCCCCCCAGCCAGCCTCAGCTCAGGGCCTCAGGCAGACTGCGGCCCCCCAGCCAGCCTCAGCTCAGGGCCTCAGGCAGATTGCGGCCCCTCAGCCAGCCTCAGCTAAGGGCCTCAGGCAGATTGCGGCCCCCCAGCCAGCCTCATCTCAGGGCCTCAGGCAGATTGCGGCCCCCCAGCCAGCCTCAGCTCAGGGCCTCAGGCAGATTGCGGCCCTCCAGCCAGCCTCAGCTCAGGGCCTCAGGCAGATTGCGGCCCCCCAGCCAGCCTCAGCTCAGCCTCAGGCAGATGGCGCCCGCCGCCCGACCTCCCCACCCCCATGCCCTCTTTATAACTAAACTCACCCCCGCCCCGGCCAACTTACTGGAGTCTGGACCTGTCCTGAAGCCTGCCCTGAACCAGCATGCAGGGGTAGGAGACTCGCAGCAGCAGGTGCTCCTGGATTCCTGCTGCCGCCCTGGACGCCGTCGCCGATGATAGGACGCGACACAGTGAGACGTGAGTAGGCGCTGCCTGCCCTGCAGGAAACCATTGACGGCACAGCGCGCTCTCTCTGGCTCTGCCCTCAAAGAACGTGCCGCGACGTGCAGTTTCACGTCGTCGCGCGTTCTTAACCCCTAGGGTGCCAGTGCCACCCCAAAATCTGCAGCGCGAGCCGCACACCTTTGAAACCGCCGCTGTGCCCGCAAATTTAAAGGGCCGGTGGCGGGTAAAAGAGGCCGGTGGCCGCCGCATTAGCCTGCGGCCCACAATGGGCTAATAAATAGCAGCCCACTGGGAAAATGCCCGGTTGGGCAGATTACCAATCTGGGCCTGAACGACGAACAATCAGTTTGGTTGCATTTGGCTGGATCTGAGCACACAGTATGGCTCTGAATACCTCAGAATTCATTTGGCTGCTTCTGTCCTGTGTCACATCATCAATAAACACTAGTGACCCAGTGCCACTGGCAGCCATGCATGCCCAAGCCATCACACTGCCTCCGCCGTGTTTTACAGATGATGTGGTATGCTTTGGATTATGAGCTGTACCACGCCTTTGCCATACTTTTCTCGTTCCATCATTCTGGTAGAGGTTGATCTTGGTTTCATCTGTCCAAAGAATGTTCTTCCAGAACTATGCTGGCTTTTTTAGATGTTTTTTAGCAAAGTCCAGTCTAGCATTTTTATTCTTAATGCTTATGAGTGGCTTGCACCGTGCAGTGAACCCTCTGTATTTACATTCATGCAGTCTTCTCTTTATGGTAGATTGTATATTGATACGCCTACCTCCTGGAGAGTGTTGTTCACTAGGTTGGCTATTGCGAAGGGGTTTCTCTTCACCATGGAGATTATTCTGCGATCATCCACCACTGTTGTCTTCCATAGGCGCCCAGGTCTTTTTGCATTGATGAGTTCACCAGTGCTTTCTTTCTTTCTCAGGATGTACCAAATTGTAGATTTTGCCACTCCTAATCTTGCAGCAATTTCTCGGATGGGTTTTTTTTCTGTTTTTGCAGCTTAAGGATGGCTTGTTTCACCTGCATGGAGAGCTCCTTTGACCGCATGTTTCCTTCACAGCAAAACCTTCCAAATGCAAGCACCACACCTCAAATCAACTCCAGGCCTTTTATCTGCTTAATTAAGAATGACATAACGAAGGGATTGCCCACACCTGTCCATGAAATAGCCTTGGAGTCAATTGTCCAATTACTTTTGGTCCCTTTAAAAACAGGGTGGCACATGTTAAGGAGCTGAAATTCCTAAACCCTTCATCCAATTTTAATGTGGATACCCTCAAATGAAAGCTGAAAGTCTGAACTTCAACTGCATCTGAATTGTTTTGTTTAAAATTCATTGTGGTAATGTCTAGAACCAAAATTAGAAAAATGTTGTCTCTGTCCAAATATATATGGACCTAACTGTAAATGCCTACAGTACATAACATACGATTTATATTGTTCCCTTAATGGTTCCATAACTAATATCTAATAACAGGCAAATAAGTTATACAAGATTACAATATCAACAATATATTAAAATATTCAAAGTTCTTATGTCAACCAAAACCAGTATATACATTCAAACATATATTGTTTAACCCCTTCACCCCCAAGGCTGTTTCTGCCTTCATGACCAGGCCACATTTTACAATTCTGACCACTGTTACTTTATGTGATAATAACTCTGGAACGCCTCAACGGATCCCACTGATTATGAGATTTTTTTGTGACATATTGTACTTCATGATATTGGTAAAATTTCTTCAATATGACTTGCGTTTATTTATGAAAAAAATGGAAATTTGAGGAAAATGTAGCAATTTTCAAAATTTTATTTTTATGCCCTTAAACCAAAGAGTTATGTCACACAACATAGTTCATAAGGCCGGAGTCACACTAGCGAGAAAATCGGACGAGTGCAATGTGATAAAAAACCGCAATGCACTCGTCCCAATGTTAATCTATGGGGAAGCTCCCAGCATCCGATTTTTTCTTGCCCGTTTTAAACGGGCTGAGAAAATCGCAGCATGCTGCGATTGCCACCGATTCTCGTCCGAGACTCGCCAATGCAAGTCTATGGGTGCGAGAAAAAAATCGGATTACACACGGACCACAAGTGTGACTTGTGAGAAAAACGCAAGACTTCTCCAAGTGACAGGAAATTGCATCAGGCCTTGTCAGGAAGCTTTGCCATGCAAATTTCACTGCCACCCATTACAAAAAAAACTGGAAGAACGCCTCCATGGATTCCTCCAGCATGGCCCTGCATATAAACGTGGAAATGCTCATAGTTCTGGTCCAGGAGAGGCCAGAACTATGGGATCAGAGAGATGCCCACTATGCAGACTGGGCACGCAAGGAGATCTCGTGAGGTCCAAGAGCAAATTAGTAAGTACAATATTGTTCAATTAATGCAAAATGTTTTTTTCATATTGTCTGCCAAAAAAACCCTGCCAACGCTTCCTCTTGTAAATAGTAGGCCCAAAATGTTTCCTCATTCCCACTTCAAAATGAAGCAAAGCTGTAAGCCCCATTGCAATGTTTGTAAATTGACCTTAATGAATCTGCGATATCCACGAATGTTGGCACCCTGAATTTACTGATGTGACCAGCTGTATACTATGATTTATTTTTAATGGTTTCAACACTCCAATTAATTAATACCAACTATTGATATAGTTTCAATCAGTTATACTATATATACTGTATATATGTATATATATATATTCAGCTCTTTGAACCTTCCTAGAAGGTCATTGAAACTTGTTTCAACCAGATGGTCAAATTGTCCAAGCAGAGCAAATAACTGGCTTACACTTATCTACCAACAAAGGACCTTCGTTGCCATAATTAGATTGGGTGTGTAAACATTTCCCAAGGATGTTATCTGGTCAGGGGACTATCTCATTAGCATTCAAGGATAGATCAAAGCTTTTCAACTAAGACACATTTGGATGCTTTTGGGGGGATAAAAGGAGGGTAGATGAGCAGAGAGAGAGAGACAGAGAAAGAGCTGTGACAGACCAGAGAGGACTGAGATGAGGCTATCTGAATAATGTAATGTATGAATAATGCCTGTTTCTGATTAATGCATATGTATTTATTGTTTTATATTGTTTATTATTTGATCTTATCACTTTATATAGTAAATCAATTTAGTAAATTCAATTCTTGTGTGAGCATTTTCTTATTCATCACAATCCATTGGAACCCTTACAATACAAATTGGTGTCAGAAGTGGGATTGTTTTGAATAAAAATGTTTGCAAAATTGAATAAGTTTGTTAAGAGTAGGAAAGCAGTTGAGAGTAGTGTCAGATCTTTGCCAGAATGGGTGTTACCAGGAAAGTGGACCCCAATGGCACAGGAATGTAACAAATATATGGAGGGACAGCGGTTATCAAATCCTCAGGATGTGGCTGGCAAATTTGATCTCTCAAGGTATGATGCAAAAGAGCAGAAAGCTGCAGCAGCCATTGGATGGATCTGTGTGCAAGTGTCCCAAAGATTACAGGAGGAGATAGACAATTTGCGTTTAGAGCTGCATACAGTTTTAGAGCAAAGGATTAGCTTGCAATCAGCCTTGAGAGACCAAATGAAACAGCATGACAATATGCAAAGGAATTTTGAAGCTTATGTAATGAAAAATGTGAATAAGAATAGGCGCAGGAGGTGACAGCGGCCAGTGTCAGATATTTGTACTGCACAGATTAGAACCATGATTGCACGTGAGAAATGGTCAGATTTGCTAGAATGGGATGGCTGTGAGACAGATGAGGAAGAAAAGCAAGCCAGACCGATTGTGACTACTAAAACTAGGAGAGAAGTCACACAGCGTAGTGGAGATATGATGGATGCAGGAAACGCAGCTACAGGAGCAGAAGCTTCAATGACCGAAGAAACTAGGAATTATACAGCAGGAGAATTATCAGAATTAGCTACCAGGTACAGGCAGCAAGCAGGAGAACCTTTGTTAGCATGGATTCTCAGATTATGGGATCAGGGAGCCGATACTATAATCTTGAACCGTCTTGAGGCAGTAGGACTTTGTAGTATTTGTATTGATCCTATGGTGCGTCTAAAAATGAGACGTGCAAGGGACACTACAGAAACTTTCTCTTTGCTGCATTTGGTGAGGGATTCTGTGGCACAAGTGTGTGACTCTCCCATGGAATTAATACCACAGACATGATGGGAGACTCTTGCAGATGGAGTCAGAGATTGAGAGAAATCGCAGGTATAGGTGGTATAACTCGCAATACTTTGCCTGATCTGAATGATCATTTTGCTGTTGTTGAGGATTGGAAGGGACCAGATGCTGCAATATTTACAGTATTGATGAAGAATAAGTTCATAGAAGGTGCCCCAGCGTCATACAAAGCCCCATTGTTCACTATGTTCAGTGCACTTATGGGAAATTTCACTACTGTCTACACAGCATGCAATTTAATCTCCCAGCTATCTGCTCTAGAGAGAGCAAAAGTATCAAAAAATAGTACAGTAAAGAGAGTAGATCAAGAAAGGAGAAAAGAGGATGATACTCAAATTAGAAAGAGCAGGACGGAGTTGTTTGGTGACCTGATAGCTAGTGGAGTTCCATTCCAGGAGATAGATGGGATCTCTACAAGTGACCTGTTTAGGAGATGGCAAGATCTGAGGAGAAAATTGCAACTTGCCAGACCCAAGAGGGTGGCGACAAATGAGATAGGGGGTTGGAAAGATAGAGGTGGGACACCTGATGGAGGCATGCAAAGCCCCCACTGTAACCGCCCCTTGCACTCTTCCAATACCATGGCATACTACACCCCCTGCCAAGATTTCCTCATGGACTAATTATAAAAGTTCTTGAATATCCCTGAAAATTGTTGTTTGAACAGTTTTGCCATTTTTTGATGTCTAATGATGATTGTTTTCATTCTAGAGTTTCTTAGAGAGATACTCCTGTGCGCATACTGTAACGTATGCGCTGGCTGATATATGATGAATTGGGTTTGGTCTTGGTGATGCATAAATGTGCATTCCTCACCTGAGGGTTTGTAATAGACCTTGATGTTTTAAAAGGCAAAATTGTTTTTTCTCTTTTCAGTCCACTACATGTTGGATTGGGGGTGGGGGGTGTAATTAACCTTTTGTTTGTTTGCAGGAGTGAAAGAAGAAACCTTGGCCATTTAATTAACATGTAAATACAGTGCACAGTAAATAGTTCATTCCTGCAGTAGTGAAAAAGGAGTCCATCTACCTAATATAAGATTATATTTTATGACTTATTTTTGAGTTTTAACATTTTTTATTTTTTTGGGAGCTCCCGGGCAAATTGGGTTTTGAAGAATATACATGTTAAATGATTTCAATGAATGCTAGTTTGTTAATGTCTTGATATAGCTTTGTTCACCTACACCTGAGTCATGCAATGCAAATGTGTGGGTACCCAAAGTGTGTGTTTGTCTATTTGTAAATGAGAATCTCTCCTGCTTACTGAATGAGTGCAATAGGTTTAGCCAGAGGGTGTGTGTATATGTAATGTGTATATTATGTAAAAATAATAATTTGCTAGAATTGGGTTAATAGCAAATTGGTTTGGGTTCTGTTTTCCTTAACATGTAATTGTACTGATTCTGATTAGTAGTAACATTATTTTGTGATCTCCATAAACATGATTGTACTGGTAATTATGATCATCGTTATTATGCAAATGTGATTGACATGAATTTGATGTGTTTGATCAGTGTATAAGTCCATACACATATGATATATTTTATGTAGTATTATTATCTAGAGTAGAAATATTTGCTACAGTAGAAAATTTCAAAGGTCATTCTGGGCACAATTAATTTGGACCAACAAACCTACGGTAATTTGGTTTGATTCATTTGATCAAGGGGTGGAAAGCAAGCCACCAGGACTGAGTTATTTTGGACTGTTGCTTTGGACTGAGTAAGCTCTGCCAAGACTTTGGAACTTTCAAGTATGATTGTGAACTTCACTTTCCCTCAGTGCAGGCTGTGTCTTGTGTGTAGACTGAAGATGTCCAATTGAGCGCTGAGACTGAGCCCAGATGATGCTGAACTGTCAATCAGGGTGAATCCTCATGACTGCCAGCTGATGCAAATGGCATATAAAGTGAGGCCCTGAACAGCTGAAGCAATAGAAGATGAAAGGTACTCTTATGCTCAGCCATGGACACCTGCATTTCCCTCACCCATTGCTTTGGAGAAACGAGGGGTTAATGTCATGAAGGGCAGGGACAGATTGCTCTTTAGAGTCTGTTCTTTTGCTAACCAGGGAAAGTAGTGAAGTCACCCTAAAGTGATGAGGGCATAATAATCCCCGCGCTTCCCTGCAACAGAGACCCATTTAAAAATTGCGGTCAAGAAGATCCGAAGAAAGAAGATTTCTACAGACATTTGATATTTCATTACCTGTTGGTCCAATGTTGTTTTTGTTCCGTTTTAAGCCCAGGATATTATTTTTTACCAAGCGGTTTTCTATTGGTAGCAAATAAATAAATATATATATAAATGGGCAATGCAAATAATGATAAATGGTATATTTTAGTGGCAGGTTAATTAATTAAAGTGATTGAAACCAAGGGGTGGAATGTATACTATGATTTATTTTTAATGGTTTCAACACTCCACTTAATTAATACCAACTATTGATATCGTTTCAATCAGTTATACTATATATATATATATATATATATATATATTTATATATTCAGCTCTTTGAACCTTCCTAGAAAGTCATTGAAACTTGTTTCAACCAGATGGTCAAATTGTCCAAGCAGAGCAAATAACTGGCTTACACTTATCTACCAACAAAGGACCTTCCTTGCCATAATTAGATTGGGTGTGTAAACATTTCCCAAGGATGTTATCTGGTCAGGGGACTTTCTCATTAGCATTCAAGGATAGATCAAAGCTTTTCAACTAAGACACATTTGGATGCTTTTTGGGGGGATAAAAGGAGAGTAGATGAGCAGAGAGAGAGGGAGAGACAGAGAAATAGATGTGACAGACCAGAGAGGACTGAGATGAGACTATCTGAATAATGTAATGTATGAATAATGCCTGTTTTTGATTAATGCATATGTATTTATAATTTTATATTGTTTATTATTTGATCTTATCACTTTAGTAAATCAATTTAGTAAATTCAATTCTTGTGTGAGCATTTTCTTATTCATCACAATCCATTGGAACCCTTACAATACACCAGCTTGCACCCTTTTCTTGCAAATTGAGAACCTAACCAAAGGGCTGCTATTATAGATTTTTGTGACATACATTATATAAGAAATGCATACAGGCTTTTGGGCAAGCTTAATAATACCTGCTGTGCCCCATAGGTCAAAAATCCAGACCGCATGTTCGACGAAATTATCAATATTTAATAGTATTGCCAAATTTTCCCTTTATCTAGGCCTAACAGTTTTGGCGAATTTTAATCCAACACTGGCTGCCTACTCTAAGTAACGCTTTTTTTGGACTGTTAAAATGTGTTAACACTCTCCAACATATCCCCTTTTCAAAAATGTTCCCTTTTTTTGGGATTCCATTGCAGTGACTGATGAGACAAGACGTTGGCGCAGCTGTAGGGACCAATATAGGTGGGAGAGACAACTGCGCGCCAGGAGTGGGACGTCCCCACCCAGTAAGCGAAAGTATATCTATTATGACCACCTCAACTTCCTTGCACCAGTTATGGATCTGCGACCGTAAGTGCATGCCTATCCAAACTCAAATTTTTATTTTTTTTTGGCCAAACCTTAATGTTGGATTTTTGTTTCACCAGCACTGAGTCAAACATCACAGAGTGGGAGACGGCATCCGACTCAGAAGCACAAATTGACCCTGTGGTAGATGGTGCTGGCACATGCGCAAAAAGGGTGCATACGCCGGCAAAAACATACCAGTGCACGGCCAGCGTACCCAATGCTAAATATAGGGTACGCCGGTCGCATGCAGCGTCATGCGCCCATAGGAGGAGCTGACCGGATGAGGCACAGCCGGGAGCAGAGCTTAGCGGCAGCCCTGCGCTGCGCCTCCTAACGCTAGTGTGAAACTAGCCTAAGATTTGTTTTTTTCAAAGAAAAAAAATGTTCGTTAGTAAAAAAGTTTACTATCTCTGACTGATTGTTTTGATTACTAATTGTTATGTAATGTGGAGCAGGGGAAAATACAAACATGATATCAGAACAACAAAAAATACACACAAAAAAACCAACATACAGCATATATTTTTACAGAAAGACAAAAACAATAGACTACATAGATAATAAGGCATTCTCTTGCCAGGGAGTACTTTCCACAGGTGAAGCAAAATACCTGGTGAAAACATCACGGACTTTAAGCCCAGAGGACTGACGTTGGGGTGGAATAACAGGGGGTCTAGGGGCCACTAAATTTGGAAACACAAGTTCCTCACCATCAGAAGCTGCGCAGTCATGTATTCTGGTAAAATTGTGCAGAATAACACATGCTTGTATGACCAAATTAACATTCTTTTCACTCAGCTGAATGGCCGACTGGAGAACTCCACCAGTCGTCGTGCGCGTGAAAGGCGAAAGTTAAAGATCCTGCCCTGGTGATTCAGGGATCTACAAGGATAGGGCCTCATAACATTCCTGGTTAATTGGAAGGCCTCATCTCCAACAATCACGTAAGGCACCGCATCCATTGTAGACCCTGGGAGCTGACGTGGTGGTGGGAAATCCAATTGATTATTGCGCAGCCGCCGACCCATAATGGAAGAATTGAAGACTCTAGAGTCTCCAGTTCTTCCATAGGCCCCAATATCTACAATTACAAACCTGCAGCGACTGTCAATCATGGCCAACAGCACTGCAGAGAAAATCTGCTTAAAATTATAGAATTGAGACCCATATTTCGGCGGCTTACACACACGGATGTGCTTCTGTCATGTTTCCGTCAGATTTGGGGCCTGCTGTTCCGTCGCAGCCACTAGGAGGCGCCGGACCGCCACTTCGCCGTCAGACTCGGGGACGGCTGTTCCTGCCTCGGCCACTGGGAGGCGCCGTGGTTCTATTACGTCGCCATCAGACTCAGGGCCTATGGTCCCAGCTTTAGCCACTAGGAAGCGCCGGTCTGTCATGTCACCGTTGGATTCGGGGCCTGCTGTTCCGGTCACGGCCACTAGGAGGCGCTGGACCGCCACTTCACCGTCAGACTTGGGGACGACTGTTCCTGCCTCGGCCACTGGGAGGCGCCGTGGTTCGCCCGTGAGTTATGGTGGTGACAGAGAAGTGGCTCCTGCGCAGGCATCTGGTGGGCGCAGGCTCCGCCCCTCTGTCAGTCGTCAGGGGGTTACTACATCACCATCTAGCCTGGTCCTGGGGCCGGCCCTAATGACATCACCAGTCCAGGAACCTGTGAGGGATGACCTGATCCCTCAAATACCTTAAGACTGGTCTTGCAAGCCGCCGGATATATTCTTGGTTCCCCTATGTGCTACTTAGTGATTGATTTCTGTTTGACTCTGACCTCAGCCTGGATTTCTGACCCCTCTATTGCCTGACGATTCTGTACTTCTGCTACTCTCCTGGTTTGTGACCTTGGCCTGGATATTCTGACTCTGCTACTTCCTAACGATTCTGTACCTCTGCCGCCCTCCTGCTTTTTGACTCTGACCTTGGCCTGAATTTGACTCTGCTATTGCCTGCCGTTTTTGTACTTCCCTCTGACGACCGTCCTGCTCTGGCCGCTGCTCATATTCAGCCAGCTACCTCCTGGGCTCTGTTGTAAATCCAGATCCCTGTATAGGGGTAAAGGGTATCAGTGTTTCTCGGGGTGTTGTCTGGCTGCAGCCCAGAACCGCAGACGGACATTACATTATATCCGGCCATAAAATTAACTGCTTCTTGTATATATACCCAACATATACAAAAGCAGTCTCCCTGAACTTTTTTTTCCCTTCTTCTGACTGAGCTGATTTTTGGCCTGAACACCTGTTGCATTGCACAGCCTGGAAGATCACTCTCATTTTTCTGCACAACTATGCTGCAGTCTGGAGTCTTCAGGGAGAGAGCTGCACCTCTGAGATCCATGCTCCTGGCACGTCGGCCTCTGGGCAACTACTCTGGCTATGGTTGCCCAGGGGCTCAGGTATTGCCCGCAGATGCTGCTAAAGTTTTATTACCTATCTCAGTTTCATGTGGTCAGAAAACACTGTGTTTAAACGCGTATGTGGATAGTGGCTCTGAAGGAAATTTTATGGATTCTTTGACTGCTAGGAATCTGGGTGTACCACTGCTAAAACTTAACGCCCCTATTAAAACCATGGCTATTAATGGCACACCCATTATTCAGGAGGGGGTTAAGTTTGTTACTGCGAAGGTTGCTATGTCTGTGGGAGCCTTACACACTGAGCTTGTGTCATTGTTTGTGATGGACAATTTATCCTCTGCAGTTATTCTGGGTATGCCGTGGTTACGCCAGCACAATCCTGTCATCGACTGGCACTTGGGTGACGTTGTACGCTGGAGCCCACAGTGTCAGGAAAATTGCATATCCCTAGCAGTAAACCAAGTTAAGGTTAAAACCCCCCGCATACCGTTTGCTTTCAGAGATTTTGAGGATGTCTTTTCTATCGTAGAATCGGAAAAGCTACCCCCTCACAGAGAGTATGATTGCCCCATAGACCTGATTCCGGATGCCCGTCTCCCTAAGGGAAGAATATTTAATCTCTCTGGCCCAGAGCGTCAGGCCATGAATGAGTATATTGCAGACAGCTTAAGAAAAGGGTTTATCAGACCATCCATTTCTCCAGTTGGGGCTGGGTTCTTCTTTGTGGAAAAGAAGGATGGTGGTCTCAGACCCTGCATTGATTATCAGGAGTTGAATGCAATCACTATAAAAAACCAGTATCCGCTTCCACTCATCCCTGATCTTTTTAATCAGCTAACAGGAGCCCGTTGGTTTACTAAACTTGACCTCCGGGGGCATATAATCTGGTCCGCATAAGAAAGGGAGATGAGTGGAAAACGGCCTTTAATACACCCCTTGGCCATTTTGAGTACCTGGTAATGCTGTTCGGACTCAGTAACGCACCTGCCATATTCCAGCACTTTGTTAATGATATTTTTAGAGACATTTGCGGGATGTATGTCGTGGTGTATTTAGATGACATTCTGATTTACTCTGCTGACCCTGTGACACACTCTCAACACGTCTGTTCTGTGCTGCAGAGACTACGTGAACACTCCTTGTTTGCTAAACTGGAGAAATGTGTCTTTTTTGCTGAGGAGGTACAGTTTTTAGGATACATGGTTTCAGGTAAAGGATTCCGCATGGATCCTGCCAAGGTCCAGCCTATTAAGGCTTGGGTGCAACCCAAATCGCTGAAAGCGCTGCAGCGATTTTTGGGGTTTGCTAATTATTACCGCAAGTTTATCAGAGGTTTCTCAGAGATTGCCAAGCCACTCAAGGATCTGACCCGGAAAGGGGCGGACGTGGCCAATTGGAATCCTGAGGCAATTCAGGCATTTTCTACGTTAAAAGAGTGCTTTGTGGCCAACCCGGTTTTGGTTCAGCCGGATCTGGACCGTCCATTTATTGTGGAGGTGAATGCCTCTGAAGTCGGAGTGGGAGCAGTGCTATCACAAGGCACTATATCCCTCACTCAGCTTCGTCCATGTGCGTTTTTTTCCCGCAAATTCTCTCCCACGGAGAAAAACTATGATATAGGGAATCGGGAGCTATTGGCAATTAAATGGGCCTTCGAGGAATGGCGTCACTTCCTCGAGGGCGCCAAACACAAGATCACGGTAATTACCGATCATAAGAACCTGACATACCTGGAATCAGCAAAAAGGTTAAATCCTAGACAAGCAAGGTGGGCATTGTTTTTCTCTAGGTTTAATTTTATAATCACCTTCCGCCCTGGTACAAAAAATGTGAGGGCTGATGCCCTCTCTCGCAGTTTCTGCCCCTCACAAGCTGAGGACTGTGAACCAGTTCCGATATTGACCACTGGGATCGTTGTGTCCGCAGTGTCTTTGGACCTTCTGGAGGTGATCCGTAAATCTCCAGAACAAGCCCCTGACACTACGCCACCCAACAAATTGTTCGTTCCACCTGCGTTTCGCCTACAAGTGCTTAGAGAATCACATGACTCTGTCTTGGCAGGCCAACCTGGTCTCAATAATACCGCCAGATTGATAACTAGGAATTTTTGGTGGCCAACGGTGGTTAAGGACTGCAAAGAATATGTTTTAGCATGTGAGGTCTGTGCCCGCGCCAAGTCCTCCCATAATCGCCCTGCCGGCTGGCTCCAGTCCTTGCCCATCCCCGAGAGTCCATGGACCCACATCTCCATGGACTTCATTATGGACCTGCCGTCCTCAGGTGGAAAAACGTGTATCTGGGTGGTGGTGGACAGGTTCAGTAAACAATGTCATTTTGTCCCCCTGTCGGGGTTACCTAACTCGGAAACACTGAGTAAACTGTTTATTGTACATGTGGTACGTTTACACGGTGCCCCAGTCAATATTGTGTCTGACAGGGGTACCCAATTTGTGTCAAAGTTCTGGAGGGCGTTCTGTAAACGCATCGGTATTGAGCTATCTTTTTCCTCGGCTTACCACCCTGAAACCAATGGTCAAACCGAACGTGTCAACCAAGCTCTGGAGCAATACCTTCGCTGCTACGTCTCAGAACACCAGTCCGATTGGGCAGAACATCTGCCACTAGCCGAGTTTGCCCTACATAATCAGTATCAGGACTCCATTAAGTCTACCCCCTTTTTTTGCAACCACGGGCTGCATCCGCGCTTTGGCTCATTCTCAGCGAGAATGTCGGAGCTTCCTGGGGTAGAGAAAAATATACATCGTTTAAAAACCATTTGGTCTGAGGTAAACTCGAACTTGAAAGGGGCCCAGGTTAGACAGACCTCGGCAGCGAACAAACGGCGATCCAAAGGACCGCACCTGGGAGTTGGAGACAAGGTTTGGCTCTCCACCAAAAACATCAAGCTCAAAGTACCATCTGCCAAACTGGGTCCCAGATTTATTGGTCCATACGAGATTATAGAGGTGATTAACCCGGTGGCCTTCCGTTTAAAACTCCCTCAGTCTTTCAAATTACCCAATGTCTTCCACAAGTCTCTCCTCAAGTTGTATCGCTCCCCAATTCACCCTGTCCCGTCCCCTCCTCCTCCCGTTTCGGTCGGAGGGTCCTTGGAGTATGAAGTCCAGGGTGTCCTTGACTCCCGCCTTGTAAGAGGGTCCGTACAGTATCTGGTACACTGGAGGGGCTACGGCCCGGAGGAGAGGTCCTGGGTCCCTGCGAGGGACATCCATGCCAAAGCACTAATTAGAAGGTTTCACCTCCTTCACCCTGACAAACCAGGTTTTGAGGGTCCGGAGGCCCCTCTTGGAAGGGGGGGTACTGTCACGTCTCCGTCAGATTTGAGGCCTGCTGTTCCGGTCGCAGCCACTGGGAGGCGCCGGACCGCCACTTCACCGTCAGACTCGGGGACGGCTGTTCCTGCCTCGGCCACTGGGAGGCGCCGTGGTTCTATTACGTCGCCATCAGACTCAGGGCCTATGGTCCCAGCTTTAGCCACTAGGAGGCGCCGTTCTGTCACGTCACCGTTGGATTTGGGGCCTGCTGTTCCAGTCACGGCCACTAGGAGGCGCTGGACCGCCACTTCACCGTCAGACTCGGGGACGGCTGTTCCTGCCTCGGCCACTGGGAGGCGCCGTGGTTCGCCCGTGAGTTATGGTGGTGACAGAGAAGTGGCTCCTGCGCAGGGATCTGGTGGGCGCAGGCTCCGCCCCTCTGTCAGTCGTCAGGGGGTTACTACATCACCATCTAGCCTGGTCCTGGGGCCGGCCCTAATGACATCACCAGTCCAGGAACCTGTGAGGGATGACCTGATCCCTCAAATACCTTGGGACTGGTCTTGCAAGCCGCCGGATATATTCTTGGTTCCCCTATGTGCTACTTAGTGATTGATTTTTGTTTGACTCTGACCTCAGCCTGGATTTCTGACCCCTCTATTGCCTGACGATTCTGTACTTCTGCTACTCTCCTGGTTTGTGACCTTGGCCTGGATATTCTGACTCTGCTACTTCCTAACGATTCTGTACCTCTGCCGCCCTCCTGGTTTTTGACTCTGACCTTGGCCTGAATTTGACTCTGCTATTGCCTGCCGTTTTTGTACTTCCCTCTGACGACCGTCCTGCTCTGGCCGCTGCTCATATTCAGCCAGCTACCTCCTGGGCTCTGTTGTAAATCCAGATCCCTGTATAGGGGTAAAGGGTATCAGTGTTTCTCGGGGTGTTGTCTGGCTGCAGCCCAGAACCGCAGACGGACGTTACAGCTTCCCATCCATGGCTCCAATACAGTTTGGAAACTGACACGTGTCCTGAAATCCCTGGGCTATACGTAACCAGTCCTCCATTATGGGCTCCGGCATTACCACTTGATGGAGTCGGGACCAGATTGCGGAGCAAGTAGAGCGGTTGATTTTCCTATTAAAAACTCTAAATGCAGTGTTGCATAGGACAGCCAAGTGGAAAGGAATCTAAAAAAAAAGAAAGGAGTCAAATGTGAAGCCAGGGCAACTAATATCTGGTCATGCTTTGCACAAATCTGTAATATTCACATTTAAAGGCAGCCATTACCAACCAAAAATTACATGCTAGGTTTTGTGGGTTTAGTGAACATTCATATAATGTACAGGATTAAATGTTGCTGGCCAAACATATACAAATGTTAACAAATAAGTTAGGGACAAGGGACTGAAAATCAGTTGGCTTGGTGAAACTTGCTAAACATATCTTTTGAACACATACCATAAAGTAAGGAGAAGGCACTCCTCTGCAGAAATACTTTTGCGCATCCTGGTGTCCTGAAATCCCAGGGTGCACAATCTCCAGCAACTGATCAAAAGTACCAAGGCTCATCCAGCAATATTGAAAGAACTTGTCAGGATAGCTATACAGAGAGGAACAGAGCCGATGGAAATGTCCTTTTGTGAGACGGCGCCTCAAAAGTGGATGGACCCACATTCTTCTCCGCCTCCTTAGATCCGCAATCACTGGGTATGGCTCCCCATAACGTCGTGACAATACCCAATTGTAAAGCACCCACTCAGCGGTGTTAAAAGTCTGTCTGTAGGACATGTTTGTCACAAAGATGAACTAACACAAAACAAGCACGCACTCTACTGCAAAGTGGGGAGGCTCCCACATGTTGTGGAGGCAATAAATAGGGGTCTGGATGGTGATTTAAATTGCTTTCAGGCCTAAAAACCGTTATATGTCAATTTTGCAAGCAGGAGAGAAACTCTCACCATACGGATGCCATACGGATGTCACACGGATGCTTAGATGTGAGAAAATAGCATCCTCGCATGACAATCAGATGACATACAGATCACTGTTCATGAAACATTTGTGTGATTTTGGTCCGCCAAAATCGGACCGATTTTTTTGTCGTTGTGTGTGACTCCAGCCTAAATAACATTTCCCACGTGTCTACTTTACATCAGCACAATTTTTGAAACTTTTTTTTTTATCGTTAGGAAATTATAATGGCAAAAGTTGTCCAGTGAGTTCTCATTTTTTCAGAAAAAAATTACAAAAGCATTTTTTTCAGGACCACCTCACATTTGAAGTCACTTTGAGGGGTCTCTATGACTGAAAATACCCACATTGACACCATTGTAAAATCTGTACCTCTCAAGGTGCTCAAAACCACATTCAAGAAATTTGCTAACCCTTCAGGTGCTTCACAGTAATTTTTAGAATGTGGAAGAAAAAACTGAACATTTAACTTTTTCTCACAAAATTTTAATTTAGACCCAAATTTCACAAGGGTAAGAGGAAAAAATGGACACCAAAATTTGTTGTGCAATTTTTCCTGAGCATGCGAATAACCCATATGTGGGGGGGCAAATCACTGTTTGGGCGCATTGCAGGGCTCGGAAGGGAAGGAGCGCCATTTGACTTTTTGAATGTAAAGTTTGCAAGAATAATTAGCAGACGCCATGTAGTGTTGGAGAGCCCCTAATGTACCTAAACAGTGGAAACCACCTTAAGTGACGCAATTTTGGAAATTAGACCCCTTATGAAATGTATCAGGATGAGTTTTGAGCCAGGTGCTTCTCAGAAGTTTATAATGTAGAGTTGTGAAAATAAAAAATTCTAATTTTTCCCCCAAAAAATATTTTAGCCGCAAATTTTGCATTTTCACAGGGATAACGGAAATTGCACCGTACAATTTGTTGGGCAATTTCTCCTGAGTATGCCAATTCTCCAAATGAGGGGGAAAACTACTGTTTGGATGCACAGCAGGACTCAGAAGGGAAGGAGCACATATGACTTTTTGAATGCATAATTTGTTGGAGTAATTAGCGGGCGCCATGTCACATTTGGAGTGCCTATGATGTGCCTATACAGTAGAAACCCCATACACATAACACCATTTTGGAAACTAGACCCCTCAGGGAACTTATCTAGATGTGTGCTAAGTACCTTGAACCCCCAGGTGCTTCTCAGAAGTTCATAACATAGAACTGTGAAAATAAAAAAATCTAATTTTTCAAGCAAAAATGTTTTTAGCCCCCAATTTTGCATTTTTAATAAAGGTAATAGGAGAGATTACACTTTACAATATGTTGTTTAATTTCTTCTGAGTATCCGATACCCAATATGTGGAGGAAAGCTAATGCTTGGGTGCACAGAAGGGTTTGGAAGGGAGGGAGCGTTGTTTGACTTTTTGACGCCATGTCACATTTTTGAGAGACCCTGATGTGCCTAAGCAGGAGAAAACCCCCCAGAGGTGACAACATTTTGGAAACTAGACCTCTCAGGGAACTTATTTAGATATGTGCAGAGCACCTTGAACTCCGTGATGCACCACAGAAGTTTATAACGTAGAGCCGTGAAAACCCCAAATGTTTTATTTTCACAAGGTAACAGGAGAAAATGGAACCCAAATTTTGCTGTACAATTTCTCCTGAGTATGCAGATACCCCACATAATAATAATAATAATCTTTATTTATATAGTGCCAACATATTCCGCAGCGCTTTACAGTTTCAAAACACACGTCATAGGTAACAACGTTAACAATGTTAACAATAAAGTAAAATAAAGTAAAATAAGATGACCCTGCTCGTGAGAGCTTACTGTCAGGCCCCCCCACCGGCGCCGTTACTTACCTGCGCGATCCTGTGTGCACCTCCCGGCGTGCACCCGCTCCACGGCGTGTCCCCGCTCCTGACATCCGTCCTCCTCGACGTCGGTCCTGCGCGCCTGCACCCGATGTTCCATCCGGCGCTGTGACTGCTGGGACCTGTGACACGGTGGCTCCGCCCCCAACATGGCAACACCCACTGTCTATTTCTTCCCGGCATCTTCCCAGGTAAGACGCCTGTTTATTCTTTGCGGTGACGCTGTCCGTTCGGCCAGCGCTCGCCCATTCTTTAGGCCCTGTATCTACCTTGTTTGCTCTGTCCGTGCTACCGCTGGTAGCCTCTGTGTCCTCCTCCTGCCTGTACTCTGTGTCCCTGTCTCAGTCCCCGTTCTTGTGTGTCCCTCTGTGCTACCATCTCTGGTAGCCTGTCTGAGTGCCTCCTGCCTACCGGTTTCTTTGTTTGTCCTACCTTAGGTACTAGTCTGCTGTGTTCCCCACTCTCTCTTGCAGCCTCCAGCCTCTTCCAGCCCCTAGTGCTCCAGGCCCCTGTGTCTTCCTTGCTCCGTGGTCTCTGCAACCCCCTCTACTGCCGCAACTCAGACTCTACACCTCAGTCCCCCTGGTGCCTTCCCAGTCGGCCCTTTGGCTCCGGCTGTCACGGTTTCATCCCTTGTGGGCCTGCCCCTAACACTCCCTGTATAGGGGGTGGTTCCACCTGGTCAGCTCGCCCACAGGGGCTCTGGAGCCATGACCCAGAGGGTCCACTCCGGGTTGATACTAGTGTTCTCTCCCCCATCATAGCACAACCATAACAGATAAACTGGCCATGGACCCCTCTGGAGTCACGGCTACTCAGAAAGAGTTAGTTTTTTTACGGGAGAATCAGACACGCATAATGTCCTTTATGAAATCTATGGACGCGCGCCTCTCCGCCCTCCAATCCTCTGACCCGAGTAATGCAGCTCAGCTAGCCGGTTTACAACAGGCGCTGGCACAGCAGCGTGACGCTCAGACTCATATTCTCAGCTACATGGCGTCGGTTGATGCTCGGTTACTCTCTCTACAGGCTGCTCCTCCTCCTGTCGCTGGTCCTCACCCTCAACTGCGGTTGGCCAAACCACCCAAATATAACGGTGACGCAAAACTATGCCGGGACTTCCTGAACCAATGCGGTCTCCATTTCGAACTTTTGCCCCAACAATACCCCACAGAACGGTCCAAGGTGGCCTTCATAATCTCCCATCTTGAAGGGGACGCTTTGGCATGGGTGAATCCCCTCTGGGAGCGTGACGACCCCCTGGTTACCCACCTGTCGGTCTTTTTGGATACTTTTCGATGGGTATTCGATGAGCCAGGCCATCTTGCTTCTACTACAGAGTCTCTGTTCAGTCTGTGCCAGGGTTCTCAAACCGTGGGCCAATACGCCATTCAGTTTCGGACTCTGTGGTCCAATTTGGGCTGGAACAATGAGGACCTGGTGGGAGCCTTTTGGCGGGGTCTTTCGGGTCATATAGAAGACGAGCTTGCAGGTCGCGACACTCCCACTGCCCTTGAGATCTAATTTCCCTGGCCACTCGAATCGACCTTCGATTTCAAGAGCGGGCTCGTGAGAGAAGACTTGCGCGCCCGGTGCCATCTGCTCGCAGACCACCCAGTCCTCGATCCAGGGCTCTCACTTCTGCCCCCGTGCCTGAGCCGATGCAAGTGGATCGCCTGAAGCTCTCCGAACAACGCCGCAAGGAGAGAAGTTCCCACGGCCTCTGTTTCTATTGCGGCAGTGGGTCTCATTTGCTCCGAAACTGTCCGAAACGTCCGGAAAACTTCTCCGCCTAGGTCAGGTAAGAGAGGCCTCCCTAGGTGTGCATGATTCCTCTCAACCCCTTTCTTTGTCTGTCCTCTTGCATGTTGGTGATAAGAGGGTTTCTTTGGCAGCCTACGTGGACTGAGGCGCCGCTGGAAATTTTATTAGGCTCGATGTAGTCACCAAATTTTCTGTCCCAGTGAGGACTCTAGAGAACCCACAGGTCCTTGCATCTGTAGACGGTAACCCTTTGCAAGAAACCATTACGCTAGTTACACATGAGCTCGAGCTGCAGATTGGGGCCCTGCACAAGGAGAAAATTACGTTCTATGTTTTAGCTGGTATCTCTCATCCTGTCCTTCTCGGTCTTCCCTGGTTGCGGCTTCATGAGCCCACTTTGGACTGGCGTAACGGCAATGTTCGGTGCTGGGGGGAGTCCTGTCAGGCTCGGTGTCTGCTGCCGGTGCGTCCTGTAGGTGTTCCCCGCCCTCTCCTAGTTCCCTCTGGATTGCCGCCTGCATATAGTACCTACTCGGATGTCTTCGACAAGAGAGAAGCTGAGGTCCTTCCGCAACACCGACCCTATGACTGCCCCATCGAGCTTGTACCTGGTACCACTCCTCCCCGCCGGAAGATTTACCCTCTCTCTCTGGCAGAGACGCAAGCCATGTCGGAGTACATTCAGGACAACTTGGCCAGAGGTTTCATTCGGAAATCCTCCTCGCCTGCGGGAGCGGGCTTCTTTTTTGTGAAGAAAAAGGATGGGTCCCTTTGTCCGTGCATTGATTATCGGGGTCTAAACCACATCACGGTGAAGAACAAATACCCGCTTCCGCCCCCCATTTCCTTGTAGATTGTAAGCTTGCGAGCAGGGACCTCACTCCTAATGTCACTGTTTGAATTGTCTTAACTTGTATTGAATTTATTGTCTGTACATGTCCCCGCTTAATTGTAAAGTGCTGCGGAATATGTTGGCGCTATATAAATAAAAATTATTATTATTATTATTATTATCTCTGAGCTCTTTGACAACTTGAGGGGATCACGAGTATTCACCAAGCTTGATCTGCGAGGAGCCTACAACCTTGTTCGCATACGGTCCGGGGATGAGTGGAAGACCGCGTTCAACACACGGGATGGACATTACGAGTATTTAGTCATGCCATTCAGTCTCTGCAACGCTCCGGCAGTATTCCAAGAACTCGTCAATGACATCTTCTGAGATCTCCTCTATGTTTGTGTTGTAGTCTACTTAGATGACATCTTGATCTTCTTCCCCAACTTGTCTACCCACCGTCGAGACGTCCGTCAAGTCCTCCACCGCCTCAGAGAGCACCACCTATTTGCCAAGTTGGAGAAATGCCTCTTTGAGCAAGCTTCGCTGTCATTCCTTGGTTACATCGTTTCGAGCTCTGGCTTGGAGATGGATCCTGAAAAGGTCTCTGCCGTCCTCAAGTGGCCGCGTCCCCTGGGTGTGAAAGCAATCCAGCGTTTTTTGGGCTTTGCCAATTATTACAAGCAGTTCATCCCCCACTTTTCTTCGCTGACCAAGCCAATTTCGGCTCTCGTTCGCAAAGGGGCCAACCCCAACACTTGGCCTTCTGACGCTGAGGCCGCTTTTGAGGCCCTAAAACAAGAATTCGCTAAGTCCCCAGTGCTCCACCGCCCAGATGCCAATAGGCCATTCATCCTTGAAGTTGATGCATCATCCGTGGGAGCAGGAGCAGTCCTTCTGCAGAAATCCTCCTCTGGTTGCGTGGTCACTTGCGGGGTCTTCTCTAAAGCTTTCTCCGCTCCTGAACGAAATTACTCCATCGGAGACAGAGAACTATTGGCCATCAAGTTAGCCCTCGAAGAGTGGCACCATCTTCTCGAGGGAGCCGTCCATCCGATCATCATATTCACAGATCACAAGAATTTGGCCTACGTTCAGTCCGCCCAAAGGCTCAACCCACGGCAAGCCAGATGGTCTCTGTTTTTCGGGCGCTTTGATTTTGAACTCCACTTTCGGCCTGGGAATAAGAACGTCAAGGCTGTCTCCCTGTCTCGTTCATTTTTGTCGGTGGACAATGAGGATGGTCCTATGCATATCATCAATCCAGCCAAAATCCTTACCGTGGCTCCACTAAGTGTGCTTTCTCCACCACCGGGTAAAACCTTTGTTCAACGTGGTGACAGGCTGAAGGTCTTGCGTTGGGGACATACGTCTAAATTTTCTGGACATGCAGGAGTCAAGAAAACTCTCTCTCTCATCTCCCACCACTATTGGTGGCCATCGCTTCGCCAGGACGTGTTGGACTTCATCGCTTCTTGTCCTTCGTGTGCCAGGAAGAAAGTCCCTCGATATCGTCCTCCAGGACTCTTACATCCTTTGCCCGTACCTACGACCCCGTGAACCCACGTCGCTATGGATTTCGTCACTGATCTACCACCATCCTCAAGATGTGCTGTTATCTTGGTGATCGTTGATCGATTTTCCAAAATGGCTCACTTTGTGCCATTGTCTAACCTGCCTTCTGCCCCTGAGTTGGCGAAGATTTTCTTGCTCCATGTTTTCCGACTCCATGGCTTCCCTCAGCATATTGTCTCAGATCGAGGAGTCCAATTTATCTCCCGTTTTTGGTGAGCCCTCTGCGGATTGATGAAGATAACCCTGGATTTTTCTTCAGCTTATCATCCCCAGTCGAACGGGCAAGTGGAACGGGTCAACCAGATCCTAACTTCCTACCTTTGACATTTTTCCAATGCTCACCAGGATGACTGGGTTTCTCTTCTTCCGTGAGCTGAATTCACGTACAATAATCATCCCAGTGAAGCTTCTTCCAAATCTCCCTTTTTTGAGGTTTTTGGACAACATCCCGGCATCCCCCTTCCCGTTTCCCCCACCTCGGGTGTACCAGCGGCGGATTCCTTGTCTGGGAACTTCTCGCAGATTTGGAGGGACACCAAAGAGGCTCTAGATAGAGCCAGTCGCAGAATGAAGTGTTATGCCGACAAAAGACGTTTGGACGCTCCCCCGTATGTCCCCAGGCAGAAAGTCTGGCTATCCTCACGGTATATCAGGCTAAAGGTTCCCTCCTATAAGTTGGGTCCATGTTACATTGGCCCCTTTGAAATCTTAAAGCGTATCAATGATGTGGCCTACAAGTTGAAATTGCCAGCCTCGCTAAGAATTCCCAATGTTTTTCATGTGTCGCTCCTCAAACCTACCATATTTAACCGCTTCCACTCGGCCTCTTCTCAAAATCCCCAACCTAGCAGTTCTGATAATACCTTTGAAGTTAAAGATATTCTCGCCATGAAAACTGTCAGGGGAAGAACCTTGTTTTTGGTCGATTGGAGAGGTTTCGGTCCTGAGGAGAGGTCCTGGGAGCCTCGAGAAAACATTGATGCTCCTCTTATCATGAGACAATTTCTCAACAGCATTAGGAAGGGTGGGAGTAGAGGGGGGGTACTGTCATGCCCCTCATCGGCACTGTTACTTACCTGCGCAATCCTGTGCACACCTCCCAG
This sequence comes from Dendrobates tinctorius, assembly GCF_039654945.1. NCBI lineage: Eukaryota > Metazoa > Chordata > Amphibia > Anura > Dendrobatidae > Dendrobates > Dendrobates tinctorius. The sequence continues at coordinate 37,993,921 of NW_027361743.1, read as the reverse complement.
CACGCACCCGCTCCACGGCGCGTCCCCGCTCCTGACATCCGTCCTCCTCGATGTCGGTCCTGCGCGCCTGTGCCCGACGTTCCATCTGGCGCTGTGACTGCTGGGACCTGTGACGCGGTGGCTCTGCCCCCAACATGGCGGCGCCCACCATCTATTTCTTTACGGCGTCTTCCCAGGTAAGACGCCTGTTTATCCTTTGCGGTGACGCTGTCCGTTCGGCCAGCGCTCGCCCATTCTTCAGGCCATATATCTACCTTGTTTGCTCTGTCCGTGCTACCACCGGTAGCCTCTGTGTCCTCCTCCTGCCTGTACTCTGTGTCTCTGTCTCAGTCCCAGTTCTTGTGTGTCCCTCCGTGCTACCATCTCTGGTAGCCTGTCTGAGTGCCTCTTGCCTACCGGTTTCTTTGTTTGTCCTACCTTAGGTACTAGTCTTCTGTGTTACCCACTCTCTCTCTCTTGCAGCCTCCAGCCTCTGCCAGCCCATAGTGCTCCAGGCCCCTGTGTCTTCCTCACTCCGTGGTCTCTGCAACCCCCTCTTCTGCCGCAACTTGGACTCTCCACCTCAGTCCCTCTGGTGCCTTCCCAGTCTGCCCTTTTGCTCCAGCTGTCATGGTTTCATCCCTTGTGGGCCTGCCCCTAACACTCCCTGTATAGGGGGTGGCTCCACCTGGTCAGCTCACCCGCCGTGACCTCCACTCTGGGTTGATACTAGTGTTCTCTCCCCCATCATAGCACAACTGTAACACTTACAATCTACAATGTGGTGATAAACTACTGTTTGGGTGCATGGCAGGGCTCTGAAGGGAATGAGTGATGTTTTGGAATGCAGATTTTGTCATGTCACATTTGGAGAGCTCCTGATGTGCCTAAACAGTGGGAAAACCCCCACAAGTAACCCCGTTATGTAAACTAGACCCCTGAAGAAATCTATCTAGATGTGTCGTGAGCACCTTGAACCTACAGGTGCTTCACATTGATCTGTGGAAATTAAGAAAAAGTATTTTTCGCTAAAAAAATATTTTAGCCACAACTTTTTTATTTTCCAAAGGATAGCCAGAGAAAATGGACCTGAAAATTTGTTTTTCAATTTCTCCTGAATACGCTGATACCCCATATGTGGTAAAAAAATACTTTTGAAGCACAGTGCACAGCTCAGAAGGGCAGAAGAGCCATATTGGAGTTCAGATTTTGCTGGACTGGTTTGAGGGTGTCATGTCACAATGGCAGAGCCCCAAAAGAGACAGAATAGCAGAGCCCCCCATAAGAGACCCCATTTTACAAACTACACCTCTCAATGAATTCATCTAGGGGTGCAGTGAACATATTGAAACCACAGGTGGGTAACAGAAGTTTAGATGATTGGGCTGTGAGGAAAAAAAATAATTGCATTTTTATATTTTCACACTGGGAAATGGGTAAAAATAGCACCAAGATTTGTCCCACAAATTCTGCTGAATGTGGAAATACCCTAAGGCGAGACACTGGAAGGATGGAGCCCTATTTGCCTCCTTGAGCACAGATTTTCCTAGAATAGTTTATGGACCATATACAGAGCCCCTAAGTGCAAGAAGAGCAGAATCTCCCCTTCAATTGACCCCATTTTGAAAATTATACCCCTTTGGGACTTTATCTACAGCATAGTGATGATTTTGACTCCATGGATGTTTTCCAGAAACAAGCAGTAGTGGATATTGTTCAGTTAAAATATATTGTTCAGTAGTGACCAGTATGCTGTAGTGACCAGTACATTATAGCAACCAGTACATTGTTCCCAGCTCATGCTTCTGGAGACAAGCACCCATAAATTAGGCTGGCTCTCATCGCTACAGAAATGTCAAACATTTGGATGCTAAATATGGTTAGGTACACTGTGGGGCTCAGAAGAGAGAGGTGTGAAAATAAAAAAAATCTAATTTTTCCCCCAAAAAACCGGATTACTTACCGGTAATACTCTTTTGTAGAGTCCACGACAGCACCCACTGAGAGAGGGGATCCGCCCCCGGAACAGGAAACCTACAGAGAGATAAATGGGGCAGTCCCCCTCGCTCCCTCAGTTTTGTGTTACCGAGAACAACGGAGGAACCGACATACATGTTTTAGTCAAATTGTTTGGGCGATTCATCTATCTTACCCCTATGTAGCTTCTTATGCTTACTAAGTTTAATCACATATCTCACTTAACTCATAATCTCCACCACCAAGGAGACCCATGTGTGCAAAATTAATACGGGAGGGAAGTGAGCAGGTGCTGTCGTGGACTCTACAAAAGAGTATTACCGGTAAGTAATCCGGTTTTTCCTCTTCGCCACGACAGCACCCACTGAGAGATTTCCAGAGATAATCACTTGGGAGGGCACACCGTGTTAAGGACTGATCTACCAAAGGTTAGATCCTCGGTAGAGGACAAATCTAGTCTATAGTGACTATAAAAGGTAGACGGAGAAGACCAGGTTGCAGCCTTACATATTTGTTCGATTGGGACGTTCGCCCTCTCGGCCCAGGAGGATGATATGGCTCTAGTAGAGTGCGCCTTAATCCCCAGTGGAGGGTCTTCTCCTTTTGCCAAATATGCCATTGTGATCGCATCTCTAATCCATCTGGATATCGTGCCTGATGTAACTGCAGACCCCTTCCTGCTACCCTGGAAGGAGACAAAAAGAGACCTACTCTGCCTCCAGGGACTGGTCCTATCTAGGTAGGCTAGCACTGCTCTTTTCACATCTAAAGTGTGATATTTCTCCTCGTCTTGTGTTGACGGGTTCTCATGGAAGGAAGGTAGGTATATCTCCTGAGATCTATGAAATTTAGTTGCCCGTTTTGGAAGGTAGGACGGGTCTGTCTTTAAAATCAGACTGTCTCGTGTTATTGACAGGAACGGAGGGTCCACTGATAGAGCGTGAAGATCACTCACTCTTCTAGCCGATACTAAGGCTACTAGCGTAGCAGTTTTTAACGAGAGGCACTTCACTGATGCCGAGCTTATGGGCTCAAATGGTGCCTGAGTGAAAGCATCCAAAACTAGAGTAAGGTTCCATGCTGGTAGCTGAGGAATATGCACCGGTTCCGAGCGTTGACAGGCTGAGATGAAACGGGTCACCCATCTATTTGCCGCCACGTTATAGTTAAATAGGGCTCCTAGGGCTGACACGTGGACCTTTAGAGTGCTTACCGAGAGCCTTAATTCTCGGCCTTTTTGCAGAAACTCTACAATGGCCGTAATAGGTACTTCCCCGGCTAGTTTTGCTGGGTGAAAGGCCAGGAACTTTTTCCACACTTTAGCATATATTTTTGTTGTGGATTCCTTCCTACTTTGCAGCAGGGTATTGATTAGGTTCTTTGAGAAACCTTTCTGCCTCAGTAGCTCCCTTTCAAATTCCAGGCCACTAGGTGCAGGGCTTTGGCCTGTGGATGGTAGCAGGGTCCCTGCGAGAGAAGATTCTGGTGCAGCGGCAGGATCCATGGGTCGGTTACTGACATGGCTCTCAGCCATGAAAACCACGGTCTTTTTGGCCAAAACGGGGCTATCAAGATGACCCTCGCCCTCTCCTGTCTTATCTTCCTGACTACTGTTGGTAGTAGAACCATTGGAGGGAAGGCATAGGCTAGCTGGAATGTCCAGGGTGCTTGGAGGGCATCTAGAATGTCTGGGTTGTCTGACCTGTAGAGTGAAGCAAACCTTCTTACGCGCCTGTTGGCTCTGGTCGCGAATAGGTCTATCTCTGGTGTGCCCCATTCTGACGCTATCATTTCGAAGACGTGCCTGCTGAGGACCCACTCGCCCTGATATAGGGCTTGGCGACTGAGATAGTCTGCTCGGGAGTTGTCTACTCCTCTTATATGGAGTGCTGACAAGGAGAGAAGATGTACCTCGGCCATCTCCAGGATCTTTCCCGCAATAGACATCAGTGGCACTGACCGCGTGCCTCCTTGCCGGTTTATATAGGCCACTGCGGTGGTATTGTCTGTCTGGATTCTTACGTGGGCGCCCCTTAACTGCGGGAGAAAATGAGATATCGCATAGAAAATTGCTGTTAGCTCCTTTACATTAGAGGAGGTCTCTATTTCATCATTACGCCACCAGCCTTGTACCATGTGCTCCTCTAGATGGGCCCCCCAACCCAAGGGGCTGGCATCCGTGGTGAGTATTTTGGAGGGAGTCACCCACCATTGCACTCCCTTCGATAAATTGGAAGGATTTAACCACCATCTTAGGGATTCAACCAACTCGGGCGATAGGGACATCTTCGCCTCCAACCGCCCCTGCAGTCTATCTGTTTCCTGCAGAATAGAATCATAGAATCATAGAATCAGAATCGTAGAGTTGGAAGGGACCTCCTGGGCCATCTGGTCCAACCCCCTGCTCAAAGCAGGATTCGCTAAATCATCCCAGTTAGATGGCTGTCCAGCCTCTGTTTGAAGACTTCCATTGAAGGAGAACTCACCACTTCTCGTGGCAGCCTGTTCCACTCATTGATCACGCTAACTGTCAAAAAGTTTTTTCTAATATCTAATCTGTGTCTCCTCCCATTCAGCTTCATCCCATTGCTTCTAGTCTTTCCTTGTGCAAATGAGAATAAATTTGATCCTTCTACAATGTGACAGCCCTTTAGATATTTGTAGACAGCTATTAAGTCTCCTCTCAGTCTTCTCTTTTGCAAACTAAACATTCCCAAATCCTGCAACCTTTCCTCATAAGACAGGGTTTGCAGACCGGTCACCATTCTGGTCGCTCTTTTCTGAACTTGCTCCAGTTTGTTGATGTCTTTTTTAAAATGTGGTGCCCAAAATTGGACACAATATTCCAGATGAGGCCTGACCAAAGAGGAGTAGAGGGAAATAATTACTTCATGTGATCTAGACTGTATGCTTCTGTTAATACATCCTAGAATTGCATTTGCCTTTTTTGCTGCTGCATCACACTGTTGACTCATATTCAGTCTGTGATCTATTAGTATACCCAAGTCTTTTTCACATGTGCTGTCACTTAGCCCTATTCCTCCCATTCTATATATGCTTTTTTCATTTTTATTGCCCAGATGTAGTACTTTGCATTTCTCCCTGTTAAAAACCATTCTGTTAGTTGCTGCCCACTTCTCCAGTTTATTTAAATCTTTTTGAATCCTCTCTCTCTCTTCTCTAGTATTAGCTATCCCTCCTAGCTTTGTGTCATCAGCAAATTTAATCAGTTTACCCTCAATTCCTTCATCTAAATCGTTGATAAAGATGTTGAACAATACAGGGCCCAGGACAAAGCCCTGTGGTATCCCACTTGAGACATTCTTCCAACTGGATGTGCAGCCATTTACGACCACTCTTTGGGTCCGATCACTAAGCCAGTTATGAATCCACCTAACAGTTGCCTTGTCCATTCCATACTTAGTCATTTTTTCAATAAGGATTGTATGAGAGACTTTGTCAAATGCTTTGCTGAAGTCAAGATATACTATATCTACAGCATTTCCTTGATCCACCCAATCAGTAATACCGTCATAGAAGGAAATTAAATTAGTCTGACATGACTTATTAGTTACAAACCCATGCTGACTCTGTTTAATCACTTCATTCTTATCCAGGTATTGACATACATGTTGTTTAATAATTTGTTCAAAGATCTTTCCTGGTATAGAAGTCAGACTCACCGGCCTATAGTTGCCTGGGTCCACCTTCTTCCCCTTTTTGAAGATAGGAACAACATTTGCTCTTCTCCAGTCTTCTGGCACTTCTCCTGTTCTCCAAGAATTTTCAAAGATTATGGAGAGGGGTTCAAAAATTTCTTCTGCTATCTCCTTCAGTACTCTGGGGTGTAATTCATCTGGACCTGGAGACTTGAATTCATTTAGGTTAGCTAAGTGTTTCCTCACTATCTTTCTGTTTATAGATATCCTGGATTCTTCTATTCCCTTCTATAGCCCACTGAATAGCCCACTGTAGTTCTCTAGAGTGGAACTGGGCCCATTGCACCGCTGGAATACACGATATCAAGGATCCCAGCAAGGACATACCTTGTCTCAATGATATTACAGGTCTTTCTATAGTATTCCTTATCTTATTGATTATGGCTATCACTTTGGCATGTGGCAGAAAGCATTCCTGCGCTACGGAGTCCACTTGCAGGCCTAGAAACCTCTGACAGGTTACTGGTTCTAGCCTGGACTTCTCCCAGTTAACTAGCCAGCCTAGTGTTCTCAGGGATGAGATAATCTTAGTTATTCTGGCTTCGCACTGTGAAACAGACTTTCCTACTATGAGTAGGTCGTCCAAGTAAGGGACCACTAGTGTGTCATTCAGCCTTACATACGACATAACCTCCAGCATCAATTTTGTAAATACCCGAGGAGCCATGGATAGTCCGAATGGCATTGCCGCAAACTGGAAATGCTGAATCCGACCTCTGAACCAGACTGCTACCCGCAGGAACCTCTGGTGCCCACGATATATGGGGAGATGGTAATAGGCGTCCTTTAGGTCCAAGACTGCCATATAACACCTGGGGAACAAAAGCTTTATTGCAGACTTTATTGACTCCATTTTAAACGACCTCAGTTTTAAGAAGGTATTAAGCTTTTTTAAATTTATTATGGTCCTAAAGGAGCCATCTGGTTTTGGGACTAAAAATAGAGGAGAATAAAAGCCCATTCCTACTTCGTCCCCTGGGACCTCTACCAGGACCTGTTTAGTTAGCAGTACTGCAATCTCCATCTCCAGTGCTTCCTGCTGTGTCCTGTGTCCCGGACTTCATAGAAGTCAATAGGAAGGAGTTCAGTGGATGCCGAACAAATTCTAATCTTAGGCCTGATGACACGATATTTATGGCCCATGGGTTTGATGTCACCTTCTCCCATTGGCGGCTGAATTTTAATAGCCTGCCACCTACCGGTGTAATGGTTTTATCGGGACCTGTCTCCCCTGAAGGGACGTTTCCCGAATAGGTTGCCCCTTTGCTTGGGGTCTTTATTTCCCCAGCGGTCCTGGGGCCTAAAGTCCTTCTTTTTACCAAACGGCGGCTTCCTGTAGGCCCTCCTGTTGAACGGAACATACGGGTTAGGGAAACCCTTCTTCCTCTCCCCCGCTTTTGTCAAAATCTCATCCAGTTCCGTGCCAAACAGGTACTTACCCTGGCAGGGTATAGCACACAGTCTAGTCTTTGTGTGTCTCCTTTCCACCCCTTCAACCATAAGGCCCTCCTGCTTGCATTGGTCAGTCCTGCCGCTCTAGCCGATAACCGGAGGGAGTCCGCGGAGGAGTCGGAGAGGAAGGCCGCTGCTCCCTTAATGAGGGGCATAGAGGAAAGGAGTCTATTCCTAGCTACTCCATTTTTAATATTGTCCTCCAAGTCATTCAGCCACACCAACATTGATCTTGCCGTGCACGTGGCTGCTATTGCGGGCTTAAAGGCTGCTGTACATGCTTCCCACGATCTTTTAAGGAATGTATCGGTTTTACGATCCAAAGAATCAGCCAAAGTTCCCGAATCCTCTACCGGCAAGGAGGATCTACGAGAGGTAGAGGCCACTGCCGCATCTACCTTGGGGGCTCTTGACCAGGCTGTTAAATCCTCATCGTCAAAGGGATACTTACGCTTTGACGTTAAGGGGAGAAACGTTCTCTGACCTTGTTTCTCCCACTCCCTTTTCACTAGCTCTTTTACAGCTGGGACCACTGGGAATGCCCGGACTTTTCTACGGGAGATGCCCGCAAACATTATGTCTTGAGGGGTCTTGGGGTCCTTACTCTCTGGCAACCCCATAGTATTTCGGACAGACTTCACTAAATTACTGACACTGTCCGTGGGGAAACACGTCTGGTCCTCGTCCTCTGAGGACAGGTATTCCTGGGACTTATCGGAATCTAGATCCCCAGTTTCTGACGGCGACTTTGACGCCAGCGAAACTCCTCCTCTTGGCGAACATATTTCTCTCACTGAGGAGTGACCCCCCAAACTACTGGAACCGCCTAAGGCCCGTAGCTCCTCTCTTATCATTGCCCGGATATCCTCCTTTTTCCGTGAGGATTCCTCCTGTAAGGCCTCTTCAATACAGGATTGGCATAATCTCTTAGGGTGGCCGTCTGGGAGGGGCTGAGAACATAAGGCACACTCTCTATGTTTCGCCTTCTCCGTTCTTTTAGCCTAAAGGGGTATGGACCAGAAAGAGAAGGCCATCAATCATTTATTCTGACCAAAAAACACTCACCCGTGAGTTTCGTCAGTAAACTACCGGCTGCGGTGTCCGCGACCCAGGCTGAGGCGAGGCATGGGACGACTTCTTCTCCTTACGTTTTTTCTCTAAGGGCTCATCTTGCCTGGAAGGTCCACTAGATTCCTTCCTGGAGCTGCCACTTTTCCTGGTGCTACTGCTTCTCCTTGTAGCACTGCTCTGTCTACTGCCATGTGGGGATTCCACTGGCTGACCTAATGGGAGCGAAGCTGGGTCATCTAAGGACGACATGACTGCGCAGTAGCGCTGTGTCTGCGGCTTCCTTTTAAAGCCTTGCTATAGCTGCTCCTCTTCCTCTCCTTTTTTTTTTTTTTTTTCGTCCACCATCTTTTTTTTTTTTTTTTCCCTACTGCGCATGCGCGGGCGCTGTCCCGCGGTCTCTGCCTCCTGTCCTGACCCCGGAAGTCTTCAACCACTTCCGGGTTGCCTCACCTGGGGGAACGCTCGGTCACCGTGAATAGTGATGCGGCCGGCGATGCTCACCGCACATCTGCGCTCCGCCATCCACAGGGTCCTTCTCCATTAACCCCTGCCGCAGGTATGAATCCCGGTGGCGCTGCTCAGCACAGCGCTCGAGCTCTTCTGCCTCGGGGGGGCGCACGGCCCAGTATGCCCCATATGGTACTTGTAATGCGCCTGCCCCCTCGGGGGGGGTATAGCCATGTCCCTCTCCCCTAGTGAGCCTTGGCACCGCTGTCACCTCTGGCCTCACCTGCATTACCAGCTCTGGGGGGGGAACACACCTCTCCGCCCGATGCTGCCTCCAGTCCTGGGGCCCCTGCTGCTCATATTCTGCACGCAGGCGGCTACCAGACCAGGAATCCTCTTCTGTGGGTTCCTTTCCAGGAACAGGAAACCAAAAACTGAGGGAGCGAGGGGGACCGCCCCATTTATCTCTCTGTAGGTTTCCTGTTCCGGGGGCGGATCCCCTCTCTCAGTGGGTGCTGTCGTGGCGAAGAGGAAAAAATATTTCATCCCCAAATTTTGCATTTTCAGAAGGGTAACAGGAAATTGACAGTGCAATTTCTACTGAGTACGCCGATACACCAAATGTGGTGGAAAACTACTGTTTGGGTGCACAGCAGGACTACTGTTTGCTGGAATATTTAGCAAATAAATTGGAAGCTCCCTGTATTTCCATTGACAGCTGACAGACCTGAGTGGAGACTTGCCTTTTTTTGGGCATTGATTAGAATCTTTTACTGGGAACATTTTATATAACGTTTAGAATCATATATATCTTCCGTTCTACACTGAGCACTTACATCAGGGTTTCCATCTAAATCTCAGAGTGATGTGATTCAAATAAAACCCCCGACGGAGCCATCCTCTATAATGAGGCAGCAAAGTTACTCTGGATTTCGTTTGGCTTCTGCTCATCAATGTCCTTCTGAAATGAAGTGCACAAAACTGTGGCCAACAGCACTTTTATGCATGCCTAAAAAGGCAAACATTGCCGGATCGCAGGCCAAACAGCACCCACAGTATTTCCATCTACCTCATTATAGGAAATCTTCCACTGGAGTTTCCATCTGCATCACATATTTCAGAGATTTACATGGAAACCGCGGTGTAAGCACTCAGCGTAGAGCGCAGGATAAATGTGAGCCAAGTCTTCTTGCGATCTTTGGGAGGCACAATGAAAAAATCAACTGCAGGTGAAGAATTGGTTTTATTTATTTTTTACATCATTCTTCGTGTGGTACAATTGATTAGACGACTGTATTCTTTGGGTTGGTGCAATTACAGCAATACCAGATTTATATTGGGTTTTTACGTTTGCCTTTCACTCACTAAAAGAAGCATGTTTCTGCAAAAACAAGTTTTTGCATCTCTTTTGAGAGCTGTAATTTTTCCATATTTCTGCTGACAGAGAATTTAAAAAATACATATTTTTACAATTTTTTTAACTTTTTTTTTACTTTTTTACTTAGTCCCACTATGGGACTTTCACTTTCTGCAGTCTAATATCAGTTATAAAGCATAGCAATGCAGGAGCATTACTATACTTTTTAGCCTGTCAACCCAGCATGGGCAACTTAGTTAGATTATGCACTGCACCTGATCTAACTATCTTGCTAGTGCCTGGTGACCTGAATGTCAGGGGTGCCGATCCAAGGACAGAGGGGCTTCCTCTGCATGCTCGCTAAATGCTCCGATCACAGCGATCTCAGCATTTAGGGGGTTAAAGTGCCAGAAGCACTGTGGCCACCGTTCCAGGCACTCAGTGCCAGGAGTCAGCTGTCTGGGTTCATCACACTAGAGATTAGGTATATGATTTGAAAGGAAAAGGGGAATATCACAATGGGCCCATGATTATCCTGTGTTCTTGTAGCTATCTCTAACTCTGATAGACCTACAATTTGGCCTCCTGATGATCCACTTTTTTGGAGAAACATGTTGAGGCATGAGAAATGGAGATTGACATCATGACATCATGACTAAACATCTAATATGATAAGCTTTCTATTGTTATTATGGTGTGTATTAATGTCTTGTATAGAATAGCACCTATGCTGTCTAAATTTGAAATATATCTGTATCTATATGTCTAGCAGGGACAACTAGGGCAAGTAAAGGCGAGCCACTGTGGTGCAGGGGTGCCAAATCCCATATCACTAGGGTGCCAACCTCCATTGCTAGGCAGGTAAAGCCTAGTACTTGCCCTTGGGAAAAATAGGCCTTACAGTTGTGGCCAAAAGTATTGACACCCCTGCAATTTTGTCAGATAATACTCAGTTTCTTCTTGAAAATGATTGCAAACACAAATTCTTTGGTATTATTATCTTCATTTAATTTGTCTTAAATGAAAAAACACAAAAGAGAATGAAGCCAAAAGCAAAACATTGATCATTTCACACAAAACTCCAAAAATGGGTCCAACAAAAGTATTGGCACCCTAAGCCTAATACTTGGTTGCACAACCTTTAGCCAAAATAACTGCGACCAACCGCTTCCGGTAACCATCAATGAGTTTCTTACAATGCTCTTCTGGAATTTTAGATCATTCTTCTTTGGCAAACTGCTCCAGGTCCCTGATATTTGAAGGGTGCCTACTCCAAACTGCCATTTTTAGATCTCTTCACAGGTGTTCTATGTGATTCAGGTCTGGACTCATTGCTGGCCACCTTAGAAGTCTCCAGTGCTTTCTCTCAAACCATTTTCTAGTGCTTTCTGAAGTGTGTTTTGGGTCATTGTCCTGCTGGAAGACCCATGACCTCTGAGGGAGACCCAGCTTTCTCACACTGGGCCCTACCTTATGCTGCAAAATTTGTTGGTAGTTTTCAGACTTCATAATGCCATGCACACGGTCAAGTAGTCCAGTGCCAGAGGCAGCAAAGCAGCCCAAAAACATCAGGGAACCTCCGCCATGTTTGACTATAGGGACTGTGTTTTTTTCTTTGAATGCCTCTTTTTTTCTCCTGTAAACTCTATGTTGATGCCTTTGCCCAAAAAGCTCTACTTTTATCTCATCTTACCAGAGAACATTCTTCCAAAATGTTTTAGGCTTTTTCAGGTAAGTTTTGGCAAACTCCAGCCTGGCTTTTTTATGTCTCGGGGTAAGAAGTGGGGTCTTCCTGGGTCTCCTACCATACAGTCCCTTTTCATTCAGACGCCGACGGATAGTACGGGTTGACACTGTTGTACCCTCAGACTGCAGGGCAGCTTGAACTTGTTTGGATGTTAGTCGAGGTTCTTTATGCAACATCCGCACAATCTTGCGTTGAAATCTCTTGTCAATTTTTCTTTTCCGTCCACATCTAGGGAGGTTAGCCACAGTGCCATGGGCTTTAAACTTCTTGATGACACTGCGCACGGTAGACACAGGAACATTCAGGTCTTTGGAGAGGGACTTGTAGCCTTGAGATTGCTCATGCTTCCTCACAATTTGGTTTCTCAAGTCCTCAGACAGTTCTTTGGTCTTCTTCTTTTCTCCATGCTCAATGTGGTACACACAAGGACACAGGACAGAGGTTGAGTCAACTTTAATCCATGTCAACTGGCTGCAAGTGTGATTTAGTTATTGCCGACACCTGTTTGGTGCCACAGGTAAGTTACAGGTGCTGTTAATTACACAAATTAGAGAAGCATCACATGATTTTTCGAACAGTGCCAATACTTTTGTCCACCCTCTTTTTTATGTTTGGTGTGGAATTCTATCCAATTTGGCTTTAGGACAATTCTTTTTGTGTTTTTCATTTAAGACAAATTAAATGAAGATAATAATACCAAAGAATTTGTGTTTGCAATCATTTTCAGGAAGAAACTGAGTATTATCTGACAGAATTGCAGGGGTGTCAATACTTTTGGCCACAACTGTATATCTGTGATGTGACCTGAGATAACTTTTACTGATTTCTAACATTAGCATTACAAATTATCTTGATTGAGAGTATCTCTTCAGCTTTAATAGAATTTTCCTTATACTGTGTTATCTCTATATTATCATAATTTGCTATATCAGTTGACCAACATTGGTACTCAATCAGATATTAACTATTTGATGATTTACTGTGCACAAGGCCGGGTGTATTTTAAGTATGTTTAAGAAATTCATGTTTAATGGGGTTTTGAAGTTCACCACACTAGCACACCAATGTTTTGCAACATTTGACAGGAGATATATTTATACAGTACTGAGCAAATATTTTAGGCATGTGTGGTTAAAATGCTACAAAAAAAGGATTCTTTCAAAATTAGAAGTGTTAATTAGAGAGGAGCAGATCTATCCGATGAAGATCGAGTTTGAGTCAAAATTTATGAAATTTACAATTTCATATGAATTTGAATACTTTGAGATTTCATTAACAGGGATTGCAAAAAGATAAAAACTTTACTTGGCACCATTTCTCACACTGCCGAAGCATCAGTGAGTGGAATAATGAAGTTTTGCATGGCCATCCTCACATTACCCTGCAGATATGACATCATTTCCCAGTTTTTCAGTGGATTGTCGTACCTTTTACAGTGGTGGTCAGTAGAGTTGAGCGACTTTTGTTTTTTTATGGTCGAGTTTCGTTTCGTGAAACCCGACTTTTCCAAAAGTCGGGTCGAGCAAGATCGGCCGATTATAGGGAAAAGTCGGGGTCGTCCCGAAACACGAAACCCAATGTAAGTCAATGGGGAATAAAAGTCGGCAGTGAGAGGAGGACAGGAAACACACCTACAGTGCTCATTTGAATGCCAGAAGCATTAATTCTTCTTACTTAAGCTGGTCAACCTTAATTAACTTCATAATACAAGTTACGCACTGAAAAATGGGGGTTATTTGGCTAAAGTTGTGGGGGGGTAGGGCTGGCTCCAGGTTTTCATGTGCCCTGGGCGAAAGAGCGCCCCTTTAACACATAATACCACAACTCATCATGCTCCGATACGGCAGAGAAATAGCGGTATAGTACAATGAAAAATACTTCACTTTTTACATCTCATGACGAGGCCCATCTATTTCTCCATACAGAATCATTGGTCCCATATAATGCTTGAAACAGTATATGATGAGCTCCACATAATGCTACAGTATATGTTGGTCCCCATGGATGAAGCTCCACTGTCTTATGGGCCCAAATAATGCTCCAAACATAATGGGCCCCATTTCTAATGCTCTAGTGTATAATGGGCCCTGTAAATGCTGCTCCAGTGTCTGATGTCCACCTTTGGAATGTTCCAGTGTATGGTGGGCCCCATCTATCATTCTCCAGAGTATAGTGCTCCCCAAAAATTGCTGTCCCAACATTGAAAACAATGAAATAAGTCTCCTCGCTAGGGAATCCCTGTACTAGTCTGGACTCCTTGTCGTCCCCATCTTCCATCTCACTGCACAGTATTTCAACCTTGCAAGTGCTGCGATCCTGAGCAAGCAGGGGGGGCCCACTCGTTGGCGACGGCACTGGCACAGGGCCCCTGATAGTACGGTGGTGTGTCTGATGGCGGGTGGACCGAACCTGCACTTTCATCTGCAGCTTCCTCTTTGTCACCGTGTAAGATGGAACTGTATATGGGAAGGGTAACCTGAGTTTCATCAGGGTCAGATTCAGGCCGGGTAGCGTGCGAGGGGAATGTAGTGGTCTGGGTCAATGTACCAGCAGATTCATCGAGCAGTGGCTGGGCATCAGTGCACTTGTGTCGCCCCCAGGAGTACGGTCGCCACAGTGGCATTATCTTCCTCCTAGGGAGTGTGATGTCATGCTTGGGAGCAACGAAGGATCTCTCTAGCAGGTTAACTGATTGGGCGGCGTTATTCCCACGAGTCATGACCCTCCAAACAGCGTTCATGAAGGCAAAGTGTTTGTTTTACGTGGGCAGTATGGTTGCAAAGCTGAACCTTAAAGGAATGTCCAGAAGGGCACCACCAGGAGTGGAGCCTACGGCATAATTTGACTCAACACGGGCAACCTCAACCATGCCAGCTACAGAACAGATGCACACATTGCAAGCTTAATTCCGTTAACGAACGAGACTCCGTCATGCCCCGCGGTCCGAGTCCGGCTTACTAGAGGGACATGTGAGGCTCTGGCACATGAGATTGGCCAATAACTGGTGTGTCATGCCCTTACATGTCCGTGGCTGCATGTGCGCTACACTGAAAAGGCCAGCGTTTGTCGCTTACAGGTGCAGATAACCCGCTGAACAACGTTAGTGATGGGGATCACTGATTACAATTATTACTCGCGAACAATGATTTCCCAGTAAGTGCAGGTCAACCGCAGTTCCGGAATTAGGCCTAACCGTCATTCCTGAAAAAAATGAAAAACTTACGTGTGCAAACCACAGGTGCTGTAGCTTGCTTAACAGCTCGCCAGCCGTTCTCACGCCCAGTATGGGTTACACGTGATTGCACAAAGGTGAGAAAGGGTACCGTATCCCCGGATAACATGTATGGATAGCGTAAACATTAAAAAGATATGTCTATACATCAGGAGGCAGGCTCAGACGGTGTTAGGCCCAGTTTGGCTTGCACGTGATTGCACAAAGGTGAGAAAGGGTACCGTATCCCCGGATAACATGTATGGATAGCGTACACATTCAAAAGATATGTCTATAAATCAGGAGGCAGGCTCAGACTGTGTAAGGCCCAGTATGGCTTGCAAGTGATTGCACAAAGGTGAGAAAGGGTACCGTATCCCTGGATAACATGTATGGATAGCGTACACATTCAAAAGATATGTCTATACATCAGGAGGCAGGCTCAGACGGTGTAAGGCCCAGTATGGCTTGCAAGTGATTGCACAAAGGTGAGAAAGGGTACCGTATCCCCGGATAACATGTTTGGATAGCGTACACATTCAAAAGATATGTCTATACATCGGAGGCAGGCTCAGACGGTGTAAGGCCCAGTATGGCTTGCAAGTGATTGCACAAAGGTGAGAAAGGGTACCGTATCCCCGGATAATATGTATGGATAGCATACACATTCAAAAGATATGTCTATGCATCAGGAGGCAGGCTCAGACGGTGTAAGGCCCAGTATGGCTTGCAAGTGATTGCACAAAGGTGAGAAAGGGTACCGTATCCCCGGTTAACATGTATGGATAGCGTACACATTCAAAAGATATGTCTATACATCAGGAGGCAGGCTCAGACGGTGTAAGGCCCAGTATGGCTTCCAAGTGATTGCACAAAGGTGAGAAAGGGTACCGTATCCCCGGATAACATGTATGGATATCGTACACATTCAAAAGATATGTCTATACATCAGGAGGCAGGCTCAGACGGTGTAAGGCCCAGTATGGCTTGCAAGTGATTGCACAAAGGTGAGAAAGGGTAACGTATCCCCGGATAACATGTATGGATAGCGTACACATTCAAAAGATATGTCTATACATCAGGAGGCAAGCCCCAACGGTGTATGGCCCAGTATGGCTTGCAAGTGATTGCACAAAGGTGAGAAAGGGTACCGTATCCCCGGATAACATGTATGGATAGCGTACACATTCAAAAGATATGTCTATACATCAGGAGGCAGGCTCAGACGGTGTTAGGCCCAGTATGGCTTGCACGTGATTGCGCAAAGGTGAGAAAGGGTACCGTATCCCCGCATAACATGTATGGATAGCGTACACATTCAAAAGATATGTCTATACATCAGGAGGCAGGCTCAGACGGTGTAAGGCCCAGCATGGCTTGCAAGTGATTGCACAAAGGTGAGAAAGGGTACCGTATCCCCGGATAACATGTATGGATAGCGTACACATTCAAAAGATATGTCTATACATCAGGAGGCAGGCTCAGACGGTGTCAGGCACAGTATGGATTTGACGGCCCAGACTACACAGCGGAGGAGCAGAGAGAGGTAAAGATTGCAAATGCTGGGGCCCTGCCCAAGCAAGGGGGGCCCACTCGTGGGCGTCGGTACTGGCACTGGGCCCCTCATAGTACAGCGGTGTGTCTGACGGCGGGTGTGCACCACCACCGTCAGAGACACTTGATTGCACTATGAGGGACCCTGTGCCAGTGCCCGCGCCCAAGAGTCGGCCTACCCACCTGTCCAGGGCAACGGCACTCACTCGCACGGTGTCGTGCGCTAGGTAGTGACCCCGGCCATGGGGGGGGGGAGGCAGCACAGTTAGGGAGTTTTAGAAAGTGGCATATGTTGATGTTGGACATTCAGCTGATGCAAAAGGCGAAATAGGTCAAGTCCCAGGAAGAGGTGGACCAAGCCATTTTTCTGTCACCCTATGTGTCATCAGGGGAAGGTGGGACAAAATCCTTGGAAACCCATGCATGGTTCATTTTAATGAAGGTTAGATCATCCACATTTTGGGTTGACAGACGGGTCCTTTTTTCTGTCAGGATTGATCCAGCTGCACTGAAGACTCTTTCCGATAGCACACTTGCAGCAGGGCAAGAGAGCTCCTGTAAGGCATATTGTGCCAATTCAGGCCAGGTGTCCAGTTTAGCAGCCCAATAGTCAAAGGGGAATGACCTGTGTGGGAGAACATCGATATGGGAGGAAAAGTAGTTTGTAACCATAGTTGACAACTGCTGTCTCCTGTCACTTTCCATCGATGCTGTATTACCAGTTGTGTGAGCGGTACTTGAAAAATCAGTCCACAACATTGTCATGAAACCCCTGTCTCCAACGCCACTTCTGCTGTGTGCACCATGAACACCTCTGCCAAGCTGCCCCCGGCCCGTACGGCTCGTGTGAGAACCATCACCGCTGCTGTGTGCTGGGAATGCCTCAAGCAACCGATTTACCAGAGTTGCTTGTTTATTAGCCAATATTAGGTCAAGGTTCTCCTGTGGCATGATGTTTTGTAATTTGCCTTTATAGCATGGATCCAGGATGCTGGCCAACCAGTAGTCGTCATCGTTCATCATTTTGGCAATGCGGGGGTCCCTTTTTAGGATCCGCAAGGCATAATCTGATATGTGGGCCAATGTTCCCGGTGTCAATGATGCACAGCGAGTGCTGGTTGGAGGAGCACTTTCTGGCAAATCCACATCCCTCCAGTCACGCACAAACCCTGTACCAGACCTTGCCACGCCAACATTTTCACTTGCCCCACGAGATGCATCCTCCTCCCCTAAATAATCATCCCCATCATCATCCTCCTCCTCCTCTTCTTCCTCCAACTCGTCCAGGAGAGGTCCCTGAGCAGACAATGGCTGAATGTCATCAAGGATTCCCTCCACCTCTTCCTCCTCATCAACATTGGCTGCAGACGCCTGCTCCTTAAGGTGCGTCAAAGTTTGCATGAGCAGACGCATAAGTGGGATGCTCATGCTTAGGATGGCGTCGTCTGCGCTTACCAGCTGTGTGCATTCCTCAAAACACTGAAGGACTTTACAGAGGTCTTTCAGCTTCGACCACTGCACTCCTGTCAACTCCATGTCTGCTCTCAAAGTGCCTGGCCGTGTATCCTCCCACAAATGCATTATGGCATGTGCAGGGTGGAGTTCCACCTTGTTGCAATGTCGATAATGAGGCGGTGGTTGGGAAGGTGGAGCAATCGCTGCAGCTTCTGCATACGAACGGAGTGTACAGGCGACCGGCGGATGTGCGCGCATAGTCTTCGCACCTTATGGAGCAGGGCTGTTAACTCCGGATAATTTTTGAGGAAGCACTGCACCACCAGGTTCAAGGTGTGAGCCAAGCAAGGTATGTGGCTGAGTTTTGAAAGGGCTATGGCTGCCACAAAATTACGGCCGTTATCACTAACTACCTTGCCTGCCTCAAGATGTACACTGCCCAGCCATGACTCAGTTTGTCGCTTCAAGTACTCGGCCAGCACCTCGGCGGTGTGTCTGTCGCCCAAACACATCATCTGCAACACAGCCTGCTGACGCTTTCCACTAGCTGCTCGATAAGGGAACACCTCGTGTGCAACAGTGGCAGCTGCAGATGGAGTGCTCGTACGACTGCGCTCTGTGGACGAGCTTTCGCTTCTGGAGGAGGAGGAGGAGGGTGGAACGCCTACAGCCAACTGTTTCCTATACCGTGGGCTAGGCAGCACTGTCCCACCACCGCTGTCCCCTGTGGACCCTGCATCCACCACATTAACCCAGTGCGCAGTGATGGACACGTAACGGCCCTGGCCATACCGACTGGACCATGCATCAGTTGTGAGGTGCACCTTTCCACTCACTGACTGCTTGAGTGCATGGACAATGCGGTCTTTCACATGATGGTGGAGGGCTGGGATGGCTTTGCGAGAGAAGAAGTGGCGACTGGGTAGGTCATAGCGTGGTACTGCATAGGCCATGAGTTCGCGGAAAGCTGCGCTTTCCACCAACCGATAGGGCATCATCTCAAACGAGATTAGTTTGGCAATGTGGGCGTTCAAACCCAGTGTACGCGGATGAGAGACTGAGTACTTTCTTGACCTACTCATAGTGTCTGGGAGGGTGAGCTGGACTTGAGAGCTGCATATGGTGGAAGTAGCGGTGGACAGGGCGGACTGAGAGAGGGTTGATGATGGTGATGGAGTTGGTGTTCTTTCTGATGGCCTAGATTCAGTATTTCGTTGATATAACAGTGGGATTCCCTGACTGCTGTGGCCTTGCAACGACACCTCAACATTTGCTGCTGTGCTAACCGGTGGGCTTACAGTGGGGGAAACAATGTAGCGTTGCTGACTACCTTCTTTGTGATCAGTTGCACATGTGGCACTTGAGGTTTGGTGTTGTGTCCACGCTTGCAAGTGCATGCTGGTTAAATGTCTAAGCATGCAACTGGTATTCAAATTTTTCAGATTTTTCCCTCGGCTAAAGGTCTTTGCGCACTTCTTACAGATAACCTTGGCCTGATCATGAGGATTTTGTTCAAAAAAGTGCCACACTGCACTCTTCCTACTTTGGCAGACATTTTGCGGCCTAGCACGCTGTGATGTTTTGACCCTCTGGACAAGCTGTCCAGCAACTCTTTTGATTTTTGGAACCTGTCTTTGGAGTGCTCCGGGCCTGCCAGATAACAGCTGTTGCGATGTTGATGTCTGCTGTGGATGCTCCTCATCTGAGCTATTGGAAGCAGCACCCTCTTCCCCCAATGGATGCCAATCTGGGTCAACAACTGGGTCATCCATCACCTCCTCTTCAATGTCATGTGCACCTTCCTCTGTGTCACCGTGTATGGTGGTATAGTGTGCGGGAAGGGACACCTGAGTCTCATCAGGGTCAGAATCTGGCTCTGTACACTGCGAGGACAATGTAGTACTCTGAGTGAATGTACCAGCAGAATCATCTATCAGCGGCTGTGCATCAGTGCACTCCATGTCAGATTCATCTTGGCCTGGGTAATTCACCATTTCACTTGATAATCCAGGCATGGTATGTGAAAACAGCTCCATGGAGTAATCAGTAGTATGGCCTGCGGCATCCTTCAATCTTGGTTGTGGTGAAGGACACAAGGAAAGGTGTGGTTCATGAACATGAGCCTCCAATGACGACTCAGTGCTTTTACTTTTTACAACTTCAGAAGAGGAGGCGATAGAGCTGGAGGCTGAGTCAGCAATGTAAGACAAAACTTTTTCCTGATGCTTTGGCGTTAAAAGCGGTTTGCCAACTCCTAAAAAACTAAGCCTTCGAAGCCTTATGGAGCCAGACGATGACGCAGGCTCAACACCTCCTGCATTCGGTCCTATTTTGCTTTTGCCACTACCATCAGATCCACCACCAACACCATCATTACCAGCTGCCAACCCCCGCCCAATTCCACGGCCTCTTCCACCAGCCTTCCTCATTTTTGGTAGAAATGTAGACAAAATCCTACAAACTATATAGTAATGTAAAACAAGGTACAAGGTGTCTATAGGACAGGGGAGATTTAGATTTTCTGCAGACACTTGTGGACACTGGACACTTGGATTGTGTGAGGCCCACTGAATATCACAACGCTATGTCACAGGCTCGATGCAGCAGGTGTGAAAAAAGTGACTACAGGATAAGGGAGATTTTGAATTTCTGGGAGATTTTGAATTTCTGCAGACACTTGTAGACACTGAACATTTGGATTGTGTGAGGCCCACTGAATATCACAGTGCTATGTCACAGGCTCGATGGCACAGGTGTGAAAAAAGTGACTACAGGATAAGGGAGATTTTGAATTTCTGGGAGATTTTGAATTTCTGCAGACACTTGTAGACACTGAACATTTGGATTGTGTGAGGCCCACTGAATATCACAGTGCTATGTCACAGGCTCGATGGCACAGGTGTGAAAAAAGTGACTACAGGATAAGGGACATTTTGAATTTCTGGGAGATTTTGAATTTCTGCAGACACTTGTGGACACTGGACACTTAGATTGTGTGAGGCCCACTGAATATCACAGCGCTATGTCACAGGCTCGATGGCACAGGTGTGAAAAAAGTGACTACAGGATAAGGGAGATTTTAAATTTCTGCAGACACTTGTGGACACTGGACACTTGGATTGTGTGAGGCCCACTGAATATCACAGCACTATGTCACAGGCTCGATGGCACAGGTGTGAAAAAAGTGACTACAGGATAAGGGAGATTTTGAATTTCTGCAGACACTTGTGGACACTGGACACTTGGATTGTGTGAGGCCCACTGAATATCACAGCGCTATGTCACAGGCTCGGTGGCACAGGTGTGAAAAAAGTGACTACAGGATAAGGGACATTTTAATTTTCTGCAGACACTTGTGGACACTGGACACTTGGATTGTGTGAGGCCCACTGAATATCACAGCACTATGTCACAGGCTCGATGGCACAGGTGTGAAAAAAGTGACTACAGGATAAGGGAGATTTTGAATTTCTGCAGACACTTGTGGACACTGGACACTTTTGGATTGTGTGAGGCCCAATGAATATCAGAGTGCTATGTCACAGGCTCGATGCAGCAGGTGTGAAAAAAGTGACTACAGGATAAGGGAGATGTTGAATTTCTGCAGACACTGGACACTTTTGGATTGTGTGAGGCCCAATGAATATCAGAGCGCTATGTCACAGGCTCGATGCAGCAGGTGTGAAAAAAGTGACTACAGGATAAGGGAGATTTTGAATTTCTGCAGACACTGGACACTTTTGGATTGTGTGAGGCCCAATGAATATCAGAGCGCTATGTCACAGGCTCGATGCAGCAGGTGTGAAAAAAGTGACTACAGGATAAGGGAGATTTTGAATTTCTGCAGACACTTGTGGACACTGGACACTTTTGGATTGTGTGAGGCCCACTGAATATTAGAGCGCTATGTCACAGGCTCGATGGCACAGGTGTAAAAAAAGTGAATTGTAGAATTGGGCAGAATAGGAATCTCCCTAGAGTGTAGGTCTGTAAGAACGGAACAAGTCCTCCACTTATCCTTCCACAGTGACACACAGATAGCTTCACTGTGGCTGTGATAACAGCCGTTACACGGTACTGTGTGAGGAGCGTACACCGCTTTATGGTGTGAATAAATGCACGCTCAGTACCTTAGCAGGACAAAAAAAAAATTGGGATTGCTTTTAAAAAAGCAGTTTGCAGAGCAGTGGGGAAACAGCAATGCAGCTGTCAGGAAGCCTTAGAAGGCAGCCTAACAACCAACATCGCTGATCCACCACAATATAGCCTCCCCTTGCACTGCACACACAGTGACTGGTGTGTTGCACAGGCAAAATCGCTAGCAGCAGAAGCAGTTTTTTTGTCTTCTTCCCTGCCTAACGCTCTCCCTACAGAATCAGCAACCTCTCCCTATGCTAAGATCGGCAGAAGTAAGATGGCGGTCAGCGTGCACGCCCTTTTATAACCCCTGTGACGCCCACCAAAGCAAGCCAATCACTTGCATGCCCTTCTGAAAGATGGTGGCGACCCCTGCCTATGTCATCACGTTGCCCACAGTGTCCGTGGATCCTGATTGGCTGAAAAAGAGCGCTAAACAAACTTTTGAAACATGACTTTGGCGCGTAAGTCGCCGACCTCGTGGCCGACCTCATCCTAGTGTCGGGTTTCGTTTCATGAAACCCGACTTTGCCAAAAGTCGGCGACTTTTGAAATTGTTCGACCCGTTTCGCTCAACTCTACTGGTCAGTATTTGAGTCAAAAGAGATCAGTGTCTCTTTCTCTGTCTTTCTCTCTTCAGTACTCCTTGTTCTTTACACCGAAGATAGTCCTTAAAGACATTGCCTGTATGTTTGAGGTCTTTCTCCTTCTTTAGAATAGATTTGGAGCCAATCAGACACCTCTCTGATGGTATTGCATGAGGACACCATCAAATCTCAAAGTCTTTTTGTTGAAATACAGCCTCAAACTTGCAAGGAAACTCAACCATGCTTCACATGCCTGCAGACACTCATGACTATGTTGGTCTCCAGCCCTTCAGATGCAAACTTCTTCTACAGCCAAATATTTTACATTTTGACTCGCCAGTTGACCTGCTGACATTTTTTTTTTGTACACTCGCTTCTAAGTTTTCATACACGTTGAGTGACTTGATCTGATTTCCATGTTTCGCCACAATTCTTCCATGAAAATCACTTCTGGACAGACTTCCCTGAATAGTAGATGGGTGTAGCCCCCTGGTTACTGACAGTTCCGAGCTGCTGGCACTGCTGGACATCTGCCAATTTAGAAAGGAAGTAAGCATGATATATGTCTAATCTGCTGATTTTATGAAAGTGCTGTCCTCACTCCTGCAGAGCTTTCTTTTCAGGCAGCACTGACTCTACCCAATTTGGCACTATCAAGCGATAAAGGAGGGGGCAGCAGAGCATTGTAATTGAAGGGTGGAACACTGTACTGAGAGCTTGTGGCCACACCAACCATTACTACAATAAAGGTATGATTTTTATAAATCTATTTAACATTGTGATTATTTTAAATAGCATTTTTGAGATGATAGACTCCCTTTAAGACGTTAAACTAATGCAATTGGAGCTAGCTCCAATTGCATCGGTTGCTGAGGGGTGCCAGCTTTGTAACATAGCAAGCACCAATGCCACATGCAGCTGGCTCAGCTTTTAACCCCACTTCACAGGGTAGTAGCTCACAACCGCCATGCATATATGCAGTCATCATTAAGTGGTGAAACTAAATACTGACTTTACTAAACCATTTTCACATTGCTAAACCTTATACAAAAAGTTGACTTTTTTAAAATATTGACTGTACCTGTTCTACTATATAATATGAAATGTAATAATAATTTGGAAATAAATATAAGATAAAAAACAATATTAAAGCTGAATTAATCATATACATATATTTGGAAAAATAGTTTACAGCTAATCTAACAACAAACAGAACAGCCAATTATAGTCCAACTAATTATTTATGTAGATAATGTTCTCTAATGCATAAAACAGAATTCATCATCTTTCCCCCATCTCACGCGACCCCCCCAACAGACCTATCCATTAAAGTAAACGGCTGCCCACTCTCTCCAGTCCCACAAGCTCACTGCCTAGGGGTTATCCTTGACACTGATCTCTCTTTCAAACCACATATCCAAGCCTTTTCCACTTCCTGCCGACTTAAACTCAAAAACATTTCACGGATACGTGCATTCCTCAACCAAGAATCTGCAAAAACCCTAGTCCATGCCCTCATCATCTCCCGCCTAGACTACTGAAACCTCCTGCTCTGTGGCCTCCCCTCTAACACTCTCGCACCCCTCCAATCTATTCTAAACTCTGCTGCCCGACTAATCCACCTGTCCCCCCACTGTCATGATCCATGCTGGATCATGACAGATAAAAGCACTAGTAACCTTTTTTTTTCCTTAAGCTGTGTGCATAAAGTTAGTTTTTGCCCCCGGTGGCCATTAAGGTCATTGCACTGTGTGGTTTCAGTTCTTGTTTTGCCCCCGGAGGCCGTTAGGGTCATTGCACTCTGGTTACTTTAGTTTAGTGCACGCGATTATGAAGCAGGTGTGATTGCTGGCTCTTACCTATAAAAGAGTGTCAGGTGGTTGCAATCACTGTTGGTGATATTTCTCATTTCCAACCAAGACTGGTGAAGGAAGGAACTATACAGAGCAGCTCAGGGGAGCTCTGGTGTAAAGTCTGGTGAAGGAAGGAATTACAGAGAGGTGTTCCTTGCAGCTCTGACAAAGCTTGGAGAAGTAGCAGCTATTATGGAGGAAATCTGCATTCTGGTAGTGGACTCTGTTGCTGGGAGCAATAGCAACAGAGCAAAGCTAAGTGGTGTTATCCTTGTTTGTATTTTTCCCTGGTGTGTATTAGTACAGCGGTGGGGCCAGTGCCTGCACCACCCAGCTCCCTAGCAAGGGATAGGTGTAGGGTATGCTAGGGTGACAGGTTCCGGCTCCGTGACAGGTGAGGAGCCTGTATAGGGAACGTTAGGAGTGTGAGGGACACTGACTCAGGGGAGTGCAGGAGGTCTCCACGTCCCCGTTCCCTATCGCAGGGCCCACCATTGTAACTGTTTCCCCTTCCCCCGTGTCTTGTTGTTTTAGTTACCGGCCTGCGGGTCGTGTCTCACAGGACAGTTAGACGTGCCAATTTTGTTGTTTTAGTTACCGACCTGCAGGTCGTGTCACACGGTACGGGTCCACATGACACCCTCTATTCCCTGGCCTCTCCCCTATGTCAATCCCTGCATTGGCTCCCCATTTCCCAAAGACTCCAGTTCAAAACCCTAACCATGACATACAAAACCATCCACAACCTGAGTCCTCCATACATCTGTGACCTCGTCTCCCAGTACTTACCTGCACGCAACCTCCGATCCTCACAAGATCTCCTTCTCTACTCCCCTCTTATCTCCTCTTCCCACAATCGCATACAAGATTTCTCCCGTGCATCCCCCCTACTCTGGAACGATCTACCACAACATATCAGACTCTCGCCTACCATGGAAATCATCAAAAAGAACCTGAAGACCTACCTCTTCCGACAAGCCTACAACCTGCAGTAACCACCGATCCACCAGACCGCTGAATGACCAGCTCTACCCTAAACTACTGTATCCTCACCTGTTGTGAGTTCATTTTCCCCTTCACCGTTGATGTCTGATGAACTCCCTCTGCTGGTGAAGAGAGGTAGTGAAATTGATTGGGTTGGGAAGAACCTGTCATCTGAACAGGTGGAGCCTGATTGGACACCCGGAATCACTGAGTGGATATAAGGCAGCCAACGCCCTACAGGGGTGCTGGTGATCCTTTCTGCTCTG
Source organism: Dendrobates tinctorius (assembly GCF_039654945.1). Taxonomy (NCBI): domain Eukaryota; kingdom Metazoa; phylum Chordata; class Amphibia; order Anura; family Dendrobatidae; genus Dendrobates; species Dendrobates tinctorius. Next base: position 37,968,125 of record NW_027361743.1, on the reverse strand, counting down.
AGCTCTTGCAAACCAGTTCAGTACCTGTCTTCTGAAAGCTAAGTATTTGCTCTCTTATTTTTCCATGAGATATTGTCTGTTTACTTAGTGTTTGTGTTCTGCCTGCCCTTGTTGGTACAGGCTGAGCTCCATTTTTGTCTCTGGTCAAGTTGATCTTTTGCTCAGTCTTCAGAATATACCTGAGTGCTGATATAGTGTTTTTGAAGTCTAGTGACTTCAGGGCCATTTTTCTATCAGACATGTTGGACATTATTTTGGCAGTATTTTTGCGGATTGCAGCCAGCATCTTTTCTGTCCTTTCCTATTTAGTTAGTTGGGCCCCATCTTTTGCTCAACCTGTCTTTCTGTCTGTGTTTGTGTTTTCATCTGCTTTTCACCGACAATACATGTTGGGGGCTGTCTATTGCTTTGGGGTCTGCTCTGGGGCAGTTTCGATTTCCCCTTTCTTTCTTTAGGCTTATTTAGTTCTCCGGCTGTGAACGAGGGGTCTAGGGCACCGTAGGAACCCCCCACGGCTACTGTTAGTTGTGTGAATAGGATCAGGGGTCTGCAATCCGATAGCTACCAACCTCTCCGGTTTTCTGGACTTAGCTTGCATTTTTGTTTTTTCCTCCTTCGGTGACTCATTCATAACACTCACCTATCCCTTGTAGATTGTGAGCCCTCGCAGGCAGGGTCCTCTCTCATCCTGTACCAGTCGTGACTTGTATTGTTTAAGATTACTGTACTTGTATTTATTATGTATAACCCTCCTCACATGTAAAGCACCATGGAATAAATGGCGCTATAATAATAAATAATAATAATAATAATATGGTGGTGCTATCCATTAATTGTTGAATACTAGGGATTAGGTAATACCTTGCTCAAGTAAATCTTGGCTTGTCCACTTCTAATAAAAAAAAGTCAGGATGGGTTTAAAAAAAACTTAAAAATTAAAAGAGTTCTCATTCACCGATTTTCCCTTTCGCACCTGCTTCATCACTTTCGAGGTCTCCCACTGATCTCTGCCTCTTGATCACTCTCAACACAAAGGAAATAACTGCTTAGTCAATCATAGAAATCAAGAAAATGTGGGTTGCACTCTTATTAGAGGAGGAGAGGTGAAAGGAGACTGGGATGGATTCCCTCAAATCATGTTATTAAAATTCATGTATTATTCATATTAAAATTCACTATGCACTCTCGAAATAATGCAAGTATGATATATTAAAGTATAATTATTCAATTGAATAACAAAGATATTTCAAGGGTAAATCAGACCAATTCAGCATTTATTGCATCAATAAACAATTATTATTCAAGTTTCGATGCTCCTCGGTCTTTAGCAAGATATCGCAGCAACGGTGCGAGTGACCACTGGAGTGTCAATCATTGACCACAGAATTGAGCCACCTCACTCAGACAGTGATTTGCAGAAATAATCACATATCCCGGTGTAAAAACTTAATCGACTCAGTAGGAAATAGAGACCTGCAGTAAACTTGGCAAAGTCAGGGCAAAAGCAGTGGTGAAGTTATCGCTGGTTTATTTAAGCAATAATTAGGAAAATTATGTATTGAACTGTATACTGTCGAAAGGTCGACCTTAGAGAAGGCTGAGACCATGCTGTCACGACCCCCAGGTTTGCTAGTTTTAATCTCCAGGTGCAATGCATGTGATGTGGTGTGTTCCCAGAGTGGTGTTAAAAATGTGTTTACAAAAATAACTTTATTGATTTTTATTTTAAGAAAATATAGAAAGTAATATTTTTTTTCTCATAAACCATTCATTTTATGATGGCTGAAATTTTTAAAATAAAAAAATATATATATTTGATATCACAGAATTTATAAAAAAACATAATCTAAATAAAATTATTGTTTCTCCTTGCCAAATGCTGAAACCAAACAATTCAAGATTAGCTGTTTTTTTTTCTTCTCCCATCTACTTAAAAAGTTGTATGTTCCCCAAATGCTACCAATCTAAACTACAGCTCACACCGGGTCTATAATCCCTTCTAAATGCAATAAGGACAACTTGTTCACTATATAGCATTTACAACACCTACCTCCTAAGAGATTTTCTCTATTAAAACAATTTTTTCTCCTGTTTCCAATCATGGATCCTCTACATAAGAACTTTATAGATATTGATGACCATACAACAAGGCTCACTAAGGTAGCCTCAGTGTTCAGCAATGAAACACCTGATTTGATAACTGAAACTAATGAGTTGAGAACTTTAATGCTACAATTGGAGAAAAAAATGGTCAAAGAGATGAAAACCTGGTGGGATCTGACTATTTTGAAAACATACGAGTCCAAAAGTATGATCCCTAGAGGACTACGATTAAAAAAAGTACCTACAAGAATTTTCAATGAGGATTTTGAAAAGGAATGGTACTCCATTTTGAGTCAATGTTCCCTAAAGCTCATCTCTTTAATAATAAAATATGAGGACATGGAAATGAATTCGGTCAAACAGGATATAGTTTGCAATGCTCTTTGGAGGTGCACACCAGTTCTAAAGATTTTAACTTTTACAATGACAGATTGAAAACCAATATTACTAAGTTGGAAAATCATATCATGGACATTAAGAAATCAAAATTTAAACGAGATACAGAGGATTACATTGCTAATAAAGTTTATAATTGGAATACTAGACCACATTCTATTTTAAAAAAACAAGCACAGAGACGGGATTCTGCCAAAGGAAAAGTGAGCTTTAAAGATAAAGATTATTCTTAGGACATTTCTTTTTTTTCTACTACTGATGGACTTTCAGACTCTTCAATGGGTTCAACGAGCAGTATACATTCTGTGGATCAGAGGTCGGCTTCCAACATTACTAGTACCAGTGGAGCGATTTCAAAAAACGCAGGAAACGTGCGGGCCGTAAACACAGGGGGAGGAAGATATCCCATTCGGCACAAGAATTGCCGTCATTAGAGGCTCCAGTCTGGAATTTGTCAAGCTATGTGATCTCAGAAGAACAGATTGCGGTACTCAGCAAGGGTCTAAGTTTTTCTCCCACGACTGACTTTGATTTATTTAAGACTCTACTTGATCTGAATAAATTTGCACGTAATCTAACAGTGAAATGTCATTTTCTTACAGATGATACTGCTAAACATGTTACCTGTATAGATAATCTTGATTCTCCTATTACTGATGATATTCGTATGTTTCAGGAACAGAAAGCATTTCTTAGTTTAAAATCATTAGAAAGAGAATCATGTGTGGGTCCAATTTCACTTAATGATTCTTTTTCTGTCAGCAATCCACTTTTTTATCCATTAAAATCCAGACCAGCGGTCTTAGACCAATTTCAGGATTTAATTGAACAGGAATTAGTTGACCTTAATAAATTTAATATGGAATCTAAAAATAAATACTATAATTTAACTAAAAGGGAGAAAAAAGCACTTAAAGACTTGCATAATAATCAGGATCTCATAGTAAGGCAGTCAGACAAAGGTGGCACCATAGTGCTTTTAGATGCAGGATTGTACGAAAAACTGAATTTGTTTGATTTGGAAAATAAGGAGACCTATCTTGAACTAAGTTCTAATCCTACTGATGAGTATAATTCATTGCTTCATAATTTGTTGCTGGAAGGTGTTCATATGAATGTTTTGGATGACAGATTGGCCGAATTTTTGAAAAATGATCATCCTGTCACTCCAATCTATCATTCATTTCCTAAAATTCACAAAGATGTATTCCCTCCCCCTATGAGACCAATAGTTGCAGGTATTGGTTCCATAGGGGAAAGATTGGGATCTTGGGTGGACCATTACCTGCAATCTTTGGTGCAAAACACACCTAGCTATATACGTGATTCCAAATATGTAACTGCAGTTTTTGATCAATTCCATTGGAAGGAGGAATATGCATGGTTAACATGCGATGCAGTGAGTTTATATCCATCAATCCATCACTCTGTGGAATTATCTAGTTTGACATATTATCTGGACACATATTCTACCTACAGTAATGACATAAAAAATTTTCTGATATCTGCCGTGGATTTTTTGTTAAACCATAATTATTTTAGTTTTGATAATAGATTTTTCAAACAGCTGAAGGGCATCAGTATGGGCGCGAAATTTTCGCCTTCCTTAGCCAACATTGTTATGCTCAAATGGGAAGAAAGTCATATTTATGACGATAATAATGATATATGCAAACATATTGTTTGGTACGGTCGTTACATAGACGATCTGATCTTAATATGGAGAGGCACACAAAAGGAGGCTGAAAAATTCGTAGATTATATCAATGACAATGAATATCATCTGAAATTTACTTATTCTTTTCAGAAAAAAATACTAATTTTTTGGATCTGAATCTCAGAGGTAATGTATCTAAGCATACCGTTGAGATCACTCCCTATAGAAAGCCAACTTCAAGTAATTCTATTCTTAGGGCCAATTCTTGCCATCCAAAACATGTCTTAAAAAATATTCCATATGGTGAGCTTATTAGGATAAGACGTAATTGTTCTGAAAATGATGCATTTTTGGAAGAAACAGAGAAAACTTGTGAGCGACTTTCACAAAGAGGATATCCTAAATGCAATTTAGATAATGCACGTGAAAGAATTCTACAGACAGATCGTAAAAATGTATTAACAACCAAAAAAGGTAGATTTATTCAGAATAATTCACATAAAAATAAAAAGAACTATAATAATAATGTAGTATTCAGTACTCCTTATAGCTTGCAATATGGACAAATTGTAGATATCATTAAAAAACATTTACCAATGCTAAAACAAGATGACAGATTGAAACAAATATTAACACATAGTGACATCAAGTTTGTAGCAAAACGAGCTCCTACCCTGGGTTCGATCCTGTCTCCAAGCTAAGGCCTCTTTCACACATCCGGTTTTTGTAATCCGGCACGATGCGGCGAAATTTTTCATAACCGGATCCAGCACCGGATCCGGTTTTGTCCCATAAGCTTTCATGGTCGCCGCATCGTGCCGGATGGTTATGCGTCGTGTCCGGTTGTTGCCGGACACGGCAAAAATTAGCCGTCCGGCATCTGCAAAAAACGTTCTCTGCAACGTTTTTTGTCAGCACCGGACCGGCTTTTTCCACAGCGCATGCCCGGACTCTGTGAATGTTAATCCCACAAGTGCCCGGCGAGAGAGAGATCTCTCTCTGTCACCCGGACACTTGTGAGCGATCTCTCTCGCCGGGCACTTGTGGGGTTAACACTCACAGTGTCTGGGTGAGAGAGAGAGATCTCTCTGTGGGGTTAACCCCACAAGTGCCCGGCAAGAGAGAGAGATTCTCTCACCTGGACACTGAGTGTTAACCCCACATGTCTCTCTCTCTCTCCACCCCCCTCTCCTCTCCCCTCCCCTCTCCTCTCCTCTCCTACCCTCCCCTCACCTCCCTTTCAGCAGCTGTCTCTCTCAGCGGCTGCCTCTGTCCACCTCCTCCTGCGGCTCCTTTAAATCATGTCCGAGCCGTATCAGACGCCGCACACACATCCGGTGTCACGGCTGCAGGCCGGATCCGGCGGCCCGGCTTTTCGCCACACGCCGCAGGACCCCACACACCGGATGTGTGAAAGTAGCCTTATTCGTCAGCTCTCCTCGGGATACTAATAGAGCTACTTGGCTGGACGCCACAGGATTTTTTAGATGTGGAGCTAACCGTTGCAAAACATGCAATTATGTTTATAAAACAAACACATTTTTGTCTTCATATAATCAAAAGCAATTTGACATACATGATTACATTAATTGCAACACTGAGAATGTGGTGTATCTTATAGAATGTACCGCATGCAAAGTTCAGTATGTCGACTGCACTACTTGTCCGCTGAAGGTGCGGATCAGGAGACATTTATCAGACGCTGTAAATTCTCAAGCCCTGTCCGCCTCAGCTGTGTCAAGACATTTTTACAATGTGCACAAAGGCAATTTAAGTAGTTTTAGATTTTGTGGAATCGAAAAGGTTTACAAACCTCCTAGAGGAGGTAATTTACAACAGAAATTATTTAACCGTGAAACATACTGGATGTTTATGCTTGACACCCGTATTCCCCGTGGTCTCAATGCCAGACAAGATTTAATAAAATTATATTGAATACTGTTTATGCAGTATCTTATAAGGAAATGTTTTATCCTATTTCACTGTTATCCATGATGATTCTTGACCAAGAAATATTTGGGTTTTTTTTTTGTTTTGTTTTTTTGTATATGCTTTTTTGCATTTTTAATTGTCTGTCCAATCAATGTCATGTGCACTCTATATATAGTTTCTCAATGTATTAGCAGGTAGATCATGACTAAGACTATTTTTTAGTTGAAACGCGTTGATCCTCCTCACTGGTGTGCTTGGTGTTTGCTATAGAAATTTTTAAAGAACCAACATATTTTTAAGTTGTCCAATAAAGCTTTGCAAATTGCAGCCGCCTCCGTCTCCAGCTGGATCACTTTTTTTTCTTCCTCAAACTACAGCTCATTCCACAAATAACATTCCTTAACACTGCTCTGTTTACAGAAAAATAAAAATAATATTGGTCTCAGATATGGCAACACAAAAATAAATTATTTTATTTAAAAAAAAGTTTTCATTGTCCAAAAGTGTTTAACACCTTTTCGACATCGAGCAAAATAGTACACCAATATTGGACTCCTCTGTTTGGTGCAGGCTCAAGCGCTGAGCCCGCACCTTTCAGGGCACTTGACAGCTGATCTGTACAGCTGACATGTGCCCACAACAGCCAGGGGTGGAATTACGATCCACCCACAGCTGTCAACTAGTTAAATGCTGCTGTCAATCTTTGACAGTGGCATTTAACTCGCGCTTACCAGAAGCGCGTCACTAATCCCGCTCATCGGCGCCCGTGTCACATGACATCCAGCGGTCGGTGATCATAGCAAGTGAGCATTTCTGCTACACTCGCTATCAGAGTGCTGCAGTTTCTAGTCTCCCATAGAGAATATTGAAGCATGCAAAAAGTAAGTTTTAAAAAATATTTAAAAAATAGATCAATATAAAAAAAGAATTCACCCATTCGTTAAACGGCATAGCGAGAAAAAAAAGTCAAAATACCAGAATTACGTTTTGTTGGTCGCCGCTACATTGCAATAAAATGCAATAACTGGTGATCAAAAGATCGTATCCACACAAAAATGATATCAATAGAAACAGCAGCTCGGCATGCTAAAAATAAGCCCTCACCCAGCCCGAGATAAAAAAAAAATTGAGATGCTACAGGTCTCGGAAATATGACCTCGTAATGACATGGTGAATCAAAATGGCAGGTCAGTTTTTGCATTTAGTAAACATAGTACAAAAACAAAAAAACAACTGTGGAATTCCACTTTTTATGCGATTTCACCGCACTTTTTCCAGTACACGATATGGTAAAACCAATGGTGCTGTTCAAAAGAACAACTTGTCCCACAAGAAACAAGCCCTCACATGGCCATATTGACCAAAAAATAAAAAAAATATGGCTCTGGGAAGAAGGGGAGCAAAAACAAAAACGGAAATGTCTCTGGTCTTTAAGGGTCGATTCACACTACCCAAACTATAGGCACCATGAATTAGAACCTGGCTGCATGATTGCAGCCAGTTATAATTTTAGCTGAAACTGGCATTTTAGAGAAAAACTGCATTTTACAGCTTCTCCAAGCACAGATTCAGGTAATTTACAGGTCTCTCCCGTGTGTATCTATAAAAAGACCTTTCAATCAACTGGAGTGGTGCAAGCATGGGTCAGCTGGGGGCTGCGGTCAAGTATCATCTCTGTGTATGATCCCAGGCTGGATCTTTCCCCAGCTGGATCTTTAAACTTTGAGCCCAATTTATCAAAGTTTTCATTCCAGAATTCTGGTGTTAAACCTTTGGAAAATCACAAAACTTAAGTTGTGCCTAAATATTATGAGTTTTGGAGTTTTCACTCCAGTTTCTAACAACTCCATCAAAATTGGTGGAGCTGGGGTGGGACAGGGGAGACGTAGGGCCATAACGCCACAATTCATCTAATTCATGATGAGCTATGGCATTCCATAAGCCAGAAATCTCATTGACTGGCATAGTGGACAGAGGCACACTCCACTCATCATAAGCTCCAGATTCATAAGAGATGTGCAGATTTTTATTAATCAAGATCATCTGACTCCAGTATGCCCCCTCATCAAGACCGGCGTGAACAATGCCGGTTTTGATGATTAGGGCCCTATGTACTCTCTGCAACGCTACAGCATTTCAGAGAAAAACATACCTGGCTGTAATTGTGCAGCCAGACTCGAACTAATGCTGCCCATGTCTTGAACAACATGAATCGATTGACAGGTTCATTTTAGAATAGAAAAAACAATTAATGGGGTATTGTCATAATCCTATTGGTCTACAGAAAAAAAGCCAGCCCATCATTTATATATAATATGGTGAATGCGATAAAGCAACACTCAAAAAGTATTGGAACATTGCTGATTGTATTCTATCACTCGCTTCCCATCTAATCATAATGATAGAAAGAGATAAAGACTATGTTACAGAACACAAAATGAGTATTTAGTTTGCCAAAGAGTTCCGTTTTCATTATTGTCTGGGGTTCAAATATGGCAAGTCATAATAATGTTTCTTTAGGTTTACCATTGGAACTGGCTACCAAAATCAAGTGTCCGAAAAATAGATGTTCCGCCTACAGATACATGATGTTCCTGGAACCTGGCATCTTTCTTTATTGATATTATACATCAGGATAATAAGAATTCATTTAAACTTTAGACAGCTTCATTTGTTTCTAATTCCTCTGTTTTATATTTCCATATTTTATTTTCTCCAGACTGACACCATTAAGATTTTAATTGTCGTCTGCAACAGTTTCATTCAGTGAATTACAAAACTTCATTATGATGGTATAATATTTGTAGGTAATCATAGAACTATAATGAGCTTTATTTTGCTGTATTTACATGAATTTTTGGAAAAAATTAAAGTAGAATATAATTCCAGCCAAATAAATTTGCTTATCTCTTCTTGCCACCCTTTTCTTTCACTAATGCATACATTTAACCAGTTAAAGACTAAGACACTTTTCCATTATTGAACAGGAATAAAGTAGCTCTACTTTTTTTTTATTTCTGATTTTGTCTGTAACTGAGGCTGAGACATTTAGGAGAATAGAACCACCTTACATAAACTCCAAATTCAGCAACTACTTCAGCTACCTTGTATCCAAAGATGACATGATTATCAGGACTTCAGCAGTTATCAGCCTTACAGAGAGAGGGACACGCACTGCACCACTCTTTGTGCTCCGCAGCAATTTTTATTTTATGCTTCCCCTGTATCCTGGTCTTGCTCAGTCGTTTTTATGCATCCACACAAAAATATTACTCCTAGTGAAGCTCATTGGTGTTCTCACACAGTATGGAACCCCATTTGTGGCCTTCACAGTGTCTCCATAAAATATGATTCCCCCAGAGTACCCGCCACACTATATGATGCCCCCCACAGACCACTTCCATACAGTACCAATCTAATCAGTTTTTATGAAGAGGTAAGCTATAGACTTGACCAAGGTGAGTCATTGGACGTGGTATATCTTGATTTTTCCAAAGCGTTTGATACCGTGCCACACAAGAGGTTGGTACACAAAATGAGAATGCTGGGTCTGGGGGAAAATGTGTGTAAATGGGTAAGTAACTGGCTTAGTGATAGAAAACAGAGGGGGGTTATAAATGGTATATTCTCTAACTGGGTCGCTGTGACCAGTGGGGTACCGCAGGGGTCGGTGTTGGGACCTATTCTCTTCAACATATTTATTAACGATCTGGTAGAAGGTTTGCACAGTAAAATATCGATATTTGCAGATGATACAAAACTATGTAAAGCAGTAAATGCAAGAGAAGATAGTATTCTGCTACAGATGGATCTGGATAAGTTGGAAACTTGAGCTGAAAGGTGGCAGATGTGGTTTAACAATGATAAATGTAAGGCTATACACATGGAAAGAAGGAATCAATATCACCATTACACACTGAACGGGAAACCACTGGGTAAATCTGACATGGAGAAGGACTTGGGGATCCTAATTAATGATAAACTTACCTGGAGTAGCCTGTGCCAGGTAGCGGCTGCCAAGGCAAACAGGATCATGGGGTGCATTAAAAGAGGTCTGGATACACATGATGAGAGCATTATACTGCCTCTGTACAAATCCCTATTTAGACCGCACATGGAGTACTGTGTACAGTTTTGGGTACCGGTGCTCAGGAAGGATATAATGGTACTAGAGCGAGTACAAAGAAGGGCAACAAAATTAATAAAGGGGATGGGGGAACTGCAATACACAGAGAGATTAGCAAAATTAGGATTATTTAGTTTAGAAAAAAGACGACTGAGGGACGATTTAATAACCATGTATAAGTATATAAGGGGACAACACAAATATCTCTCCGAGGATCTGTTTATACAAAGGAAGGTGACGGTCACAAGGGGGCATTCTCTGCGTCTGGAGGAGAGAAGGTTTTTCCACTATGTTACTATGTTAGTATGATACTCTTACAAACCCCTCCACACAGTATGATGTCCCTCCAGTGTATACACATATACACAGCACTACTACATCAAAATAAACACACAGCTCTGCTGTATACCCTCACACAGCTCTGTTATACTTACACACTCAGGTCAGCTATATACAACTCGTGGTAGCATATGGCGCATAGTAGTTAAGTATACATGCCAATTGCTAGATGGTGGATCTCTGGTAAACACTACCCTTGTAATATTGGGACCGAGAATGCTGTAAAACCTAACCTTTTTGCCCCAATCAATATGTTTTACCACTAAATGGCATTACTAAGAGGCAGTAGGCTATAGCATGGGAGACCATCACCATTTTCACTTTTAGAACCTATCAGGGCTTTCCTCCTTCACTTTAGCTAATAGTAGTATCACATACAAATCAAAAAACTGACCGTCACATCCAAACATGAACTAGGTGTGAACAGGTGCCTACCTAGAGTCGCCAACTCATATACAATCAAACAAACAAGGCAGCACACTGCAGCGCTATTGCATGCAAAAATGAAACACATTAGGTTCCCATAGAGTTATAGACTGTCTAAAAGAAGATTGTCATTGTTAGGTCCTGATATACGAGAATCGCCTTACCATGGCTACCAGGTACACATGATTTGGCCAATTTATGCACTAAACATTCTCAATTTTTCATATTTCTAGTGCAGTAATGCAATTCAATTTTCATGTTTTATGTTTGCATGCTATAACGCTGCATTGAGCTGCCTTGTTTGTTTGATTGTATTTGAGTTGGCGTCTCTAGGTAGGTACCTGTTCACACCTAGTTCATGTTTGGATGCGATGGTCAGTTTTTTGATTTGTATGCATTGGCCTTCTCACTGATCACTCCGCCCCTTAGCCTCAGGCATTATTAATCACAGCAGGATCACTACCCCTCCACGAAGATATTAGACTTTAGTCTAGGAGAGAATTCACATTAGGTTCCCATAGAGTTGTAGACTGTCTAAGAGAGGATTGGCATTATGTCCTGGTGTGATGGTCAACGTGTGACAGGACACACCGCCTCCAGCAGGGCGAATTTCTATGGCACACTTGACCCTGGATACACCGCCTCCAGCACGGCGAATTTAAATAATATAACGTGCAGCCGGATACACCGCCTCCAGCAGGCGAATTTCAGAATCACACGTATATCTGGATACACCGCCTCCAGCAGGGCGAATTTAAATAATAAAGGGAAACACCAGGGAAACTGATACAATGGAGGGCCCTGCAATAGGGAACGGGGACGTGGAGACCTCCTGCACTCCCCTGAGTCAGTGACTCTACACTCCTAACAATCCCTAGGCCGGTTCCGCACCGGGCGCAGATCAGGTACCTAAAAACCCTAGCTCGCCCTGCACCTAGTGAAATGGACGGTGCAGAAACTAATCCGACCACTGCACTGAAACACACAAAAGGAAAGTTACAAAACAGGGGTAACACCACTTAGCTTTGCTCTGTTGCTCTTGCTCCCAGCAAGAGTCCACCTCCAGAATTCAGCTTCCACCTGAAGCTACTACACCAGAGCTCTGCCTGAGCTTCAAGGAACTCCTCTCAGTAGTTCCTTCCTCCACCAGACTTGGTTGGAAATTAGAAATATCACCAACTGTGATTGCAACCACCTGACACTCTTTTATAGGTAAGAGCCAGCAATCACATCTGCTTCATAATCATGTGCACTAAACTAAAGAAACCAGAGTGCAATGACCCAAATGGTCACCGGGGGCAAAACTAGAACTGAAACCACCACAGTGCAATGACCCTAATGGCCACCGGGGGGCACAACTTTCTTTAAGCAAACAGGTTAAGGAAAAAAAAGGTTGCTAGTGCATTTATCTGTCATAACCCAACCTGGATCATGACAGTACCCTCCCTTAATGAGGGGCCTCTGGACTCTCAAGACGGCTCCTCATCAGGGAACCACCTACAGCCGGGATACCCAGGATCAGAATTCACCCCAGCAACTACCTGCACTTCAGGTTTATGACAAACGAGCACCGCTGGTATTGGCAATGTATGTTCCGGAGGCACCACCAATCTCCAAAGTGCCAAACTGGGGAACGAGAGGTGTATGGGCAAGTATGTGGGTAACTCCAGCTGGTAAGTCTCCGGGCCCTGGACAGTCAACGCCAGATAAGGCCCGATCACTTGAGAATTCCAGTCCCCCGCAACACACTTCCACTGGATGTTTTTGGTGGCCACCCATACATGCTCGTTCACACACAGGTCCGGACCTGAACGTTTATTGCCACACATTCGTTTGTCAAAAAAGGGTGAACTCTTTCTGGAACTGACAACAGTGGCGTCCCCCTGTGTCACCACACTCACACCCCTGCAATTCACCAAGGGAAACACAACCCTCCAACCCCTCCTACTACGAGGTCTGCGCCTCTCAGGATTGGCTAATGGCGAGGGTTGAGCCTTGCCCCTACTCTCCTGCAGCATCTCCGCTGCTCTCACTGGAGAGGAAGAGGATGATTGGAGAGAGACGACAGGGACAGTAGCCCCTAGGCAGCAGCCCTCACACGACTGCTCCCAGCTGACTACTTCCATAGTCCGCCAATCTAAGAACGGGTTGTATTTTTTAGACCAAGGGGGTCCAAAACGATAGGTGCTAGCTTTCCCTCCAAGGCATAGTATGACTGGGACTCATGTTGATGTCCACTATGCAGCACAATGTCCTCTACGACTTGGTTTAACCCCCCTGGCTCAGTGGGACAGAGTTAATGGCCTGGGCGCTTATGGGTTTGTCCGGCGTCTCACACCTCAGACCATGAGTCTGGACAAACTGAGCATCCACCAGACTGACTTCTGCTCCACTGTTAACAAACACCGGTATGTCCTCAGGTATCTCGCCAACCATTATCTCTGCTGACATAGTACCTTCTGAGGGCGAGGAGGAAATATACACTCCCAGGTCGTCTTCCTCCACACAACCAGGGGGACATGGCTTCTCTGATATAACCAAAGTTTCGGCGTGAGTGCTGAGGACTAAATCATTAGTCTGCTCACTACAGGGACATACCCCTTCACCTTGGGGAACACCAGGCAGCACCATGGGGACACCAACTCCACCCACCTGCCTGGGTACGTCTGCATGTATAAGCAAGTCCTGCTCCCCAGCAGGGACTCTACGGCACATCCTGGCCAAAGCCGTATATGGACCCTCTAGTTGAGGGAGAGGGTAGGCCTCAGACCCATAATTCCGCTGCAGGTGCTGGTGAACCTCATCATTCAGCTCCTCACTAATTTCAGTGAGGGCCAGCAACAACTGCTCACCGGTCTGCACTTGTCCCATGGCCCACCAGAGAAAAATGTTAGGGTTGGTGATAATGTGATGGTCAACGTGTGACTGGACACACCGCCTCCAGCAGGGCGAATTTCTATGGCACACGTGACCCTGGATACACCGCCTCCAGCAGGGCGAATTTAAATAATATAATGTGCAGCCTGATACACCGCCTCCAGCAGGCGAATTTGAGAATCACACGTATATCTGGATACACCGCCTCCAGCAGGGCGAATTTAAATAATAAAGGGAAACACCGGGGAAACTGATACAATGGAGGGCCCAGCGATAGGGAATGGGGACGTGGAGACCTCCTGCACTCCCTTGAGTCAGTATCTCTACACTCCTAACGATCCCTAGGCCGGTTCCGCACTGGGCGCCGATCAGGAACCTAAAAACCCTAGCTCGCCCTGCACCTATCCCTTTCTAGAGAAATGGACGGTGCAGAAACTAATTCCACCACTGTACTGAAACACACAAAAGGAAAGTTACAAAACAGGGGTAATACCACTTAGCTTTGCTCTGTTGCTCTTGCTCCCAGCAACAGAGTCCACCACCAGAATTCAGCTTCCACCTGAAGCTACTACACCAGAGCTCTGCCTGAGCTGCAAGGAACTCCTCTCAGAAGTTCCTTCCTCCATCAGACTTGGTGGGAAATTGGAAATATCACCAACCGTGATTGCAACCACCTGACACTCTTTTATAGGTAAGAGCCAGCAATCACACCTGCTTCATAATCACATGCACTAAACTAAAGTAACCAGAGAGCAGTGACCCAAACGGCCACCGGGGGCAAAACTAGAACTTAAACCACCACAGTGCAATGACCCTAATGGCCACCGGGGGCAAAACTATCTTTAAGCAAACAGGTTAAGGAAAAAAAAGGTTACTAGTGCATTTATCTGTCATAATCCAACCTGGATCATGACACCTGGTATACGAGAATCGCCTTACCGTGGCTACCAGGTACACATGAATTGGCCAATCTTTGCGCTAAGCACTCTCAAATTTTCATATTTCTAGTGCAGTAATGCAATTCAATTTTCATATTACATTTTTATATGCTATAGCGCTGCACTGTGCTGCCCTGTTTGCTTGAGTAATATCACAAGTAGAATCACTTTTTTGCACAGGACCCTGTAGGTTTGGATTTCTTTTTCCCTTAATAATAAAGATATTCATTTATAAAATGCATTTTGTGTTTACTTGTGTTACCTTTGTCTAATATTTACATTTGTATGGTGATCTGAAACATTTACGTGTCACAAACATGCAAAAGAATAGGAAATCAGAAAGGGGGCAAAAACTTTTTCACACACCTATATATCATTAAATGGCAGTGGGGGAGAACAATGAAAAGTGTCAGACATGGAACTGAATGCAAGTTACATGATCACAGCTTTGTTCCGTGATGTACTTTGGGGCATCATAATGTGTGAGAGAAATTGGGGACTGTCGGAAATTCATAATTTGTGTGGGGAGCTGTTGCCAAATCACACTTGTGGGGACATGATACTGTGTGTGGAGATTGTACTAAAGGGACATCGTAGGGGATGGGTGAGTAAGTTCCAATGTGGGCATCTTACTTTGTGTGGGAGCATCCTACTGTGTGTGGGATGCTTTGGGGGCATTGTACTTGGTGTGGGAGAAAACAGTGTTTGAGGGACCGTACCGTGCCTATTGGAATCTGGCCGGAATGAGAGTTAATATTTTGCTTCAGTGATCCCAGACAGCTTCACAGCAGCACTTGCAAGCTCAATTATAAGGAGCTTGCAAACACTACAGATGTATGGCCACCGTTGATTGACTGCAGCGATAGCTGATAAACTAGGTAAAGAACAGCAAACTAAATAAAAAATCCCTTTGTGTGAAGAATATGGGGGGTATAATTTCATGCCAATGAACTGTATCATGTCTGGTCGGAGATTATAGACCTCCTTCACAGTGTAAAGTTGAGAAATGGGGCACTGGGAAATCATACTTTGTGTTAGGGCATATCATACTGTGTGTGGGGGCAATATTCTGTGTGTGGGGAATTGTACTAAGGGGATATCATAGCAGATGGTGTGCAATGATTGCATCATACTTTATGTGGGGACATCTTACTGTGTGGGGGATGCAGTGAGGACAATTTACTGAGTGTAGGAGAATATACTGTTAGGGGGGAATCATGATGTGTTTGGAGCCCTGAGGGGACATCATACTTTCTGGCAAATGTGTTGGTGGGAGGCATGTACTTTGGGGAGCAAAATACTGTGTGGGGGTCTGGAAGAGCATCACTCTGTGTGAGGGGTCACATACTGTGTATGGGGGGGCAATAAGGGAGGCGTGAAAGCAATACTGCACACTGTGGGTGTTACAGCAGCGCTGGAGCCTCTGCATGGGTCCCCTTCCTCCCACCTGCAGGGACGCCAGAGTGTTAACATACCCGTCTGCGCTCCCTTGGCATCTGCTTCCTCCTAGAACCTGTGCACAACATGCAGGTCACCTGGCAGTGGGCTAAGGGCAAGTGCGAGCTCCATGCTTCTTAAAGGGCCAGCGCACACACTGCTACAAATTTCCCCAGACAATAGCTGGGAGACATTTGGTATACAAGGCATCCTCCCCTATTGGACGATGCCTTAGCAGTTTTTGTCAATCAGTGTATATCCTGCTAGCTGGTTGTAAGGTCCCCGTACCCGTGCTCTCTGATCCTGTTCGCTCCACTTACCTGATCTTGACCGCCCTGTCTGCACCTGTTCCAGTCCATCATACCCAACCCATACCAATATCTATCCTGCCCATGCCTGGTCCTACTTGTGTTCTGTCTGAACCTGAAACTGTGTATCTGCAGCCATGACCTCATACCTGTGGCTGTCCTGTGTTCCCATACCTGTCCTGCCTCTGCCTAATTCCTCATCTGCCTACCAGCTAGATCCCTCCTGTGTAACCAGTTCTACTTCCACGTTCCCTTTGGGGGTCAGCTGCCACATCTCTGGGATCTGTCCTGGAGTAGCATCTGGTGTCTATCTGGAGCCATGTCTAGCCCCACCATCAGGTGCTCTAGCAAAGAGTCAGTTGTTCATCTAGTTATACCCCTCCAGGCTCTTGCCAGACCATGGCATAGTGGTTCCACAACCACATGCGTATCAGTGGAAACACTAATTATCTTCACTACAAATAGTATTTCTGTTTGGGTGCATATAAAGGAGAGGACGAGGTCAGGCAAGTGTCCCTCTTGCCTGTCTTTCAAAGTTAGGAGCTATGATAAACTGTTTATGTGAGGTACATTGAGCAGCAAGGATATAGCAATCAGGAAATCAGTGATGGTCTGCCTTCTCTTTGGAGACTCTGGCTGTGTTAGCCAGCCCCCTCTCTTGCAGCTCGTGCAGATGCAAATCCTATATTGTATTATTTACAATAAACTATGCAGCAGAGGTGTCATACAGCATTTTGGGTGCTGTCCACTGGCGTGTGAAATCTATTGATTGGATTGCCTGTTTGTAGTTTTGCATTCATGGGGAATTAGTAATTCTGTTCTCCTTTGAACATTTGCAAAAGATTGAAAATACATTTCTATAATAATGAAAAAAAAAACTCAGTCTGGCGTTCAGAAGCAACAAACAAAAAACTATTTTAAATTACTTTTCGAATACTTCAGATTACAGAATTACATTTATAGTCCTTTCTTTTACAGTAATCTGATTTATGTCTGTGTGTAATTCTATTAATATAAGTGGCCTATGCCAACAAGAGTAAAGAAACAAGAAGCTCCGATAATTTTTCTTCTTGATTTTTAGCTCCTTTAGTAATATTTGTAGGTGACTTGTACATTATGTGAAGTAGTGCAATTGATGCATCTTGTATGCTGGGCCTGATTTAGTATATATAGTCTCAGTTTATGAGCCACAGTAAGTAAAAATGAACCTTTTTTCTGTCTAGCATGTTGACTGCGGAGATTGGCAAAACTCCTGCTCATGCGTGAGGCATACTGGATTCTTGCCTTGAACACCAGAATTTCATTGGTTTTAAATTAACAGATCTGACTTAAAGTATTTTAATGTGAATATAGGACATAATATTGTCCCATTATATTTATTATTCTGGGCTGTTTTTTTGGTTGTAGCATAAATCATGCTGTTACTCACATCCCCTGATAATTAATTGATGGGTGTTACCCTTCAGAAGTTCTTCTGTTTGAGCAGCTTTGTGCGCAGCATGGTGGATTAAATGCAAGCGTTACATTATGTATCATGCTTTGCTATCTTTAAGAACCTATTTGGGCTTTGAAACGTGTAGGCCATGTGTTTCCCTTTCAGTTCTTGATTTTTCATTTCTTGATTCACCATGTGATTTTATTGAAGATGAATTATAGTGCAATTTTAACCTATCATCTAACTTCTGGAGCTGGATATTCCACTACTTGCTATGTAAGTATTTATGTACAATTTTTGTGATGTCTTAAAATTGAGAACTTTATTGTAATTCTAACATTGGTTTTTTAAACTGTAAACTTTTGTGTTCCTGTTTTCATATCTTATTGTCAACTATCTACAAGAATCGGTTTTAGACAAAAGGGGCCCCAAATGCTCACATATTGCACCATCACAAAGAAACATTTAGATTGCATTTACATGTGCTGAGTTCAGGTCATAAACAAACTCGACCGACAATCTTGACCTCGCTTGGCGCTTGTTTACTGGCCACATTACACTGGCTGATGAAGAATGAGGGGCGCAGAACAATCACTAGCAGATCACACTGTCCTCATACACCATCATGTTATCGGTAAGATGTGTACAGTTTACACCGCGCAAGGTGCTGCTGAGAACAATGATTTTTGCTCCGACATAAACAATCCAATCACCGATGAATGAGCAGCATTTTGCTCATTTGTTGGGCGTTTGTTGATGTTTACACCTAGGAACTCTCATCTGCACTGCCGGGATTTATAAATGTGGATGCTACAAACACACCGTATGTGATTCAAACACTGTATGTTACACACACATATGTACACACACATCTTCCCGAAACCTCCTTCTCTCCTCCACGCTCATATGTTCCTCACCGTATCTCCTCCATGACTTCTCTCAAGTATCCCCCATCCTCTGGAATTCTGCCTCCTCAGCGCCACCAAAGTGCTGCAACCCCCTAACCTACTGTTTCCTTCCCCTTTATCATGTGAAATGTAAGCTCGCAAAGACAGTGCCCTATACTTTCTGTGCTAGTCTGTGATTGCTAATGTTGTACACTGTAATTCATATTTGTATTTTGTATGTAACCCCTTATCATGTACAGCACCATGGATAATAATGCACATAGCGCGCACACATGCATACAAAGAACACATACACACACATATATATATAAATATATACAGAGAGCAAATATAGTGGCTCAGTGGTTAGCACTGCAGCCTTGCAGCGCTGGAGTCCTGGGTTCGAATCCCACCAAGGACAACATCGGCAAGGAGTTTGTATGTTCTCCCCGTGTTTGTGTGGGTTTCCTCCAGGTACTCTGGTTTCCTCCCACATTCTAAAGACATACTAATAGGGAATTTAGATTGTGAGCCCCATTGAGGACAGTGATGGTAATGTGTGCAAACTGTAAAGCGCTGCGGAATATGTTAGCGCTATATAAAAATAAAGATTATTATTATTATACATAGAGATACATGTATACAGAGCAGCTAGATACAGATACTTGCATACACAAAGCTCATACATACAAATGCATGCATACACAGAGCACATACATACAGACAAATGCATATGCAGAGCAAATACAGTTGTGGCCAAAAGTATTGACACCCCTGCAATTTTGTCAGATAATACTCAGTTTCTTCCTGAAAATTATTGCAAACACAAATTCTTTGTTATTATTATCTTCATTTAATTTGTCTTAAAGGAAAAAAACACAAAAAGAATTGTCCTAAAGCCAAATTGGATATAATTCCACACCAAACATAAAAAAGAGGGTGGACAAAAGTATTGGCACTGTTTGAAAAATCATGTGATGCTTCTCTAATTTGTGTAATTAACAGCACCTGTAACTTACCTGTGGCACCTAACAGGTGTTGGCAATAACTAAATCACACTTGCAGCCAGTTGACATGGATTAAAGTTGACTCAACCTCTGTCCTGTGTCCTTGTGTGTACCACATTGAGCATGGAGAAAAGAAAGAAGACCAAAGAACTGTCTGAGGACTTGAGAAACCAAATTGTGAGGAAGCATGAGCAATCTCAAGGCTACAAGTCCATCTCCAAACACCTGAATGTTCCTGTGTCTACCGTGCGCAGTGTCATCAAGAAGTTTAAAGCCCATGGCACTGTGGCTATCCTCCCTAGATGTGGACGGAAAAGAAAAATTGACAAGACATTTCAACGCAAGATTGTGCGGATGTTGGATGAAGAACCTCGACTAACATCCAAACAAGTTCAAGCTGCCCTGTAGTCCGAGGGTACAACAGTGTCAACCCGTACTATCCGTCGGCGTCTGAATGAAAAGGGACTGTATGGTAGGAGACCCAGGAAGACCCCACTTCTTACCCCGAGACATAAAAAAGCCAGGCTGGAGTTTGCCAAAACTTACCTGAAAAAGCCTAAAACATTTTGGAAGAATGTTCTCTAGTCAGATGAGACAAAAGTAGAGCTTTTTGGGCAAAGGCATCAACACAGAGTTTACAGAAGAAAAAAAGAGGCATTCAAAGAAAAGAACACGGTCCCTACAGTCAAACATGGCGGAGGTTCCCTGATATTTTGGGGTTGCTTTGCTGCCTCTGGCACTGGACTGCTTGACCATGTGCATGGCATTATGAAGTCTGAAGACTACCAACAAATTTTGCAGCATAATGTAGGGCCCAGTGTGAGAAGGCTGGGTCTCCCTCAGAGGTCATGGGTCTTCCTGCAGGACAATGACCCAAAACACACTTCAAAAAGCACTAGAAAATGGTTTGAGAGAAAGCACTGGAGACTTCTAAGGTGGCCAGCAATGAGTCCAGACCTGAATCCCATAGAACACCTGTGGAGAGATCTAAAAACGGCAGTTTGGAGAAGGCACCCTTCAAATATCAGGGACCTGGAGCAGTTTGCCAAAGAAGAATGGTCTAAAATTCCAGCAGAGCATTGTAAGAAACTCATTGATGGTTACCGGAAGCGGTTGGTCGCAGTTATTTTGGCTAAAGGTTGTGCAACCAAGTATTTGGCTGAGGGTGCCAATACTTTTGTCTGGCCCATTTTTGGAGTTTTGTGTGAAATGATCAATGTTTTGCTTTTTGCTTCATTCTCTTTTGTGCTTTTTCATTTAAGACAAATTAAATGAAGATAATAATACCAAAGAATTTGTGATTGCAATCATTTTCAGGAAGAAACTGAGTATTATCTGACAAAATTGCAGGGGTGTCAATACTTTTGGCCACAACTGTACATCCAGACACATGCATACATGGAACATAGACATACAGACGCATGCATACACAGAGCACATATGTACAGACCCATGCATATGGAACGCCCCGCAGGGCTGGGGGTTACTCTGTACTGGGCAGATCAGGCTCTTTTAAAGGGGAAGTGTCACGGTGGTGATAGTGACCCGGTCCATGGCCCTAGGTGTCCAGTGTAGATGGAAGTTCAATGAGGGGGAAGATGGTAGGAAAATGATAGCGAAAGGGGGAATCGTGACGCCACCCGTAGTATTCGGCTAGGGTAGCTGACGCTGCTATACAGATCCTCTGGAACGGTGGTACGGCAGCAGAGATGGTGTAGCTCTCCACGGGCAGAGCTGTGTCCCAGGGCAGCTAGGATGTTACTTGGTGAGTTGGTGACTGTGATGTTATGTGCGATGTTAAGCAAGTGGGACGTGAATACACAAATGACACAGTGAGGTGGAGTTTCACGGCTTTTACTCACACTTGACCTGTGGGCTCAGGTGTCACGCTTAGCACTGTGTCCTCCGGGTAACGGGTCCAGCCATCTCTGTTAATTTGGGAAACACCGTTCCAGGACTTCATTTTGTGTTTTCCTCTCTTTCTGGTTGTCTCCCTGTGCTGGCCTTTCCTTTCCTCTCGCCTAGCCCCTTCACAAAAGTGTCCCTAAGCCAGCAGCCTTGGACCTTGCCGGGCGATGTGGGTCAGGCCCCGGAATCCTCTACCTGGCCACCTTTTCAGGGAATTGATGTGGATGTGGCTGAGGTACTTGCAGTCACCTCAGCCTCTGGCTTGCCAGCTGAGTCTGTCTTCTTCTCCACTGGGCACAGGGGCCGGTACCCTCACTGCGACCTAGTCCTTCCAAACTGGAGCGGGCCCCATGGGTGGCTGCTGCACTTCCCGTGCCCCTCAGGACTCCTTCTGTTCTCTCTAAACTCCCTTTCAGTTCTTCTTCCTTCACTCTGGCTTTCACTCCTCTTACACCTTCGCTGTCCCGTCACCAACTGACTGGATCTTCCAGAAATAATAATAATAATAATCTTTATTTATATAGCGCCAACATATTCCGCAGTGCTTTACAGTTTAACAGTTTCAAAACACAAGTCATAAGTTACAACGTTAACAATATAACTATCAGACCAAAATAAATGACCCTGCTCGTGAGAGCTTACAATCTACAATGAGGTGGGGGAGATACAGAGTACAGGTGTGTATTTGCAATGGTGTATTTACAATGATGATCCAGTCATCTTGAGGGAGTGAGGGATGGATGGCGATAGTGAATGGGCTACACATGCACACTTACACATAGAATGACTTTGATTAGTGAACGTGATAGGCCGCTCTGAACAAATGTGTTTTTAGGAAGCGCCTGAAGCTATGCAAATTGTGGATAGTCCTAATTTCTTGGGGTAGAGCATTCCAGAGGGTTGGCGCAGGGAGTGGGATGTACGGATTAGTGCAGAGGTTAGTCGAAAGTCGTTTGCTGAGCGTAGCAGTCGGTTAGGCCAATAGACAGAAATGAGGGAGGAGATGTAGGGGGGTGCTGCACTGTAGAGAGCTTTGTGGTTGAGAATAAGTACTTTGAATTGGATCCTATAATGAATGGGCAGCCAATGTAAGGACTGGCGAAGAGCGGATGTGTCCGAGTACCGATTAGCCAGATAGATGACCCTGGTTGCTGCATTAAGTATGGACTGGAGAGGGGATAGATAAGTAATGGGGAAGCCAATTAATAGAGCATTGCAGTAATCCAGGCGGGAGTCGATCAATGCTACAGTGAGGGTTTTTGTTGTTTCCATGGTGAGAAAAGGGCAGATTTTAGAGATGTTCTTTAGGTGTAAGTTGCAAAAGCGGGTAAAAGATTTTATTTGGGATGTGAAGGAGGGATTGGTGTCAAACATAACACCCAGACAGCGCGCCTGCTGCCGGGGTGTTATTGTGGTGCCACCCACGGAGAGGGAAATGTCAGATTTAGGGAGGTTAGTAGACAGCGGGAGCAGAAGTAGTTCAGTTTTGGAGAGGTTGAGTTTCAGATAGAGAGCATACATGATGTTGTAGAATGCGGACAGACAGTCACTGGCGTTCTGTAGTACAGCTGGGGTAAGGTCGGGGAATGACGTATATAGTTGTGTGTCATCAGCATAAAGATGATACTGAAAGCCAAATCTGCTGATGGTCTGCCCAATTGAGGCTGTGTAGAGAGAGAAGAGAAGGGGCCAAGGACTGAGCCCTGAGGTACCCCAACAGCAAGAGGAAGAGGAGATGACGTGGAGCCAGAGAACAAAACACTGAAGGAGCGGCCAGAAAGATAGGAAGAGAACCAGGAGAGAGCAGTGCCATTAATGCCCAGTGACTGGAGCCTAGAGAGTAGGAGATAGTGGTCAACAGTGTCGAAAGCTCCAGGTAGGCCGAGAAGAATGAGCAGAGAGTGGTGACCATTACGTTTTGCTGTCACAAGGTCATTGGTCACTTTGATGAGTGCAGTTTCAGTCGAATGTAGGGGGCAGAAGCCGGACTGTGAAGGGTCTAGAAGGGAGTGAGTGGAGAGGTAACGGGTAAGGCGGGAGTAAACTAGGCGCTCCAAAAGTTTAGAGATGAAGGGGAGATTGGAGACTGGTCTGTAGTTGTTTATGTAGGATGAGTCGAGAGCGGCTTTCTTTAGTAATGGATTAATGATGGCCTGTTTGAAGAGGGATGGAAAAATGCCCAAGGAGAGGGTTGAGAGTCCTCAGTAGTTGATACCTTTTAATGGCTAACTGAAAAGATGGTAATACATTGCAAGCTTTCGAGACTACTCCGGTCTCTTCATCAGGCTAGACTAATACAAAATCTAAAGTCACATATTTATGCACAATACAGCCTAGAAAAAATGCAATAGATAAGACAAGTGACGTGAAGCAGAACTATCAATATGGGAGAGGGAGAAACATAAATATAAACATTGGACCAGTTCATAGATAAGGAGTCTGGATGTTTTATGGTCCTCTGATTGGGGTCTAGTTCTGTGTTGCCCCGCAAGGTTTTAAAAGGAAATTCCTTAATTGATGTAAAAAGACATAAATCCATGCGACACATTCATTCCAGCACTGAGAGTGTCAAAGTTCGTCATAAATTTGTACTCCCAAACTCGTCTCTCTCTCTGAGATGTGAAGTTACCTTTCAATACCAGTAATTTCATATCCATGCTGCTGTGATCAGCAGCATTCATCCTCACCCACAATTACTTTGAATTTGACAACAGGATCTATCTACAGGAGACTGGCACAGCTATGGGAAGTAAAATGGCTCCACAGTATGCAAATCTTTTCATGGCCAAGCTTGAAAGCGATTTTTTGTCCTCATGCCCCATCAGGCCCCTGGCCTACTACCGCTTCATTGATGATATTTTAATCATCTGGACGGAGTCTGAGCAACAGCTAAAGACGTTCCACGAACAGTTTAATCAATTTCATCCCACCATCAATTTAACACTCAACTACTCCAGTACCGAGATTAATTTTTTGGACACCATCATTAAGCTAAAAAACAATGAAATAGAGACATCCCTGTATCAGAAGCCAATCGACCGTCCAACATACCTTAAATGGGACAGTTTCCATCCAAAACACATAAAGAACTCTATTATCTATAGCCAAGCCATCAGATACAATCGTATATGTTCCAACCCCATGGATAGAGACAAACACCTTGGTCGCCTCAAAAAGACCTTTTTGAATCAGGGTTACCATCCAAGAACAATTGAAAACCAAATTACAAGAGCCACCAAATTGTCAAGGAATCACCTGCTATATTACAAAGCTAAAGAAGAAAATAACCGAGTGCCTCTAGTAGTCACCTACAACCCAAATCTGGAGGTGCTAAGGGGAGCTGCACGGAAATTACAACCTTTACTACAAAAAGATGCCCGATTAAAATCCATTTTTCCAGACCCCCCACTGCTGTGTTTTAGGCAGCCCCCAAATTTAAGAAGCATCATTGTCAGAAGCTCCCTGTCCTCTCCAACAGCTGCAGGAACCTTTCCGTGCAACCAGAAAAAATGTAAAACCTGTCCATTTATAATGACCACGGACAAGATAAAGATCCCCAACTCACATCAGGACTACAAGATCCCAGGTACTTTCACCTGCATTACATCTAATGTGGTGTACTTAATTATTTGTACTAAATGTCCAACTGGGGGTCTGTATGTGGGGGAGACAGGGCAAAAGCTTAGAACAAGGATGAATGCTCATCGTCACACAATAAGAGAAAAAAGAATGGATCTACCTGTGGCAAAACATTTCTGTATCCCTGATCACAGCAGCATGGATATGAAATTACTGGTATTGAAAGGTAACTTCACATCTCAGAGAGAGAGACGAGTTTGGGAGTACAAATTTATGACGAACTTTGACACTCTCAGTGCTGGAATGAATGTGTCGCATGGATTTATGTCTTTTTACATCAATTAAGGAATTTCCTTTTAAAACCTTGCGGGGCATCACAACACAGAACTAGACCCCAATCAGAGGACCATAAAACATCCAGACTCCTTATCTATGAACTGGTCCAATGTTTATATTTATGTTTCTCCCTCTCCCATATTGATAGTTCTGCTTCACGTCACTTGTCTTATCTATTGCATTTTTTCTAGGCTGTATTGTGCATAAATATGTGACTTCAGATTTTGTATTAGTCTAGCCTGATGAAGAGACCGGAGTAGTCTCGAAAGCTTGCAATGTATTACCATCTTTTCAGTTAGCCATTAAAAGGTATCAACTACTGAGGACTCTCAATCCTGAATATTTTTCTATCCACTGGCTAACACGGTACAAAGATATACATCTTTCCTGTATCAAGGAGAGGGTGAGATTAAAGATTGCAGTTAGTGAGTTGTGACGACTGGAGAGAGAGACTGGAGGAGCTGTGAGGGAATGGGGTCGGTAGTGCATGTGGTCGGAAGAGAGGAGTCTGGAGACTTCTTCTTCTGTGATGGGATCAAATGTGGAATGTGAGCCAGGGGAGATGCAGGAAGGGATGGGAGTCACAGCTCTTGGTGGTTGGGAGCAGATTTCCTGACGGATATTACATATTTTGTCTGTAAAGTGGGAGGCCAGGTCATCAGCACAAATGTCTGTGATAGGGGCTTGTGCTTTCGGCCTGAGGAAGGAGTGAAAGGTGTCAAAAAGTTTCTTGGGGTTGTTGGCTAGTGAGGAGATCAGGGTGATGAAGTAGGTCTGTTTGGCGAGGTGAAGGGCAGTGTTATAGGTTCTTAATATAAATTTGAAGTGGATGAAATCTTCTGGTGTATGGTTTTTCTCCATAGGCGTTCAGCACTCGTAGAGCATCGCTGCAGAAGTTGAGTTTGCGATGTGAGCCAGGGCTGTTTTACTCTATGCTTGGAGGTTCTGAGGGTGAGGGCTACTTGGTCAAGGGTGCTTCTAAGAGTGTCGTTGTAGTGATGAACAGCCAGATCAGGAAAGGAAAAAGAGGAGATTGGGGACAGTGATGAGTGTAGGGAGTCTGAAAGTGTCTGAGGGTTAATGGTTTGTAGATTTCTGACTGTGTGGTAGGTAAGATTGAGCTGGCGTGGGCAAGGATTTGTGAGCGTGAAGGAGAGAATGTTGTGGTCAGAGAGTGGAAGCGGTGAGTTATTTAAGGGGGAGATTGAACAGAGCTGGACAAAGACCAGATCAAGGGTGTTACTGTCCTTGTGTGTCTCGGAGGTTGAAAGCTGTGAGAGGCCTAGTGTGGTGGTTAGTGATAGAAGCTGGGATGCAGGTGTGGAAGTAGGGCTTTTAATGGGGATGTTGAAGTCTCTCAGGGTAAAAGTTGGTAGTTCTGAGGACATGAAGTGCGGTAGCCAGGCCGAGAAATGGTCAAGGAAGTGTGTGGGTGAGCCTGGGGGCTGGTATATGACCGCTACTCTAAGGGAGAGGGGACGGAAGAGCCTGATGGTGTGGACCTCAAAAGAAGGGAATATGAGTGATGGAACTGGTTGGATGACCTGGAAAGTGCATTGTGGGGAAAGGAGTATGCCGACTCCACCACCATGTCTGTTTGTGGGTCTCGGGAAATGGGAGAATTGTAAGCCACCATAGGAAATGGCAGCAGGAGAGACAGTGTTAGAATGTTGAATCCAGGTTTTAGTGAGGGCCAGCAGATTAAGAGAGTTGTTCAGAAAGTAGTTGTGCAGGAAAGGAAGCTTGTTACAAACAGACTGTGGATTCCAGAGGGCACAATTAAAAGATGGAGATGAGTGAGTGCAAGTAATATTAATAAGATTATTATGGTTTCACTATGAGGTAGGGTAGGGTAAAGATCCTTTGCCTCAGACTTAACTCCACCCACTCACTGTCACCTATCACTGATGGGGTGACAAGGAGTGTAGCCAATCTCCTTAGCTCCTCCCTCTTCTCTACCTTTCTCACTCACCTACCAACACCCTTTCCTAGCCAGTCTGGGATGAGGCCATCCTCCTGAAGGGTACACCCAGATGCCCTGACTGAACTAGCGTGTGTTGCGTGCAAGTGTTGAAGTCCAGGTGGTTCTCTCTCCTTACCTGGATGAGGTGCAGTACCTCTGTGATGACCGGACCCTCAGGGGCGCCAAACATACACTGAGCACGTACAGTGGAGAAAAAATGTATTTAGTCAGCCACCAATTGGGCGAGTTCTCCCACTTAAAAAGATGAGAGAGGCCTGTAATTGACATCATAGGTAGACCACAACTATCAGAGTCAAAATGAGAAAACAAATCCAGAAAATCACCTTGTCTGATTTGGCAAGATTTATTTTGCAAATTATGGTGGAAAATAAGTATTTGGTCATTAACAAAAGCTCATCTCAATATTTTGTTATATATCCTTTGTTGGCAATGAAAGAGGTTAAGCGTTTTCTGTAAGTCTTCATAAGGTTGGCACAGTGATGTTTTGGGCCTGTCACTGAGCAACACTGATTTTCAAGTCCTTCCAAAGGTTTTCTATGGGGTTGAGATCTGGAGACTGGCTAGGCAACTCCAGGACCTTCATATGCTTCTTATGAAGCCACTCTTTTGTTGCCCTGGCAATGTGCTCCGGATTATTATTATTTATTTATATATCACCATTGATTCCATGGTGCTGTACATGAGAAGGGGTTGCATACAAATTATAGATATCACTTACAGTACACAAACTAACAATCACATACTGATACAGAGGGGAGAGGTCCCTGCCCTTGCGTGCTTACATTCTACAGGGATCATTATCATGCTGAAAGACCCATCCATGTTTCATCTTCAATGCCTTTGCTGATGGAAGGAGGCTTGCATTCAAAATTTCACAATACATGGCCCCATTCATTCTTTCATGTTCTTTCATGTACACGGATCAGTCATCCTGATCCTTTTGCAGAGAAACAGACCCAATGCATGATATTAACACCCCCATGCTTCAGAGTAGGTATGGTGTTCTTTGGATGCAACTCAGCATTCTGTCTATTCCAAACACAATGAGTTTTGTTTCTACCAAACAGTTCTACTTTGGTTTCATCAAACCATATGACATTCTCCCAATACTCTTCTAGATAATCCAAGCGCTCTCTAGCAATCCTCAGGTGGGTCTGGACATGTACTGGCTTAAGCAAGGGAACACATCTGGCACTGCAGGATTTGAGTCCCTGGTGGCGTAGTGTGTTACTGATGGTAGCCTTTGTCATGGTGGTACCAGCTGTATGCAGGTCATTCACTAGGTCACCCCGTGTGGTTCTAGAATTTTTGCTCACCGTTCTTGTGATCATTTTTACCCCATGGGGTGAGATCTTGCGTGGAGCCCCAGATTGAGGGAGATTATCAGTGGCC
This sequence comes from Dendrobates tinctorius, assembly GCF_039654945.1. Classification (NCBI taxonomy): domain Eukaryota; kingdom Metazoa; phylum Chordata; class Amphibia; order Anura; family Dendrobatidae; genus Dendrobates; species Dendrobates tinctorius. Next base: position 37,939,058 of record NW_027361743.1, on the reverse strand, counting down.
TTGCATGTCCTCCATTTTCTTATTATTGCTCCCAGTTGATTTCATCACACCAAGCTGCTTGACTATTGCAGATTCAGTCTTCCCAGCCTGGTGCAGGGCTACAATTTTGTTTCTGGTGTCCTTCGGCAGCTCTTTGGTCTTCACCATAGTGGAGTTTGGAGTGTGACTGTTTGAGGCTGTGGACAGGTGTCTTTTATACTTATAACAAGGTCAAACATGTGCCATTACTACAGGTAATGAGTGGAGGACAGAGGAGCCTCTTAAAGAAGAAGTTTCAGGTCTGTGAGAGCTAGAAATCTTGCATGTTTTTAGGTGACCAAATACTTATTTTCCACCATAATTTACTAAACAAAATTTGCCAAATCAGACAAGGTGATTTTCTGGATTTGTTTTCTCATTTTGACTCTCATAGTTGTGGTCTACCTATGATGTCAATTACAGGCCTCTCTAATCTTTTTAAGCAGGAGAACTTGCACAGTTTGTGGCTGACTAAATACTTTTTCCCCACTGTTCATACAGACACATATATACAGAGCACCTAAATACAAAACCATGGCTAGACGGAGCACATACATTTACAGATCAAATACATACAGAGACATGCTGCACACAGAGAACATACATACACAGGTCACATACAGAAACATGCTGTTTACACAGCGCACATACATTTTATATATATTATGAGGGGGTGACTCACTTAGCTGCTTTCCAAGGTAGACACAGGAACGCTTCTCGAGGTAAAACACCTGCTGGTTTATTATGGAACAGCATAAACCATAGCAGGGTTCAGCAAAGTAAACAGAGCCTTTCTGGCATAATGGCAAAACAAAAAGATAAACGTATAACAAAGTCCATATGTCTGAGGGGTTTGCCCGCTCAGACCACCATGTGTCTTCAGCTCCGCCAGGAGCGACCGTTTGGAGCTTTACCGCTCCAAACACAATACACAGGCTGCCTCTCTTGTCCTGCTGTTTAACCTAGACCATGTGATGATCACATGACTGTGACATCATCACACAAGTCCTGTCAGGACTTTGCACTGGAAGATAAGGTGGACATTCTCCCACCCACTCTATTAATGCCCACCAAAAATCAGCCCATGCAACTTTAACTTAGCCCTCTCAACACATTGTGTGCTGGAGGAAAATATTCTGGTTTCACATCACTGACGCAATTATGTGCAATGACATATATCTTCCATCATAAAATGTGACAGTGACCCTGTTACAATATATATATATATATATATATATATACACATACTATAGCATAGATATTAGTCTCCTCTTCTTCAGTTCTTCTAAACTCCTACACAGTACAGGATGTCCGGTGACATCATTATCACATGACTGTGAGGTCACTAAAGGACCTTAAGCAGTCTCAGCAGAGGGAATGATATTGAAAATTCAGAGCTATTATCACTGTAAATTCCGCTACATACACTGTGATAGCACCTGGGGTAGTGAGGGCCCTGGGCAATTTTCCAGTGTGCCCACTCACCCTAATGCCAGCCCTGATGAGGCTCTATTTAACATCCATTTAGAATACAATTGCATTTTTGCATTTTCCTCTATTTAATTTACCCATGGGAATGGATTTTTTTTGTTTTTATTGAATGTATGTATGTATGTATGTATGTATAAGGGGCTCCAGAATAAGGTATACAGTTTAAATAATAAATTATCAAGTTATCAACTGTGCATTGTGTTCTTGAATATGCTTATTCTTTCAAAAAGTCAATCTGGGGCCGATATGGCCATTCAACCAGCCCCCGTCTACTGATCCATTAATAATAATAATAGTAATATATATATATATATATATTGTGGCAGGGCTAAGGGTCGTGTAATTGATGGGAGATATGTGTCTCATAAATGGCTTATCTCCATAATGTAAGGCATAAGTAAAGCATACCAGATATTGTTATTGTTTTGGTTTGAAGGACCTGTGGTGAGGTCACAGTCATGTGACCAGTCAGCTGCTGGGAACGTGGGTGTGGCTACAGCCTTATAATGTGACCTGCTCCTGAAACAGGGAGCTGTATGTGGGGAGGACTACACCTCCCAGCATGAGCTGAGACTCGCGGTCGGAGTCTGCAACCACGGACATTTATGTTTTGTTTGCCTAAGCTAGAGGCTATTTTTGGTGATACGCTGTTTTATGGTTTATGACAGAAATAAACCTCAGGAACTTTGGAAGAACCTGTCTCCTGATTGTCTCCCGCTGCACCTGAGTGAGTCACATCCCTACAATTGGTGGTACACGTGCGGGCAGCGGTCCCAGCAGAGACTTGAGACAGTTGCTGCATGTCCTGGGTGAAGTTTGCAGCAGGGCAACAAGCACTGCCGGGAATCATGGAGGACCTCATGAAACACCTGGTCCAGTCGCAGGCACTGCAGCAGGAAACCAACAAGCTGTTGTTACACCATATCCAGCAAAGCCAGCAGGAGCAGCGGCAGCAGTTCCAGCAGAGCCAGCAGGAACAACGGCAGCAGATGCAGCTTCTGGCAACCGCCATCCAGGAGGGCAGGACGAGCGCCCCAACCCCTGGTCGGGCTGATGCCACCGACGTCGAGAAGGCGGTAAGACGCGCATTACAAAAAATGACCCCTGAGGATGATGTTGAGGCCTTCTTGACGGTGTTTGAAAGGGTGGCTGAGAGGGAAAAACTTCAGCCAGAGCGGTGGGCGGAGGTATTGGCCCCATACCTAACGGGGGAGCCCCAGAAGGCGTACTTTGACCTGACGGTACAAGATGCCAGAGAGTATCCCAAATTAAAAACGGAAATTCTCGCCCGCTTGGGGGTAACAATGACTACCAGGGCACAGAGAGTTCATCGTTGGGCCTATCACCGGGACAAACCCCCGCGCTCCCAAATGTTTGACCTGTTGCACCTGGTCCAGAAATGGCTGCAGCCAGAGTCGGCTTCCCCTGCACAGATGGTAGAGCGAGTTGTGATGGATCGGTTTGTGCATTCTCTGCCGAGACCTCTACAGACTTGGGTTGCCCAGGGTGATCCCCAAAATGCTGATGAACTGGTTGGGCTGGTCGAGAGATACCAGGGGATGGAAGGTTCCTTAGGGAAGCAGCCCATTCCGTATTGGGGGTCCCAGCAGGGGGCGGAGTCACAAAAAGGGGTGGTGCGTCCAAGGTCAAAAGGGGCGGGGGAGGCGGTGCCCAAGGTCCCCTCGGGTGTTATTTGCTGGAAGTGTCATGGGCCAGGACATATAGCGGCCCGTTGTCCCCAGACCACCGAGCAGATGGACTGCAGCATGGGACGCCGTAGTTCATACTACGCATATCCAGCTTGCAGTGTGAACTCGCTACCTAACAAGGGGCCACAAGCGTGTCCCGTGAAGGTGAACGGTCGAGCAGTAATGGCGCTTCTGGACTCCGGGAGCTTGGTGACCCTTGTGAGGGCCAGTTTTCCTCTAAACATACTCCCGGGTAAAAAGATTGGTGTTCGATGCATACATGGCGATGCAAAGGACTACCCTATGGCTAGGGTGAAGATTGAAACGGCGCATGGCACCGAGTCGCATGAAGTTGGCGTTGTTCGAGACTTGTTGCATCCCATAATTATTGGCCAGGATTTCTGTCTGTTTTGGGATCTGTGGGGGATGGGTTCTGAGTGTGCTAGCAAGAGCAGGGAACCAATCCACCCCACTGAGGTATCGCCACCACCAGAGGCAGACGAGTTTCCTTTATGTGTCCTTGTTGGGGATGAAGAGGAAGGGTCCCCTGTACCTGACATCCCGGAGTTAGGGGTGGCTGGGGAGAATTTTGGGACTGCCCAACATAGGGACCCCACACTAAGGGAAGCCTTTAACAATGTCACCGTCATTAATGGGGTTGCACAAGAGCCGGGAGCAGACACCAGGTTTCCCCATTTTATGTTGAGTGGGGAATTGTTGTACCGGGTCACGAAAATAAGGGAGGAGGTGGCAGAGCAGTTAATAGTACCAGGCCCCTATAGACGAAAAGTGTTGGATATGGCCCATTCACACATCTTGGGGGGACACCTGGGGGTAGAAAAAACCCAGGAACGGATTGTACAGAGGTTCTATTGGCCTGGGTGTCACCGGGAAATAGTAAACTATTGCAGGTCCTGCCCGACATTTCAGTTAACTGCCCCCACATCTCATTTTCGGAACCCTCTTGTGCCACTGCCCATTATTGAGGTGCCATTTGAGAGAATTGCCATGGACTTGGTCGGTCCCTTAGTTAAATCAGCACGGGGCCATCAGTATATATTAGTCATCCTGGACTATGCCACACGCTATCCTGAGGCCATTCCCCTGAGAAACTCCTCCGCGAAGAGTATAGCCCGTGAGCTGGTCCATGTGTTTTCCCGGACGGGTTTGCCGAAGGAGATCCTGACCGACCAGGGGACACCTTTTATGAGCAAGGTGATGAGAGAATTGTGCAGAGTCTTGCAAATTTCCCAGCTGAGGACTTCAGTGTACCATCCGCAGTCAGATGGCCTGGTTGAGAGGTTTAACAAGACCCTGAAGAGCATGCTGAGAAAAGTCATAGAGGAAGATGGTAGAGACTGGGAATGTCTCTTACCGTATTTACTGTTTCCTATCCGTGAAGTTCCCCAGGCCTCCACGGGGTTCTCCCCCTTCGAGCTTCTGTACGGCCGGCATCCGCGAGGTCTCCTAGATATAGCCAAGGAAACCTGGGAAGCCGAAGTCACGCCCCACAGAAGCGTCATTGAGCATGTGGCACTGATGCAGCAGAGGGTTGCGAAGGTGATGCCCATTGTTAAAGAACATCTCCGCCAGGCACAAGAGGCTCAGGCCAGGGTCTACAACCGGTCAGCCAGAGTGAGGCAGTTCAATCCGGGAGACCGTGTTCTCGTGCTAATCCCGACGGTGGAAAGTAAGTTCTTGGCCAAGTGGCAAGGGCCATATGAGGTGGTGGAGAAGCTGGGTGACGTAAACTACAAAATCCACCAACCCGGAAGACGGAAGCCATACCAGGTTTACCATGTTAACCTTATCAAGCCGTGGCAAGATAGAGAGCCAGCGGTAACTCCGTGCTTGCTGGGCAACCTAGAAGGGGAGGTTGGAGCCGTTACCATAGCGGAGACTCTATCGAAGGCCCAGAAGCAGCAATGCCGGGAGTTACTCCAGAAAAACCGCGACCTGTTCTCAGAGTTGCCGGGGTGCACGAAGGTGGTGGAGCACGAAATTCTGACCGAGCCACATGTGCGGGTGAACGTGAAACCATATCGTATTCCTGAGGCCCGGCGAGAGGTAATCTCCAAGGAGGTGCAGCGTATGTTGAAGCTCGGGGTCATTGAGGAATCCAAGAGCGGCTGGTCGAGCCCGATTGTCCTGGTCCCAAAACCTGATGGTGAATGGAGGTTCTGCAACGATTACCGGAAGCTGAATGAGGTCTCCAAGTTCGACGCTTATCCCATGCCACGCGTTGATGAGCTCATCGAGAGACTTGGACCTGCCAGGTACATAACCACTTTGGATCTGACCAAGGGATATTGGCAGATCCCCATGGCACAGGAAGCCAAGGAGAAGACGGCATTCTCCACACCAGACGGGTGCTTCCAGTATGTCCGGATGCCGTTTGGTCTACAGGGAGCTCCAGCAACCTTCCAGAGGGCGATGGATAGAATCCTTGCACCTCATAAGCTATACGCTGTCGCATACCTGGATGATATCGTCATCTTTACTCTGGACTGGGAGACTCACCTGGAAAAGGTCCAAGCAGTGTTTGACGCTCTAAGAGAGGCGGGGTTTACAATAAACCCGAAGAAGTGTGCCTTGGGGAGAGAAGAAGCCAAGTACCTCGGATATGTAGTGGGGTGTGGCGAGATCAAACCCCAAATCAATAAAGTGGAGGCAATTCAAACATGGCCGAGACCTCTGTCAAAGAAGCAAGTTAAAGCCTTCCTGGGGATTGTGGGATATTACAGGAGGTTCATCCCAAACTTCGCCACAATGGCTGCACCTCTAACTGATCTGCTTAAAGGGACAAAGTCAGTGATGGTCAGCTGGTCTGAAGAAGCAGAGTCAGCCTTCCAAGAAATGAAGGGAGCTCTTTGTAAGCAACCCGTTTTGGTGGCCCCAGACTTTAAACGTGAATTTGTCCTCCAGACAGATGCCTCAGATGTCGGGGTAGGAGCTGTCCTTTCCCAAGAGATACGTGGGGAGGAGCATCCTGTTCTCTACTTGAGTAGGAAGTTGACTTCTTGTGAGAGAAATTACTTAGTTGTAGAGAAGGAGTGTTTGGCCATAAAATGGGCAGTGGACACATTACGGTACTACCTGGTGGGACGGAAGTGTAGGTTAATATCCGACCATGCCCCACTCAGGTGGATGAGGGAAACCAAGGGCAAGAATGCTAGGGTCACCCGCTGGTTCTTAGCCCTACAAGACTTCAGCTTCCAGGTAGAGCATAGGGCCGGGAAGCTACATGGGAATGCCGATGCCCTCTCCAGAATCCCTTGCCTGGTAGGTGAAAGTGCCAAGCCCCACGGCTTTAGGCAGAGGGGGGAGGTGTGTGGCAGGGCTAAGGGTCGTGTAATTGATGGGAGATATGTGTCTCATAAATGGCTTATCTCCATAATGTAAGGCATAAGTAAAGCATACCAGATATTGTTATTGTTTTGGTTTGAAGGACCTGTGGTGAGGTCACAGTCATGTGACCAGTCAGCTGCTGGGAACGTGGGTGTGGCTACAGCCTTATAATGTGACCTGCTCCTGAAACAGGGAGCTGTATGTGGGGAGGACTACACCTCCCAGCATGAGCGGAGACTCGCGGTCGGAGTCTGCAACCACGGACATTTATGTTTTGTTTGCCTAAGCTAGAGGCTATTTTTGGTGATACGCTGTTTTATGGTTTATGACAGAAATAAACCTCAGGAACTTTGGAAGAACCTGTCTCCTGATTGTCTCCCGCTGCACCTGAGTGAGTCACATCCCTACAATATATGTATATATATATATATATATATATATATATATATATATATATATATATATATAAGAAATAGTATGGTTTCTCCAGCGATCAGTCCAATGGTGGGGTAAAATATAACTTTTATTTTTCCACTAAAAAGGTTCCATGCTTCTTCAGTAATATTTTTGCAAACAGTCAATCCCTTGTGGTCCATACTAATATATATATATATATATATATATATATATATATATATATATATATATATATATATAGTGGGCCACTTATATGGATACACCTAAATAAAATGGGAATGGTTGGTGATATCAACTTCCTGTTTGTGGCACATTAGTATATGGGAGGGGGGAAACTTTTCAAGATGGGTGGTGACCATGGTGGCCATTTTGAAGTTAGCCATTTTGGATCCAACTTTATTTTTTTCCAATGGGAAGAGGGTCATGTGACACATCAAACAGATTGAGAATTTCACAAGAAAAACAATGGTGTGCTTGGTTTTAACGTAACTTTATTATTTCATGAGTCATTTACAAGTTTATGTGTATAAAAATGTGTTCAAAGTGCTGCCCATTGTGTTGGATTGTCAATGCAACTCTCTTCTCCCACTCTTGACACACTGACAGCAACACCGCAGAAGAAATGCTATCACAGGCTTCCAGTATCCGTTGTTTCAGATGCTGTACATCTCGTATCTGTATATATATATACACTCACTGGCCACTTTATTAGGTACACCATGCTAGTAAGGGGTTGGACCCCCTTTTGCCTTCAGAACTGCCTCAATTCTTCGTGGCAGAAATTCAACAAGGTGCTGGAAGCATTCCTCAGAGATTTTGGACCATATTGACATGATGGCATCACACAGTTGGCGCAGATTTGTCGGCTGCACATCCCTGATGCGAATCTCCCGTTCCACCTCATCCCAAAGATGCTCTATTGGATTGAGATCTGGTGACTGAGGAGGCCATTTGAGTACAGTGAACTCATTGTCATGTTCAAGAAACCAATCTGAGATGATTCGAGCTTTATGACATGGCGCATTATCCTGCTGAAAGTAGCCATCAGATGTTGGGTACATTGTGGTCATAAAGGGATGGACATGGTCAGCAACAATACTCAGGTAGGCTGTGGCGTTGCAACGATGCTCAATTGGTACCAAGGGGCCCAAAGAGTGCCAAGAAAAAATTCCCCACACCATGACACCACCACCACCAGCCTGAACCGTTGATACAAGGCAGGATGGATCCATGCTTTCATGTTGTTTACGCCAAATTCTGACCCTACCATCCGAATGTCGCAGCAGAAATCGAGACTCATCAGACCAGGCAACGTTTTTCCAATCTTCTACTGTCCAATTTCGATGAGCTTGTGCAAATTGTAGCCTCAGTTTCCTGTTCTTAGCTGAGAGGAGTGGTACCCAGTGTGGTCTTCTGCTGCTGTAGCCCATCTGCCTCAAAGTTCGACGCACTGTGCGTTCAGAGATGCTCTTCTGCCTACCTTGGTTGTAACGGGTGGCAATTTGAGTCACTGTTGCCTTTCTATCAGCTCGAACCAGTCTGCCCATTCTCCTCTGACCTCTGGCATCAACAAGGCATTTCCGGCCACAGAACTGCCGCTCACTGGTTTTTTTTTCTTTTTCGGACCATTCTCTGTAAACCCTAGAGATGGTTGTGCGTGAAAATCCCAGTAGATCAGCAGTTTCTGAAATTCTCAGACCAGCCCTTCTGGCACCAACAATCATGCCACGTTCAAAGGCACTCAAATCACCTTTCTTCCCCATACTGATGCTCGGTTTGAACTGCAGGAGATTGTCTTGACCATGTCTACATGCCTAAATGCACTGAGTTGCCGCCATGTGATTGGCTGATTAGAAATTAAGTCTTAACACACAGTTGGACAGGTGTACCTAATAAAGTGGCCAGTGAGTGTATATATATATATATTATAAGATACCCTGGCCCCGATTCAGGAACAGTGATGTTGATGCTGGGCTTTATAAAAAATGTATGTTGGTATCAGACTCTCCTGATTCATAGGAACTCTCTATTGTGTGTTGTGCACTAGGGATGGGCGAATCCTGAAATATTCGGAATCGCTAGGCTGTAACGAGTCCGACTTGGAAACTCGCTATTCGTTGCAAGTCTAGCGAGTCCAATGTTAATGAATGGGGATGCGAGTTTTGCAGCGATTCCTGTGCTTGGGAGGAGGAGAATGGGGATGCAGATTTTTTTTTTTGCAGAGTTTCTTAGCGATTTTGTGTCAGCAGCTGGACACAAAATCGCTAAGAAACTAGGATTGCTTGTATTAAACTGTTAAAAAACTAGCTAGGAGTTCTCTCTCTCTGTTTTGCAGCGATTCCTGTGCTGGGGAGGAGGAGAATGGGGATGCGAGGAGAGAGAGAGAGAGAGAGAGAGAGAACGAACTCCTAGCTAGTTTTTTCACAGTTTAATACAAGCAATCCTAGTTTCTTAGCGATTTTGTGTCCAGCTAGGACACACAAAACTAGCTAGGAGTTCTCTCTCTCTCTCCCCTCCAGCACAGGAATCGCTGCAAAACTCGCATCCCCATTCTCCTCCTCCCCAGCACAGGAATCCCCCAGCACAGGAATCGCTGCAAAACAGAGAGAGAGAACTCCTAGCTAGTTTTTTCACAGTTTAATACAAGCAATCCTAGTTTCGTAGCGATTTTGTGTCCAGCTGCTGACACAAAATCGCTAAGAAACTCTGCAAAAACTAGGATTGCCATTCATTTGCATTGGACTCGTTACTGTGCGAGTAATCGCTTGGAAATTCGCAGAGTACCGACTCCTGCGAGTCCCCTACTACTCGCAGAGTAACGAGTCCTAACGAGTAGATTCGCCCATCCCTATTGTGCACCTCTGCGCCTGGCCACAAATTTTACAGATTTCTAGCATAAGGTAAACCACTGCTTGTGATGAATTAGAAGAGCTCTTCCCATTTTAGTAGAGATGGACAAAACAGGTATGGAAAGAGTGAACCAGGGAGGCTTGAATAGAGGATCCAAGGCTGGACTAACCAGGGGGAAGTGACGCCTCGCAGGTATAGTCCTTTAAATAGATATTAACCTAAGAGACACTGCAGATAAAAAGTACTTTTTAAAAAGAATAGAAAACAGTGTTTGTATACACAATAAAAGGTTTATTAGAACATAGTAATCTCCATATATAACACTATAGAGGCAGCATATAAAATTTAGGGGACCAGACGGGTTCCCTTTAAATACGTAACATACCACATAATACAAAAAAGTAACAGAAATAAAAAATACAATGCAGATGATGAGTGCACACATCTGTACTAACTAAAAGGAAAGCGAACAAGGAAACTGATGAGAGGTCGGCGTGACCCATTCTAGCATTATACAAGACAGATGCCAATCAAAACAGCCCCAAAGAAAAATGACGGATTCTGATTGAATATTACTTTTGCCAACGCTAACTTGCAAGATTTCAGACATGCAAAATTGGGTGTTGGGAATGATATATAGAGATTGTCATTAAATCTCAAATTCTCTGGTTATTTTTCTGCAGATGGAGCCCACACAGACAAACAATTGTTGACAGGGTGTTTCTATTGCATATAAAGTACTGAATATTTTTTCGTGCCTGCAGGACGAGAAATCCGTGATTTCCATTATAAAAATACAACTGTGTGATAATCAGAAACATTTTGCTCTGAATTTATTTTTTCTGTTAGAAAGGCTCTGCATTACGCCTCTGTTTCCATTTGAACAAAAATGAATGCCTGCAACATATCTAAGAAATTACAATGTTCTACAGCTACATTGGTTCAGACATGAAAACAGTTGAACTTAACTAATTTTGTGATCCGGAAAACGAACATGCTGCCTAAATTTTCTGATTGGCTATAATGGTTTTAATATCCAGAGGAGGTTGTAAATACTTATGACACCTTTCTCGCTGGCTTATAGAAAAATTGTGTCTCTGTTATTTCATCATCATTATTGCATTGTTAGTAGCAGTTAGTCAGTCTTCTATCATCTTAGGGTGACCAATCAAATGCCAACTCCGCTACGATGACGTAATCCTAATTACAGTTGCATCACCTATTTTTATAAATTACTAAATTATAAATATTCTCTGTATAAGGTTGTGAGGTGCCAAGGGGAGAGGTACTAGAAAACAGGTATGTTTCTCCCCGTTTCATTTCATATGTCTCCCTGTACTGATGATGAAGCCAGTTTATTTCACTGTAATCCAGTCCTGGTTTCCTTAGTGATCAGCATGGAAAGGACTGGTAGTTCCCCCTCCACTAATTCAATCCAGGTTTTGGTTTCCTGACTGGTCCAGCTGATATAATCAGGAGGAGCTGGAATCTCTCAGTCTATCCTCTGCTGAGCTGGGAGCTGACACAGTAAGATTACATGGACTTGTTTGCTGTTATATAGGTTTATTTTGTAGTTAGCCTGCTATTGTTAGTTAGTGGCCAGACGGCCTTAGACGTTTTATTTCATGTTTGGCATGTGTAACATTGGTTAACAAGTGTGCACAATAAATATGCCGTGTCCATATTGCTAGTCTGCTGAAGTGACTTCATAGCCACACGCTTGTGCCAAAGCAAAGATCCCAGCTGAGCTGTCTATTCCCCACAAATGGTGTTTCGAATGCGGGCAGTTGTGGCTGCTGGACTGTGACTGCAGAGAAAACGCTGTGTATGTCCTGGCTGAAAGCTTCTGCGCTTTTGAAGAGCCAAGAGTCCAGTAATATGGAGGAACTAGTGAAGCAGTTATTGCAAGCAAATGTGCAACAACAGCAGACTAATGCTTGCTTCCAGAAGGCTCTGGAGCAGCAACACCAGATGCAGCAAGAGCAGTTGGAGGCAATAAAACAGGCCTTGGTTCAGCAACCCCGAGATGAGGGAGACCGTGCACAAAGCGCTGCTAGTGCGCAGAAAGCCGTACAGAAGACTTTGCTTAAAATGACCGCAGACGATGATGTGGAAGCATACCTCACCGTGTTTGAACGGATTGCAGAACATGAGCACTTACCACTGGACAGATGGGCTGAGGTAGTGGCTCCATTTCTGAGCGGAGATCCACAAAAAGCCTATTACGATCTGAGTGGAGCGGATGCTACGGACTATATCAAACTCAAAGGCGAAATCCTGGCAAGGCTGGGAGTAAACACGTATGTACATGCACAGAGGGTGCATTTATGGAATTTTGTGGAGCATCAGCCAGCCCGCTCACAAATGCATGATCTCATCCATCTAGTAAAAAAATGGCTGCAACCGGAGGCTTTGACGTCCGCACAGATGGTGGAGCGTGTTGTTCTAGACAAGTACCTGCGGTCCTTACCCGCTAAGATCCAGAGGTGGGTTGGACAGAGTGACCCAACTACCGCTGACCAGTTGGTGAATATGGTCGAATGCTACAATGCTTCTGAAAGCCTACTCCAAGGGACGTTAGCACCCCACTGGCCCCCCAAGAAATCGCTGGAGAGTCCTGCGAAACCTACTCCATCTTCAAAAGAAGAGAACATCACAATGAAGGGTAGCAGACCTACAAAGGACTATGGAGGTGGTACGGGCTCACATCAAGCCAGCAGACCTCGTCTGGGATCTCCATCGAGGAGACAAGGGTCTATACAATGTTGGCGATGTCGTGGGCTTGGCCATGTAGCAGCTAACTGCCCAATGACTACAGAGCCAATGGACTGTAATGCTATGAGGCGTCTTTCATTATATGTGCAGTCAGTCTGTGTGGCGGAGACCCTCATGGGAAATGAACATCACGTGTGCCATGTCGAGGTTGACGGTTATAGTGTGAATGCCGTCTTGGATTCCGGCAGTCAAGTAACTTTGGTACATGCCAGTTTGGTGGACTCTAGCGCCCTAACGAACTTAACCGTGGGCATTAGTTGCATCCATGGGGATACTAAGAACTACCCCACTGCCTGGGTTACTCTTGCCACGCCAGTAGGGACCAAAAGACATCAGGCGGCAGTCATAAAGTCTATGGGACACAGTGTAATCCTGGGGAGAGACTTTCCCTTATTTTGGGACTTGTGGAACTTCAAAAGTGGCATGAACCCTCTAGTTGAAGACGGTGCTCCGGAGCTAGCCCCTGAACCATTGCAGCAAGACGACGAAGAACTCATCTCAGAGGAAGTACTAGAATCTGTGGACTCTCCTCTGGCTGTGTATGCAGGCGAGGCAGACCAGCTAGAGGATGTTTTAGAAATGCCTGACCTTGAGGTGGCCCGTGGTAAGTTCGGGACCGCTCAGCACCAGGATCCTACTCTAGCAAGGGCATGGGAAAACATAAAGGTCTCCGAGGGAAGACCATTGTACCCAGGGGCTCAAAACGAGTTCCCACACGTGGCGGTGCAGCAGGATATGTTGTATCACATAGACAAGGTGCGAGGGGTGGTGGTAGAACAACTAGTGGTACCTAAGTCCTTTCGCCAGGTAGTTTTGGAGTTGGCACATAAACATCCCTTGGGAGGTCACCTGGCGGTAGAAAAGACAAAACACCGTATTCTGCAACGTTTCTTTTGGCCAGGTCTAGTGGGAGACGTGACCCAGTACTGTCGGTCATGTCCTACGTGTCAATTGACCGCACCTATGTCAGATTTTAGAAGCCCCTTAGTGCCCTTACCAATAATAGAGGTGCCCTTCGAGAGGATAGCAATGGATATAGTCGGTCCATTAGTTAAATCTGCCAGGGGTCATCAGTACATTTTGGTAGTATTGGATTACGCCACGCGTTATCCCGAAGCAGTGCCCTTGCAGAATGCCAATGCGAAATCAATTTCAAAGGAGCTGGTTAATATGTTTTCCCGCACCGGCATTCCGAAAGAGATACTTACGGATCAAGGGACCCCCTTTATGTCTCGTATACTTAAGGATTTATGTAAACTGCTAAAAATCTCCCATTTGCGTACCTCAGTATATCACCCTCAGACTGATGGTTTGGTGGAGCGCTTTTACAAAACCCTAAAGGGAATGTTGAAAAGGGTGGTGGATAAGGACGGGAGAGAATGGGATGCCCTACTACCATACCTCCTGTTCGCTATACGTGAGGTACCCCAATACTCCACAGGCTTTTCACCTTTTGAGTTGGTTTATGGGCGGTGTCCTAGAGGCCTGTTAGATATTGCCAAGGAGACTTGGGAACAAGAGGTGACTCCTTATCGCAGTGTAATTGAACACATAACACTTATGCAGGACCGAATTGCAGCAGTTATGCCAATAGTTAAAGAGTGTTTAGAGCGCGCACAACATGCCCAAAGCACGGTATACAACCGAGCGGCAAAAACACGAGTCTTTCAACCCGGAGACAGGGTGTTGGTATTGGTGCCTACCATAGAGAATAAATTTCTTGCGAAATGGCAGGGACCATACGAAGTGCTGGAACGAGTAGGTGAAGTAAATTATAAGATACACCAACCAGACAAGAGAAAGCCCGAACAAATATACCACATAAACTTGCTTAAGGCCTGGCGGGACAGGGAGAGTCTGGTGGCAGGAGCTGCCCTTGAGGATGGGCCTCGAGGGGCACCACCTTCTAAGGTAAAGGACCCCCAGGTAGCTCCGCCAGAAGTGGGTATTGCAGACACGCTATCCAAAAGCCAAAAACGAGAGACCAGGGAGTTCATACAGAGGAACGCAGATATTTTCTCGGAACTTCCTGGCCGGACTCACCTAATTAAACATGACATTATTACTGATCCAGAGGCGCAGGTACGGCTTAAACCATATCGAATTCCGGAGGCTCGGAGACAAGCCATTGCCCAGGAAGTGAAGAAGATGTTAGAGCTCGGGGTCATTGAGGAGTCCCGGAGTGATTGGGCTAGCCCTATCGTACTGGTGCCCAAACCCGATGGGACTATCCGATTTTGTAACGATTTTCGGAAAGTAAACGAAGTATCGAAATTCGATGCCTACCCGATGCCAAGAGTCGATGAACTGATAGAGAGACTGGGTTCGGCTAGGTACATATCCACTATTGACTTAACAAAAGGTTATTGGCAGATTCCCCTCACGGAATCAGCCAAAGAGAAAACTGCCTTTGTTACGCCCCAGGGATTATTCCAGTACCGAGATATGCCATTTGGGTTGCATGGTGCCGCAGCCACCTTCCAACGTCTAATGGATATTGTCCTAAAACCCAATGGCCAGTATGCATCTGCGTACTTGGACGACATTATTATCTTTAGCAATGACTGGGACACGCATTTGTCAAAAGTACAAGCCGTCTTAGACTCCCTAAAAACAGCTGGGTTGACTGCCAATCCCAAGAAATGTACGTTGGGATTGGAAGAGGCTCGCTATCTGGGATATAGCATAGGGAGAGGCGTCGTGAAGCCTCAAGCCAATAAAGTGGATGCTATTCAAAATTGGCCACGACCGGTAACCAAAAAACAGGTTGGAGCTTTTTTAGGGATCGTTGGTTATTATAGGCGGTTCATCAAACATTTTGCGACCATCGCAGCTCCTCTCACAGATCTTACTAAGGGGTCGAAATCTGTCACAATAAAGTGGAACGCAGAAGCAGAGGAGGCCTTTCAGCGATTGAAAACAGTCCTCTGTGACCAACCAGTGTTGGTTGCACCAGACTTTAAACGGGAGTTTATTGTCCAAACAGACGCCTCTGGGGTGGGCCTCGGCGCGGTTTTGTCTCAAGAAGTAAATGGCGAGGAACACCCAGTGGCCTATCTAAGCAGAAAGCTTACGAGAGCAGAAAAGAACTACAGTGTAGTTGAGCGGGAAGCCCTGGCTGTGAAATGGGCCCTGTGCACCTTGCGCTATTATTTACTAGGTCGCCAGTTTAGGCTAGTGACGGACCATTCGCCCCTAACGTGGATGTCCCGGGCAAAAGAAGGCAATGCACGGGTGACACGCTGGTTCTTAGCATTACAAGGGTTTAAATTTTCCGTTGAGCACAGGGCGGGCACAGCGCACAGAAATGCAGATGCGTTGTCTAGAACGCACTGCTTGGTGACTCGTCGTGTCCGACCCCACGGGCTCGAACAGAGGAGGGGGATGTGTGAGGTGCCAAGGGGAGAGGTACTAGAAAACAGGTATGTTTCTCCCCGTTTCATTTCATATGTCTCCCTGTACTGATGATGAAGCCAGTTTATTTCACTGTAATCCAGTCCTGGTTTCCTTAGTGATCAGCATGGAAAGGACTGGTAGTTCCCCCTCCACTAATTCAATCCAGGTTTTGGTTTCCTGACTGGTCCAGCTGATATAATCAGGAGGAGCTGGAATCTCTCAGTCTATCGTCTGCTGAGCTGGGAGCTGACACTGTAAGATAACATGGACTTGTTTGCTGTTATATAGGTTTATTTTGTAGTTAGCCTGCTATTGTTAGTTAGTGGCCAGACGGCCTTAGACGTTTTATTTCATGTTTGGCATGTGTAACATTGGATAACAAGTGTGCACAATAAACATGCCGTGTCCATATTGCTAGTCTGCTGAAGTGACTTCATAGCCACACGCTTGTGCCAAAGCAAAGATCCCAGCTGAGCTATCTATTCCCCACAAGGTATACAGTTTTAGGATTTCTTAGCTTAGTTTCTTAGCAAATTGACATGTTTCTATATCTTTTTCCAGATATGGCTCATTCTTGCAATAACAAAGCGGGTAGTCTTTGGTACATACTCGGAGAAGTCACTTTTGAGTCACAAAGGTAAAACTTGACCACCATGATAAGGAAAGCCTACAACCTGTATCTTGGATGCAGAATAAGAGATCAGGACAAGAGTTGGGTTCCACTGACATGCTGCTATAGATGTGCATCATATCTTACCCAGTGGTTGCATGGGAAGAGGCAATCTTTGACTTTTGCAATCCCAATGATCTGGAGAGAGCCAACCAAACACACTACCAATTGCTACTTCTGCATGGTACCCCCCATTAGGAAAGGAGTTTCAAGGAAGAAGTGGACTTTACAGTATCCAAACATTCCATCTGCAATACTCCCAGTACCACATACAGAAGAACTGCCAATTTCAAAAGCACCAGAAACATTTTCAGTTGAGTCAAGTGAGGAAGAAGAGGGAGCTTGGTGTCATGAAGCATCTTCCTCTCACAACTCAAACTTTCTGTCAGCAACCTCAACTGAACCACACCTGATAACACAGAGTGAACCAAACAATCTTCTTAGAGATTTGGATAGGTTCCAAGCTACAGCTGTTCCAGGCGATGTTTGGATTTATTTGTTCCACAAACGTGATAAAGGACATGTTCAATACTGCTTCATGGAGGGCAATCTTGTGGCATGCAACAACATCAACAGTTTAATGGAAGCTCAGAAGAAAAGTCATAATCCAGAGGAAAGGAGACTGTTCATTAGTGATGAGCAAGAGTGCTCTGCACTGCTCTATACCTGATCGAGCATCAGGTTGCTCGGGCACCCTCGTTGCTTTATTGAGTATCGCGGATGCTCGAGTTCCCACCCTGCATGTTTTACTGCTGTTTTTCAGCCATTAAACATGAGGGGATTGCCAATCTCGGTAATACTTTAGCCATGCTGGCTACTGGCATTACTGTGTGCAACACTGCAGCTATGCAGGTAACTGCAACCTCCACTAGATGGTAATAGAGTGGAAGCATGGTAACAAGTTAGTAAGAGCAGACCTGCAGGGCTGCAGCGAAGCTACCATCAGGTGGTAACAGAATAGTCAAACAAGCGGAGTCAAAACCTGGACCGTCATGCAGTAAAAAGGGAAAAACAAGCACAAAGTCGGTGTAGAGCCAAAGGGTCAATACCAGACAAAAGGCAGAAGAACCAGGGACCAGAGGCAACGTCAAGTCAGAGTCAAGGCTGAGTCAAATACTGGGAAATCCAAAAGCAATCAGGAAACACCAAGACCAGAATTGGCAGAGAGGGAGGAACCGACACAGGCAAGGTCAGAAAACACAGCAGGAACAATCAGATACTCACGCCAAACGCAGGAAATATAACTGACATGGCCTGCAGGACGCAGCAAGAAGAAATAGCTGACCTGAACCCAAAACGAGGCCAGGCAAAGTTAACCCTTGACATGATCAGTCTGGGAAAGGGGCAGACAGGACTCAAAACCTGGACTGGATCATGACACTGTGATTGGCAAGCCGCATAATGACATCAGGTCTATATAAGACCCAGTGATACGATTCTCACCACAATGTATCCCAGAAACAGAGTAGGGAGAGTTTCTGTAGAAAGGAAAGTTAGCATTACAAACCAAGACATAGTATATATTGTATTTCAGGCCTTGCTGCAGAAACATGAAACCAAAAATCCTTGGCAAGGCTACATGTATTCTCTTCAATACCGCTGTTAGATGTACTGTTTACTGTAGGGATAACTGCTGGAGAAGGGCTAGTAGGGCATTACAGATCTTGCTGCAGGAAACAAAAAAAACAAAGCTCCTTACCAGGCCTATTCTATTTACTACCACAGTTAGCTGTACTATTTAGTGCAGGGATTGCAGTTGGAGAAGGGCTAGAAGTGCATTACAGGTCTTTCTGCAGAAACCTAAAACCAAAACTCCTCATCAGGGCTACATCTATTGTATTCAATATAAATACCGCTGAACCACTGATAGCTGTATTTAGTGTAGGGGAAAGTGCTGAAGAAGGGATAGTAGTGCATTACAGTCCTATTGGCAAGGTTAATAGCCTCACAGTTCTTGCTGCAGAGACCTAAAATCATAGAATCATAGAATCGTAGCGTTGAAAGGGACCTCCTGGGCCATCTGGTCCAACCCCCTGCACAAAAGCAGGATTCGCTAAATCATCCCAGACAGATGTCTGTCCAGCCTCTGTTTGAAGACTTCTATTGAAGGAGAACTCACCACCTCTCGTGGCAGCCTGTTCCAATAATTGATCACTCTAATTGTCAAAAAGTTTTTTCTAATATCTAATCTGTTTCTCCTCCCATTCAGTTTCATCCCATTGCTTCTAGTCTTTCCTTGTGCAAATGAGAATAAAGATGATCCTTCTACAATATGGCAGCCCTTGAGGTATTTGTAGACAGCTATTAAGTCTCCTCTCAGTCTTCTCTTCTGCAAGCTAAACATTCCCAAATCCTGTAACCTTTCCTCATAAGACAGGGTTTGCAGACTGGTCACCATTCTGGTCGCTCTTTTCTGAACTTGCTCCAGTTTGTTGATGTCTTTTTTAAAATGTGGTGCCCAAAACTGGACACAGTATTCCAGATGAGGTCTGACCAAAGAGGAGTAGAGGGCAATAATGACTTCACGTGATCTAGACTGTATGCTTCTGTTAATACATCCTAGAATTGCATTTGCCTTTTTTGCTGCTTCATCACACTGTTGACTCATATTCAGTCTGTGATCTATTGGTATACCCAAGTCTTTTTCACATGTGCTGTTGCTTAGCCCTATTCCTCCCATTCGGTATATGCTTTTTTCATTTTTATTGCCCAGATGTAGTACTTTGCATTTTTCCCTGTTAAAAACCATTCTGTTAGTTGCTGCCCACTGCTCCAGTTTATTTATATCTTTTTGAATCCTCTCTCTCTCTTCTCTAGTATTAGCTATCCCTCCTAGCTTTGTGTCATCAGCAAATTTAATCAGTTTACCCTCAATTCCTTCATCTAAATCATTGATAAAGATGTTGAACAATACAGAGCCCTGTGGTACCCCACTTGAGACATTCTTCCAACTGGATGTGCAGCCATTTACGACCACTCTTTGGGTCCGATCACTAAGCCAGTTATGAATCCACCTAACAGTTGCCTTGTCCATTCCATACTTAGCCATTTTTTCAATAAGGATTGTGTGAGATACTTTGTCAAATGCTTTGCTGAAGTCAAGATATACTATATTTACAGCATTTCCCTGATCCACCCAATCAGTGATTCTGTCATAGAAGGAAATTAAAAATATGCAAAACATAAGCCACGGAGTCACCATCACATGTTTCTCAACGCAAGCAATGACTAGCCAGGTCTTTCCCCAGGAAGGAACAACCACGGGAAGGGCAGTCTCCAATGAAGGAAACCACCTATGCCAAAACATGGCATCCATCCACAGACAGCTGTTTCGGGGTATTGCCCCTCATCAGTGTGGAGTAGGAAACTGGCCAGTAGGAGCCATGCCTAGTAGAAGACTGTGAAAAATGAGGATGAATGAACTCATGGAGATCAACATCCAATACTGCGGAGACACCATCACATGTTTCTCAACGCAGTGATTCTAGAGCAATGCCCCCATCCCTTATGGGAAATATGTAAAAATATGCAAAACACAAGCCGCGGAGACACCATCACATGTTTCTCAACGCACGCAATGACTAGCCAGGCATTTTTACATATTTCCCATAAGGGATGGGGGCATTGCTCTAGAATCACTGCGTTGAGAAACATGTGATGGTGTCTTTGCAGTGTTGGATGTTGATCTCCATGAGTTCATTCATCCTCATTTTTCACAGTCTTCTACTAGGCATTGCTCCTACTGGCCAGTTTCCTACTCCACACTGATGAGGTGCGGAGTTTCCTGAATACATTGAGTGCTGTCTCTTGGCCTTCCAGCATTGCCACTTTGGTGGCTTAAGCCAGTCGCTGCTTTTGGGAGATAGCCAGGAGGTTTCAGGGTGGAGACCCTTGGAGTTGTGGACGATGGGAGTCCGACTTCAATTCTCTGGGACCAGTGATAGCCGGGTCAAAAATGGATTCAGGATTGACATCGCTGAAGATAAGAAGTTTTATTTTTCCCTGGGATATTTGGTCAACATGGTGTTTTATGACATCCTGAAGATTCGGAAGTCCGATATAATATGCCTGCAGGAGTTTAGGAGAGACAGCAGGTATGTACTGGTGCTATCTTCTATGGCGGCTTGCCAGAATTTGTTTACTGCCCTGAAAAATGGAGTGGCAAATCCTTTTGCTGGAAGGTCTTACCTTTACTGTGCTGTACTCTAAGGGAGATATCCCACTTGTAGTTTTCATGCACAACCCTTTTGTTTCCCTGGAGGACATTGCTTTATTTTTGAAAAGACATTGCATTTATGTTCAGTACTCACACAGGGTGCTGAATGGAGAAGGGCTCTGGACCGGGAAGTACACATTTTTTGTGAGATTTGGGATGGATCCCCAAGGCCCGGGAGGCATCCATTACACACCTCTTAATTTTTCAATTGGGAAAAATACTGTTTTTTTGTTCTTTCCAGATGCCCGATGTATTGCAGGAGGTGTAAAAATTTCGGGCATACCCAGGATAGTTGCAAGGAGATGCCAACTTGCAGGAATTGCAATGCTTCTGGCCATATGGCAAAAGACTGCACAAATCCTGTTATGTGTAATGCTTGTGGTGAAGAGGGCCATAAGTATCGGGACTGTAAGGCCAGGATCAGTCCTAGGTCTTACACTGAGGTCTCAGGTGGGGCAGCTGCACCCCCTGCTGCTGTTGTTGACATTCCACAGGTTTCAGACCCGGAACTTATTGAGGAACCTGAAATCATGGATGCACATGAGGAGGCCCTGCCCCAAACAGAGTCTCCCAGCCCAGAGGAGGCAGTTTTGGAAGCTACTGATGTTGAATGTGAGCTCCCTCATCAGTCTGATGTCTGTGGGAAGGGGGAGTTGGAAGGTACTCTGGACAATACCCCCAGTGTATCTTGGTTTGCTACTGAGGAGAAGTTGGCCAGTTGTGGAAATCAAGGTGACTTCACTCTTGCGAGGTCCTCTGAGGACGAGGAGTCTGGAACTTCCTGTAAGAAGCCCAGAACGGATTGGGCAGACCCCGGTGAAGTTGGTTTAAGTCCGGTAAGTGAACGTAGTTACCCTCAGAATGTCTTCTCTCCTGACACCAATGCTTTTTTAGGCAGCGCTATCACTGTCCGCTCATCCCTATCACGTGACCCCTGGCTGTAGCTGCCTCAGGAGGGCAATCGTTCTAGATTATATTAAACAGATGAATGCTCACATCTTTTGTCTTCAGGAATGTGGGATTGTGGACGCGCCAAGCGATAAGGACTGGCCTTACGGACAGCATGTATGGTCTGGCTCATGTGTTAATAGGAATGATGGTGTAGGGATATTAATGGGTAACAGGGAGATTAGTTTAGATAGCTACACGGTGGTAGAGGTGGGTAGATGTATAATTGCACATGTTAGCTATAGGGGATGGCGGGCTAGAAATATTAATGTGTACTGTCCATCAGGACACGACAGGAAAAAGGAGCGTCTGGCTCTTTTGGAAAAATTAAGTTTGTTTCTTCCGGACAAAATTCCTACAGTTTTAGTTGGAGACTTTAATTGCACCACAGAAGGGAATTGTGACATAGCTGGTAAAAAGTTATCCAATCTTATTTCTGATTTTTCCCTTCTAGATGCTGCTGCTCTGAAATTTGGCATCCCACCACCGCCAACGTACCATGCTGATAGGGGTGGTATTGCATCCAGGATAGATAAAATTTTGTTTTCCAAAAATATGTTGTGTATGAATTTTGAACAAAATGCTGTACCTTTTTCTGATCATGAGTGTTTGAGAGGTGTGTTTAGTGCGATTCATGACCGTGTGTATGGGGGTGGGGTTTGGAAGCTGAATGTAAGATTGTTAGAAGATGAGGATGTGATGAATGAATTAAAAATAAAGTATAAAGAGTGGAGAGTATGTAAGACGGATTTTGCGTGTGTACTGGAGTGGTGGGTTTGGGTTAAGGTGTGTTGCAAAAAATTCTTCAAAAAGTGGGGCTATAAAAAAGCTGCTATTTATCGGGGTAGATTTAATGATTTAAACAGGCGCTTAGACTGGTTAAGGAAGTGTGGAGAAAGTGGGATGGATGTGTCTGATCTGCTGGCTGAGACAAAGAGTGAATTAAAGCGTGTTATGGATGAAAAAGGGAAAGAAATCATCTATCGCACCAAAATAGAACATCTTGAGAAAGATGAAAAGTGCACGCGGTTCTTTTTTAAGAAAATGAATGGGAGAAAGGCTGATATGGATAAAATCCTGGATAGGAATGGTTTGTGTGTGTCAGGTGAGAATGTGATAAAGGAGGTGAATAGGTTCTATAGCAAGTTATATGATAAAAAATGGATTGATTCTTGTCTTGTTTCAGAAGTGCTGAATGGGTTAGAGAGCAAGTTGGATAGTGGAGAATGTGATATTTTGAATGTGGACGTAATTATGAAAGAAGTAGAAAATGTGATGAAGAGTGCTAAAAAGAATAAGACTCCAGGTAAAGACGGATTGCCGGTAGAATTCTATGTGAAGGCGTGGGATTTTCTGGGTGCTGATTTGACTGAGATATGTATGTATATGTGGGAGAGTGATGAGTTGTGTGAATCAATGAAAGAGGGTGTGGTTGTGCTTGTGCATAAGAAAGGTGAGAGAAAGTGTTTAGAGAATTGGAGACCTATAACATTGCTGAACGCAGATTACAAAATCTATAGCAAATTGTTGGCGAATCGTATGCGTGAGGTGATTGGTAGTGTAGTGGATGAGGATCAAGTGTGTGCTGTGCCTGGAAGAAGTATGAGTGATAACTTATTGTTATTAAGGGATTTGATTGGAGACTGCATGGGAAGGAAACAGAAGTGTATGGTTCTGTCAATTGATTTTGAGAAAGCGTTTGATAGGGTCTCGCATGTGTTTTTGTTTAAAGTTCTGGAGAGAATGGGTTTTCCTCAAAAATTTGTGAATGGGATAATGTCTTTGTATGATTGTGTGTCAAGTGAGTTTCTTGTTAATGGGTGGTTGAGTGAGAAAGTGAATATTAAGTCTGGTGTAAGGCAGGGGTGTCCCATGTCCCCTGTCTTGTTTGTATGCGTGATTGAACCTCTGTTGTGCTTGGTGAGACGTGATAAAATGATGCGAGGTTTGTTGGTACCTGGGAGTGGTGGGAAGCATGTGAAAGTTCTTGGATATATGGATGAAGTTGTGGCTGTGAGTGAAAGTGTTGCGTCTATGAGTAGGGTTAAGTTGCTTGTGGAGTTTTTCTGTGGTGCATCTGACTTTAGAGTGAATTGGAATAAATGTAGTTTTAAATGTTTTGGGGATGACAGGGTTAAAATGGAGGGGGTAAAGTGTGAGGAGGGTGCTATCGAAGTGCTGGGAGTATTATTTAATAAGGACTTGGAAGGTAAGGAGAGCTGGGAGGAGTGTGGATTGCGCATAGAGCGTAAGTTAAATTTTTGGCGACTGAGAGACTTGACCTTGAGTGGTAAGATTTTGGTCATAAAAGCGGTGATTCTTCCAATTTTGCTTTTTATTGCAACAGTTTTTCCACAGTCATGTAGGAAAATAAAAAGAGTGGAAAAGTTAGTTTTTACTTTTTTCTGGAGCAGTAAAATAGAGAAACTTAAGAGAGAGAGAGTCTTTTCAAGACGTGTCACCATGGTGGCATGGCCTTTCCAAACATTGAGAATTTTCTGGGGCTTCAGTATATCAAAACTGTTGTTATTTTGCTGAATAAAGGAAATAAGGGAGCGTATATGGCAAGTTATTCAGCTGGTTGGATGTTATATGGCTTATGTTGGAGAGAGAGGGATGCTAGAGTGCCTGTTGCTTTCCAGTGTCCGGTCTGGTATGAGGTGATTGAGAAGTTTCTGAGGAAGCATGATTTACTGAGTGTGCCGATGAATGATTTTAGAATGGCTAAGAATGTGATGAAAATAATACGTAAGAATGATGTGGAATGTAATATTGTGGGGTTGAGAGGGAATGAAGTTTCGGTTGCATGGAAGAGTTTGGAAATGCACAGGATGTCTAATAGACAAAGGGATATTGTATGGATGTCCTTGCACAATATTTTGCCTGTGCGACAGGTTCAGAAGAGACGAGGTCTGACCAGAACGGATGTGTGCCCGCGGGAAGGATGTGTGGATGTGAGACTGTGTGGCATACTATGTGGGACTGTGATTACGCGTGCAGTGTGTGGAAGTGTGTAGGTGGGTTGTGTAAGGAGTTAGCAGGTGTGAGTTTTATTGACTGGCGTGTTGCAATGTTTGGATTTGGTGCATGTGGTCAAGTGAAAAATAGAATCCTATGGTTAATTATGACTTGTGTGATGCAGAGTTTGTGGGATGTGAGGAATTTAGGAATTTTCAAAGAGAAACATGTATCTGTGAATAAGTGTGTCGGGCTGATCCTTTCTAGATTATACTTAATTTATAAATTAGACAGCGAAGGCGGTGGTGGTTCTGATGCAGAGGGTGTCTGGAAATTTAAAAAATGGCAGCATCTGATCAAATATCAGAGAATTTTAGTGATGTTTATTGATGTTTAGGATGTCTTTGTGTATACCCTTGGTTTGTTATACTAAAATAAATATGAACCATAATGATGAGAGTTGAAACAATGATGTTTAAGTTGATGAGCTTATATTGAGTTGTTTATAACTAACCTGAATGGTTTAAAAAAAAAAAAAAGAAACAGCTGTCTGTGGATGGATACCATGTTTTGGCATAGGTGGTTTCCTTCATTGGAGACTGCCCTTCCCGTGGTTGTTCCTTCCCGGGGAAAGACCTGGCTAGTCATTGCTTGCATTGAGAAACATGTGATGGTGTCTCCGCGGCTTGTGTTTTGCATATTTTTACATATTTTCCACAAGGGATGGGAGCATTGCTCTAGAATCACTGCGTTGAGAAACATGTGATGGTGTCTCCGCAGTGTTGGATGTTGATCTCCATGAGTTCATTCATCCTCATTTTTCATAGAAGGAAATTAAGTTAGTCTGACATGACTTATTAGTTACAAACCCGTGCTGACTCTGTTTAATCACTTCATTCTTATCCAGGTACTTACGTACATGTTGTTTAATAATTTTTTCAAAGATCTTTCCTGGTATAGAAGACAGACTCACTGGCCTATAGTTGCCTTCTCCTGTTCTCCAAGAATTTTCAAAGATTATGCAGAGGGGTTAAAAAATTTCTTCTGCTATCTCCTTCAGTACTCCGGATCAAAACTCCTTATCAGGGCTACATATTTTCTATTCCCTATTAATACTAATTTTAGCTGCATTTAGTACAGGGAGAGTTGCTGGAGAAGGGCTAGTTTTGCATTTGAAGCATCAAGGCAGGGGTTATTGCCTTACAATTCTTCTAGAGGTGTACTGCTGCTTCAACCTAAAATCAAAAGTCCTTTCAGGGCTACAGCTGATATTTTTTTATTAATGCTGCTGTTACCTGCATTTCAAGTACAGTAGGGATAGCTACAGGAGGAGAGATCATTTTGGATTAGAGGCATATAGGTTTATTGCCTTACAATCCTTCTAAGAATTTGAGCGAGGTCCGCCTGATGACCTTCTAAAAATTTGGAGAGAGAGCTGCATGATTACCCTGTTGCTGCGGTGGAGGAAGAGAACAAGAAAAAGAAGAAATCGTGAACCGTATACCATTTTTTTCAGTGGGAAGTGGTGCATAGGAATACATCAGAAAAAAAGGGAACACCTACCCCTTGGCCTGGGAACTTCCCCTGTTTGGGTGCTCTGGGGAATAGTTGCCCACCTTCTCTCTCTGGCCTCTCCAAGGCCTCTTC
Organism: Dendrobates tinctorius; assembly: GCF_039654945.1. Classification (NCBI taxonomy): domain Eukaryota; kingdom Metazoa; phylum Chordata; class Amphibia; order Anura; family Dendrobatidae; genus Dendrobates; species Dendrobates tinctorius. The sequence continues at coordinate 37,912,636 of NW_027361743.1, read as the reverse complement.
CTGCCTGCTGCAGTGCTCAGGATCCACCTCCATCTGCGTTGCTGGCCTTGCTTTGCACGGCAACTTCCCAGGTTGGGCGAGTGAGTTCATTGTCCATCACCTCGTCTTCCACTTTCACACTCTAGTTCTCCTTAACTGTTGACTTAACAACATCACTTGTTCAGGCTACAGGGTAGGAAGGTATTGACCCAAAGGGGTTATGGCCTTGTGTAAAGTGTGGCCTTTTTCTCTGGAGTAGTCGTGGCGACATATCGTTTGGGGTGAAATCAAGGCACAGAGGGGACAACAAGCCTCCCATGTCACAGTCCCTCCCCCAAAATCCAAGCCTTTAATCTATTGGCAACTGATCCATATATTATGCTTATATCTTTTGTCCTACCACTATCTGTATTTGCATATCTGACCATTTTATATGTGTAACCATCATGCATATAGTGTTGTGAGCTCATTTTCAGGTTTGCCTCTGGCTTCTGGTGAGGGTTATGGAGCTGGCTGTGCTGACAGAGGAGTAGTGAGTTCTCTATCTGGACTCCCTCTGTTGGTGAAGGGAGGTAATGAAGCTGATCTAAATGGCAGAGACCGGCCACCTGAGGAAGGTGACTGCGATTGGACATCAGGAGTTTCTGATTGGATTTAAGGCAGCCGACTCCCTAGTTTCTTGCTGGTGATTTTTCCTGACTGTGGCTTCTGGTTTCCAGTTTGGTTCCTTCCTTCCTAAAGCTAAGTTTTCTCTGCTATTGTTCATATGAGTTTTTGTCTGGTTTACTTAGTTTTTGTGTTCAGCCAGCCCTGGCTGGGACTGGGCTGAATCCCAATTTTGTCTCTGATCAGTTGATCTCTTTTGCTCTGTCTTCAGAATATACCTGAGTGCTGATATAGTGATTTGAAGTCTAACGACTTCAGGGCCTTTTTCTATCAGACGTGTTGGACATTATTTTTGGCAGGGTTTTTTGCGTGATTGCAGACAGCAGCTTTTCTTTCCTGTCCTTTCTAGTTAGTGAGGGCCCCATCTTTTGCTCAGCCTATCTTTCTATCTGTGTCTGTGTTTTCATCTTGTTTCACCGACAATACATGTTGGGGGCTGTCTATTGCTTTGGGGGTCTGCTCTGGGCCAGTTTAGATTTTCCCTTTCTTTCTTTAGGCTTATTTAGTTCTCCGGCCGTGACGAGGCGTCTAGGACCACCGTAGGCATGCTCCACGGCTACTGCTACTTGATGTGGATAGGATCAGGGGTCTGCAATCCGCTAGTTACCAACCTCTCTGGTTTTCTGGGCTTAGCTTGCTTTTTGTTTTTTCCTCCTCAGTGACTCATTCATAACATATAGTGCATTGTCTAGTGAACCCTTAAGGTAATTGTCTCGATCCACAAATCCACACGTCCATTTCTTAGTTTAACTTTCCATGCTACCGGGGCTGGTTTCTGTCTTGATATAATCCCATTAACGGACCGGGCTTATATCTCATGAGGAACTGATGGCAGTCCTACAGGTTTGGTAGCCCTCTGTTTCACTGGTGGTAGTGAAAAGGGCATCTCAGCCTGTCAGAGTTTTGAGCGAGTGTGGTGCCACATCAATGACTACGTGGGCCACATATTCTCATTCCCCGTGCTTCCCTGGGCCCATGTAGACAGGAGGTGCCTGTTTAAAACTGTACCAAGCTGACCTTACATGTCCCCAGGGGGTGTGGAATGTTGTTGATAGTTGGGAGACTGCATTACGTGATCCGTTTCACATATTAGTGATGTCTGGCGGGTGACGAGGTGCATCACATGTTATGACAGTGGTGGGTTTCTGCGTGATCTCTCCAGTGTCACCCTTCACAATATCCTGAAAGATACATTTCGTACATTTGCATTTGCACTTTTTTTCCATCAAACTATGTAGAAGTGAGCAACGAGCGCAGTGAGAAATTTCACCAAGATATTGTGGCTATGAAGAAAAGATATCAAGTAAAATTGAATCCATCAATGCTTGCAGATTACTTTTGGACTATTGGATGAGATCTTATTTAGCTCTGGAGGCTCTGGACTGAGGTCAAAGGGGTAACTTTTTTTGGAGAGTGACATACCAGCCCTGGCATACTTTGCACTGACCAGGGAATATACCCCAAAACACTTTTTTCTGCAAATTGAGATTCTGATTTGGCTTTTATGCTAAATCATAGTGCAAGGCTCATTAAATGGTCGATAATGACTTGTAGGTTCACTGCTTCCAACAGGTGGCACTAGAGCTAAGTCCTCTTCCTCACTGAAGAGGAAATTTGCATGTTTAATTTCCCAGAGGAGAATTGAATGGCGAATAAGCCTCCTTACATTGGCATGCCAGTGCTGGCATGTCACTCTCCACAAGGAGAAACATTATCCCTTAGACCTCAAAGCTTTAAAAGAAAAGAGTTCTGACATACAAGTTTTGATGAATCGATCCTATGTCTTCCATTTTTCATCCATTTTTAACAGTTTCCCTAGACTTAAATAGCTAAATCTGATCCATAAAACTGATCAGATTAGGGCATCCTCTGAGTCTGAAGGATCTAGATGTGTGTGTATGGCTCAGTGAAACTCTATATATCTTTATGCTGTACATTTAAAAAAAAAAACAGCACTAGGATGAGGACAATGTATGTGTGAATGCAATCGAAGGTTAAGTCCAACTGCTTTGTTGGAGAGCCTCCAAAAGTGTTTAACTTTGAAATCACCCAAAACATTAATTCAGCACAATAATAGATGATACTGTCAAGCCAGGCTCGATGTATTCTTTGTAAAATAAATGTAGTTGCAGGACACATTTTTGGCTTCTTTTCTGACTATTTATAACCTTTGAGGAAATCAGGTTAAGTATGTTTAAAAAAAGAGTACAGTCTGTCTCTTCCTCTCACTTGGATTAATTAATCTCTGGTGGGGACTTCACTATGATTTGAACGTTTGAGTTTCTATTAACAGAAGTAAATACTAATGGAAACCACATTTTGTTGGATTGAGAATAACATTGCATGACCATCAGAGGAATAACATGGTATCATAAAATTAAAATAACAATGCAACATTTTCAGCACTTCACAATTTAAATACCTATACTTGGCTTTTTTATCTTGTTACTTTAAGTTTAATTTATACATTTTTTGTATTAAACGAAATAATTCATAATGTAAATCTGTTTTCCCTTACGACGACATCACACTAGATGGGGATATTTTCTACCCTGCGAGCTGATAGGACAAATTTAATTGACACCTGAACAGTACATAAGGTATACCGAGCTCTACCACCTTTGTGTATTCTAAAGGAAATTTGTCTGTAAGATCAATCATTAAATACAAGTGCATGCAGGTATTTGAGATGTAAATCAATTAAGATCTTTATATCTTCTATATGTTTGTCACAATTCATTATGGGATTCTTCTCAGCTCAAGTTCTGCTGTAATTGAAATGTTGCTTTTTCCTTTTGGACCTGCAAGAGTTAATGTCAGTCTCTTGCTGGCGGCTTTTTTAAGGAAGGTCAGCTGATGTTGGATGGTAACCACTCCTACCTTCCTTTAAATAGTCACTTGACCCATCAGTTGATCGTTGGTAATAGAGTTACTCTATTCAGATCAGCTTGGAGTAAGGAGTAGTGATGGGCGAGCACTAAAATGCTCAGGTGCTCATTGCTCGGGTCAAGCATATTGTAATGCTCGGGTGCTCGACCTGAGCAACAAGCCCAATGTAAGTCAATGGGAAACTCGAGCATTGTTCCTGCGCCCCACCCCCCGGTGGTCTGCAGAAGGACTACAAATTGTGGAACAGTGCTCAAATGACACGGGAACATCATGGGGAAGACCTCTGGATGCATTTCTGACTAACAGGTCACTGCTGTGAACAATGTTGTCAGAGTCTTACGCCACTTTTACAGACTCACATTAAAACATACAAAAACGAAACCAAAATGGATTTTCCTGAGAAATATGTTAAGGAACATCCTTTTCAGAGTACTGACTTGTATATAAGGCAAAATAAATAGACAAAACCAAAAATGCTCCTCCACACCTCGGGCTATGTTCACACGTAGCGTTTTTGATGCGTTTTTGAACTTTACCATTGCTTTCAACCAAGAGAAATGCATTCACTGGGAAATGTCATTTTAACATTTTACAACCATGTGGTGTGTGTGATACATCATCAGACACATCCTGTTTCATTTATGAAGGAGGGACTCTGAAAGTCAAAAAGCCTATTTTTATAGGGCCATCAGGTGGCCTTTACTATTCTTAAAGGGCCAGCTGTCGGCCCTCATTTTTCTTAGAGAACCATCAGCTGGCTTTGATTTGTTGTTCCCATTATTAAACAGTGGGTCTCCTATACTGTTATTGCGTATGCAGTGAGTGGCAGGGCTGCCCAAAATTTGGATGCACCCCAATACTCCTTTGAAGAGATGTAAAGGAGGGCCTCCTGAAAACAATGTTCCCATTATAAAGAAGTGGGTCTTCAATACTGTTTGCCTATGCAGTGAATGCAAGGACTGCCAAAAATTTGGAGGCACTCAAATGCCCCCTTGGAAGAGACGTGGAGGAGGGCCTGATAAAAAATGTTCCCATTAGAAAGGAGGGGGTCTCCTATACTTGTAATGCCCATGCACTAAGTGTATGGGCTGACAAACATTTATCCCTAGGGGGTATACATGAACATACTGTATAACAATTTTTTTTACGGGCATCATAAACTCCCTTTAAGAAAATTATTTGGGTGTTGCATCACGGACCACGGTCACCCTGGTGATATGTGGTGAAGGATGAGGAGAAGGAGGCGGACAACAGCAAATAGCCAAAATCAGGAAGCTGGATTAAAGCCAACAATTTTTCCTTGAACTGGAGTGCTGCCTGATTTTTTCCCATTTATATTTTGCGTTGGACAACCACATTACTCAGGAAGTATTGTATCCAAAATCTGCTCAAGTTTGTACTGCTATCTGTCTTTTCTATTTTGCAAAAAAGAAGGCTAAGAAGAGACTTAATAGCTGTCTACAAATATCTGAAGAGATGTCACAGTGTAGAGGGATCATCCTCATTCTCATTTGCACATGGAAACACGAGAAGCAATGGAATTAAGCCAAGGCTGGGGTCACACTTGCGAGAAACTCACACGAGTGTCGCTTCTTAATACCTGGCACTGCTGCTGGCACTCGGAGCAGAGCGCTCAGCTGCATAGAAATACATGCAGCTGCACACTCCGGTCCCAAGTGCCGGCGCCAGTGCCGGGTATTGAGACACAAGACTCGTGCGAGTTTCTTGCAAGTGTGACCCTGGCCTTAAAGGGAGAATAAACAGATTAGATATTGGAAAAAAACTTTTTGACAGTGAAGGTGATCTATAAGTGGAACAGGCTGCCACGAGAGGTGGTGAGGTCTCCTTCAATGAGTCTTCAAACAGAGGCTGGACAAACATCTGTCTGGGTTGGTTCAGTGAATCCTGCATTGTGCAGGGGGTTGGACACGATGACCCTGGAGGTCCCTTCCAACTCTAACATTGTATGATTCTATTATTCCATGATTCTACGGTTCTATGAGTTGCTCGGTCATTCCCAGAGCACTTCTTGCCTCATCAGTATATGAATGAAAATTCTATTTACTCAGAAATACAGCAACAGGCAGTAAAGGCGTTGAAACAAAAAATCTATTTTATTATTTCTATACACTGTTTTTCAGTGGTTCCTTTGTATCCCCGTTCATACTGCACCCACACACAAATGATACACCATTTGAAAGGTAAACTTGCCCTGTTGTGAGTTCATTTTTCCCTTCACCATTGAGGTCTGATGAACTCCCTCCTCTGGTGAAGGAAGGTAGTGAGGCTGATTACCAAACACCTGGGCAGCTAGATGATGACTGGGTGGCTGGAATTGAGGACTGGATATAAGGCTGCCGACGCCCTTCTTCCTGGCTGGTGATTTACCTGCTGGATTCTTGGAGACCAGTCTGATTCCTGCATCTCAAAGCTAAGTTTTTCTGCTCTTCTTTGTACTCTTCAGTTTTGTTTTTGTTTTGCCTTGTTTTTTGGGAGTTCTGCCATCCCCGGCCGGGGGTGCGCTGAACTCCATTTTTGTTTCTGATCTGTTGATATTTTGCTCTGTCTTCAGAATATACCTGAGTGCTGATATAGTCTTTTGAAGCCTAGCGACTTCAGGGCCTGTTTTTCCTATCAGTCGGTTGGCTCATTTTGATAGGGTTTTTGCGAATGGCAGACAGCAGCTTTCCTATCCTGTCCTATGTAGTTAGCTTGGGCCCCATCATTTGCTCAACCTATCTTTCTATCTGTGTTAGTGTTTTCATCTTGCTTCACCGTCATTATATGTTGGGGGCTGCCTATTGCTTTGGGGTCTGCTCTGGGGCAGTTTAGTTTTTCCCCTTTCTTTCTGTTGTGGATAGGTTCAGTGGTCTGCAATCCGATAGCTGCCAACCTCTCTGGTTTTTCTGGACTTAGCTGGTATTTTGCTTTTTCCTCCTTCGGTGACTCATCATAACAGAATCACCAGCCATACTGCAGATCCTAGGGTACTTAATTGCAGGAGAGAATTGTAAAAAAAAAAAAAAGAAGAAAAAAAAAGTGTCAGATTTTTTTTTTTTTGTGTGCATATTTTTTCCTCTACATCTCTGAGGCCGTAGGGGGAATTTTTCTCTCAATGGAGATGAAGCAATTGTCTGATCGTGTGGAGCAGCTCGCTGCTGAAGTGCGGGGAATTTCCGCCTATCTTGCTCATTCACATGCTGCTGAACCAAAGATTCCTACTCCTGATGTATTTTTGGGGGATCGGTCTAAATTCTTGAATTTCAAGAATAATTGTAAATTATTTTTTGCCTTGAAGCCTAACTCGTCGGGGATCCCCAGGATTGGGCGTTTTTTTTTTAAACCTGATGATCCTATTCTGAATAATGTGAACGCATTTTTTCAAGCCTTGGGGTTGTTGTATGATGAACCTAATGCTATTGATCAGGCTGAAAAGACCCTGTTGGCATTAAGCCAGGCTTGGGATTCGGCAGAGTTGTACTGTCAAAAATTCTGAAAGTGGGCGGTCCTTACTACCTGGAATGAATCATAGAATCATAGAATCATAGAGTTGGAAGGGACCTCCTGGGCCATCTGGTCCAACCCCCTGCTCAAAGCAGGATTCGCTAAATCATCCCAGTCAGATGTCTGTCCAGCCTCTGTTTGAAGACTTCCATTGAAGGAGAACTCACCACTTCTCGTGGCAGCTTGTTCCACTCATTGATCACTCTGTCAAAAAGTTTTTTCTAATATCTAATCTGTGTCTCCTCCCATTCAGTTTCATCCCATTGCTTCTAGTCTTTCCTTGTGCAAATGAGAATAAAGTTGATCCTTCTACAATGTGACAGCCCTTTAGATATTTGTAGACAGCTATTAAGTCTCCTCTCAGTCTTCTCTTTTGCAAACTAAACATTCCCAAATCCTGCAACCTTTCCTCATAAGACAGGGTTTGCAGACCGGTCACCATTCTGGTCGCTCTTTTCTGAACTTGCTCCAGTTTGTTGGCAGCCCTCTTTCGGAAGGGTTTGTCAGAAACTGTAAAAGATACTATGGTGGGATTTCCTGTTCCCTCTGGTCTTGACGATTCTATGTCATTAGCCATTCAGGTGGATCGGCGTTTACGTGAACGCAAAACTACACGAGAGATGTTACCACCTGTTGAACAAATGTCTGAACCTATGCAATGTGATAGAGTTTTGTCTAGGGCGCAACGTCAGGAGTTCAGAAGGCATAATAAGCTGTGTTTTTTTGTGGAGATGCCTCGCATATTATTTCTGTCTGCCCTAAATGAGAGAAACGTTGTGCACACACGTTTTCTGTGGGTGGTGTTCAACCTAAGTTTCTTCTGGCAATTACTCTGATCTGCTCCCTATCCACATTTTCCGCCAAGGTTTTTGTGGATTCAGGAGCAGCTCTGAACCTGATGGACTTGGATTTTGCTAAACGTTGTGGATTTCCTATGACACCTCTGCGGACGCCTATCCCTTTGAGGGGTATTGATGCTACTCCTTTGGCGAAGAATAAACCTCAGTTTTGGACCCAGGTGGTAATGCGGGTCGCCCCAGACCATCAAGAAAATTGCAGATTTTTGGTGTTGCATAATTTGCATGATACCATTGTTCTGGGGTTTCCCTGGTTGCAAATCCATAATCCAGTTCTGGATTGGAAATCTTTGTCTGTGGTGAGTTGGGGTTGTCGGTGTGCCCTTAGTGATGCTCCTGTTTTCTCCACCTCTCCCCAGTCGCATGATGTTCCTGACTATTTGGCTGACTTTTATGATGTATTTAGTGAGAATGAGTCTGCGTCTTTGCCTCCTCATAGGAGTTATGACTGTGCAATTGAGCAGAACCCGGGGTGTAAATTCCCCAAGGGTCGGCTTTTCAATTTATCTGTACCCGAGCACGAGGCTATGCGATCCTATATTAAGGAGGCATTGGAGAAGGGTCATATTAGACCATCCTCTTCACCCTTAGGTGCTGGGTTTTTTTTTGTGGCTAAAAAGGATGGTTCATTAAGGCCTTGTATTGACTATCGTGCCCTCAACAAAATTACTGTTAAATATCAGTATCCGTTACCCCTGATTTCTGATCTATTCTACAGAGTTAAAGGTGCTTGCTGGTTTACCAAGCTTGACCTCAGGGGAGCGTATAATCTTATTCGCATTAAGCATGGGGATGAATGGAAGACGGCGTTTAATACTCCGGAGGGACATTTTGAGTACCTGGTGATGCATTTTGAGTACCTGGTGATGCCTTTTGGGCTCACTAATGCCCCTTCTGTCTTCCAGTGCTTCATGAACGAAATATTCCGAGACTTTGTGGATAAATTTTTGATTATCTATCTGGATGATATTTTGATCTTCTCCAAGAATTGGGACTCTCATGTGGAACATGTTCGGACTGTGTTCCGGATTTTGAGGGAGAATTCCCTGTATGTCAAGGGATCGAAATGCCTTTTTGGGGTACAGAGGATTTCATTTTTGGGATTTATTTTGTCTCCGTCAACTATTGAAATGGACCCGGCCAAGGTACAGGCCATTTATGATTGGGTTCAGCCCACTTCTTTGAAGGCCCTCCAGAAGTTTTTGGGTTTTGCTAATTTTTATCGGAAATTTATAGCTAATTTTTCTGGTATTGCCAAGCCATTGACGGATTGACTAGGAAGGGCGCTGATGTGCTGAATTGGTCTCCGGAGGCTGTTTCTTCCTTTCAGGAGCTGAAGCGAAGATTCACTTCTGCTCCGGTTTTGCGGCAACCTGATGTCTCACTCCCGTTTCAGGTGGAGGTGGACGCTTCTGAGATTGGTGTTGTCCCAAAAAGATCCTGTGACATCTAAAATGAATCCTTGTGCTTTCTTTTCCCCAAAGTTCTCCCCATCCGAACGTAACTATGATGTGGGGAATCGGGAACTGTTGGCCATGAAATGGGCATTTGAGGAGTGGAGACATTGGTTGGAGGGAGCCAAACACCAAGTCGTGGTCCTTACTGACCACAAGAATTTGATTTACCTGGAGTCGGCCAAGCGCTTGAATCCTAGACAGGCTAGGTGGGCCTTGTTTTTCACACGTTTTGATTTTGTGGTCTCTTTTCTTCCGGGCACTAAGAATGTCAAGGCAGATGCCCTGTCTAGGAGTTTCCTTGCTGATTCTCCTGTTGTGACTAAGCCTGCTACCATCTTAGGCGAGGGGGTAGTTCTTTCTGCCATCTCGCCCGATTTGAGACGTGCTCTGGAAGAGTTTCAGGAGGACAAACCTGAGCGTTGTCCCAGTGGAAAGTTGTATGTTCCTGACCAGTGGAGGAAGAGAGTGATGTCTGAAGTTCATTGCTCTGCATTGGCTGGTCATCCAGGTATTTTTGGTACTAGAGATCTGGTGAGTCGGTCTTTTTGGTGGCCCGCCTTGTCTCATGATGTCAGGAATTTTGTGCAGTCCTGTGGGACTTGCTCCCGGTCTAAACCTTGTTCTCGCTCTAGTGGCTTGTTGATGCCTTTGCCGGTGCCCAGGAGGCCATGGACCCATATTTCAATGGATTTTATCTCTGATATGCCTGTCTCTCAGAGAATGACTGTTATTTGGGTGATTTGTGATAGATTCTCTAAGATGGTCCATCTTGTACCACTCCCTAAGTTGCCATCTTCCTCTGAGTTGGTGCCCTTGTTTTTGCAATAGGTGGTTCGCTTGCACAGGATTCCTGAGAACATTGTATCTGACAGAGGAGTTCAGTTTGTGTCTAGATTTTGGAGGACTTTCAGTTCCAAGCTGGGAATTCAGTTGTCCTTCTCCTCTGGGTTTCACCCTCAGACCAATGGGCAGACGGAGAGATCAAACCAGACTTTGGAGTCGTATTTGAGATGTTTTATTTCTGCCGATCAGGATGATTGAGTTTCATTTTTGCCCTTGGCCAAATTTGCTTTAAATAATAGAGCTAGTTCTGCCACTTTGATGTCACCTTTTTTTTGTAACTTTGGTTTTCACCCTCGATTTTCTTCAGGGCAGGTGGAGCCTTCTGCCTGCCCAGGTGTTGACACTGTGGTGGAGAGAATGCACCAGATCTGGGACCAAGTAGTGGATAAGTTGTCTCTCTCCCAGGAAAAGGCCCAGCGGTTTTCCAACCGGCGTAGGACCGTTGGTCCCCAGTTTAAGGTGGGTGATATGGTTTGGTTGTCATCAAAAAATATCGATATGAAGGTGGCTTCTCCTAAGTTTAAGCCTAGATTTATTGGACCTTACAAGATTTTGGAGATTATTAATCCGGTCTCTTTTCGTTTGGCTCTTACTGTCACATTAAAATCATAATATGTTTCATAAGTCCTTGTTGAAGAGGTTTGTTGAACCAGTTGTTCCTGGGGTGGCACCTCCGGACCCTGTATTGGTTGAAGGTAACATGCAATATGAGGTAGAGAAAATACTGGATTCCCGTCTGGCTAGACGGAGACTCCAGTATTTGGTTAAGTGGAAGGGTTATGGTCAGGAGGATAATTCCTGGGTCTCTGCCTCTGATATTCATGCCGAAAGATTGGTGCGTGCCTTTCATCGGGCTCACCCGGATCGCCCTGGTGGCATGGATGAGGGTTCGGTGACCCCTCCTCAAGGGGGAGCCTACTGTCTTTAGGCTATATAGTTCTCCGGCTGTGATCGAGGGGTCTAGGGCACCGTAGGAACCCCCCACGGCTACTGCTAGTTGTTGTGGATAGGTTCAGGGGTCTGCAGTCCGATAGCTGCCAACCTCTCTGGTTTTTCTGGACTTAGCTGGTATTTTGTTTTTTCCTCCTTCGGTGACTCATCATAACATTGCCCCCTTCAGCAAGAAAATACCCAAACAAACCACACATCCATGATTTCATCACAAAATACAGTTTAAACATTAATTTTCATAAACCTGCAGTAAGGAAAAATGACCTGCAGGTGGCACCACCATACCCCAAAGCACACTACCAACATATTTGTAAACATGCACTGCTTTTTCACTCATTACTTCACCCCACACACACGATACATCATTTGAAAAGTAAACTTGCTCCCTTCAGCAAGAAAGAAGCCAAAGAAACCACACGTTCACGATTTTATCACTAAATACAGTTTAAACATTCATTTTCATAAACCTGCAGAAAGACACAGTGACCTGCAGGTGGCACCTCAACCGGAAAACATTTTTTGGCCTCTACTTATCAAAACAATTTATTGTATTACCAATCTACATATATAAATACAGTACCTCTCTGTGTTCATCAGCTCATGAAATACATTTACATTTGACCAGCTTGCTTTGGCTGAAATTGCCTTCACCCCCGACGACCAATGTGCGAAAATTTTGCACGGGCCAAACTAGTTATTACTATTAAAAATACAGACAAAAAACAAAGGCAGCACACCTGTTCAGGGTGAAAAAATGTGGCTATTTAGTTGCCCAAGATGGCGACGTTTCGGCTCAGAATTGTGAGCCTTTCACCCAAAATGTCACCATTTGGGCAATTAAATAGCCACATTTTTTCACCCTGAACTGATGTGCAGCCTGTATTTTTTGGCTGTATATGGAAGTTTGGTCATTGCCTTGAAGGCACGGCACCCATGAATGCTATCTGCCTGTGTTGCTTCTCTTTTTCTTCTTTTTATTAACCAAGTAAGGGAATTTAGGGGTTAAATAATTGTAAAGATTCAGCACAACCTTCTTTGGATGGAATATAAGGTTTAAATATGATGCTCATACCTCTTTGCACAGGATTTAGCTGATTTTTTTTTTACCTCAAAGGTTCAAAGTTAGGAGAACACCCACATAAAGTTTTGAGCCACACATAACACAGAAAATTACTCTTTCTTTCTGGAGTTAACCTTAAAGGGGTTGTCCAGCCTTGGGTGTACAAGTCTGCAGTCACTCTATGTGACTGCAGACTTTTGAATCCTCATAGTGCACGCACTATGAACTGTGAGGATTCTCCAGTGCCAACTTTAGGAGAGAGCGGTCATGTAACCACAAGTATGCTATATGCATATTTTCAGCCACATTCCGACTAGATGTGTCCAACTTCGTTCAATTTGATTGTATTGAGTGAGGCCACGCACATCTAGTTGGCAAGTGACCACATGTATGCAAACTGTAAACTTGCAATCATGTGCCCGCTGCCCCCGACACTTGCATGGGAGAATCATTTGCTGCTTAAGGCTTGACAACCCCTTTAATAGTAGGAGTACTAGTAATTTTAGTAATTTAGCCAGATAAGATAGACCATTCAGCATCAGTAAAGCAATATGAACTTTTGCAAGAGGTTGACAGGTTGGTCTTCCTTGTGACAAGAGAATTTCCATAATTCATATTCCAGTTTCAAATAATATATGGAAATGGAAGAGCCTCAAGACAAGGACATGATGCTCGGTAGTGTGTGTGACCTCCACGTGCCTGTATGACCTCCCTACAATGGTCTCAGACCTGGATTAAAGCATCAGTCTACTTCTTGACAGTCTTTGGTGCAACATAGCATTGGTACATGGAATGAGACATGGTATCCCTGATGTGCTCAATTAGATTCAGGCTTGGGAACGGGCAGGTCAGTTCATAACAATGTAAGCAGGTTAAATGGATGCAGTGACGCAAGGCAGAGAGAACAAGGGTTAACAATTTAACAGTTTAATTAACAGGGGGTTAACTCCTCGCAGGGAGAGAGATGATTGAGGGGTTAATGCAAAAAGAAGCAAATGCAGAATAGTAGCAGTCTATTTATCAACTTATCATGTCCTTTATGTTCCTCCACCGCAGATGATCCCGCAGGGATTATAGTACCGGCAACGGCCGGGGAGATGTCCACAGATGGGGTCTTCTAAAGATGATCTATCTTCGGACGGCAGTGGTCGGTGTCAGGTACCTTCCGATGAGCCCCTAGTCCGATAAAATACAGAGCAAAAGAGTAAAGCTCTCCGCAAGGTTCCTCATGGCACGTGTCTCTCTGAGAAGCTGCCGTCACCTGAATAGCTGCTCTGCATGGCTCTGCTTGGCGTGCGCTCCTCTATGTGCCAGCCAAAGTGAGGATCGCTGCAGTAGTCTCTGTCTCACATGGGTGCCGCTGTGCGTCTGTAAGCAATGGGGGGACGCACCTCAGGGTTCTGCACCTGGCCCCCCATTCCTCCACTCGAGCACAGCACTCTGTCTAGCTGGGCGCATACTGTCTCTCTGGAGCGCTTGATTAATCTCTGCCTCGGCCCGTCTCCGCGCTGTCTGTCACCCTGCAGAGCGCGCCGCACGCCTCCCTCTGCATTCGCTGCTGGCCGCAAATTCACTGTCTCTTCCCGCGCTTTCAGCTCTTTTTCCTCACTGCCTGGCTTAGTCACGCCCCTTCTTCTGCATTTTCAGTACCCCTCAGATACAACATATACAGTATTATACACTATATGATTACATTGATCTCGTCGTGCTCGACTTGATGAAAGACAATTGTAATAGATGCTTAAAATAATAGAAAAAGTGGCGCTCACCATCCATAAAAATTAACTTTAATTAGACATCACTAAAAACATGTTAGGGAGGAAGCGGGATGCGCTGTGGATGACGGCCATTTCGCTTATAACAGCGACTTGTGATGTTGTACCCGTAGAAGTATTATACGCGAAACAGACATCATCCACAGCGCATCCCTCTTCCTCCCTAACATGTTTTTAATTATGACTATTTTAAGTAATTTTTGTGGAAGGTGAGTGCCACGTTTTCTATTTCTTTGAGGCATCTATTACAGATGAAAATCGGATGCAGAAAACTGATGAAAACTTGTCCTTTAGGCTGTGTGCGCACGCTGTGGATTAGGTGCGGATTTATCCACGCGGATTTTGTAAAATCCGCAGGTGAAACCGCAGGTCAAAATACATTCCATGTAAATACATGTTTATTATAAGGATTATGTTCAGATTGTTCAACATTTTATAAAAACTCCAGCCCATTCTCTACTAAACTATTTCTGCAATTGCAGAATGGAATCTCCCAGTAAAGCTACCACACCATGACCAGCATCATGTTCATGACTGTTCTAGCGTGAAAACAGAAGACGACTTAGGCAGCAGTGCAGTAAATTAACGTCTAAATTAACATAGACCCAGACGTAGTGGGTCAATAATCTGATGTAGTGGCATATTCCATGGTTGAGTTCTCATGACAGCGTGCTGATAGATGCTGGAACTAGACGGTGGTGATCCTTCTTCTAGGACATGCGCTTGTAATATAGAAATAATCTCATGATCAAGTGATAACAGATAATGTGACTTGCTGCACATTAACACGACATGAGATTTATCCAAGGAGATGAAAATTTCATTCTGTGTTTTCAGAATTAATGTAGTAGAGGGCGTGCTAAGATTTATTTACCTGGCAAAAAAGTGCAGAGATTTATCTACCATATATTATAAAGTTGTATAAAGATTGGGAATAGTGATGAGTTAACCTGCTGAAATCCCCAGATCCCAGAACATAATACAAATAGACAAAACAAAATCCAAAAATTATACTCACTTGGCCATCACCTGCTCTGCAGTAATACTTTCAATCTGGATACAAATTCCCCTATTCATAGGAAATAGCACAACTCTAAGAACATATAGCACAAAAAATCCCACAATTCAATTAAGAAGAGGAGATCAGAGAGTTTTTAAAGCTAAAATCACATATTTTATTTAATCAAGAATAAAATACAAAGTATATACACCTAAATGGCCAGGGGTATGTAAAAACAACATAGTCAGACTATCTATGTAAATAAATCATCATTGGTCAGCAGTCTATTAAGAATCTGACATAAAAAGCCAATGCTTCCTGCTGCCATAGACTTGTGAATACGTACATACAGATAAGAGCTCTAATTGTAAACGCCCATCTGACTGAACAAAGTGCTTCACACTAATGCCCTAGTAAAGGAGGCATAAATGAATATAACATCATAGTCAAATTGCACTTACATGTTGTAAATAAGACCGCTGCCCTGGCCTGCCACCCCTACGCGCGTTACGCCGTGGCTTCCTCAGGAGGCGTGGCTAATTGTAATCTGACGTTGGTATATATATCATAGGCAACCATTATCCAAGAAGTATCATTTCTCCTTGCGGAGAATGACATGCTAAGCATGTCGAGGTGAGGAGACTTAAAGCCGCAATGCTCCTCTGGGAAATATGCTAATTATGCAAATTGTCTCTTCAGAGAGGAAGAGGACTAGAACTCTAGTGCCACCTATTGGAGGTAGCAATCCTAAAAGTCAATGTTGACCCTTTAACGAGCCTAGTTACATGACTTAGGATAAAAGCCAAGCCAGAATCTCCATTTGAGGGGCAGTACCCCGAAACACAGTGTCTGCAAATGGAGATTCTGGCTTGGCTTTTATCCTAAGTCATGTAACTAGGCTCGTTAAAGGGTCAACATTGACTTTTAGGATTGCTACCTCCTATAGGTGGCACTAGAGTTCTAGTCCTCTTCCTCTCTGAAGAGACAATTTGCATAATTAGGCAACCATTAAAAACGATAGTCAAATAAGATGACATCATAGCGCATGCACTCTGTCCTAATGAACGCTGCCCATAGCATGGAAAGTTGCTATATAACATAAAATGAACAGCGCATGTATAGATGTATTTTTGTAAATATAGGACCAGTGCGCTA